>NC_139042.1:38346135-39546135 GCF_965140915.1 Aythya marila | reverse complement strand
ACACCAGAGGCATTAACCATAGTCCTCACTGTCAAGCTGTGATAATCTCAGTTCAAGCAAGTACTTGGAAAATAAATGCCAAAATGTCAAGATTTTCTTTTAGAGCAGCTGAGAGAGAGGAGTGAGAAACAGCCCTGCAGACACCAAGGTCAGTGCAGAAGGAGGGCAGGAGGTGCTCCAGGCACTGGAGCAGAAGCCTGTGGAGAGGCCCCCGGTGGAGCAGGCTGTCCCCCTGCAGCCCATGGGTCCCATATGGAGCAGATCTCCATGCTGCAGCCCATGGAGGGGCCCCCAGTGGAGCAGGTGGATGTGGCCTGGAGGAGGCTGCAGCCCATGGAGAGACCCTGCAGGAGCAGGCCCCTGGCCAGAGCTGCAGCCCATGGAGAGGAGCCCACACAGGAGCAGGGGGTCTGGGGGGAGCTGCCGCCCATGGAGGACCCATGCTGGGGCAGTTTGCTCCTGACTGATGGACCCCGTGGTATGGAGCCATGTTGGAGCAGTTCTTGAAAAGCTTCTGCCTGTGGGCAGCCCCCACAGGATCATTTGGGAAGGACGGCATCCCATGGGAGGGACTCCACATGGAGGAGGGACAGAGGGTGACTGTGAAGAAGCTGCAGAAATTAAGTGTTGCAGACTGACCGTGGCCTCCATTCCCCTGTTCCCCTGTGCTGCTTGGGGGGACGTAGAAGAGGATGGATGGAGGGGGTAAGGTGTTTTTAGTTTGCTTTTAGTTTCTCGCTGTTCTAGCTTGTTAGTAATAGGCAATAGATTATATTAATCTCCATATGGTGAGTCTGTTTTGCCCATGACAATAATTGAGTGATCTCCCTGTCCTTATCTCAACCCTTGAGCCCTTTCCATCATATTTTCTCCCCTTTTCCCTTTGAGGAGGGTGGTTGTGGTGGAATTCAGCTGCACAGCTGGGTAAAACCACCACACCATTATAAAAGAAATAAGCAAGCAGTAATAAGACAGTTATTTTGACTCCTCAAACAGGTGTGTTAAGTTGAGATTAATGGCAACTTGGGCAAACCTATGCCAACTTTCTGTTGAAAGATGGGAAGCTCAATGACTTATGCAGTTGGGAATTCTACAACACAAATGTCTAAAGTTAGCTGACATGCATTCTGCTTCGGGTTCCTGTTTTTTTTTTTCCATTCCACTGTTCACAGTATTCACAAACTCTGACTTTCAAACTTTCTGGCATTGTTCCTTCTTATTTTCTTTGGTAAAACCTACAGAAGTATTGCTTTTTTTTTTTTTTTACTTTTAGGGATTTTTACACTATTTTGCTTCCAAAGCATACTTCTATTTTTTAAATTTGCAAGTTATGCAGTGATATTTTGCAAAGCAAAACCAGAAACCTTCTCATTAAATTATCTTTGCACAAGAGTCCAATCTTTTAAAGAGTTTATATTATACCTGGTTCTGGCCCTTTGATCAGTCTTATAACGTTTGATGTTCATTCTGATTTGATCAGTAGTTTTTGTCTCTCACAAAGAAGTATTTTATTAATTTCCAAACTTTTGTTTCTAGTATTACACCAATGTATTTATTATTTTGAGATCTACAAACTTAATAGAAATTATTTAATTCACATAACTTAAATAAACTTGATTGTTCTGTTAATTCAACACACATTTGAATTATAGGAAAGAGAGTTGGCTATTTCAAATAATCCAGTTCCACAACAAAATGATTTTTCATCAGTTAGAGGACAGGAAAGTATGTAAAAAATGGCTCCATATGAAGAAGTTAGCAGATTGGCTATGGGTTCCATCCTGAAAGACTACATATCTACATATCTCCTTATCTAAGTATTTTCCTACTCAGCACTTTTCTAGATCACCTCCTATGCTCCGAGAAGAAGTCATCGAGCTGTAATCAGCCTCTTTAATAAAGTTCTTACAGTCTGGAAGGTCTGGAAACAAACCTACCCCAGAAAAAAACACTTTGCAACACATAGCTGAAGGCTGTAAAAATCTTATCATATGACCCTGTTTACCTGCCTTCTTGACAAAAACACTTTTGTTAGACCTGCTTACGCCTACATGAATTTACACAACTTAATAGAGTTCTTTTCTAAATAATTAGATGTATGCTGGCCTAAAAGTGGAAGGATATAGAGAGAGTTTGGTTAATCTCTGGCAGCAATACATAACAGAAACTGTTAAAATTTTTCCTGGGGCAAAGCAAGGTATATGAAATGTTTTTTTCAAAACCAAAGCAGTTAAGTGTTTGTCATGCTTATTAATTACAATTGGAGAATACTAGCAGTGTTTTTATTTAGGAAATTAAGGCAAATTATAAATTACAGCTCCTTTCATAAGGAAGTAGTAACCTTGTATTTCTCCATACAACTTATTACTGCTTAGTGTGGAAGATGATTTAAATTAAATTTGACATTAAGTAAATTAGTATGTTTGAATAGCTTTATCTTATTGCTGACATTAACAACTGTCACTATTACTGTATTTATATTCCAATGGAGTATATATACTCCATTGACCTTTTAAAATTTCAGCCCACTTACACACTAAAATTCTATTACTGTGTCTGACCAGATTGCATACCTAGGGCTATAGGTTGATTATCAATAAAAAAATCATTTAAATGTGATGTACCATTGTCATATATTCCCCTCATGGATCCTGCATAAATCTCACAACTTGCCAGTTGTGAAAGAGATATTGGGGATTCCATTCTTAGTTTCATAATCAGTGGAATCTCACATCTATTTATGAAAATATTTACAGGAGACGATTAGCAATGCAAATTAGCAACAGCACTATAAAATTTAATACTTCCCATTATACAGTATGTAGTATTTTTCAAAGTAACAATGGAGAAATGTTTCAAAGAAGAAAAGAATCAAGCATAGTATATATGCATTATATATACTATAATAATCATTATATATACATTATATCGATACATTATTATATAATTATATAATTATAATATGTAATGTATAAAATATGTTAATATATATTATACTATAATAATCAATATATACAGTTCATGAAAATATAAAAGTAGGAAAAGTAGGAAAAAAAAATCACACTGTATTGTGTGGTTCCCCAGAAGTCAGCTATTAGAAATTACAGTTATAAAACTGTAATCTAAAGGTAGTAGAGAAAAATCTTAGCTCAGCTGAGAAGAATAAACTGTGGAGCTACATCAGCATAATAAACAACAAATTTCTGCTTTTTTTCACTCCATTTAACTTTATTTAATAAGTAAGTACATTCTCCAATTTTTGAATATTATATTTAAATTATTTCATTCCTATACATGTGAGAGGACCAGTGAAACAAACACCCTGCTCCCTTGCAAATTGCTCCATTATACCTAGAGGATAATATTGTATGTTTACAGGAAGTGCATCAACTGTCTAGAAAACAAAAGTTTAGAGAAAAAAAAAAAAAAGGATCCTTTCAATGTCAAAAATGTTCAATTAGGCGAAACCCTTGACATGCTCATGACACCTTTGAAACCCTAAACCAAATCTGAATCCCTGTTTCAATATAAAAACATTTCCTGAACCAAAAAGGACACTGAATTAAAATCCACACTGCTTGAGGGTCTAATGTTAAACCGCCAAACTGAACAGAAAAAAATGCTATTAATTTCAGGAGTATTTTTGAATTTTTGGATCAGATCCAAAAAGCATAGTTTTACCCCTTTTACAAACAAGGGGGGAAACATAGTTTTCCCCCTTTTCTTCATGCAGCAGTTAGCTCCTAAGCTTCAGTGAAAACTCTGAACCAGCAAAATATTATTTTTATATAAATACAAGCCCCAGAATTAGACCCTTGCTCCCGAAAAAAAAAACTGTTTTGCTGTTGTTATTATTATGATGATTGACATTTATCATTTTGATTTCATAAAATGAATTATTTTGACTCATCACTGTGCTCAATAATTTTCTAACAATTATTTCATTGACATTTCTAGTACGCAAACAGCAAAGACAGAATGTAATCTCAGCTAGATACTCATATGCATCATTTCTCAGAAAAATCACTTCTATATATCACTGCAAGTCTGATTACCATCTCTTCTCACTAATTTTTTTTTAGGTTAGAAGTTCAAAAACAATGTTTTTGAAAGTCTAAAAATGACTTTGTGGACATTGTAACAGTTAACGTAGTTAAACAAAAATAATCACTTTTGAAATAACTTTTTTTTCTGTGCAGTTCTAACAATGCCTTTATTTGTGCTTTTTTTTGGGGGGGGGTGTCAGGTAATGGATGAACAAGAATTCGATAATGTTCACATTAATACTTCTCTGCACTTGGTCTCAGAACAATGCTGTAGCAGAAAGAACTAATGAAGTACTTGAAGGTATAAAAAGGAAAATATTTATGTTAGAAATCTCTGCTTTTTGTATTGTAGGAGTATTCTTAATATACTGTGTTCAACACTGATGTCTCCTCTACAAGAATTACTGGAAATAAGTAATAACACATGTATAAGTACCATACCTTAAATGTCCAGCAGACTGAATACAAACAAGTCTTATGATACAAGACAATTTCATCTTATTCCACTGTCAAAGAGTGGAATTAGAAGCTGAACAGGCTCAGTTCTCACAGTCTTTTTGAATGCTTTTTGTTTTTTGTGTTGTCTACTTACAAGCTTGGTTTTCTGAATTCTCTGGAATTATATATCAAGGAGTTGATGTATTTCTTGTACCAGGGAGCCTAAACTGGACACACCACCCTAAAATGGTCTTACCAGTGCTGAGCAGAAGGGAAGGATCACTCCCATGGACCTGTAGATTACACATTTATGAATTACAGCACAGGATATTTATGGGCTTCTTTGATGCAAGGGCACATTGCTGGATCATGGACAATTTGTTGTCCACCAAAACCCAAAGGTCCAGGTATTATATATCTCACCATTTTTGAAATTATGGTGAACATCATATTTCACATTTCTGGCAGGCACTGATTTTTCAGAAAACTCTTCTCTACATTAAGTATCTAAAAAGTTCTTCATTTTCTCTACAACTGAAAATTTTACCCAAGGGTGCAGAAGACCAAGCTTTCAAACCTGTTTTCATTTTCAATGTTAGAAAGCTCAGCAATTCCATATATTTGAATTAGCAGATATCACCAAGGATATAACTAACTTGTCTTCAATCAGATACATCTGAACCTCTTATTCTAAATAGGGGGAAATTTGGGCACAGCAGTCTCACCTGCTGATGATAACTATGATGTAGATATTCAGCTAGGTAAGATGAGTTACACTCCAAGGATATGTCATGGGTCAAGACAGAGTAAGTGGCAAGCCACAGAGGATATAGATCCCAGGGTTTATTTAAGAACCAAACAGATTAGAGCTTGAACTCCGCTTTTATTCATTGACACACCCACTCACTCCTCTCCAGCATTGTTTTCTAGGTCTCAATATTACATCCCTGCAGAGACATCTCTGCTGGTCCAGGAGGGTTGGATAGAAGGTCATACTGGTTCTTGACATGCTGCTGCCCACAATCAGCAGTCTCAGGTGTTACTAGACAAAGTCCTGGGGCATTCCCCATCATTTGCCTCCACACAGCTCTCTGATTTCTGGGATCTTCGCTCACTCCTCAGACCCTCTACTCCAGGATCTTCACCTTCTTCTTTCCAAAATCTAAGGAGTCAACATGCAGAAGCACAATACATAATCAGCCTCCTAACTGGTAGTTCTGTCTTATCTATTTGTAAGCTGATGGATTTGGAGCATGTCACTTCTATTCAATCCAAGTTTTATTAAAGTTATGACACAGCCTCAATTATCAGTCATGTTAGCATTCACATTTTAATGTTTTGTTGTGTTGTTGGTTTTTTTTTTTCACTTACGACAGGATCATGCAAGAAATATTAGGGTTTTCATAGTATAATATCAAAATCCAGTATGAACAGCTGTGAAAGAAATTTCAGTATTCTGAAGTTTATATTAACTTCTAAGTTTATGTTTGTGTTAACAAAATAAGTCTCCTACATTTTTGTTTTGTTTCTAAAATTCTTTGGCTGAATAGGCATTTTCTAAAATCTGGAATTCAAAAAACAAATACTTTTTGAATACTTGTATTGCTTATCATCACTTTTTGCCTACAGCAGATGATACAGCCGTATATCCATGTATATCCATGAGATAATTTATCAAAGTGAAAACCATTATTTCATTTCAATCTTTAATTATCAAATAAAACTTGACTAAGCAAAGGATCGGTAAAAAAAAAAAAAAAAAAAAAAAAAAGATGAAAAATTAATGAAAAATTAGTTTCAATAAAATGTTTATGTCTGGAAGTTGAGAGTTGAGACAGGGTATATCTTATACTGAAATGCTTAACCTTTTCAGAAGTGTGATACAGCATACTCTACTAACAATATTCATGAAAGATTCTATATACTATACAATATACATTATATTCTATACACTATTCTATACACTATAGCTATAAGCAAGCCTGTGTGTTCAGATTCAGGGGTTATATAGGAATGGTCTGTGGTAAAACATATGTCAGATTAAAATCTATTTCTAAAATTAAATGGTATCACGACAAATTCACAAGACATTGCAACTTCTTGCATTACAGAGCAGATTAATTTTACAGATGTCTATGTCACAGGATCATAGAATCATTAAGGTTGGAAAAACCTCCAAGATCATCTGGCCCAACCATCACCTTACCACCAATACCACCCACTAAACTATGTCCCTAAGCACCATGTCCAACCTTTCCTTAAACACAACACACCTTGGGAACACTACCACCTCCCTGGGCAAAGTGTTCCAATGCATGACTACTCCTTCTGAGAAGGAATTTCTCCTCATTTCCAACCTAAACCTCCCCCGGCACAACTTGAGGCCATTCCCTCTTGTCCTGTCACTAGTTATCTGACATGAGAGGCTGACACCCAGCTCCCCACAACTTCCTTTCAGGTGGTTGTAGAGAGCAATAAGGTCTCCCCTGAGCCTCCTCTTCTCCAGACTAAACAACCCCAGATCCCTCAGACACTTCTTGTAAGACTTGTGTTCCAGGCCCTTCACCTTCATAGACCTTCTTTGAACATGCTCCAGGGCATCAATGTCCTTCTTGTACTGAGGAGCCCAAAACTGAACAGAGTACTCAAGGTGCAGCCTCAGCAGAGCTGAGTACATGGGGATGATCACCTCCCTCGTCCTGCTGGCAACACTATTCCCAATACAAGCCAGGATGCAATTGGCCTTCTTAGCCACATGGGCACACTGCCGGCTCATGTTCAGGTGAGCATCAACCAACATCCCCAGATCCTCTTCCTCTGAACAGCTCTCCTGCCACTCTGCCCCAAGCCTGTAGCTCTGCATGGGGTTGTTGTGACTAATCTGCATGACCTGGCACTTAGCCATGTTGCACATCATTCTATTGGCCTCTATTGGCCTGCAGTTCCCTGAGTCCTCCTTACAACCCTTATTATAGATGGGCATAATGTTAGCAAGTCTCGAGTCATTCGGAAGCTCTCTGGATGACCATGACCACTGATAGATGATGGAAAGCAAACCAGCAATAACATCCAGCAAATCCCTCAGCATCTTCATGTGGATCCCATCTGGCCCCATGGACTTGTGACAGTCCACGTGGAGCAGCAGGTCCCCAACTGCTTCCACGTGAACTTTGAGGGGTTTCTTGTGCTCCCTGGCCCAGACTTCCAGGTCAGGAGGCTGAGTACTTTGAGGATAAGTGGTCTGGCTAGTAGAGACAGAAGTAAAGAAGGCATTAAGAACCTAATGCCTCTAAAGCTTAACTGTTCCATATTCTAGACAGAAGTCATTATCATTTTCTCTCATAAGAAATTCATAGTATTTTTATTTCACCACATTCTAGCACCCTGAAATTTCTGGATGCCTAGACCTCTAAAAACACAAATCATTATATAGATGATTTCTGTGAGGGCAAAAAATTCTGCCCTCAGAAAACACAGTTACTCCACAAAAGTGATGCTCAAAACAAGGGTTAGAGAAGGCTGACAGATGGATGATTAATTTGTTTGATGAGGCTCAGTGCAGGTCAAATAAATTTGTGTGTATTTGGCGATCATAATTTCTCTGATACAGACAGGCATCTCTCTCTCTCTTTTTTTTTTCTCCTTTATTATTTTTTTCTCCTTTTTTAAATATATATATTCCTGAAGAAAGCTGATGGACAATTTGTATTGCCCAGATTAAAAAATAAATAAATAAATAAATAAAAATTAAAAAGTTATGTCTTTGTCTCATGATCATCATGTATTGGTAACAAATAAGGTGATTTTAGTTGCAAACCATCTAGACAAACCTAGGAAAGTTCAGGGAAACCATTTTGCTTCTATATTCTCTACCTTGTATAACCACAGAATTCAGCGTTGCTTCATTAATCATGTTTTTGGGAAGTACACAATAAATATTTCTTCTGTAACACTGACATTCTGTTTCACCTTGAAAAAGAATCAAAAATATGAATGCTCAGCTTAATCACAAGGTACACTAGTAGCTATATATGAAAATTGTCAGGTACACTAGTATTTGAAACTTCCTGCACTTCTTCCAAAAGCTTTGAAAAAATCCAGACTGGCCCTTCAAAAATGATAGATATGCTTTGGCATAACTGTGACACTCATTTTTATATTGACTGTTATGTTTGGCATTGAAAATGCAGAGATACTATAACATTAAATGACAGGAGGAAAGTGCATTTTGTGTACTAGCACTGTCTCTTCTCATAGAAAAATATTTATAAAATTTCTGCTGGTGCAGCTCTTGTTTGCAATTCAAATGTCAGTCCTCAACAGGTAGTTTACCTGATGTATATTTCAACTGAAATGAATTAGTTTTGTAAAGCAAATCGATTTTGATGATGTAAACATATGCCACGAATATTTCACACATTCAAATGATGGGTCATTTCAGTGGATTATTAATGAATATTGATTATTGCTAGCATAAGCCAGAAAAAAAAAAAAAAAAAAGTTTCATACATGTCAGTCAGAATTGCTCAGTCTTCTAGTGTTATATTCATATCTAGAATTGTATGGTTTATATTAGCTTTTTAATACATATGCTGGTGGCATGAAGGTTTACACCTCCTTTGCAAAATCCTCTTTTCTCCTTAAAGCATTTTATCAGCCTACGGAGAAATTAAAGTCCAAACTGAAAGCTTGAAGAAAGACAGACAGAAAGACTTAAAAATAGATCTTTATGTTGGAGTGTTGTAATTCGATGCTACAAAGAGGTTCTTTTGGGGATCTGGGGCAGAATGACGATGGCAGTAAGCTGTAGTACAAAGCTTTCATTTTTTTAACAACATTTTATGATTGGTGTAGCATAGAATTTTATGATCAGAGTAGCATGGAATTTTTATCATCACAATCAGTGTTGCACGATTTCATAAGAAGTGTAGCACAGAATTTTATAACACGGTTTAGCTTGATTCTTAATAATCTAGGGCCTCTGCAGATCAGGTCAAATCTTAATACCTGGATCAATATCACATATTGTTAACAATATAAAAATCATAATCTATACTCAAGACATGTAAAAGAATACAAGTCACTCAGCCAGTCTGTGGAGGAAGCAGATAACAGCTGGGGCAGCTCTGGCCACCAGGGGATAACAGGTTTTGCCGTCCATCAGCATTTCCGATATAAGTCCCAGCTAGGACTTGCAGCTGCTTGATTTTATAGACAGAGCCACGTGCTGTTATGCATCCCTGTTCTGTGATGGAGTCATCACAAGAACCTTGATGGCTGTGTGCCTAGGACCTCCAAGACCAGGAAAGAAGTTGGCCTGGTGCCCAGGAACCTTGAGACTGGTAGGAAGGGGGAGAAGAAGTCTACTTAGTGTGCAGAACCTTCAAGGCCTAATGAGGAGGAACAAGGGGACGGATACGTGACCACCTTGGTCACAGAGAATGGCTATTTGCCCTATAAGATAGAGTTATTTATGCTGAACATATTTCCAGGGGCAGGGGTACTGGTCACAAGTGTTCATTTCTTCCACTACATATATACCTCATTCGCATCTCATTTTTGCTATTGGAAGGTATGTTTTACATTGCAGTTTTAAAGATCTGTTTGTTGACACAATATTTAAAAAAATAATACTTTCTTGAGAGTTTGTCCCTCTCTCCACTTCTTGATGTCTTTGCTGTCAATTTTTGACAACTAGAAGGTGAAATTCATTGGATAATGCAATCAGCCTCATCAAATCCCTTCAGTTTTAAAAGGAGTGTGTAACATTGCAAATTTAAATAGATTTCAACTCAAATAATATAGTGATAATATATAGTATATAGTAATGTAAATATAATGTAGTAATATAATACAGTAGTAATATAATACAGTATATTAGTAATATACTAATATATAAGTAGATAAGTGGATGCATCAAAAGAGAAAATAAGAGGCTCACATCTGAGACAAACCAAAACAAAATAAAGAGTGACTTAAGTTAGAAAGAGTGATTTAAATTAGGTCAGAAATTCATATATTTTATTTTTATGATTCCTTATTTTCTGAGTATGTTTGTTTGGGCCTTGTGGAAGGGGCATTCATTTTTTATGCTTCTTTTCACTTTCTGATAAATTGATATTGTATGGAAAACAAAACCAACACACACACACACTATTATGCATGGCTATACTGACAACAGTGCTCAAAAAGCAGAATCACAGCCTTAAGTAATATCACATACAAAAACTCACAAGTTTAAAATTGTGTTCCAAGAGAAAAAAAAAAAAAATCGGAAAGGAAAGACGAAGGTTTCACAGTTCAATGTAGCACCATGATGATAAGTGACTGTTCATATTTAAATGAAGCACATACTTTAAAACCTGTTGTAGTTAGATCTGATCTTAAAAGTTTAGCTTCTTTTAAGTTCAAGTTCTTACATGATACAAATTATTTCATGTCTTCATGTGGGAATTCTGAGCAAAGAACTGTAAAATAAGAGTGGAGCTGTTCACATGAAAGTATATTTTTATGTCCAAAAATGAACTAGAAGAGTAAATTACAGATTTTTCACCTTCTATATAAAAATAATTAAAAGTAAAAAATAAAAATATTTTTACACCACTTTCATCCAATACATGATTTGAACTCATAATTTCACATTTTTTCATAGTGTTGCCAAAGCCAGTGGTCTAAGAAGACCGAGTCAGAAGAGCTCTGTATGAAAGAAAAAAGTTGTAACAAGCTCCTTAGAAGTAATAAATCACTTGAAAAAATACAGCCCATATTTGTTATTGATTACTAACGGATTTTTCATTATTTAAATTTCTATAAATTTGTTATTTTTACCTGTTCAATGAACAATAAATGTGAACAATAGCAGCCCGTGGATTGCTTCCCTTAGCTACTCAATATTTGTTATACATAATTAGCCATTGACAACTCATGGTACTCTTTCTGGTCCTGGTATAGTTGACTGAAAAGGGAACAGCAGAGAATAACAAGCAGCAAATAACATATATATATACCTTTCTTCACATGAGGAAGTATCTACACTAAAATTGGTATTCCCCCAAGCATCCCTACAAGCAAGAACTTGTTCCTGAAAATACAAACTCAGTTTGAGAACAAAGGCAGTTTGAATGCTGTTAAAGCAAGCATACATCCAGAATTTAAAGAAATATCTGTAAACATTGTTTTAATATATTTCTATAATATGTTTCTCCATATCTATGTGCATATTTTTCCCTTTTATACTTTTTTAAGTGCATAGAAAGTAAAACATGCAGTTTTTAAACCACATTTTAAATTATATTTTTCATATTTGTCTTATTCAGTATATGAAATAGAGCTAATGTTTCCTACTAGGGAGCTTTGCTTGGTTTTTATTCATTCATTAATTTTATGTTTTTAAAACACACAGCAAGTACATCATATCTCTGTGTGTTATTATTGTATTCCATGATTGTTATTTTATGTAATACAAAAAGTAATCAACTATCCAATTTTTGTTGAAGATCACAAAAAGACTGTCATATGAGCTATAAGAAAGTAATTTCCTGAATTCATTGACCTTTCAAATGATATCATAACACAGCATAATTATTAGGCATTCAAATTATTAACATAACTCAACATAGAAGGGTAACAGGTAAATCTCAAGGGTTTGTTGCTTGAACAACACCGTACCACTGTAACTAAAAGGGTAAATGTGCCTCATATCTAGGATAACCTTTAAGTCCCACAGCTGCCTGTCATATGTCTTGTTGATCAACTCTATTGTTGAGTTCATCTGCTTATTTTATCCTTATTTTCTGTGGAGGAAGTTTAGTTTTCAGTCAGGTCTGACACTTCTGCCATAGGTGAAGCCATCATGGGTCTGTGTATTTTATTTTATCTTAATCTGGGTTCACCTGTCTGAGGAAAATGTCCAGGCAATGGAGGAGAAAAAAAAAAAAAAAAAAAAAAAAAAAGTTATCTTTTAGATGAAATATAAAACACAAGGAGAGTTTCACAATATTTATTCTTTGACCCATGTAGGATTCATCTGACCTAGTTTTAATTTCCTTAAGGTTAAACATGTAATCTAACCATTTATCGTTTGAACAGTCAACTGAAAAGAACTGGCACTTCCAGTTAGTACCTAACCAGATATAGTGAATGGCCATCCATAAAGAGAGGAGTGTCTCTCTGATAGAGAGACTGATGATAGAGAGCAGTGGTGTTTCTCTCTGATGGCAGGGAGAACTGGAACTCCAGGACAAGCTTTTAAAATAGGTCACAGAAAAAGGATTCAAGGTTTAAAAGACTTTGTTTTTTATAATGCCTCTTCTATTTGTACATACAAACAGACTGCTTATGGAGCTGAAAGAGCAGCTGTACAATTCCATGCTCTATGCCCACAAAATCAGAGCTTTTCAGGGTATGTGTATGTATTTCTCTGTCTTTTAAATTATATATACTTGCGTACAGACACTGAATAAATGTGGTAGGATCACAGTTCAGTGTTAATAGTATACCATGAATATAGAGGTTTTTTAATGAATAATTAAAGAATAATATAGCTATACCGATTGACTTGACCAATGGCAATTAGGCCACATTCCTTAGCTCTTGACTAAAAAGATTTTGGAAGAAGCCTAAGGAAGTTTGTTTGATGAAGGAATGGAAAATTTAGTTTACTGGGTTCTGACAACTCTTGGAAATGGGTCAGGGAATGATCTCCAATCCTTAGCAGAAAAGTGCCACACCACTACAAAAAAAAAAAAAAAAAAAAAAAAAAAAAAAAGTGGCTCTGATAAGAGAAATGTTACAGACTGAATGCAGCTGGTCTAATGTTCTTATTCTCTAAACCACCTCCTTTTGGTATTCACAGACGTATTTTTGTTTTCCAGTTCTATTGTAATTCCTGTGTTCCTGTGTTGCCATTGTTGTTGTTTCTAAATTAATTCTGATAATCTAAATAAAACCAGTTAACTCAGTGTTACAGATCAATTGACAATTCCAGTAAATCTAGATTGTACCAAAGCAACAAAGTTACATGCCACAAAAGCTGACAATACATGACAATTGGTAGCCTGAATAACAATACCAGAATGGTCCTCTTTGTAAATGAACAAAAGTCGTGACAAAATTTGAGTTGGTTTTCCTTAATTAGGTGAAGAACTACAGTTTCATGTACACAAATTACTTTGTTCTTTTAATCTACTTTTTTTTTTTTTTTTTTTTTTTTTTTTCCCCTCTGACATATAAACTTTTCTAAAATAAGCAGTAATTTTCAGGGTTTATAACATTCATTATCCCCTCTGCTTATCTTGTGCAGCAGGCTTGTGCTTTTTAAAAGGACATTTTTCTTCTTGGTATTGCTGTTTACTTCTCACACAGTACTTTTAAAGAGAAAATGTCACGTTGTGATGTCTCCAGGTAACCTCCACGCAATGTTTTTTTTACCACAACTTTATTTCACAAAAGGGCTTTTTAACAGCAAACCCATTTCAAAACACTGCAGAGTTTGAAAACAAAACAAAAGTTCCACAGTAAAGAAAAATCGATGATCTTTCAAATAAATCAAGATTAAATCAAATCAAGCCAGCTTTAACAGGGGATTTTAAAGCCGAACAGTGACTTGGCTTACTTGATAGGTTTGCCATAGGTACGGCAAATCAGATGAATATAGAGCCAGTAATAAATGGTTGTATTCTCTCCAGCCAGATGTTATAAACAAATAAAAAGACATTGAGTTACCTTAAGCTACCTGATATTCAAGATTAGCAGCTACTACAGGATGCCTTTCTGATTTCAGTGGGACTAGATTTAAATTAGATGCTATTTTATATAAGATGGAAGACTGATCTCATCAGTCAGGTATATTCCCTTGATTAACCGCCAAGCATAGAAAGTCAATAAATATACTTAACATCCCAATTAAATATTAGAATACCTAAACAGTAAGCTGTCTCAAAATATGTAGCCCTTAACTACTTTCTTTTTCACAAAATTTGTGCTAGATAATTCTATAAAATAGTATGACTCATTAAACACTATATCTATTCATCAGTCCTAGTGGGGGGAAAGGTTTATAGCACAGAGTCAGCAGTAGGAGGACAAATATTTGACTTGAACTTGTACATTTGTTCCTATGTTGTAAGTGATTTTGGCACTTATAAATTGATTCTTGTTCTGGGCTCTCTAAATCTCAGCTAAAATGCCAAGCTAGTCATTAGCCATCCATTTCCCTTTCATCCAAGTGCTCTGCCCAGTGTAGAGCTTGACACATAAGATAACGTGCTGACATTCTGCATACACTCACAGTCTTTGTTTTAGTTGCCAGATAAGCCTGACTACTTTTGCACAGAAACTAGCACATGTTTTCAGTGATATAATATCACTGAAAACATTTCAGTGATAAAATATCATCAGCATAGCTGAAAGACAATAAGTTTCTTTTTAAGCTGCTTCCAACACTGTTAGCACATAACTAGCAACACAGCAACAAAATATTAAGTTCCAGCTCTCTAATGATGGTTCTACCACATAGATATAGACTCACGTAGCTTAATTTTTTAAATGATCATGATCACGGTTTACCTCAAAATAGAAAAAAGATGAGGTAAGATCACATTTCAGTAACATATTCTTGCTACAACAATGTTACAAGTGAATTTACAGGCCTTCCTAAATGATGTAAAACAACAAAAAATATCTGGACACCTTTAGTTAAAATATAATAATAATAATAATAATAGCAACACAGAAGGTGAGATTCAACTCACCTATCTTTAATACATGTAGAATAAACATTAGGCATGTAAGATGGAGCTCATCATCCACTGTATGCTTGGTATTCTTCCATGGCAATGAAGAAAGGGAACTTAGATTTAAACACCTGATTTTCACTTATTGTAACACACGTAAGAAGAATCTTATGCAAAGGAGGGCAACAAAGATGGCAAAGGGTCTCAGGGGAAGATGTATGAGGAGTCACTGAAGTCACTTGGATTGTTCAGCCTAGAGATGAGGGGAGATCTCATCACAGTCTACAGCTTCTTCACGAGGGGAAGCAGAGGGAGAGGCTCTGAGCTCTGCTCTCTGGTGACAAGCAAGAGGACCTGAGGGAATGGCATGGAGCTGTGACAGGGAAGGTTCAGGCTGGATATCAGGAAAAGGTTCTTCACTGTGAGGGTGGTCAGTTGGGCATGGGAACAGGCTCCCCAAGGAAGTGGTCATGGCACTGAGCCTGACGGAGTTCAAGAAGCATGTGAACAACACTCTCAGATACATGATCTGACTTTTATTTTTTAGGGAGGGTGGTCCTTTGGGGACCCAGGAGTTGGACTCAATGATCCTTGTGGGTCCCTCCCAACTCAGATATTCTATGATTCTATCCCTCAAAGTTCATTGACTGCTTTGAAAGGACAAACATTTTCATCTGCTACTTATTTCAGTGGATTTAGAAGGCATTTACCTCCAGCTCACTAGGTCACATCTCCATTCAATAACTTTTCCAACTCTTCACAAACACTTCCATTCAAAACATTCAGAAAAGTGCTGCTTTAAATTCTCAGTCTTATAGGTCTATCACATACACAAGCACTTTGTGACACGTACCTTTCTATTTTTCAGCTAGATATTGATTTCTATAATATAAATTATTAAATTCATTTTCTACTCATCTATATTCATTTATCTGTATGAATACTCCTTTTCAATCATTTTGCCTGGTTATTGCATTAAAACAATATAATATGTCTTTGCTGAGTATCATGCAGTATGGCTTCTACTTTTTTCTTTTCTTTTCTTTTCTTTTCTTTTCTTTTCTTTTCTTTTCTTTTCTTTTCTTTTCTTTTCTTTTCTTTTCTTTTCTTTTCTTTTCTTTTCTTTTCTTTTCTTTTCTTTTCTTTTCTTTCCTTTTCTTTCCTTTTCTTTTCTTTTCTTTTCTTTTCTTTTTTTTCTTTTCTTTTTTTTCTTTTCTTTTCTTTTCTTTTCTTTTCTTTTCTTTTCTTTTCTTTTCTTTTCTTTTCTTTTCTTTTCTTTTCTTTTCTTTTCTTTTCTTTTCTTTTCTTTTCTTTTCTTTTCTGATTTAATATTTTGAAACCTCACAAATCCCTGTCTGTTGTCATTGACTCTTACACTGCCTTTATAATGATTTGCTATGGGATTAGTAGTAACTTCAAGAGAATAAAAATTCTCAACTTCTTGCAGAAAATACTACTAAATGCCAGTTATTTTCCCAAAGCTTTTGCTCACTGATGGCTTTTTTCAGTTCAATTTTCCAATGCAGATCATCTTCACAACAGCTGCACTAATAGCCAATACTCTATGCCAGGTCTTATTTTCTGATCCATAGAACACATTAAATCACTTTTACTCACTAGTTTGCCAATTAGGTTTTTCCAATGGATGAGTTTTCTTCATCAATTAAAATTATTGGTGATCATCTAAAGTCATTTCCCTAGTTCATTGCCACTATTTCTGTGCCACTATTAAAGCTGGCATATTATGCCCTTGCCAGCTGCCTTTAATCTGCCTGTTGGTCTAAACAGACCAATGCTGACATTTAAGTTACAATGTCAGATCCCAGATGTACGAGTAGCAACAATTTGGGATCCACTCAAAATTTACCATTTTGATCTTCTTGTTTCTTCTTCTTGCTGCATCTTTGCTTTCCCAAAGTTTGGATCTTGTCTAGATTCTGTCACATTAACTAGATTAATCTCATCCTTTCTTGATTTTCACTGGCATGTTTACTGTGTAATACACAGACAAATCTAAAACTTCTCCCATATAAATCTTATCTAGCAATTTTATGACATGCAAACTAGCATTACAAGCAAATATAAACAATTCAAATATAAATATTCCCCTCATTTTTCTTTTTCAATGAAGTCGGTCTTCAAAAAAATTAAAGATTAAAGCATAATCATAATGTCACTTAAGTACACCTGAGATGTATGTGACTAACGATAGATCTCTATTAATGAATCACAAAATATGAATACATGGGAAGTGTTGCTCCATCTACATGTCCAGGTATGATAATTCTGATGTGATGGCTTTTGTTTGCTTGCTTCTTCTTCCATGAAGCACTTTCAATGTTCTTCCTATTTTGACTTCCTCCTTTTTTTACATCTTTTTTAGAGATTTTTGTATTTCCTTGGTGCTTCACAAATATGCAAAATATTGCTTAGTGCCTGAGTTGAAAGGAAAAATGAGAGAATGAACGTATCATTAAGCTGTTTAGCACCACTGAAGAAATAAGCAATGCCCTTTATTTACTACTGCTTCTGAATTTCACAAAACCGTTCAAGAGTAAAAATTAAATGAGGGTTAAAAACTAACCTGATCCAAACTTCTTTAAATGAACAAATAGTGACCACATCAACACCACTTGGCAGGTGTGCTCTGCAGCCTTAGATCCAAAAGTGTATGATTTGGAAACATCCCACGTGCACACAAGAAAGACACCTGGGTTTATGTCTCTTTACAATAAGGTATCCTTTGGAAGAAAATGGACACACAGAGGAAGAACTGCAATGTATTCCAGTCTGGATAATTTGAAAAGCAGGTGCACAACGGAGTATATTTGCTCAGCAACGCAGGCAGCAATTCTGATTCAAGCCATCTTATCTTTCCTGAGCTCCCAGTTTTCTTTGCAAAAGAGAATATAGCAGTTCTCTGCAGTTCACCAAGACTATGTCTATTTCAAGTCATGAAAGTTGGGGAAGAGGACTGTAATGTCTTTGGCCTCAATGCAATTTTTGATTTCTTTATTCCAAAATGGAAACAGCTATCTAACGTTGTTTGCAAAGAGTCTGAGTCAGCAGAAGTCATTTCCTTGATATCAGTCCACAAATATTACCAGCCTCAACTATTCTTTATAAAGAATGCTATTCTTTAGAAAAGCATTTGTTTACATGTAGACTAGAAGTTGCTAAGACTAGCACTAATGAATATTCTAATTCAAATTAAAATGCATATAAAGAGTCATTTATGAAAAATCTGATTAAAATCTTTAAAGAAATAGTTTAGTAGTTTTTCATGAAAATACTGAAATTTCTCTATTTTTTTCACATTTTATACCATTTAACTCAATTGGTAAAATAAAAAGTAAAACTTGGTGCATTTTACCCATTTTCCAAAGGCTGCTACTATATTTTCCTTCTCCATCATTACAGGATTTGGAAAGTTACAACAGAAAAAAAATGTATTTTAAGTCTCTATTTTAAAAAATTAGATAAACGAAAAATAAATAAATAAATAAATAAATAATAAAAGAAATGCCCACCAAAAAGCAAAAAATCTCCAATTTTTCACTTATTTGAGTACAAAATATATATATATATATATATTTCAAAGCAATCACAAACTACAGCCAAGAAATTACAGCCAAGAAATGTACCTTCTGAACTTTCTCCATGGTTATTACAGTAGTTCACTGTAATTACAGTGGTTCACTGTCATATTCTCAGATGAGGAAATTAATTTTGGTAGCATTTTCAATGAAAGTTCTTCTAATGTGATATCAAAGATATTCTCCAATAAATTTTCCTTATTGGTATCAAAACAGGTTGGCTACATATGCCAATAACTTTTGTGATATTTTAATCAGAAATGTATTATTTTCTGGTTTAGCAACACAAAATTCATTCAAAACATTTTATTTAATTATAAGCTATACAACAATACATCTACTGAAGTAAAGTGATGTTATTACTGATGGCAGTTGAAACATTTCAAAACATGTAGTTATTTTTTTATTATTTATTATTTTTAAACCCAATCATAAAACTAGACTGTTAGACTATAGCAGTGTAATGGGCTAAGCCACATTACTTCAGAGTAGAATATTTTTTTCTTGTTTCTAAATAGTCAAATACTGTTATTTTTCATTGCAGCTGAAGGCCAAAAATGTAACATGATATCTCAGCAACTTTTCACTCAATCAGATAATAACAGTACAATGGGGAATGGTTTTAAACTAAGAGAGGAGAATTAGATTAGATTTTAGGAGGAAATTCTTCACTCAGAGGGTGGTGAGGCACAGGAACAGGTTGCTCAGAGAAACTGTGGATGCCCCATCCCTAGAAGTGTTCAAAAACAGGTTGGACAAGGCCCCAGACCACATGGGCATCAGGCATTCCTGCCCATGGCATGGAGTTGGAAACTGAATTATCTTTAAACCTGAGTCATTCTATGATTATGATAATCTCTGGAAACCTCTCAGACTGTTGCACAGGCATTTGACTCATTAAGAAGAGGATGTAAGCACTAAACCACTAGCAATATAATACCTAAAACTTTACATGTCCAGCTGGTAATGAAAATCCCAGTATTAAATTATACACTGCTTTTCCATTCTCATATTGAATGAGAACCAGAATTCACATCAGCCAGACTGGTAACCCCAAATAGTCCAGCAGACAACAGGAAGAGCCCAGAAAAAGAAACATCAGATCCCCCCAATGCCAGCTTTCACAGCTCACCAACAGATGCATTTTTTATGCCTCTCAGACAGGGATTTAAAATCTAAAATTCCTTCAGGAGCTTATACACTTAAGTTGTGCTTTTAGTTACAAGCAATTAGATCACTAGACAAATTTCATACTTTTACAGGAAACTGAAATACATGTAGCTGCTACATGTATTTCAGTTTCCTGTAAAAGTATGAAATTTGTCTAGTTCATAATGTAGACCATTCAGTTTCCAACATTTTTAAAACCAAAACTGTCTTTGAGAAGATGTCTTCGAATATACTGTGAAGCCTCTCTGGGAATGATGACCATGGTCCTAATATCACAGATTAATTCAAAACCTTCATTCTAATGGTTCTCAGATGAAGACAAACTTTAACCTGTATCACTTCCACAAGATTTATAAACTCAAAACTTCACCTCTAATACTAAGAAGTTGAACAGGGATTTGATAATTTCTTTCAGTAGTCTCAGAATACTTAAAGATTATCAGCAAAACTACTACCTGTTACTGCCAAATTGATCTTCCTTATGGTGCATATACATTGATGAAGTTCACTGCTGGTCAGGATGCCAGTAGCTCCACTGTGATTTTATTCATAAACCAATCGGTCCTTTTGGTAACAAAGATAGGGAAAAAGAAAGAAGGAAGGAAAGAAGGAAGGAAGAAGGTAAGAAGGAAGGAAAAAGATAATAAACCAAGGTGGTTGCTAGAGTGGTTAGGACAGTACAAAATAAAATCCTTTACTTACAGAAAATAATAGTTATTCAGAGTATTAAAAGATACGTTTTTATAATAGTCCGTTAACAGAAACTGTCAATTTATTGCATCTGATTGACCAAGGACATGATTTGCCATAAAAAAATGCAAGCTCTGTGGCCTATTCTGTGAAAGTGAAGTAAATAAATTAAAAATAAATTTTATATTCTCTCTTGGTAATGTAGTCTGATTTGTAGAATCATAGAATCATAGAATATCCTGAGTTGGAAGGGACCCCTGATTCAACCTGATTTCTTGACTGAAATATCTATAGCATTATTTCAGCCCAAGCATTTTTGAATTGCATGGCTGGGTACTCCTCACAGATGCATTTCCAAAGGATGTAAATGATTATTCAGGCTCAGATTCATTTAAGTGCAATTTCATAGTGGAGTGGCCATTGCTAGCAGTTGAGTACCATCACAGCCACTTCTCATTTCCTTGTTGTCCCCACCCTGCCCAGCAGGCCAGGGAAGAAAATACAAAGATTAAAAGCAAGAAAAATTCTAGGTCAGAATAAGAACAGGGAAATCCTTCCATGATTACTGTCTCAGGCAAAATGGATTTGACTTGGGGAATTTAATTTTAGACATTTAATTACAAATTCAAACACTGAGAAACAAATACAAACATTTAAATACTTAGGGAAAACACCCTTCCTTCCGCTTTCACTAGCTCAGCTTCACTCTAGACATTTGTGCCTGCCCCCCAGTTACCTCTGCAGGTTACACTCAGTCCATTCCATGAGACAGCAAGCAGATCAGGAGGCTGAGGTCAAGGCACAGAGATTTTCTCCTACTACTCTATGCTCCTTACTTTTTCCTTCCCTTGCTCCTTCCTTCCTATTCATTTTTTCTGCTCTGGCATTGCTTACCCAAGGGCTGCAATCACTTTTGAGGTGAACCTGCTCTGCCATGGAGTATCAATGTAATGCTATTGGCATTTTCTTCCCTTCCTTAAATACAGAAACATAGAATCATAGAATAGTCTGAGTAGGACAAGACCTACTTGATCAGACCTAATGATCATATGATTCCAACCACGTGCCATGGGCAGGGCCACCTTCCACTACACCACGTTGCTCAAAGACCTATCTAATATGGCCTTGAACACCTTCAGTAATAGGGCATCCACAACTTCTTTGGGCAACCTGTTCCACTGCCTCACAACCCTCAGAAAAAAATAATTTATTCCTTACATCTAATGTAAATCTATGGTTTTAGTTTAAAGCCATTGCCCTTTATCCTGTCGCTACACTGAAAAACAGTCCCTCTCCAGACCTCTTGTAGCCCCCCTTCAGTTACTAGAAAACTGCTAAGGAGATTTCCCTTCTTCAGGCTGAACAACCCCAACTCCCTCAGTGTTTCTTCACAGGAGAGTTGCTTCAGCTCATTCCCAGAGGAATGGGAAATATTAACAGTAGATCCATGAACAGTGCTATTACATTATAAAGATGATAAATGGACTTATTTTACCTTGGTATAAACAATAAAAGCTTAGCCAAAATAAACAGCAAATAATTTAACTGTGCAACTATATTGATCGCAAATACTGACAATCAAAACACTTCACCAATACTACCTTAAAGTCCATAGGAACATTTGTCCTGTTGTGAAATTTTACCTTACAAGGTGCTGTAAGAGCAAAAATAAGCAACTAATGGCATAAAATAACAAAATGCATGTATTACATACACTGAAGAGATTGCTACATATATTCTTCATTCATTTTAGGAATCAAATATGTTTTCACAGAAACACTAGAAACTCAACCAAGTTGTTCAGAGGCACCACCACCATGGCTGCTGGGCCCAGCTGGGCCCTACAGTGAGGCCGTTGGAGCCAGATAGAACTGGCCATGTCCAGCATGAGGCAGCCCAGGCCTCACCGCACAGAGGATACCTGCAGAACCCCACTGCCAGCACCTGGACACCTGTACCCAATAAATACAATATTAAAGGAATCTTGTATTAAGTTATATTCTTCACAATTAGATAAAATTGCCTTTGCTTAGGCCATGTGTGACTTGGTTTAAGCCTGGTTTATATGGACACAGACAGAGAGGATGAAAAAAGGTAGGAGGAGAATGAATATCAGAAGTAAACTAAAGAAATGGAATTAAAAATTCTATTTGTTCTCTATGGGGAAATAAGTGTTGATTAGTTCAGTTTTCTATAATCTTATAATATTAAATCTTACAATCGTAGCTCTTATGTATTTTTTTAAAACCAGGTGAAAGTTTCAACAGTAAAAAGTGAGAAATTCAAAGTTTAAATTAACATTTTGCTTCATGACTCAAGCCTCCTCTTGACACAAACCTCCTCGTACTTGTCCCAAAAAAGAATTGGAATTCAAAGCTAGAACTGTCAAAGATCAGATGATTTCACCACCACCACCACCGTTTATGGCTAGACTCATCAATTATTATCAAAAAGTATCATATAAAAAAGAAAAAATATTTTGTTGTAATAAGGCATGCATGTTCACATTTAAAACTCTCTGAACTACAACACATCTCTGTTTCAGTATGCAATGCACTGACCAGTATATATTTAGTAAGATTTTTTTTTAAGACAATTTACAGATTTATCCATCTGAACAATGAAAAAGTTTTTGCATAAGGAGATGAACCGAACTTCTAATTAAATGTAAATGTAGAAGGACAGAATTACAAATATAAGAATAATGGTTTTGAGTTGTGCATAGCCATTTTTTACCTACTGATTACTCTATTATTTGTGGTTAAAAAAATCACTAAGGACATGTGAAGAGCTACAAAAATGTTAAATGTCAATATTAGGTGGTTAAAAATCAACAGGTGTAGTAACATTTTAATTATATAAGTGATCTTTTTCTTTTAATCATGTTTAAAAATATGGTAGGGACTACATTTTAAGAGAAGTTTGTTTATTCTTTAACTTATATGATGTAAAGATGAGTAATGATGATTTTCTACCTCAGTAATTATGACACAAGTCAAAATAGCTTAATTTGTACAGTGCAGCCAATATTCTTCATAATGATAATTGTAAAATAAAAATATATATAAATACAATAGATAACAAGAGTTCAACATTACCTAATTATTCTGTAGCACTTTGTATAAATCAAAGAAGTAATCAAAGAAACACTTTTCACAAATAAGAATAGGTGAGCACACGTAAAATGGAAACAAGCAACAGTAGTTGCTGAGATAAACACAGATCTCCAAGTCCCACCCTAGAAAATAAATCTTACAGAAGTCATCAAATCAGTTTATCAAATAATTTATTAACATGTTAATATTAGTGAATGAAAGGAATGGAACAGTTTTTCTGGAGCAGGTATTCTGAATAATTTTTTTTTTTTCTTTACAATGAGATGAATTGTGCCCTAAACCTCACTGACTATGATCAGATTTTATTGACTTCAGAGAGCTCAGATACAAACATCTACGGTACATACTTACTGAGACAAATCCCACTATAAAAATTTGAACACATTATGCAATACACCTTCTAACTTCACTCCACTAAAAATGGAATGGAAGTAATTGCAAGAAGTATCTTGATTACTTGAAAGCTTTATTTTGTTGTATCTCCTTGTTTCCTTGTTTGTTTGTTTGTTTGTTTTTATTATTATTTTATTTTATTTATTTATTTGTTTTTAAACCAGAAAATTAATGGCCTAGGAAACCTAGACTAAAAGATAGAGGATGATACAGGAAGTCATTTTTTTATTTTTCAGTAATGTGTTGATATATTTTTCACTGGAAACATTTATAAAAATTATTTTAGTTTGCATTATATTTTCTAGGCTGATCTTCTAATAAATTAATTTGTTACTGCTTATTCCTTTTTTTATATGCTTCATTCCCCTTGTGGATTTCAATATATGCAAATATCAGCCTATAATTTCTCTATGCACCATGAAACTAATATCCTGTGTTGGAATGCTAATTTAATTGAACTTAGTTTGAAGCGGGTGTTGAGCTGTCATTCCAAGCAAAGTTTTATTAAATCTTATATAAATCCAATGTAGTTGGAACAGACTATCTGCAAGCTCATAAACCTCTTCATTAATTTCTTTTGATAGGTTTAGTCATCACAAGAGAACTCTTTGTCAAACATTTGTTAAAATATAAGTTGTCATGCTGGGGAAAAGAAGCTCTTATGCTCTTCAGTTCAGTATGATCATTATAAAGGTCTGATGTGCATCTGGAATTGAGATAGCTGGCTGAAGAAAAAGTTTGCATTCTAGAACTAGTTATTCTATCTATTTACAAATAGGCCTCTACATTTTTTTTTGTTGAAAAAATTCAACAACGATAACAACAAAATTGCATTTACCAAGTAGACATTGATGGAAGCATGATTTCTTTACTGCAATTCCCACTTCTAACAGTGAGACTCAAAAACTCTCTAAGAAGAGTTTGTTTGACCCTGCCCCATAAAGTTTCAGATCCTGGTCTTTTCTAGGACTGACTTGCTGACTTTATCATTAAACTATAATTGACTGATAACACCAACTATTGAGACTCGTAAAGGAGGCATTTGGAATAAATATTTGTAATTGAACTTCTTTGTGAGAGGAGAATTAAACTAATGGAGCTGTATGCAACTGAATATAACTGAGAAATAAATTCTGAAGGACTTCAGAGAACTTTCTTCTGTAGGATCAGAAAAGGGCTTGTATCTAAAGCATCTATACAAAGATTCATTTTCTAATTTTTCAGACGAAATCAAGCCTCTGAAACAAGGTGTTTAGCTTTCCAAATTTTCTGCTGTTGCAACCATGAAAGGTCACTTCTGTAATGCATCTATAACAAGATTTTTCATGTTCAATGCTTTTGCCATAAATAGATAAAAGTCTAAGAACAAGACTTAATTCCCAACCAATAAGAGGATTTCTCAGAACATGTAGACATTAAGTGAATGAAACTCCATGCTGAAGTTGAAATTTTCCTCCTTACTGTGCACAGCATCCATACTTTGATGCTGTACAACTTACTTTGTACAGCATCCATACAAGAGAATGATCTCAGAAACAGTGGTAGCTTACAAACACTTCCAGGACAACTAGGTATCTGTACTTACAGTGATCCTGTAAGCAACTGTAAGCAACTAAATCATAATGTGATGGTATTGATAAATTTGAGGCATTGCTTGTTTTTGTCTCAAAAGAAATACAGAACAGATGAGTTGGAAGCAACCTTTTGAGAAAGAGGAAATTAAAAACAATTGAGAAAATTTCATTAGTGTCACTATCACATAAAGTTAAGTCCATTTTCTAGGCTCCAGTATTAGAGTTATGCAAAAGTGCAACTTTCATGCTGACTAGAACAGAATCTCAATGTCAAGAGAAGGTGAACAGGATTTCCAATACCTCCTACAAAAAATGGTTATCCTCAGTTCATCTGCTATATGAGTCATCCCTGACAGGACTTGAATCTGTGATCAAAGGGGGCATATAAATCAAAATTATTAAGGGTATAATCGAAACAAGTACAAGCAAATCTAAGAATTTCCATGAAGATTTTTTTTTGGGGGGGGAACAAAAAATAAAAAAGGAATATAAAATAATATTTTCCAAGTTTAAAAATTTCAAAACATAGTCTATTATAGATATGAATGATTTTATCTGTGAATGTTGATGGTTTCACTGGTCAGTGTGTAAAGATGAAAAGACATGAATATGACAAATAAAGCTGGAATTCTAATCCAAGAATAAAGACAAATGAAGAACAAAGACACAAATATAAGGAACCTAGAAAGAAATTATGTTCATTGGTACTTGGAAATGAAAAACAAACAAACAAACAAACACACACACACAAAAAAAAAAAAAAAAAAAAAAAAAAAAAAAGACATAAAATAGCTTACTCCAGGTATGGTTTAAAAATATTAGGCAATATGTGGAAAATAAATTCATGTAATTACTCAATTTAATCTAAGGAAATTATTAATGAAACAAAAGAGAAGGCCAATAAAAGTGTTTTTCCTATGTTTGATAATTAATATTACTGTTGCATAGACGCATCACATTCCACTAAATTCATGGGGAAACTTGGAATCCCACAGGATTTTCCATTTTCACAGCCACTAGAGTGCTGAGTGCTTCTGGTTTTGAAAACAGATGAAGAAGAAAAATTAAACAATTTCTTAATATTTTGATGAATCAATAAAATTAATAGAGAAATGTCATCTCAGTCTTAGAGTCTCATCTCTGATTTTAAATGGTAAGCCGGCCATGAAGTACTCCATAAAACTAAGCAAAAATAAGTACATACTGTGATGGGTTTGATCCTAAAATATACTTAGAAGATTGCATATTAGGACAACAGTAGTAATAATGAACAATTATTTCAGGGGGTGATAAGTTTTGCACATCTTGTACAATATATAAATGGTAGATCAACTAGGAAACACAGCATTTGAATAATACATGTTGTTGTAAGTAAACAGAGTTGCAGCATGTACACATGTGGTTCATTTACCAAAGGATTTTCAAATAACCTTGCAAATGGCAACATACAGTCCACTGAAAAATTATAGCAGCTCTCCAGCTGTTTAATTTAGGATATGATAAATGGCATTTCTTTGCAACTAGAAAGGATGAGATTCAAAATAATCCTGAATATCTGGCCTGTTCTTTCTGTAATTTCACAGTACAGTTGTCAGAGACTATTCAATCTGGACTAATTGAAGAAAACTTCAGTGCTGTTGGAAACAGCCCATATATATATTTCTGAAGTACTGTTTAATTTCAACATGAAAGACAAAGAATCCTTTGTATTTTGCTTGAAATAATCACAGTAACACCTCTACAAAAAGGAAGTAATATGTTAGAAAACTCAGTTAGGTGTGATATAAGCTATCCTCATGAAGCTTAATACATTCATACAAGGGGAAGTAAATGAAAGATATTACATCTGTAATGTCAGTTCTTACCAACAGCTGTGCAATGGCAGGACTAAGAAACAAATGGAGGACCATGAAAAATATTGTAATGGAAAATATAAAACAAATACATTTCACATTCTTGGGAATGGTGAATAGTTCTGCAGAGCTCTCGTTTCTTTTCTTTTCTTTTCTTTTCTTTTCTTTTCTTTTCTTTTCTTTTCTTTTCTTTTCTTTTCTTTTCTTTTCTTTTCTTTTCTTTTCTTTTTTTTTTTTTTTTTTATCAATATCTAGTAATCATGATGACAGTATTCTATAAAAGATTATAACATACAATTTACATGTGACGTATAAACATCAACAAGGGCGGTGGGGGGGGGTGGAACTAGAGGTCTTTTTGAACCCAAACCATCCTATGCTTCTATGAAATTCATAGACCACCAGCATAGAGATTGCATATAACTCTTTCTAAACCAGAATAATAAAAAGTGCTTCAAACTCAAAAGTAAAAATGTTTTGAAGAGTTTGAAGAATTCTCTTTCCATCTATATCAAAACCTTTCTTTTCAAGTGCCAATGTCTATTTTCACTCAAAGATTGGAATTAGACTTTAACCCATCAAGAGCCAGTAGTTTGATTAATATTTATGATCACAAGGTAAAACAGGGTTCATACTTAATATCTTTTCATAATCAATTGATAGATTCCTTTATCAGCTCCACTTTTCATACAGTTAACTGAGGCTATTTATTTATTAATGTTACCTTTCAGGTCTATTTCAATACCTGAAATTCTTACTAAGGAAATATAAAGGCATTTTAGCAGGACTATGTCTCTGCTTGAAATGGCTGGTTCCTAGCACTAAATAAATGCACAGACTAAAACCCATGTATTAAAAAAATTATAAACCAATGTATTATTTGTCTCCGCTCTTGATATTTTTGTGATCTTTGTACAAAGAAGTACATGATAATTAAACTAACTCTCTGATCCTGACTGCAGTAGAGTCCAAAAACTGAAGCAAGAGTTTCATCCAAAATTAACAATTATACCATTAAGTACAAGATCACAGAATAACAGAAGAGATGAGGTTGGAAGGGACCTCTGGAGGTCATCAGGTCCAACCACCCTGCTCAAGATGGGTCACCTAGAGCAAATTGTCCAGGACCATGTCCTGGTGTCTTTTGAAGATCTCCAAGGAGGGACAATCTACAACCTCTCAGGGCAACCTCTGCCAGTGCTGTCACCTGCACAGTAAAGAAGTACTTCCTGGTGTTTAGATGGAATCTCCTCTGTTTCCGTTTGTGCCCATTGCCTCTTTTTCTGTCACTTAGCACCACTGAAACGAGCCTGTCTCCTTCTACTTTCCCTTCAGGCATTTATACACATTGATAAGATCCCCCTGAGCCTCCTCTTCTTCAGGCTAAACGGTCCCAACGCTCTCAGCCTTTCCTCATAGAAGTGCTCCAGTTCCTTGATCATCTTGGTGGCCCTTTGCTGGACTCTCCAGTATGTCCATGAACATACCAGCAATAGTTTAGGAACAGAAAAGGAGTTGCGTCTTTTAAGAGCATACAGTTAGCAGTTAGGACCAGGAAGACAAAATATGTTTTTTCTAATATGAATTTAAAAGAAGTCATGTGGCTTTCATTCAGACTTCAACAATTGAATCTTTTTCTGGATTTAAACTTCTTGCTATAATTAATGCTGCTCCTAGGTAGTTGCAAGTTTAACAAGTAGCATTTACTCAGCAAGTCATCATAGGTCTCACTGGTCATGATAACAGCATGGGGTCACATTAATACAGATTAAATGGTCTTGAAAAAAATCTTCAATTACAAATTTCTCTCTCCAGCTGTTTTGTCTTACAAATAAATACGTTGTAAAAGTAGGAGAAAAGCTTGAAAATGCAAATGTTTGTCATCTTCCAATTGTCTTGGATTACCAATGTTATTCTTACCTGTTCTTATTTTATATAGATTAGCCTTCACCATTCAAGTAAATCCATAATATGAAAAGTGTTTCAATGTAGTATTTGAAGCACTTGCTACAGTAGAGTGTGTTTAAATGCCTGCTCCCACAGTCAAAACACTTGTCCATACCTGGATTTTTTTTCTCCTCTTGATACTGCAACTGTCTTCTTGGTTTTAACAGTATTCAGTTCAATGTTCTTTCCAGCTCATCATATCTCATCTCAGCCATAGCAATACAAAATTAATAATAATACTGTTTAATTTGTTCTTTTTAGTATACCTTAAAGCAAAGAGATGGGGTAAGCCATCTTGTTACCATCCTTGTTACCAGGCGAAAATTAGCAAGATAGTAGATATGTTTACAGAACTTATGTGGCCTCCTGAAATAGTTGTGGACCACGCAAGCCAAAGTGAAAAACTCTGTACCTTCTTAGTATATCTGATATCTATCTAGACACAGCTGATGACTAAGATGAGCTGACACAATTGGAAGCCATAATTTCAGTGAAGTCCAAATTTTACTCTGGAGACAGCTAGTTGATTCTCTGAGAACAAAGAGAGCATAGAAACAAACTAGCACGAGTGTAATTTGCACAGTCAATGGACCAATGCCCTGGAGCAAAACTGGGAAATAAACTGACCTTGTAGATGCACTCATTCCTTAATTATTTGATTTCATGCTATATCTTGATATGTAAGAGAACATTTAAGATACCTGCTAAAAATTATTGGGTAATTGATACACCAAGTTAATGACTGAATTAGAATAGAAACTTGTTAAGTCTCAAGTCGCTTCAGTTAATTTGGCTAACTGGTGTTGATGATGATAAGGGATGATTAGTGACTCTTCTGAAGACTGAAAGGTTGAAGAATCAGCTCTTCCAGGAGCTGATGATTACATGCTTCCTTGAAGTAAAAGATGTAGGTATATATATCTTGGTTTCTCTAATAGAAATATATAAAGCTATGAACATTTTTCTAGATGTGTTTATATAATGTAATATTCATAAATATTTCTGAGTGAAAGAGAAAATATATGTTAGTGAAGAATTCAGAAATTAGACAGCCATGACAAGCACACCTATATAGGCTAGAACAACCTGACCATGTATCTCATTTCCGGTCCTCAATATAATGTGCATATAACCATATTTCCCAACCTTACAGTTTTAGCTCTGTTAGCTTATCATGTGTTTTAACAATGTCTTCATAATCTAAATTATTACTGCTAAACGTATTTTCTTTAAAATTATCAACTGCACTATTTATTAAATAGTTATTTTTACACAGGTGGGATTTTGCACTGTTGATAATCACTGCACACTGCTTAAAAAAAAAAAAAAAAAAAGATATTAAAGCCATACCAGTCATGCAGGCATCATTTCAGTAATGACTCATGCCATTGCTCTGGTGTTCTGACCTCACTGTACCTCCCTAGATCAAGTCTGGCATTATAACACTGATAACTGTAACAGTAACAGCCCTCTTGAGACCAGTTGAGGCAGCTTGAGATGATCTCAGAATGTTCAGCATCCAAGTCTTGAACAGCATCTGATTCATGAGCATACTTCCGACAACCAAGCACTCTCCTCCAAAGTGAGCTGTAAGTCTCAGAGGTGAGTAAAGGCAGGTAGATGTCAGAAAAGCTTGATCCTTCTTTGTATGACACTTGGCCTGATTAATGTTAGTGAATATCTTATGGGTACATAGAGAAGTCACTCACAAATTCACACTGCTCTTTTTGTCTACTTTTTTTTCTACTTTTTTTTTTCTTCTTTTTTTTCTACTGATTTTGTATTCTCACAAGGTTAGGACAGCTTTTGCAGCTCTGTTTTCTCAACTCCATAAGCATAAACACTCAACAAAAAAAAAAAAAAAAAAAAAAAAAGAGAGAGAGAGGAAGGAACCATTTAAAAAACACAAACCTACATTGTACTTGAAGGCTACAATTGAATCACAGAAGTTAAATCAGGATACAAAGTATTATTTTATTATTATTTTTATTTGCAGACAGATAAATTTACAAATTTTATGCTAAATGAAACAAAAACAGGGCACAAGGGAGCATATTCACTAATATTGTAATGCAGAATATTCCTGACTTGTGGTCTTCAGCAATGACAAAGGGTTAATACAGACCTTTTCACTTCTAGAGCTTTAAATCATCTTATCACAAAATAAGCCAAAGTTTAGTTAAGTGGTAATAGGACTATTACAGGTTTTGAAGACAATGACCTTTTGACCACCCATTTAAACAAGTTTGACCAAGTAATAACAATAAACTATTACAATACAGTGGATGTTTAATGTCAGAAATAAAATTATGTCTCTCATAATTTTTGATTAATGATCAAACTCTGATTCTCTGAGTCTTGCAAAAAAATATTTTACATCCTTATTACCATCTATGTGCAAATACATTTTAAAATACAGGTCTATTTACATGTAAACTTAGACATAATTAAGAACTACTCTAGAATACATGAAGGCAGAGAGAGGATGATATTTTTCTCTCTTCACACCTACTTAATCAAATGAAAATGAATCTTAAATTAAAGGCTTGTAATAGGCTTGTAATATACTTCTTAATTTTTTTCTTAAGGTCCAGTCTCGAGAAGGTTATCTCCTGAGTATCAGAGCTTCAAGCTGCATATCGCTATCATTTTTAAACTACATTGAATGAGAATGACTAAGCAAACATTTAATCCACCTGTTTATGTTTTTGATTGTGACAATTAAGAGAGACCCCAAAGATCTGCAGTAATTATTGACCTGGATCTTTTCACTATGACATTTCAATACCATTAACTAAGATAATAAATAAAATCACATGCTTATAAGGCTTAAAAGAGCACTTCAGGGATCCGACTGGTGCTCCAAAAGTTTGCATAACATAGCAAAGCCGATGAATGTGATTTTAATAAATGTGAGTGGATCAGAGTTTTACAGATGCCTCAAATCACCTGAATCACAAGGTCACTCCACGGCACTTCTCTACTGTTGTGTTTGCATAAGTAGAAGAGGTCTGGCAGTTTGCACAGAATGTCCCAACAATAGGAAAAAAAAGATAAAGCCTCTTTGTTTTATATGGCACTTTTTCAGAGGTTAGTGTGATGTGCAAATAGCTGAGCAAATTTAGGAAAACTAAAATCTTTGCAGTAATTCTTGAGAGACCAAAATTGTAGGACTTCAATTGCTACACCATAGTGATGGTGACATGTTGAATAGCAAGGAATAAAATGGTATCTTGTGCAGGGCCTTACCATACATCCAGTTCTGTTTTACTCAGACATATTAACCCTCACATTCAACACACCCAGAATACTCATCTTAATTATCAAGTTATCTGTATTGAAAGCAGCTGTTTTGACTTTTTATATATAGAATAGGAAGACATTTTCTGTAAGGACTGTTATCTGAAATATGTAGATAGATCCTGGAAATAAAAAAAATCAGCCATATGTCCGGGTTTCAGCTGGGTTAATTTTCTTTGTTAAAGGTTCATAATGATGCTTTGTTTCAGATTTTTGATGAAAATACTGGTGATAGCACACACTGTTTTTTATCTGTTGCTAAGCAGTGCTAAGTCAAGGACTAGACTATTCTGGTTCTCATATCCCAGCCTGTGAGGAGGCTGGGCATGTGCAAGAATCTGGAAGGCTACAGAACCAGGACAGCTGACCCAAACTGGCCAAAGGGATATTCCATAACCATTTGATGTCATGATGAACAATAAAACTGGGGGGAGTTGAACAAGAAGGCAGAATGATGTTCTCTGGGGACTGGCTGGACATTGGTCAGCTGGTGGTGAGTTACTGCATTGTGTATCACTTCCTTTATTTATTCTGTTTGTTGTTATTTGTTTTATTTTTTTTCTTTCTTTCTTATTTCTTTCTTTTTTTTTTTTTTTTTTCTTTCTTATTAAACTGTCCTTATCTCAACCCATGAGTTTTTCAATTTTCAATTCTCTCCTCCATCCCACGGGGTCAGGAAGTGAATGAACAGCTGTGTAGTATTTAGCTGCCTGCCAGGTTAAACCACAACATCACAGCATTTAAAAATAGAAATATTTGAATTCTTCCCTTTTGCATTCAAGTGATTTTCCATTCTTTTACAAAAACAACAACCACACATACAAATAGTTTCTCAATCTGTGTATTTTTTTCGCAGTGCTTCAAATATATTTCCTCTAAAAATGTGAAAAATTAACTTTGTTATTGTTGTACAGACTGTAAATCATAGAATCATAGAATATCCCAAGTTGGAAGGGACCCATAAGGATTATCAAGTCCAACTCCTGGCACCCCACAGGTCTGCCCAAAACTTTAGACCATGTGACTAAGTGCACAGTCCAATCTCTTCTTAAATTCAGACAGGCTTGGTGCAGTGACTACTTCACTGGGGAGCCGGTTCCAGTGTGCAACCACCCTCTCAGTGAAGAACCTCTTCCTGACATCCAGCCTAAACTTCCACTGCTTAACACCATTCCTGTGGGTCCTATCACTGGTGTTTACAGAGAATAGGTCACCCGCCTCTCCACTCCATCTCACAAGGAAGTTGTAGACCATGATGAGGTCCCCCCTCAGCCTCCTCTTCTCCAGGCTGAACAGGCCCAGTGACCTCAGCCACTCCTCATACGTCTTCCCCTCTAGGCTCTTCACCATCTTTGTTGCCCTCCTCTGGACACTCTCCAACAGTTTAATGTCCTTGTACTGTGGTGCCCAGAACTGCACACAGTACTCGAGGTGAGACCGCACCAGCACAGAGTAGAGTGGGACAACCACCTCCCTCGACCGACTAGTGATGCTGTGCTTGATGCATCCCAGGATATGGTCGGCCCTCCTGGCTGCCAGGGCACATTGCTGGCTCATATTCAACTTGCTGTCAACCACAACCCCCAGATACCTCTCTGCGGGGCTGCTTGCCAGCGTCTCATCGCACAGTCTGTACATATAGACAGGGTTGCCCCATCCCAGGTGCAGGACCTGGCACTTGCTTTTGTTAAACTTCATGTGGTTGGTGGTCACCCAACTCTCCAATCTGTCCAGGTCTCTCTGCAAGGCCTTTTCACCCTCAGTCTGCAACTCCAAGTTTGGTGTCGTTGGCAAATTTGCTCAAAACACCTTCTAGTCCTACATCCAAATCATTTATAAAGACATTGAAGAGGACTGGCCCTAAAATGGAGCCTTGAGGGACCCCACTAGTGACCATCTGCCAGCCAGATGTGGCCCCATTTACCACAACCCTTTGAGCTCTGCCCATCAGCCAATTGCTCACCCATCACATGATGTTTTTGTTAAGTTGCATGCTGGACATTTTGTCCAGTAGGATCCTATGGGAAACCATGTCAAAAGCCTTGCTGAAGTCCAAAATGATCACATCAGCTGGTTTCCCTTGATCAACTATATGGGTGATCTTATCATAAAAGGAAATCAAATTTGTTAGGCAGGACCTACCCCTCATGAACCCATGTTGGCTGGGACCAATGACCACATTGTCCCCCAGGTGCGCTTCAATAACTTCAAGGACCTTCTTCTCCGTAATTTTACCAGGCACTGATGTGAGACTGACAGGTCTGTAATTGCTAGGGTCTTCTTTCTGACCCTTCTTGAAAATTGGCACAACATTTGTCAGCTTCCAGTCTACTGGGACCTCTCCAAATTCCCAAGATTGTTGAAAAATAGTTGAGAGAGGTCCCACAATGATATCAGCCAGCTCTTTAAGCACCCTGGGATGAATCCCATCCAGACCCATGAACTTGTATGGATCCAGGTGGAGCAGCGAATCCCACACACATTCAGGGTCGTCTGGGAGTTTGTCATTCCCACCGTCCCCCAGCTCAGGGCACCCATCATCAGTGTTGAAGACAGAGGTGAAGAAGACATTAAGTGTCTCTGCTTTGCCTACGTCATTGTCTGTGAGGAGACCTTCCCCATCAAGTAGCGGGCCTATGTTTTCTTTGGTTCTCCTTTTTCTGTTCACATATCTAAAAAAAACCTTTTTATGGTCTCTCACAGACATGGCCAGCTTCAACACTAGTCGGGCTTTGGCCACATCAATTTTATCCCTACAAAAACAAACAGCATCCCTGTATTCCTTCCACATCTCCTGACCCTATTCCAGCAGCCATACACTTTCTTTTTTTGCCTAAGCTCCAGTAGAAGATCCCTGGTCAGCCAGGCTGGCCTTCTGCCCTGCCTGCCTGACTTCCAATATTTTGGAATTGCCTGATCTTGTGCTTTTAGGAGGCTGTGCTTAAAGACTGACCAGCACTGCTGGATGCCAGTGCCTTCAAAAGCAGTTTCCCAGGGGACCTTGCTGACTAGTTCCCTGACCAGCCTGAAGTCTGCTTTCTCCATATCCAGCACTTAAAAGTTGGTAGATACTGCCACTATAATGTGCTTTCACTAGTCATCTCAAGTAAACTCTGGGATTGATCATTCATATCGTTATAGTTCAACGTAAGAAGCTTGGCTTGGTAGGATACCATAAGACAGTGACACTTGCATGACATAGAAGTCAGTCACAGATCTGATATATAAACAAGACTTAGAGCCTTTCTTTGAGGAGCACACACCACATGAGAAGGATTTTTATTAGATTGTTTTATTTGCCTAGTACATGTGACTGCACCTAGTTTATCCATGATTTTACAAAATGATGTAGCTTTTCCTTACCACTGTACATTTGGCTATAATGAAAATCTCAGACAAATCTCTATTTCTACTTTTTTTTTTTTTGCTAGTCAAGAGAAGGCAAGTGTCACTCACAGCCCGTGTACAATTTCTTACTTTCACAAAGCTGTTTAATTACTTACCTATGGAGACTTTGATAAGCTTTCTCATGCATCCTGTATCTCCTGTTTTCACACAAAAATAAGATTTAGAGTTAAGTCTTTTGCTGTTAAAGTTGAAGACTGAATCCCAAATAACTTTAAAAATAAACCTTTGTAAACTTTGTATTTAGTCTTACTTTAAAATGGTGAATTATGTTGGTCAGAAATCACTAAAAGTAGGTCTGTCAGCATACCTCTTCACATAGTGTCTGAGCTCTAATTGATTGTCACTGTTCAACATGAGCCTCTGGATGATGGCCCAGCTGATATATATTAGACCAGCTGTATTCTGTCAGAATACCCTTTTTAGGCACACAATATAAACTAGTAATCCACATAATTAAAATTTCAGAAATATTTTCCTTTAAAAAATATTTTGTTAATCTGTAACTTAAAATTAGCTAGGAATGTTAAATCATTTTATCAGTGGTTCAGTACTGTGTCTAAGCAACTTTCTTAAAATGTATTTATATATATATAAATATATATTAAGTTTGTGCTAGTGGCTCCACTATTAGTGATCTTGAGAGTGATTTTCTTGTCAAAAAGGAAGAATGAGTGAAAGATCTTCAGTTCTTGTGATTTTCCTGATGGTTTATAGAGATGGAATGATTCTCCTCTGGACAATCCCCAGTTGAGTCCTATCTTTCTTTAAACACCCTTTTCCTTCTGAGACTTTATATAGGCAAAATATTTACTTTTGTTGTACTACAGAACTTTACATTGCAGAATATTTACTTCATGTTTTTGAATCTGAAATAAAAATGATAATAAAAAACAAAAACAACTCATTTTTACTATATTCTTCCATTCTGCAAATTTCAGGGTGATCTTCACCTGAACTCTTTCCAAAGTGAGATATAAGCCCTGATATACCTGATATAAGCCCTACTGGTGTTCTACAGGACTAATGGATTAGGTTGGAAGACAAACATAATATTCTTATGTTTACTTAGCTACACACAAGGTCTGGTCTAGCAGGACATTGTAGACTGTAGTGCTATATGAATAACTTAATCTTTTGTGGAAAATTTTAGATTTTGTGTAGGCTCTATTTGTACAGGTGAAGACTTCTACCTAAGATGCCTTGACTTGTTCCTAATTAATGGATCTAAAAAAAAATTAAGTTAATAACATATATAAAGGTGATCTGAAAATAATTAAAAATATTCAGCAATTTATCTGAAAACTGCGTTTACATTAAAAATAAATAAATAAATAAAAAATGAATGTTTAAAAGCCTAAGTGGATTTTTGTTTACCTGTTACCAAAAATCATGAAAAATAATAAAAGCACTATACAAGATATTTTGAAGATGTTTCATAAGGGTTATATGATCACTCATTTTTCAAAAATAGTTAAATACTGCTCTTGATATTGTATCTGGAAGTCTAGAATCTACCAAATCTGTATATTTACTGTGGAATCTGTAGATTTATAATAGAAGAGACTTGCCAAGACAATTTGAAATTCAGGAGTGAATCCCAGAAGTAGTAGTAAGCAGCTTATGGATGGTTTCAACTACCAATTCCCCTCTAGAAATAAAGTGAAGCTTTTCGTACTTAAACACTAAGAAAGGATTTCTTTTATTTATTTGTACACAATATAACATAGTTGTCTTGATAATCCATGACATTCATACACAGCTACAATAAAATGTTTTCTTAACATTCCTAAGTTACTATGAATAAGTTAAAGTACAATTAAGTTGCAGTCAGAGCAGGAAAGTCAGTTTGTTGTTGTTTTAAATTCCAGGTAGCCCACCATGATGGAGATATATTTTCTATGTTACAGTAGACATATATCCTTAGCTTTTTTTGCTTATCACAATAGTTCTAAAGGGCTATGGTTCAGTAAACTTTTTGAACAATTGTGTAGTACCAGGCAATATTAAAAACATTAAAAAATCAAAGCATTTCAAGTCTTTTTGCATCTCAGCTTTATTGGACAATTTTGCACAGTTGTATTCTGGGGTTACTGATATATCCATAGAATTCCAGAGTTTATTTTTACCATGAAGTATCCTTTATTCTCTGTTGTGGTAAGCATAGTAGGTATTGAAACACTTTTACTATCTTCTACACCTTAATTTCTTCCCATCTGTATTTACGCTATGGATTTCTACAAAACTATCTGGAGTCTCCAGACATGCTCTTGTACAATCTCTTGTCATATCAAAATAATCTGTGCAAAAATTACTCGATTTTCTAAGTGCTTGCTTCTTTGACCCTATCTATAAGCATAAGTACTTTGCTTTCTTATTGGTTTCTCCCTGATTTTGCATTTTACCTATGGTTCAATAACAGCAAAGTGTATGAAGTAAAAAAGTTCACTTTAATCTCTACTCTAGTGTGCAGAGAACATTCCCAGAATCTTGGTCTGCATAATCTGCATATTCTGCATCATTTGGTGTGTTTTTTGTTTTTTGTTTGTTTGTTTGTTTGTTTTTGGTGGTGGTGGTTGTTGTTGTTTTCATTCTTGTTGAAGTTAGGTGATAGAACATGTATAACCTGATTATTTATAGGCATAGCAGCTGGTAGAAATTCAAAATTACAAATACTCCTATATATTTATGCATCTATTTATCTGACGTATTTATGTTTGTGGACAATACTACCATCTAATTACTACACAAATGATTATCCTGACTCATTTTTGTTACCTAGAGATTTCTTTAACATTATTAATATCATTGTTTCTAACACCATATTGCCTTTTGTATCAATTTAAAATTAGTACAGTTCCCATATACTTTCTAGCTATTCCTTCATTGCTATATTATGTTATAGATAATTCTTCTGAACCAATGGTACTTTATCCACTTTGTTAATAATGCACATTCTGTTCTGATACTTGAAGTTTCTTATAGTCATGATCATTTTCTCTGTGTTTTCACAAATGTTAAATGTTGTCTTGGTCCTCTACAATGCAGAGTTTTGGATGGGCTCCAGCTTTGAATTTCCAGTATCTTTTTCTTTCAATATCATTCTTTACTGTACATTCTCCAACAATGCAAGAATCCTATCTGTTCTCCCTCACATTCAGTCTTGTTTGAGTAATTTATTTTGCTGGAAAAAAAAAATGTTTATTTTGTTAACTACAATTTATTTTCATCCATTTTTAATCTGTTTTATTATTATAATTATTTCATAGTAGGGGATTCCAATTATTCCCCTAAATTGTAAGATAAAATCTCATCCATAGATGATCAATTGCAAATTTCTCTCTGCTTTTATTTTAATAAAATCTATTAAAAGCATTTTTCCATCTATTTTACATGAAGTATTTCTCATTTCTATAATAGTCATATAGTTAGCCTCCTCTGCTTGAATTACCTGAGTAGTTTTGAAAGCAGGTAATGCTTCAGAAATAGCTGCTTTAGAAATAAGACAACCACTAAATGTCTTCTTTCCTGCTGTCATCCATTTCTTACACATTTCAAGTGAAGTTTAAATCTTCCACATTTCAAATACTTTAAAGTCTAGCTAAATTTTTCATGGCACCAGTTTGCTTTTGCAATTCTCATTTCCCAGTAATCACTGAAAAGTGAAGTGTCAAAGAATAGTGGGGTACCTTGAGCCATACCAGATTTCTAAGTGATCAGTGTTATGAAGCACCAGCTATTGCATTTTAAAACATTCAGTGGCAATGAATTCAAGACAGAATATTCTTGCATGGAAGCTTAGTTTAGACATCTACTTTAACCTAACTACCTTACCAAAATTTCAGGTGTTTGGGCCCATGAAGTCAATTCAGTCTATCTAAGGTCTAAGTTTTCTGTTTGAATCAAAGGAGGGATTCTAAAGGCAAGCAAAAAGATGTATAGTTCATCCAATAAGCTACCTGCTATTTTTCACTGAGTGTATAAGGAGCCTTCAAATGAGTTGTTTCAAAAATAAATGTAATTACTTAGATAAAGTGTCTATCTCTTCCTACTAGAGGGAAACCATAAGAAATCATCACCTTGAGAATCTTTTTTATTAGTATATCTAGACCTCTTCAGTAAGAGTGTTTAAAAAAGAGTGGAAAAACTTTGTGGGAGGGAGGTGGTAAATAATGTAGTCTTTTTAGAATTCATTCAAAGAGGTTCTTTTGAGAGGATTTAGGAGAGGACTCATTTCCATTAAGACAGAAGTGGGTTGCAATCATAAGTACATGAAGTATTGCTCTTCTTCTGTCCAGGTCACTGGGAAGCCCTGCATGCCAACATAATAAAACCAAACCAGAGAAGAGAGATTCTGATAAATAGTACATACAGCTGGGATACAAAAAAAGATTGATGATTTCAAAATTTCTCTCAGAAACTATCTATTTATTTTTGTTTGTTTGTTTGTTTGCTTGCTTGCTTAAAACCATGTAATTGCGCTTCAAAATTAAATTTTACTATTGGACAAAAATTACCCTTCTCAGCAGAAAACACATTTGAGGCATGTGTTGACAAACAAAATGACACAAGTCATTTTCAGAATAATGAAAATTCAAATAGATGTCTAATGAATAAAAATACTTAGTAGATTAAGCAATCCACTAAGATACATGAACTAATTTAAGTGGCTTTTAGATTCTGTTTTACAGTTTAGCTCTATCTAAATGCTAAATGCTCCATTTGAATTTCTTTTATTTTCTCAGCCTTGCAGATTTCCTATAGCAATGAGTTCCATACAGTACAACAAAAGAAAAACAGAGACCAAAACCAGGTCTTTGTGATGTGTATCACACCCTTTAGAGAAGATTTGTCTTGACATAAGCTAATTGAAAAGGCTGAAAGCAAAAGTCACAGATGCAGTTAGCTATTAAACAGCATAGTCAATCAGGGTACAGTGGTTTCTTGGAACTCTCATTTGCAATGCAATTATACCCAGATTAATCAAAATTTATGTTTAAAAAGTGCCACCTATTTTTGAATAATCCTAACTGGAGTGAATCTTTCTGTAACCCTGCTCATAGTAAATTAAACACAGTTTGTGATAATTTCATATTAAAATGTTTATCTGGGACAGTTGACTGCCATTGTTTAGAAATTGGAAGGAACATCATAAATCTCCCTTGTTGTTCTGATCTGTTGTGTTCTTATTTCCTCAAAGCCACTGGAGATAGGTTTACACTTAACAGCTTTAACTAGCCAACAGCTTCAACATACACTTAAGAATAGTGGGAGCATTGCCTTCAAACACTTATTCTTTTGCTTCAGAAATCTGTTTACCAAGTATCAATAAATTTAAGTAGAAAACATCTAGTGAAGATAAGATCACACAGTTCGTCTCTCAAATATTAGTTTATAGATTGATAAGAATTAATAAAAATCGTATATTTTGTTTTTGTGTGAACTAACCAACTTAAATTCTGTTAACTTAGGATGACCGTGAGAGAAAGCAACAAACAGTGCATGGGCTAACAGTAGTGTCTCTCTTGCTTTATTCAGTAGTGTGACATCTGCTACATTTGACTATCTGCAAGTCATAACACTTTTTACCACTTCTGCATAATGTTTTTGGAACAATATGAAGCATCATTAGTGTATTTCAGCTCCCAACATTATTGTCTCATGTTGCTTTATTACCATAATAAACTTGTGAATCATAGTAACTAACACAGTAGGGCTCCTGTACTGAATTCATTTTCATGACCTCTTGTTATCGTAAATGTGATCCAGAAAATTGTAAAGTCAGCAATTCTATACAGCTTATTAATAAAGCACATTGCAGGGATGCATTAAAGCCTCAACAGCTGTATTATAATGAAACACTCTACTTATAATTACAATTATTCTAACACTTAATAATAATTGGGCATCTGTGTCTGTAGCTCATTTGCTCAATAGGAGATTGGGTCTTGTCAGAACTAGCCATTCCCTCAGCAGGTGACCTGGTTGCAAACATAACAGAGTTTAAACAGGGCATGAAGGTAGTAATGGCAAGAAAAGGGCAGATCTGCAGGTGGGGTTACCATCTGTGAAGAGGAAAGTGTGAAATAATGAGATATATGGGCTTCTCTCTTCATGGAGATGTGCTATCCAAGGGTGAAAAGAGAAGAAACAAAGATAATGGACAAGAGAGGGAACAAGGTAGGCAGATGAAGAAATATGCTGACATGCAAGGCACAGTTTGCTTCCATGAACAATGAATATATAGGGCTACAATGTCAAGAGTAAACAACTAGTTATGTATGTCCCAGTAGTGCTACCGACTTTTCTTCTGAAGTAGAAAATTAATTTGGGAATAAACTGGGAGTTTATTAAACCTCAACTTTCTCTTCAAGGGTGACATCCAGGATCTTGGAAACAGACTATTTTTGTCCATTACAGATTTTTGGTTTTAAGTAAAAAGACAGTGATGCAGTCTTATCTTAATGAAGAAACAGGGGCAGGAGAGAAGCTACAAAACTATTCTTACACTCCAGAGATGTGTCTGTGTTGTCTGGAAACTCATGTTCCCACAGTAGTAGCCAGTAATACTTCTCCAGCATGCAAAGGAGTGCATTGCATCCCAGAATTTGCAGGAACAGAGACAACGCAGATTTGTGTGCATCATCATTACTATTCCCAACAGATTACCAGCACTATAGCTGGTGAACAATTTTGCATCATAAGATGATGTTGCAGTCTTTATTGCTGTACCAGCCACTATCTAGGTCAAGGCTGCATCTGCTTTTGGACTCATGTTAGAAAGATCAAGAAGGTAATACTTGGATCTTACTTCAAAAAGGAGAATCTTTACACAGGATTTTCTTGTCCTCAGTATTAAAACAAAACAAAACAAACAAAAAAAAATATTAAAATTCACACTGTGAACTCTTTCAGAAAATCTGTGGAAATGATGCACAAGCACTGCACAAGCATATCCTCTTGGAATGAATTCTAATGTCCTATCCAAAGAAGATCTTGTGGAAAAATGCCTGAGAGTTGCTAGAGCATTATCTATTATCTGCTATTATCTATTATCTATTTCTAATGGAAGGAAATGTCCCATCCATATTTATTTTCCAAGGCATTAGTAAATGTAGTGTGGTTGATTTGTACCTTCTCTGTGAGTATATAGCATGGGAAGGAGGATTCCTCTATTTCGGAACATATCATTTTCAGAACCTTACATTGCAGTTAAGGACTTTGGTGAGAGGAAGAAGAAGCTGACAGCTTGCCTGTAAATTTTTGTTTGCTTTAATAATAATAAGGTAGAAATAATATGAAATTATTTTCTCCTAACTTTGTGTTTCTCCTGCCAAATTGTGTAGCAGGAATTTAAAAGGATATAACCATTGTCTGTGGCTTGGGAGAGAAAGTAATGGGAGAGCTCAGGAGGTGTAAAGCAATTAATTTGAAACATACATGTATGGAGGCTGGATCATTGAAACAGCATCAGACGTATATCCTGAGGCTTGGATTGTGTACCAGAGATGTAGAAACAGAAAGTCATCTGCTTTGGTTTACACATCTGTTTTCAGTCAAGATGACTGCTCTTTTGGAGGTATTTATCACTGTCCTTGAGGAGGCTTTTATAACTAGCTTAGACTATTGTTTACCTGTCTAGGAGTATGTGAAATGAATGTCACTCCAGGCAAGTTGTTTAAAGATAATATAAGAATTAATCTGTAGTGAGAGAAAAATGCATAAAATGTGGCCTTCGGTTACTGAAAGGACAGAAGTGCAACCATACAGACTCAATATGCAAGATGTATGAGGAGCAGCTGAGGTCACTTGGTTTGTTTAGCCTAGAGAAGAGGAAACTGAGGGTAAATCTCATGGCGGCCTGTAGCTTCTTTATGAGAGGATGCAGGGGGGCAGGTGGTGATCTCATCTCTGGTGACAGCGACAGCACCCAAGGGAACAGCATGGAGCTGTGACAGCGGAGGGTCAGGTTCAGTATTAGGAAAAGGTTCTTCACTGGTAGGGTGGTTGGGCACTGGGACAGGCTGTCCAGGGAAATGGTCACTGCGCTGAGCCTGTTGGAGTTCAAGAAGCATTTGAACAATGCTCTCAGGCATATGGTCTGTTTTTTTGTGGTGGTTCTGTGTGGAGCTAGGAGTTGGACTTGATGATCTTTGTGGGTTCCATTTAACTCTGGATATTCTATGATTCTAATATTAATTCTTATCTCTTTGTAAAAGATCTGAATTAAATAATTTGAAAGTCCTGATGACAACCAACTACCATTTCATGCTGGCCTAAAATAAGTATAATAACTCTCCAGGTGTACCCATTTCTAGAAGTATGCTTAGAGCTAGAGATAGCTAGGGTCTTTGTTTAGTGAAGGCACTTAGAATTTCGGTGCCTTTAAAAGATGAATCTGTACTCCTACATGATGTTCCCACCTAGAGCTAGAGTTGTGAAGATACAGTTAGTGATGCCTCTGAATTACTCCTAGCTGCTGTCCAATTAAACCCACAGTATGCCTTTCTTAGGATACATGAAGATAATGATTCAAAAAAGCAAGCTGCTGCTGATTTTTTTTTTTTTTTTGAGGGGGTTGGAAATATCATGTGTCACACATCCATAATGTTGTTTCACATAGAAAATATTTCTAAGGACACATTCTATGTGACAATCAGTGCAATACTAAAAACAAGTAAATCAGAATCCTTCATATGGAATGACTGTTCACTTGACTCTTTTTTTCTTTTAGGAAAATAACATATAAAGATACAAGCTTCTTTTTTTCAAATGTTCTTTAGAAAGAGGTATCTCAACTTGATGAAAATGGAATAGGACAATAAGTTAGTTCCTAAGGAGAAGTAACGTGGTTTATTTGCAGAGAGAAGTTTTCAAAGTGTTCTTACACTAAAGAACAATTATACATGTATAATTGTTCTCATTTTTTACCAGTTTGATGTTCACTTCATTAAACATTCTTATTCCATTAGAGACATTTGTATTAATGAGAAAAAAAAAAAAAAAAAAAAAGAAAGAAAAAGAAACTTGCAGGCTAGTTTCAGATATTTCCAAATCATGTAATATCTGCATTCACAAACTCTCTCACCACTTCTTTGAAGCTTTTCATACATTAATTTGGTAGTTTATCTGATTTAGGAAGACAATTACAAGAAAAAAAAAATATTTATTAAAATTAGATAATAGATTTTTTTTTCCAAACAATAATTATGTTACGTTATTATTAAATTGTAAATAAAATGTTATTATTAAATTAATTACAAAGCATAATTATAAATGTTCATCAATAGAATTCAAAATAACATTTTCTATCAACCGGATTATTTCAGTAGTCAGTAGGAAAGCGTACATGTGACATTGATGGATATAATGTTGAAATGAATTATTGAAATATATGTTCTTTATTTTCTTCATCTTGGTTATTTTCAGAAGGAATTAGTGCATGATGGGAATAGATTGGGGTAGGATTATGTGAAATCTTACTAGGTGTGATTAATTTTAGTCTAGAGAGGAAACAACCTTGCCATACAAATGTCTTCCATTTGATCAAAATCACTTATCTTCTGGTTTGAATGATTAAACTTGATTTACCAAAGCTATAAGGCAATTGTCCTTATTTGGCTTTCAGGTATCAGTAAAATGTACCTGCAGATTTGTATAACACTATACGGATTTATTTAGGGATTTATGGTTATTACAATATTTAAATATGTTCTTAGCTTTTTAGATTTAGGCTGTCTTGCTTTACATAAAGCCCTTCTCTGAAATGTGACAGTGTCAGTTTTGACTGTCCACTCAGTAGAGATAACATTCAAACAAGTGTTTTCTTATCAGCTAAACTGTTCACTTAGAGTATTGTAATTCCATATTGTAGTACAATAGCAGAACTCTCAATACTTTGTTCATGCGTTATTGTTCCTACATTGTTATTGATCACACAATTTAGGGTCAGTATATGGCTCTTACATTTCAAATCTTTAGAATACTTTGCCAAATATTTTGCTGTTATGATTTAGGCCTCTGCAATGTGGTCATCTGCTTTATATTACCTGAATCCTCCAGAACTCAATATATTTTTCTTCAGAATTGATAATGGGTTCAATTATCAAGCTCCCTTTTCTTGAAGAAATAGATAATTATGAGCTTAATAAATATATTTGAGAATATTTTATAGCTGAAAACATCTGTGACTACATTATAAAAGGTTTACTTTAATATTTAATCATCTCTAAAAGACAAGTACATTGTCAAAATATAAGGAAAACTGTTTATGAACTCTACTGCTTCCCTTTAAGATTGAAATATAAAATACATTCTAAGGAAATTATCTGCTAAATTCTACTGGAGAGTTAAATCGATCTATTGTTTAAAACTCTTTATAAACACCGATGTGTCCTCAGTGTCCCCTGTTGCATAGAAACTTTAACCAGAGTCATCCAAACATCTTCTATTGGGAATAATATATTGCTCTATACATGTAAAAACATCAGTGTGTACTATGGTGTGTACTATGGTATTTTAACTCTCTAAGTCACTACCATTTTAAAAGATTTCTACCTCTTGTTTTTTGTTTGTTTGTTTGTTTGTTTTTAATTCATTCATTTTAAGGAAGATGTGTGTCCTTATGTTCTTGCAATGTCTCTATAGATATCATTGTATTTGCTTCTTAATAACTCTTAGAGATATGAATCTTATTTATTTCTTTCAAAGCTTGGAAGGAAAGATGAATAATTAACACCATCTAACTTTGAGAATAAATATGTGTTTAAAATTTATATAGCATTCATACAGCTACACTGCTGTAATATCTGTAGAACCTTTCAAATGAGTTTCTTGTATTGTACAGAAACTGTCACATTACAAAACAAAGGAATTGGGAAAAACTGTGAGGAAATGTATAAGGATATAGCTATTTTTCCTCCATATATCTTATAGATATATGATATATATCTTTATATGTTATAATATATAAATATATTAAGATATGCATCTTATGACTAAATGCTGGTAACAAATGCTTTTGAGATCACCAGTGATTGTATGTCTCAAATTGAAAATGAACAACAAGTAAATAAAATTATTTGTAAAAACTAAAAATAATCATCATTCTTTGTAAAATATTCTCTAATTAGATATTTTTATTACATTTTAAAGGAATTACAGTGTTTAAAGACTTTCAATAATAAAATCTTCTCATAGAACTTTAAAACATAATTTTAGTGAATTTAAGTTGCAGGTTTGCTTGCAATATGAGAGCAAAAAGACAAATTTTACAATACAGTTTATCACTAATGTTTCCTAACTTTCTCATGATTCCTGAACAGAAGTTTGCATTGTTTTAAATATTGCTTTTTGTTGTTGTTGTTTTTGATAATAGTGTATCCATACTATTTTTAAAACAAAAATATTATTTAAGGATTACTCTTTGGAATTGAACATTCTCTACTGAAGTAGTGATTATAGGTAGAATATGGCTCTGTAAGACGAACTATGATTTAATTAGTAAGGTATCTCAATAAAATATTTTTAACTCTCATGTATAACTTCATGTATAACACTTTTTTGTGTCAGATAAACGTATTTAACCATGCAATTTTCCAATTAAGATGTTGCAGATGTTGGCAAAATACTCTGAAAAATATTAAAGTATGAGATACACATTCTAGTATGTTCTTGAAATATATTTAAAATATTGAGAATTCATAATTATAAGTGCTATTTTGACAGAAATTCAAAATTTTCTGCACAGTGATCAAAAATGGAAACACCAAAATATGATCATTCTTTTAAATGATCATTCATTTAAAATTAAAAAAAAAAAAAAGCCTATTTTTTAAGCATCTTAAGTTTCTCTTAAAATTCAGTCTGAGTATAGGTGAACTCATAAAAGCATTACAAGTTATGAATATATTACAATTATTATATTAACATCCTCTCAATTCAAAATTGGAGTTTTCCACTTCAGTGAGAATATGAATCCTAATAAAATATGCATACTTAAGCATGTAAGACCTAAAGAGAAATTTAACACTTTCACAACCCAGTAATGTCTTACTTTTCTGTGTTATATAATATTAAAAAGAGAGAAAATGTCAGAAATCTATCTTTTGAGCAGATTTTCTGTTGTAATAATTGCTCAGGTTAATAGCAACTCCGGTATATGCCTTTTAAGGTTACTTGTCTGACTCATATAAGCTGTTCTCACAGCATCTTAATTTTAATATTTTATTTAAATAATAAAAAAATGTACATATACATAGATTGTTATTTATAGCAGTTTCATATTAATTTTTCAACTTAATCAATAAGCATTTAAACTGGAAGTCACAAGACAAGTTCACACTTCTTCCTCCTTACAAAACACAAACAGTAAATCACAACCATGCATAATTTCTGCTGTTATATATTGTAAAGGTTATGTTTATACTATGAGCTGTGAATTAGATTAATGAGTTCTCTCAGCACCATAAACCTCCTCCACCAAAACAGGAGCTAAATTGCAATAAATCACTGTTTATGTACACATATTTATGGAACGGCAAAGATTTAGAGTTCCTTTCTAGGGAAAACTACCCCAACATAAGAAGAAAAAATTACTGCTTCTCTATGGTAAGGTGGATGAACAGGAGTAAAAGCATGAACACTGTTCTCACTTCATTATAATAAAGCCACTAATTTATTAAAAGCATTTGCTATAGCAAAGCTCTTAGCCTGTACTTCAACCAAAGTGACAATGCAGCGTCCCAAAATGTTTTCTCTTTCTGCACTACTGAAGATCAAAACTATTAAATTATACATCTTTTTATGTTAATCTTTCAACAAGTATTTATTTTGTGTGTGTGATATATATATACACATATATATATATACACATATATATATATATAACTGATGGCATGAGTGAGCTGCATTGTTTATACACTGTATACATTTAAAAAACTACATGAGCCCAAACAGTATTATTTAATTCTACACATTTATACTGGGGTTTTCAGATTTCTTTGGATGTAATTTCTCACTGTATATAAAAAAAAGTACTGTATTTTCTTTCATCCATCTTTCTTTCCAATTTTCCTTCATCAATAAACAGTTCTATTATCTGTCCAATTTTTTTTTTCTGATTTTTTTTTTAATATCTTGCCTTTAAAAAATGAAATCACAAATATTTTCATGGGAATTTTATTCAAATACACCTATTTTCTAATGTTTATGGTAATATTTTGTAATAATAGTGGAACATCTGAAAGTATAACAAGAAATATATAGTAGTAGAGGTACTATTACATTTTATTTCATCCAACAACTCCAGAAGAGCAGTGCACCATTCACTCCTCTGCCCAGGAATGAATGCTACTGCCAATTAAGGATAGTTAGCAGTCAGCCTTCCAACATTAACACTTGCAGACAGTTTTTCAAAACAGCAAAAAAAAGGGGGGAGGGAGGTGTATTCTTATCAACCACACTATGGAACTGATTGCTATAGAGTGTAACAGATGGCAAAAAACTTTTATGAAATACAAAAATCATTGCAAAAGTTCAAAAAATACAAATATGTATCAAAAGCAGAGATATAAATTGTGGCTTGGGGAGCGTGTAAACTATTTCTCTGAAAATTTAGCTGTGTTAGTGGAAATACTGTTTTGTGCTTCCTACTCAACAGTATTGTGTTATAACACTTCTCTAAAACATTTACTGTTTCCTATCAACAAAGTATGAAACTGTATGATCCTTTGGTCTGGTACTTAATCTGCATTCTTGTGTAACTGCAGTGTCCTATTAGTATGCCAACCTGCAGCAACCAATCTACTAAGATTTCAATATGAGAGAAAAAGTGAATGAAAGATCTTTCCTAGATATAAAACTGCACATTTTAAATTTAAGTGATAGTTTAATAAAAAATAAAGTGTGGTGGGTTTTTTTTGGAAAAAAAAAAAAAAAAGTTAGTTTGGATTATATGCAGGAGGTGGAACATAAAGACACATGACCCCGCAAAAGTGGATTTCTTTTTCAAAAACTTTTAGAACCATTGTATTCATAGAAACATACTGCTAAACTATAGATTACTATTACTATTTCATACTAGCAGTTTATTTGGGACCAGCCATACCCCTTTAAGAAAATTGATCCCAAAACCTTAAAGAGGAAAATCATTCTGTTGCCAGGAACAATTAATTTCTGTTGTACTTTGTTCTCCTTTGAACCTCTACAGTAAATTTACAGTTGTGCTCAGGTTATTTCAAAACAAGAAATTACACTTATTTATAGTCAATAAAACCTTCAGTTAATCTAATCTCTTGGTGATATAAACCTAGATACCACACTCATGTCCTACAATTGCCTATTCTTCTTCACTGACTGCAAAGGTAGCATATACTATACAGTCTTCACTGTGGCAGTCAGATGATGGCTTCCACCAGAACAATATTAACTCTGTAATACAGAATGAAGAAGCACAAGTGTTTCCTTGGAGGAAACTGAAGGACTGGAATCAATGGAGGACTGAAATCAATGTAGTCTGCTCTTCAGAAAGCTACACAATGTTTTCTTAAATAGAAAGTCCAAAATCAATTTAAATGTATATGTACATATATACATAGATATTAACCCAGTTACTCAGCAATCCAAAATGTTCTTACTTAGACTCAGATCAGTAACTCAGAGTATTGTTTACCACAGATAAGATTATGGCTACAGAAAACATCAGCTAAAAGGTTCTAGTAAAGTTTAATTCTTTAGACACATTATGACATGTCATCTAATTGCAGTATTTAGCTACTCAGTTTGCTATTCTTATAGGAAAAGAAAAACTGTTAGCGTAAGGCCCAGCACATCAGAAGAAACAAAAAGATCAGCAAAATATTTTAAGTTCAATAATTAATTATCCTGTTGACCTGATATACTAGAATCATTCTAAAGAGCTGATACTTCTTATCAGTTTTTTAAAAGATTTCTCTAATTCTCTCCTTGGAGATCGCATCTGTCATTCTGAGGAGAAAAAAAAAAATGTAGAGAGAGAAAAATGAGCCCAACCATAATACAAGCTCAATTATCTCCATTCCCCAGTGATGTTGTGTCGGACAGTGCTGCAGAAAATCCTTTGAGAACCAGATTCCCACTGGAAATATAAAATGAAATTAATATTAGGCATTTGAAATATATATATATGAAGTCAAAAGCATGCTAAAAGAAAATCACAGTGAAACAGATTTAAACCCCAGCACTGACTTCATGCAATCTTATGCATTTTAACCTGAGAACCAGGGCTCTTAGTAACAGAATAAGGGAGGTTCTAGTTTGTTTTCCAAAAGAGATAGCAATGGGTCAACTCACCTCCTATGGTAAGTTGTATGTGTAGAGTAGCAAAAGTAGCAATAGGGAAGAAAAAAAAAAAAAAAAGCTAAAAAGCTTAAGTTTGGTGACCCTGTCTATGCGGAACTGTTGCCGCTCACGTTTCACACATCTGTTGGAATTATACTTCCAATTATAATATATAGTTAATATATATATTAATTAATAATATATAATTCCAATAATAATATATAATTCCTTGATTTAAAAAAAAAAAAAAAAAAAAAAGGAATAAAGCACTTGCTTGATAAAGTGCTCGATCAAGCACTTGCTTGATAAAGTGCCAAATCAATACAATCAAGCAAGAGTACTATCACGTTATCCTTTCTTTCAAAGTCTTTATTCACCCTTCATGAAACACTAGGAGAAGGGGCAAGGGCAAGGACAAGGGCAAGGGCAAGGGCAAGGAAAGGATTCAAGATTTTGCTGCCTGAAGTAAAGGATAAATTTATGTATCCCTGTTCATACTAGGTAAAACACGCTTTTTAAGCAGAAAATGCCCTTACATTTTACATCTATATGATATTGTCAACATGGTGCCAAAGATGTCATAATTTCTATTCTACAGCTAGTGTTCCCACGCATAACAATGCGCATGTTTCAAATTCAATTTTCATCAACACAGATGACAAATTGTGGAAATATCAGCTCCTTATGTCTTAATTAAGATAGTTCTTAGTCATCTGGATATGCAATTACTCATCTCTGCAGTTTTTCTATAAGAGTTAACCACCCAGAATATTTGAGGTTTAGCATATAAAGGCTTACAAATCCATCCATCTCATTAAAAGGAAAATTTCAAGAGTATTTATAAACCCATCATATTTCCAAGCTGTGCTTTTTCCCTGAAATGAGAAGATGGTTATTACATTCTCCATCTCCAGAAGATGCTTTCTCATAACATAAGTTCTTTCCAGATTTTTACAAGTGGTTTGTTCATGAATGCTGACCTGATTCCTAACAGTTTGGTTTAAAAAAAAAAAAAAAAAAAAAAAAAAAAAAAAAAATCCATCAGCATTGTAACTGTACTGGCTGGTTTTATATATATTTTTTTACCTTTCTCCACGTAAAATTTTTATTTTTTATGATATTGTATAAGATAGAAACAGTTTATTCCATGATAAAGAAAACAAATAAAAATATAGTCAAGGGGACAAGAAAAGTAAACGTTTTGTTTGCTGACTAAAGTTCGAGTAAGTTCCATAAGCTCTCTTGATGTTTTGATTTATTATGTTTATGAAGGCCAAAAATGTGCTATATGAGGTACATCCAGTAAACTCAAGCTAAACTCACTTCAGCACAGCAACTTCTCATTTTATAGAGTTAAGGGCACACACAGAAGTGTTAAAATTGTGAGAAACACTCCGTAGCCAATAACTTAGGCTCAGGCGAGGATCTCAGTGAAGTAGTAATTTATTCGCTATTGCAATGGCGGACGTCCCACAAGCAGGAGAGAGCGCCTACTACTTCCAAAACACAGTTTATATACTTTTTCATGACAGGACCCTCCCCTGAGTGGGTAATCCAGGTTCACAATCTATCTGATGCTTCACAAACAATGCATGGCCTTCAGTAGCCGACCTGTTAAATTTCAACTTCCTTTTGCCATTTTTACTGTTTGAAGTGGTAATGTTTCTTCGCTTATCTGACTTAACACCGTGATTTTCACCTAATTGTCCTAAGGAGTCTGGTTGTCTGCATTTTACAAGGTCGCCTGCTTAAGCTTTCTTATCACTGTAAGCATATCTCAGTACCACATTCTTTCCCTCTAAACAATGTAACTCTGCAAAAACAACATCTCTATTCCCACAAAATGAATATTGATTTAATTTCCCCAGCAACAAGAATAACATTTTTAGAAAAATATAGAGAGAGAGATAACTATAGTTGATATAACTTGTGTTGTTTCACTTAAGTTCATTACACCATTTTTTCTACTTTTCCGCCCTTTAGAAAATTTTATGCTCAGAAAATACTATTCTTGAATTTCTCATAAGGAATTAAAGAATTTTGTAAAACAAAAATTTATTCCATGGTGTTTTGGTGTGTGTGTTTGTGTTTACAATTATATCAAGCTGCTGTCTGGAGAGCCAGGCTGGTTTTTGGATAATGGAAAACCACATACAATTTAAATGTCCATATACTCTCACCAGATAACTCAGATACTACACCAAAATCTTGATATTATGTGACATATTTTATTATGATTTATACACAATCACTCACAATTTTCTGTACCTGAACTGTAATACACTGATGTACTGACAGGTAAATAGGATGAAGGATAAATAGTCACAGGATGGCATTACATGTACAGAATATAAATTTCCATATAAATGATAGTGACCATTCTCTACCTCTCCTTTAACAGGCAACAAAAAGGTACAGGAATGGTCTAAGGTTCTCTTCACATAACTGCAATTCATCGTGAAATTATGAATTATCGATGTTTTATTGGAATTCAAAAAAAAAAAAAGTGTTGTTTTTGTTGTTGTTTGTTTGTTTGTTTGTTTGTTTTTCCCCCACAGTTTTGTTTAGAGTTACTTGCCATTTGGTGAATACCTACTGTTATGTCATATATTATTCTAATCACAGAAACATTAAGGTTGGAAAAGTCTTCCAAGATCATCTGGTCCAATCATCCCCCTACCACCAACATCACCCACTAAACCATGTCATTAACACCCCATCCAGCCTTTTCTTAAACACCCCCAGGGATGGTGACTCCACCAACTCCCTGGGCAAACAGCTCTAATGCCTGACTACTCTTCCTGAGAATAAATGTCTCCTAATTTCCAACCTGAACCTCCCCTGGCACAAATTTAGGCCATTCCCTCTAGTCCTATCGCTAGTTATCTGTGAGAAGAGGCCAAACCACAGTTCTTTCTTTCAGGTAGTTGTAGGCCTCTCCCAAGTAAACAACTCCAGATCCCTCAGATGCTCCTCATAAGACTTGTGTTCTAGACCCTTCACCAGCTTTGTAGCTCTCCTCTGGACATGCTCCAGGGCATCAATGTCCTTGTACTGAGTGGCCCAAAACTGAATACAGTACTCAAGGTGCAGCCTCAGCAGAGCTGAGTACATGGGGATGATCACTGTTATAAATTAGACCACACAATTTACTGGTCTATTGAAATTATTTTATTAATCAAGTAAGCAGACACAAGCAAAACAGCGCTGGGCGGCTGGGGAGTCTCTGCTCCGCAACAGCACGCACCTTCCCTTTCCAGGGTAGCTATTTTATAGCAGTCGAGTTCCAGCTTATCGAGACCTATTGAACTGGCTGAGGCTGCGCAGTTTATTGTTGAGAGGGGGGGTCGTTGTTCCTCTGCTGGTGTTCACACGTTGTGCTCGTATTCAGGTGGGGGTAATGAAGCGGCAGACAGGATGTCTGGTTTCACTCAAGGATGTGTATCCAATACTCCCTCCTGTTATCTGCTTGCTTTAATCCTCCCCTTTACCAAGGCCGTTAATTTGTACAACCTTATCTCTTCAGCAGTTTCTCCAAATTCCTCAAAGACAATGAACAAACCCCCCACTAATTTATCACAATCCCTCCTTTTTCTTTTTCTAACATATTTTGTTCATTGAATTTTTGCAATATTTGCTTGCTGAGCATTAAAGTTTCTGCGTTGTCCTCCTCCTGCTCAAGAGATTCATAGTTAGCACGCACAAGCATAAGATGAGCAGCTTCTAATCGACTTTTAACAATTGCGATTACTTGATTGAATATACATGGTCCAAAAGTCAGTGTTAATATAAGTAACAACAAGGGGGCCCTGCTATGGTTGATAGCAGGGTAGTAAGCCAAGGTGAGTAATTAAACCAGGATTCATACCAATTCTGACGAGCCTCATTTTCCCTTTTGTGTTTTTCTAATCCTTCCCGCAATTTAGTCATTGTATCTCTTACCACCCCAGTATGATCTTTACCAGATGGTATTCAGCCACTGTGTGATGGGTATACATATACTCTTCAGTGTGGTATAGAATCCTTGGTATAATGACCACCTGTACACAAAAATCATGAGATGTGTTAAACAATTTTAAAGATAGGCAAGGAGTGACTCCCAACAATGAACATACCCACCTAGTGTTATTTGCAGGAATTAACCATTTATGTGTTTGGTCCATTCTTATTTTTATTTTTTTCAGTGGCATGGCACAGATCATTTTTATCTCTTGGAACTGTGCCGATACATCTACCTTTTCCCGTAACTTGGGTCAAAGTTATCCCAATTTCCTGACCCCAACTGCACTTGGAAGAATTTGAATATGGGGGCTTAACACTTACACATAGCCAGTACCCTTCAGTTATCTCCTCGGGAACAACCCCTTTCTTTTTTCACAATGCTTGGAAGCAGTGTGGGAAAGGATAACTCTGTCAACTTACTAGAAAACACTGTAGTAGGTTGGGCAGTCCCAGGTATATTTACAGTCTGGACAACCAAACCTTCCCTTAGTAACTCTTTATTAGGCCCGACTACCTTGGAAGTCTCGGGTTTTCCCTTCTTTATTAGTATGAGTCCTCCCCTATCTGTTCCGTGTTCGTAAAATCTGACATTTTTCCTAGTACCCAGCTAGTATCGTCCGAGTTTGTTATATTTATATATAGAACCTTGCAAATTTCTTTATTTCCGTGGAAGGTTCCTGTATACCCTATACCATGCCCTCACCACCTGTAACGGGGATCCAATTGTCGGTTACAACTTTGCAGCCCATATCCCACTTGTAAGAATTTATCCCGACCAGCCCCAAGTGTGCAGTCTGTAGCAATGGTTTCACACCCCCGGTATGCACAATAATACACGTTCAGGCATTTACAGTACCCCCTTCCCAGGTTAGAACTTGGGCAGAAATAAAATCCCACATATTCCTAGCATCGGGGCCTCGAGCCCCCCCCGATGTTATCTGGGTTGCAATAACCTGTTGATCTTCGAATCGACTTAAAGTCCATTTAAAAGGTTGGTGGGGGTGGTGTTGAGTCGCTATGCAGGATGAAATCACTGCGAGAACCCCCAAATACCGATAGGAATGGCTGAGGCCCATGTCTTTCCCCACTTATTCACTCCTCTGCCTCACTCGTCAGTTGGGTTGCAGCCAACTACGAGGTTTTAGTTCTTCTCGGCAGCAGTAGTGTTCTTCAGGGGAGAGCCTCTACCTTAACCCACGGTACCTATCGAGTTCGTCACAATGTGAGCTTCAGGTCTTTGTTTCCTGGAGCGATCTCCCACATCTTGTCACAGGTGGGTCCTTTAACACGGCTGGCATGTGTCCATCCTTTCTCCGCAGTCCAAACGGCTGTTTCTGTAGTAAGCAAAACAACATAGGGGCCTTCCCCATCGTGGTGTTAAAAAGAGTCTCTTTCAAAGTCTTCATTAGAATTGAGGGTGATCAAGAGCAATTCCAAGTCATAGGGCATACCATATAGCATTTCAAAAGGAGAAATTCCTACATCAGTTCTGGGCTGCATCCATATGTTTAACAGTGCAAGGGGTAAGCATTTTACCCAAGAAGCCTTAATTTCCAGCATAAGTTTTGTTAGTTGTTTCTTAATTTCACCATTCATTCGCTCTACCTTTCCAGAAAAGGAGGGGTGCCAGGGGCTGTGAAAATCCCACTCAATCTCTAAGGCCTGCTTTAATCCTTGCAGTAAAACTTTACATTCATTCAGTCACATGGTCAATTAGGACAAACAAGTAACTCAGTAAAGTCTACCTGTATACTTTGGAAAGGTCAAAGCCCTGGCTCCCGTCCCCCTCTAGATAGGATACAGAAGACCTTTTTTATTTACCTTTTGACATATAGTACATCCTCTGCATGTGTGCTTCCCTAAAGTATATATTCCTACACAGACATGCTTTCTTAGAACAACATCACACATTGCTTGCACCTCCCAATGACTCTTCTGATGTAAAACAGTTAATATTTGCCTCATTATCACTTTATTCAGCATTTCTCTCCCATTGGGGAGTATCCATTTTCCTTAAAATGATCCACATATTTGTAACATTAATACCTCCTTGGGAGGTTGTAATTGCTCCAAAACCTTTTTTAGAATTTACCCAAATAGATAGGTGGCCCTGTAAACCCCTGAGGTAAAATTGTCCACCTATATTGTTGCTTCCACCCCCATTTCAGAGTCTTTCCAGTCAGAGGTGAATATACGTTTGCTCTCAGGGTCTGAGAGCACTTCATTAATAACACTGTTATTCCAGTCTAACAATTTACTATTTGAATGCCCAATTTAATCATCAAATCCCTTCCCAACAAGTTAGTTTCCGCCTTGGATACATACAATAATTGCCCAGTGATCATTTTATCCCCTGGTCTCAGCTTAGTATTCCCCAAAAGTGGCACTGTTATCCCAGTACCTTCTACCCCCATCACATTTAGGGTTTCATTAGATAATTTAATCCCTGAAGCTTTACAAGTCAGTAATGACTTAGCTGCCCCAGTGTATTGGGTTTGCTGGCAAGGTTCGGGGGGTGTGAGGGGTGTGGGGGTGCGAAACTGCAGTGGCAGCCCCCGTGAAAAAACAAAACAAAGAAAAACAAAACAAAAAACAGAAACCTCCCCGTGGTAGATAAGGGACAATTTCATCTGGCCCTAAAGGGGCCCACTGCTGCCCAGAGCCAAGCCATAGCAACACAGTCCGTGCCTCTGTGAGAGCACGTCCACGAAAACAAACAAACAAAGAAACAAACAAAAACCTGCTGCTCAACAGCAGTTGGGAGAGCAAGAAACCCCCCCGCAGACACCAAAGTCAGTGCAGAAGGAGGGGGAGGAGGCGCTCCAGGCGCTGGAGCCGAAGCCCCTCTGCGGCCGCTGGAGAGGCCCCTCGTGGAGCAGGCTGTTCCCCCCTCCCTGATGCTTGGGAAACTGAACAAACACCACAGCAAATATGCAAATATACCAAAACTTCTAGACTGTTACTTAGATAATACCTACATCACCTTTCCCTGCTCATTCAACTTCGAATACCTTTAACACTTTCCACAAACCTTTTAACACTTCCTTTATCTTTCTCTAGCCTTTACTTTTCTAATGCCGACATCAAAGGCTCAGTCAGGGGCCAACTTAATTCCATACCTTTTCCCTCCAAGATGCTGAATATACAACATTTCATCCTGTTTTCCTTCTCTCCACAAAAACATTGACTGTAATATGGTGTTATAATTAGTAGTTCCATTTAGGGGCCACTCCGCTCCATCCTCTAGTTTATAAAGTGGCCACCATTGATTACAATATTTGATAAGAGTTCTTTTACTTTTTGTACCCTCTCACCCCACTATATCCCTCCAATGTGTTAGTATACACCCTAGGGGGCTTTTCCTCGGGGTTTCTTTGCTTTGAACATTTCCTATTGTTATCTACAGTGGTTAATATTCCACTGTTTTCCTAGAAGCTCTTTACTAGTCAATCCCAATCCCTCCAAAATTCACAATATATAGATACACAAATAAAATCAAACCACTGTAAATTAACTGCCTGTTGACAATTACACTGAGGACATTTAAACCTGATGAGCCAATAATATGCCTGGGCAAATTTTGTTCCCTTAGACATACACCTCAATGGCAGTTCTTATATTTACATATTTACATATTAACGTATGAATAAAAGAATACTTTAACAAAAATGCCCGGGCTTTTATATATACAATATACAATGTACAGTTATTATTCCAGTTAGAATTATTCCTCAGCAGCTGCAAACATCATGCCAGTTGCCATTAAAGCTTGCTTACCGTCCTCCTGTCCTTTTCTTAAAATCTCGGACATCCCCAGAGTTAATGGGGATGGCCACATATTCCATTCCTGGCTGGGGTCCCCCCATCGCTATTTCTCGTAGAGGATATAATCCCTCCCTTAAAGCAGATTTCTGATTTCTTGCCCTGCTTCTGGTTACCGGCCCCTGTGTTTCATGATCCGATTCCGATTCTCCTGGATTAGCTAATTCGGGGAGTCCATTAAGGACGGGAGCCGTTGGTGCGGGCGGTGGAATATAGGGCGGGGGTGGTGTCGGGACTTCTAAGTCTTTTCTCTTTTTATCCCGCCCTCCTTTTTCTTTTAGAGGATATAGATGCATCCTCACATCCAAATTTATCCAGAGGTGCACATACTCACTTTCTTCTAGACTAAAGGGTTCCTTTGAGTTTACATAAATATTTAGGCCTGACAAACCCAATCTTCAAAAGACCCAAATACAGGCCAGTAAAGGTGGTCTCCTCGAATCTGTTTACCACCCCAAACTTCAACACAATAATGTATCATTTTTACTTTATTCCTTCCCCGCCTAAAAGGGGAATCATCCCAATTCTTAATCATTTGTCCTAACGGACTATCAGAAGGAACAGAGGGTATCCCTACAGCATTGGATCCCTCCCTCATGGGGCCAGAAGGCTTACTTTTCTTCTGTCCCATCTTCCGGAGCACCTTCACACACACACACACAGCGCTTCCCCCTTTTCGTGGCCCAGTCCCTCGCGGGAGGTGGGAACCGCACTACCGAGGGGTCCGCACTCGCTTCGTCCGCACTTGGACGTCTCAAATGTCGTGCTCCGGGATACCCAACCCCAACCGAACGGAACACCGGCCTATACTTACCCACCCCGTGGGTCTTCGTTCGGGCTTCGTGCACAAAGGTTGCCTGGGGTTTACCGGTTTTATTTGCTTGTGTCTAATTTTGGGTTCGTCGGTGAAGGGTTTGAATGAAAGTAGTCCTAGTGAAGGCCGCTGAAATCAGCGGGGCGCCCCCTCCGAAGGTCTTTCAATCAGATTTGCCTTCATCCGAGTCACGGCACCAAATTGTTATAAATTAGACCACACAATTTACTGGTCTATTGAAATTATTTTATTAATCAAGTAAGCAGACACAAGCAAAACAGCGCTGGGCGGCTGGGGAGTCTCTGCTCCGCAACAGCACGCACCTTCCCTTTCCAGGGTAGCTATTTTATAGCAGTCGAGTTCCAGCTTATCGAGACCTATTGAACTGGCTGAGGCTGCGCAGTTTATTGTTGAGAGGGGGGGTCGTTGTTCCTCTGCTGGTGTTCACACGTTGTGCTCGTATTCAGGTGGGGGTAATGAAGCGGCAGACAGGATGTCTGGTTTCACTCAAGGATGTGTATCCAATACTCCCTCCTGTTATCTGCTTGCTTTAATCCTCCCCTTTACCAAGGCCGTTAATTTGTACAACCTTATCTCTTCAGCAGTTTCTCCAAATTCCTCAAAGACAATGAACAAACCCCCCACTAATTTATCACAATCACCTCCCTGGTCCTGCTGGCAACATTATTCCCGATACAAGCCAGGATGCCATTGGCCTTCTTGGCCACCTGGGCACAGTGCCAGATCATGTTCAGGTGAGCATCAACCAACACTCTCAGATCCTTTTCCTCTGCACAGCTTTCTAGTCACGCTGCCCCAAGTCATTAGATTTTGTATGCATGGGGTTGTTGTGATCAAGGTACATGACCTGGCACTTAGCCATGTTGAACCTCATCCCATTGGCCTCTGCCCATCGATCCAACCTGTCCAAGGCCTTCCTACTCTCTGGCAGATCAACACTTCTTTCCTACTTGATGTCACCTGCAAACTTACTGAGGGTGCATTCAATTCCCTCATCCCAATCATCCATCCATAAGGATATTAAAGAGGATGGGCCCCAACACCGACACCTGGGGAATACCACTGGTGACTGGTCGCAGTGGGATTTCACTCCATTCACCACTACTCTCTGGACCTGGTCGTCCAGCCACTTTTTAACCCAATAATATCCCTTCTAAAAGTAAAGTCCGTTAAAATGCAAATAAGAAGATAAGAATACTGGAAAAAATTGAAGCAGAGTTTAACTGAATCATATTCAAATCATATACTAGAGGTTTTAATTACACTGAGTACCCTCAAAAGAAAAAGATTGTAGAAATATTGTACTTTTTACACCACAGCCCTCCTTGTGAATCCTAGAAGATTAAAGCAATTTGCAATATTCATTATACGAAAAGATGATCATGACGGGTGCAATGTTACAGTCATCTTTGGCCAAGTGAGGAGCTTTTTGAAATTAATTGTTACCAACAATGGCTTTTGAGTGGAATCAATTCCCATAATGTTCCACTTTCTTCTAGTAAAACTTTTGGGAACAGAAGAATTTAGGGCCTATGTAAAATGTGCCTATGGGGACATTAGGTCATCTTTCAGCTGCTATTTTTAATTCCACACTAGATATTATCTCTGGATGATCACTATTTTGTTATTTTGGATTAATTGAGTCATCTAACTATTTGACAGGTTTTTGACACATTTATGAACTCTGGCAGCTGCGGGATTTTCTCACTCTTAAAATTTCTTCCCGCAGCTGGGAAACTTTCTAGTGTATGTAGTCTTTTAGGACTGCTCATTTTCCCCTGCAGTTGTCTCTTCAGGGGCCACTTAGGAGTTTTGTTATTGTATTCACTCTGTTTATTCCTTCTGTGTAAGGAATGATTAGACAATCCAGCCTATGGATTGTCTAATACAGTCATACTGTAAGAAGCATAATTAATTTTAACTGACTATTACGACCTGAAACATTAGACTTCTCATCTAAGATCTTTTAACTTTTTTAGAAAGCAGACAGAAATAATTGTAAAGAAAGTAGGGCATCTCTGCTATAGGTGCCTAAGCTGGATAATACACCATCTAGGTGGACGATCTTTCGCCATTAACCAACTGCAGTGGAAACTGAGACAAATAGCTTAGACTTTGGAGGTTTCTACAGAGATTTGTTTATACACCTCAGCATCCTGTTCCAAAAAGCTTCTTGTAATTATAAACCTAAAATGAGAAATTACCCTGGTATTTTTCAAAAAAAAAAAAAAAAAAAGTATAGATGGATAGAGATATTGCTTTAATTTAATTTAAAAGTAACTTACTATTTGTTTTCTGCAGTGCAAAAAGTTGTCTTTTAGCAATACGGTTCTTCAGTGGAACAAACAGTAACACAGGTTTAGTCAGTGCTTCCTAATTTGATAATTCATGAAGCTCAGCCAACATAAACCAGTAACCTTTTTGGTTCCTTGGAAGATGCAGTGACAATACAATTAGGATTATAAAACTTTCCTCCTTCTTTAGCACAGACTTTGTTCTCACTTATATTTTCATAGAGACCACAAATTACATGAATAATACATATACTAAATTTGGCATTCAAAGTTTGTCCCCGGCTTTTGTGAGCTGTGGGACTCGTATTGTTTTAAATAAGCAGATCAAGTGGCAAAGAGTAAAACACAAAGAACACAAAAGAATTGTACTAGCCCTCCAGACTTAAATTACAAATGACACTAAAGAGACACAAAATACCTCTGTGAAAGGAGAATCTTAATTGTGATCTAGTTGGTTTTATTAGAGTTAATTAGGTCAGTGGAGCTGACCTAATTTTTTAATTAATAAATTGATTCCAAAGGAACACAGGAAAACATTGCCAGACTTCCATAAAACATGCAGGATAATTACATAGTGGAGATTACAAAAATTACAAAACAGTTTGTAACCTGTTTTACCTGTTGTAAAGTTTTTTCATTCAAATAATTAGGTTCTTACACAATAGCTTTAAACTATGTTGTAGTGTAGCTACTGTAGGTGGTATTTCTCATGGAGTTTATATAAGTAAAAAGGAGAAAGCATGCATTTTTTCACCTCCCAAATTCTCATCTATACTACATGAGAAGAGCTTATAAGTTTATAATTTTCTTTCTATATGTTTTTAAATAGAAAATACAGACAATTTTAGCAACCAGAGGACATTAACAAAAACTTGGGTAAATTTTCCATTTTTTTTCTCAGAATGTCTTGCAATAAATATAGTTATTGTTCATAATCAACTTCACTGCTGTTATTTTAATTATTTTCACTTTTATGTTGCCTTGGTGAAGGTTAAGTATTTCTAATAATTAGAGAACTTTTTAATTGGTTTTGAATATTATAAATAAATCATCAAGATTCTTCCCTGAAAAAAAAAATTCTTTGTAGACCTAATGAACTGTTTTATATTCCCAAAGGAATTCTGAACTCATTTAGGTTAAGTTACCACTAAGATTAAACATATCTTTTTTAATATGCCTTAACATTTGAAAATTAGTGCCAAGCACAAATGGACAAAAGAAGCAGGAGCTTTGGCTAGCATAATTGCAGTTATACAGAGTGTCTGTATGTCCTAGAAATCTTAGAATAGAAATTACTATACATCCGCTATATCTATCCAACTTAGAAAATAAATTCTACATTCTATATTATTGAGTGATGTGATTTGTTCTTGCAGCCATTCTGCCCTAAGTTCCCCTGTGACAGCACAGTATTATGTGTCAGTGCATTCTTAAGACATAATCCAGTATAGACAAGGTGATATAGAATTACATTTGTGTAATTAATCCAAAATCCAGATTCATTGACACTTTGTATAGATACCTAAACATAATTTAAAGGCAGAACACTGTTTTCCAGTTCCAAAATATAAGATATTTATCATCATTGGAACTGAATCTTGTTCTAACCATCAGAAAGTTTGTCAGCACAAGCATATGCATTCAAAGCAACCCCATAGCATAACTCCATTGTTGACAACGACCAGGACTGGATGCTCGCCACAAGTTTCTCATGGAGTTAATGGATGATACAAAGGAGAACAACCTTTACTTTAGAATATTATCAGTTTCTTTAAGTCATGTATCTTCAATGTATTCTTGTCCTTTGGGGAAGCAAAGCCATGAAAGTTGTCATTCATAAGTCTCATTATATTTATTAGCATTGTTTTTCACTTTTCTCACTCTGGCTTCTGAATACACTACCCCAGATGCTTTTTTCATGAACTCTAAATTTTATTCATAACTCCTTAGTAAGACAAAGCATCCCTAATCAAGAGGTAAATATGAAGTGGAGAGAGAAGGAATTGCAAAAAGGTAAAAAGTAGAAGGAATGCTTCAAAAATCTTGCTGAACTTTGAAGTTAAGGGTTGTCAAGCAGGTATGCTTCAGAATTCTGTTACTTCATCAAATCATAGTAGCTATAGTTTCCTAATTATCTGCTCCAGCACAGTAATGAAATATTTTACTGTTAATACAAGAAAATAATTTTAGTATTTGCAATGTTGTTGTTTTGCTTTAGCTCAATTTTCAGAAGAGAAAGGTAGTAGCAATGTTATCCTTCACTAGCTGGCCATGCTGCTTCTGTGATGTTTCTAAGTTAGGTATTTCACCTTACCTTCCTTTCCAATTATAATAGCTTTTCCTACATTTACTACATTTCTTTCCTACATTTTCCTACATTTTTTTTCCAACAGTTTTTACAACATATGCTGTCTTACCCTTTGGAGACAATAAAATTCTGGTGGAGCATGGTGGATCAGTTCACACAATATGACAACTCAGGAATTTGTTTCCATTAATACTGCTAAAAACAAGAACTTCATTGTATCTGCCTGTATATATTGAATTACAGAATCACAGAATCACAGAATTGAAGGGGTTGGAAGGGACTTTAAAAGATCATGGGGTCCAACCCCCTGACAAAACAGGTTCTTTAGAGCAGGCTGCCCAGGTAGGTGTCCAGACAGGCCTTGAATATCTCCAGAGAAGGAGACTCCACAGCTTCCCTGGGCAGCCTGTTCCAACGCTCTGTCACCCTCACCGTGAAGAAGTTCTTTTGCATGTCAGTGCGGAACTTCCTGTGCTCTAACTTGCAGCCATTGCCCCTTGTCCTATTCCCACAAACCACTGGGAAGAGGTTGCCCAAATCCCTCTGTCTCCCACATCTCAGGTATTTATACACGTTGATGAGATTCTCAGTCTTCTTCTCTGATGAGAGTCTCAATCTTCTTTTCTTCAGGCTGAATAGATAGCCTTTCTTCATAGGGAAGATGCTCCAGGCCCCATATCATCTTTGTGGCCCTCCACTGGACTCTTTCCAGGAGATCCCTGTCTTTCTTGTACCTAGGAGCCCAGAATTGGACACAGTACTCCAGGTGAGGCCTGACCAGGGCAGAGTAGAGGGGAAGGATCACCTCCCTTGACTTACTGGTCGTGACCCTTTTAATGCACACCAGTATCTCATTGGCCGTCTTGGCCACCAGGGCACAGTGCTGGCTCATGGTCAACCTGTCATCCACCAGACCCCCAGGTCCTTCTCCTCAGAGATCCTCTCCAGAAGGTCGTCCCCCAGCCTGTTCTGATACGTCCGGTTTTTCCTTCCCAGGTGCAAGACTCTATGCTGCTCTTATTAAACCTCATTTGTTTTCTTCCTGTCCATCTTTCCAGTCTGTCCAGGTCTCACTGAATGGCAGCACAGCCTTCTGGCATGTCAGCCACTCCTCCCAGCTTTGTATCATCGGCGTACTTGCTGAGGGCAGACACTATTCCCTCATCAAGGTCATCAATGAAGATGTTGAACAAGACAGGAACCAGTACCAACCCGTGGGGAACACCGCTAGTCACAGGTCTCCAGCCGGACTCTGCTGCCGATCACCACCTTTTGAGCTCAGCAAGTCAGCCAGTTCTCAATCCAGCTTTCTGAGGTAAGAAAGAAACTGTATTAGAAAGAAACTGAAAAGAAGTAAGATGTGATAAGGTTCTATATCATACAGAATAGTAACAAGATACAGGAGAGAAAGTTATTACTGGAGTAATAATGGATAACTTTTGATGGGGAAAAAACTCTGTAGTGGGTTTACGTGGCAAGGTTTTGGTAGCAGGGAGCCATAGGGGTGGTTTCTGTGAGAAAGATCTAGAAGCTGCCCCATGTTTGGGAAGGGCCCCATTGTTTTCCAGATCTGAGCCAATAAGCGATGTTGTTTTGCGCCTCTGTGAGAGCATATTTAAGACAGGGAAAAAACGCTGCGCCACACAGCAGCCGGGAGTGAGAAACAGCCTGCAGGTGCCAAGGTCAGTGTAGAGGGAGGGGGAGAGGTGCTCCAGGCGCCGGAGCAGAAGTCCCCTGTGGCCTGTGGTGAGGACCATGGTGAAGCAGGATGTCCCCCTGCAGCCCATGGAGTACCACGGTGGAGCAGGGTTCCACGCTGCAGCCTGTGGAGGAGACCACGGTGGAGCAGGTGGCCCTGCACTGACGGAGGCTGCCGCCTGTGGAAGACCCCTGCTGGAGCAGATTCCGGGCCGGACCTGTAGCCCGTGGAGAGGAGACCACGCAGGAGCAGGTGACCTGGCAGGAGCTGCTGCCCGCAGGGGAGCCAGGTTGGAGCAGTTTTCTCCTGAGGGATGGACCCCGTGGTACGGACCCATATCTGGAGCAGTTCTGAAAGAGCTGCTGCCTGTGGGAAGCCCACGCCGGATCAGTTCGTCAAGGACTGCATCCTGTGGGTGGGACCCCACAGCACAGGGGACGAGAGTGACCGAGAAGGAGCGGCAGAGAAGTGCTGTAGACTGACCATAACCCCCATTCCCCCGTTCCCCTGCGCCGCTCGGGGGGAGGAGGTGGAAGAGGGTGGATGGGGGGAAGGTGCTTTTGTTTTTTTTTTCCTTTGTTTTCTCACTTCTCTCGCTTGTTAGTTGTAGGCAATAAATCTTACTGTCTCCCTATGCTGAGTCTGTTTTGCCCGTTACAATAATTATTGCGTGATTTTCTCGTCCTTATCTCAATCCTTGAGCCCTTTTCACATATTTTCTCCCCATTCCTCTTTGAGGAGGGGGAGTGAGAGAGCAGCTGTGGTGGAGCTCGGCTGCCCACTGGAGCGGAACCACAACAAACTCCCAAAGTAGACAAAGGTGTTCTCAATCATTAACTAAGCAGTCAGAGGCCTGAAGCTGCTGATGCAAGTCAGTAATTCATAGCACATTGGAGAAGAGACATAAAAACACAGAGAAAGCATTCTTGTTTCTAGATAGTTGAAGGGTTAATGTTGATGAGGAAAATTTAGAAATTTCAGGAAAGGTATTTAAATTGTAGATAGCATCATAGATATTAAGCTTATATTTTATTTTTGGTTTTATATTCTCTGAACCTCCAGTGAATCAGTAAATTAGATTTGTTTTGCCAAGGAAAGCTTTTTCATTCACCATCAACTACTAATATCAGTGTGAAAGATTTCACAGATGTCAAGCTCTGCTATGTCTGTCAAATTAATATTATCATCAGGAAATATGGGGCTCAATGCAGAGAAGTAGCCTACAAATTCTGGAATTGTATCGAGCTATCCAGAGGGGATTGAAGGGGAACAGAGGCATGCAGGAGAATAAAGAAATGAAGGCGAATAATAACTTTCCTAAAATGTCAAACTTTAAAGGAACTAAATGACTCTAAAGTTGCATCTGTACAGTAATTTGGATATGCTAATAGTAATTTTCTTGCTGGTCCCACCTCCAACAGTACACTTGTCCCTGCTGTGCTGAATAGCAACTGCCAAAATCAATGCCCCTTTTCAGTCACTGACAAAAAGCTCTGCTTTGAGCCAGTTTGCAGAACAATGGACCAAGGAGGTCAGCAGCAATACAGTGAGGAATTGAGTTTCTCCTTGTGCTGTTCTGCAACTCTTTTCATGTCTCTCTGACAAGTTGGGCACATTAAGAAAAAAAAAAAAAAAGATAATTTAGAATTCTTGCAAGGACTCCAGCCGACCTGGGTACTCAAGTACCCTCCAGTAAGAACATGACTCTTGTGATTCACAGAACAGTATGTTATTGTACTCCAACCAAAATTTTTACTGTCATCAGTGACAAGAAAATTTTAAATATTTGAAATTTTACATAAGAGTTCTAATTGAAATGCTCAGCAACAATATACATATATATGTATATCTTAAATATACAAGTTTAAAAAAAAAATTGTCTTTTAAGAGAAACTTCAGATTTTTATATGGCTTACTTACTATGGTGTTCTTTTTTGTACTTTGTAAAGTAAAAATTATTAAGGCTTACCTTACTCATGAAACAATATGCTACAAATGAAACATCAAAAGAATAGCCCTCTGCAGCAGATCATATTGTAATGCTTGCAAATACATTGCTACTGCCTAAGATTTTTGTACCTATATCTTCAGTTTACAGGCAAGGTCGATAATGACTGTGCATATAATATATTTTATATGGATTTGTAGAGAGCCTTTGATCAAGTTTTACATGACAGGCCTCAGCTTAAAAACTGCAAGCTTCAGAGATCCAGATTAAGACACAAAAAAAGGATAAAGAACTGGTTAAAAAATAGACTAGTGATTATGTGTTGGAAAAAAATAACTTACTGTGGTTTTATGTGGGTCAGTGTTCATGTCTGAAAGTGTTAACATCTGCAGAATGTGTGAAGTAAGTAACAACACCTAGATAACTGCTCATAAATGCAAGGATGACACAGCTGCTGATGGACAGCAGCTTTCTGGAGGGGGAGGTAGTGTGAGGGGAGCAGGGGTACCTTCTCTTCAAGAAGTGTGGACACATTTCATCAACAGTAATTTGGGTAGCACAGGATCACTGCTGTCCTTGGAGGTGCTAGCAAGTGTATTAGGTATCCAGTTTGTGCCTGGATTATCACTATGAAAAGCTGTTGCCTCCGCAACAAGATTTATCTGTTCATTTTCCTGCTCACTTTCTCATGACCTGTATCATTCATATGGTCACCAGTGCTGTCCCATAAGCTCTGCCACAGGCCAATGGGGGAGATAAGGATATATTACATCACTGAATTTCCTCTCTTGGGCAAACATCCATCAGAGATCTGTACAAATTCTATTAGTTTAAGGCACTGAAATAAAATAAAATATACCAGTAAAATTATGTCAAAGTCTACAGGCCTTTAAAAATGTTTATATTTGTTCTGTAGAATAAATACATAAGTAAATAAATAAATGAGTTTCTCACATTCGTTTGTGTGCATTTCTCAAGTGTAGATTAAGTTGATAAATCTATATTTTAAAATGTAAATAAAAGTAGACCAATTTTTATAAAAGTGGCTTGTTCGTATTTCATTGATTTCATCTGTGGATACCTACTTTTTATGAAAAAAAAAATCTAGTTTAACATTTCAGTACTTAAACACTGATCAGAGAGCTTAACAAGGACATTTGAACTTAAAAATATGCACTATATCTCATATATGTACTACAGTAAAATACTCATGTCACATACATTTCCACATTTCAGAACTGGAATATATTTGAGTTATTCTGGAAAAAAATAAATAAATATATAAATAAATACATAAAAATAATAATAATTAAAAAAAAAAAAAGCATAATTTGAAGATGTTTGGGTTTGTGGTAGGTCCTCAAGACCTTGCATGAAAGTATGCCCAAAACTTAGGACAAAGCTACATTCTGTGTGGAAAATGGAATCAAAACTAGCCAATCTGATAGCAATGATTCCCTGTAAGAACTCAAATAGTGATTAGGCAGAGCAGCTGGGAAGGTTACTTCTATTTCTACATTTATGTCTTCACTACTCTTTTAGGACTACACAATATATTGACCTTATGCTGCCCTTTGAGTTTTATCCAGATTAAAGATTTAGGGAGAGAAGGGAGAGTGAGAGTTATGGCATTCTTGATTTGAAGTAGGAACACATTTTTAAAGTATCTGCCATGACGAGGCGCGGGCGGAGCCAGCAACGCCCCCTCCCAGGCTGTTTAAAAGTTGCCCCTAGGGAGCATGAGCGACCAGGAGTGCGGTGAACAGGATGTGGCACGTTGAAGGGTGTGGCACGGCAGTTTGCATGGGCAGGGCGAGCGGGGGGCCCATCGTCACTCTGTTGCAGCTGCCTCTCCCTTCGGTGCTTGTAACCTGCTTGCGTAGAACCTGACCATGGTATCAACCAGGCAGAAAACCGTGGCCTCCGCATCTCATGCGGCATCTCCAGCCACGGTCACCAGTGTGGCTACTCAGATGGAGGGCTCGGGGAAACACGCAGCTGTCCAGGTCCTGGGCTGCAGAGTGTGCCCCAGCCTTCTGTCGGTCTCTGACAGCAGTGGTGGGTATGCCTGTGGGAGGTGTGCCCAGGTTGAAGAACTGCTCAGCCAGGTAGCGGAGCTCCGGGAGGAGGTGAACAGGCTCAGGAGCATCAGTGAATCAGAGAGAGAAATTGACTGGTGGAGGTGCACTCTACCCTCTCTGAGGCAGGCTCACGAGCCTGCCACAGCACAGGCGTCTCCTGTTACGCAGAAGACGGAGGTTCCCTCCTCCTGCCAGGCAGTGGGAGGAGACCTAGATCAAGGGGGGGAATGGAGGCAGGTGCCTATTCAGGGTGGTAGGCGAGCCCTCTCTCTGCCCACCTCACCTTCTCATCTACCCTTAAATAATCGATATGAAGGACTAGAACAAGACAATCTAAATGACAAAGTAGATAAAAACCCGTCCCAGTTGGAGGGGGTGCCTAAGACAAGGCGACCTACACATCGCATTGCCACATCATCCTTCAAAAAAGAAAGAAGGGCTATTGTTATGGGGGGCTCCCTTCTGAAAGGGACAGAGGGACCGATATGCCGACCGGACCCAACCCGCAGAGAAGTCTGTTGCCTCCCTGGGGCTCGGGTGAGAGACTTTGCCAAGAAAGTCAAGCGCCTGGTACGGCCCACTGACTACTACCAGCTACTGGTCTTTCAGGCTGGTAGCAATGAAGTAGCAACGAGAAGTCCGAAGGTGATCAAAAGAGACTTTAGGGATTTGGGGCAACTACTTAGAGGATCAGGGGCGCAGGTTGTGTTTGCCTCTGTCCTTCCGATAGGGGGGATCGAAGCTGAAAGGCGTGCTGTTCACATAAACTCGTGGCTTCGAGACTGGTGTGACCGGCAGAATTTTGGGTTCTTTGATCACGGGAAGGTCTATGCTACACCGGGCCTGATGGCACCAGATGGGATGCGCCTCTCTCGGAGAGGGGTAAGGATCTTTGGTCAGGAGTTGGCAGGGCTGATAGATAGGGCTTTAAACTAGAGTCGAAGGGGGAAGGGGCTAAAACCAGGCACGCCGGTGAAGACCTAAGGGATGGTACGCTAGAATCAGAGGGGCTGTGTGTCAGTGAGGTCCTTCGGTCAGATCCACAAAGTGCTGAGTGTAAGGAGACGCACCTGAAGTGCTTCTACACGAACGCATGCAGTATGAGGAATAAAATGGATGAGCTAGAAGTCCTGGCCTAGTCCCGCAACTACGACATCATCGGCATAAGCGAAACCTGGTGGGATGAGTCCTGTGACTGGGGTGTTGCGATAGATGGTTACAGGCTCTTCAGGAGGGACAGGCAGGGTAGGCGAGGTGGTGGGGTGGCGATGCATGTGAAGCAGGGGCTGGACTGTGTGGAACTTCAGGTCGGCAATGGCAAAGTGGAGAGCCTCTGGGTAAGGATCAAGGGACAAACGAATAAAGGGGATGTCGTTTTGGGAGTCTATTACAGAACACCTGGCCAGGATGACAATGCCAATGAATTATTCTTTGCAGAACTAAGAGATGCCTCTAGATCAACTCCCCTCGTCCTTATGAGGGATTTCAACTTGCCAGATGTTAACTGGGAGTGCCACACGGCTGACACGAGCAAGTCCAGGAGGTTCATGAAGCACCTAGATGATAACTTCTTGGTGCAGGTGCTAACGGAGCCAACTAGGAAAGGTGCCCTCCTAGACCTGTTGCTAGAAAACAGAGAGGGTCTGGTGGGAGATGTGGTGATTGGTGGCCGCCTCGGTCATAGCGACCATGAAGTGGTTGAGTTCAAAATTTACGGTGACAGAAGGAAAAGTGCCACCAAAACCTCATCCCTAGATATGGGGAAAGCGGACTTCAGGCTGCTCAGGGAACTAGTCAGCAAGGTCCCCTGGGAAACTGCTCTTGAAGGCCTCGATGTCCACCAGTGCTGGTCATTCTTTAAGCGATGCCTCCTAGAAGCACAAGATCAGGCAATTCCTAAATATCGCAAGTCAGGCAGGCAGGGCAGGAGGCCGGCGTGGCTGACCAGGAACATTCTAATGGAGATTAGGCAGAAACAGAGAGTGTTTCGCTACTGGAAGGAGGGCCAGATGTCATGGAAAGAATACAGGGATGCTGTTCGTGTTTGTAGGGAGAAAGTTCGTGTGGCCAAAGCACACCTAGAGTTGAAGCTGGCTGTGTCTGTGAGAGAAAATAAAAAGGTTTTTTTTAGATATGTGAATGGAAAAAGGAGAACTAAAGAATACATAGGGCCGCTCCTTGATAGGGAAGGTCTCCTCACAGACAATGACATAGGCAAAGCAGAGACGCTTAACGCCTTCTTTGCCTCTGTCTTCAATGCCGATGATGGGCTTCGGGACCCAGGGTGCCCTGAGCTGGAGGACCGGGACGGTGGGGATGACAAACTCCCAACCGACCCTGAACGTGTGCGGGATTTGCTACTCCACCTGGATCCCTACAAGTCCATGGGTCCGGATGGGATTCATCCCCGGGTGCTGAAAGAGCTGGCGGAAGTCATCGTGGAACCTCTTTCAATTATTTTTCAACGATCCTGGGAATTTGGAGAGGTCCCGATAGACTGGAAGCTGGCAAATGTTGTGCCGATTTTCAAGAAGGGTCAGAAAGAAGACCCTAGCAATTACAGGCCTGTCAGTCTCACGTCAGTGCCTGGTAAAATCATGGAGAAGATGGTTCTCGAATTTATTGAGGTGCACCTGGGGGACAAAGCAGTCCTTGGTCCCAGCCAGCATGGGTTTGTGAAGGGTAGGTCCTGCCTAACTAACCTGATTTCCTTTTATGATAAGATCACCCGTATGGTGGACCAAGGGAAACCAGCTGATGTGATTTTTTTGGACTTCAGCAAGGCTTTTGACATGGTTTCCCATAGGATCCTACTGGACAAAATGTCCACCATACAGCTAAATAAAAACATCATACGATGAGTGAGCAATTGGCTAACAGGCAGGGCCCAGAGGGTTATGGTAAATGGGGCTGTGTCAGGCTGGCGGGTGGTCACCAGTGGGGTCCCTCAAGGCTCCATTTTAGGGCTGGTACTTTTCAATATTTTTATAAACGATCTGGATGTAGGAATAGAAGGTATTTTGAGCAAGTTTGCTGATGACACCGAACTTGGAGGAGTTGTGGACTCGAATGAGGGTGTAAAAGCCTTGCAGAGGGATCTGGATAGGTTGGAGAGCTGGGCGATCACCAACCGCATGAAGTTCAATAAAAGCAAGTGCCAGGTCCTGCACCTGGGACGGGGAAACCCTGGCTGCACGTACAGACTGGGCAATGAGACGCTGGAGAGCAGCCTAGAAGAGAGGAATCTGGGGGTCGTGGTAGACAGCAAGTTGAATATGAGCCAGCAGTGTGCCCTGGCAGCCAGGAGGGCCAACCGTGTCCTGGGGTGCATTAAGAACGGCATCGCTAGTAGGTCAAGGGAGGTGATTGTCCCGCTCTACTCTGCGCTGGTGCGGCCTCACCTCGAGTACTGTGTGCAGTTCTGGGCACCACAGTATAAAAAGGACATGAAACTGTTGGAGAGTGTCCAGAGGAGGGCTACGAAGATGGTGAAAGGCCTGGAGGGGAAGACGTACGAAGAACGGCTGAGGTCACTGGGCCTGTTCAGCCTGGAGAAGAGGAGGCTGAGGGGAGACCTCATCACAGTCTACAACTTCCTCGTAAGGGGGTGTCGATTAGCAGGAGACCTTTTCTCCATTAACACCAGTGACAGGACCCGCGGGAACGGGGTTAAGCTGAGGCAGGGGAAACTTAGGCTTGACGTCAGGAGGGGGTTCTTCACAGAGAGGGTGGTTGCACACTGGAACAGGCTCCCCAGGGAAGTGGTCACTGTACTGAGCCTGTCTGAATTTAAGAAGAGATTGGACTGTGCACTTAGTCACATGGTCTGAACTTTTGGGTAGACCTGTGCGGTGTCAAGAGTTGGACTTGATGATCCTTAAGGGTCCCTTCCAACTCAGGATATTCTATGATTCTATGATTCTATGATCTCCACCAAGCAGAGAGCTTGCCCCCAAAAGACTGTGGTGGCCCAAATGGAGAGCCTGTCCAGAACTGTGGCTATACAGGTCTCTGGCTGCAGGGAGTGGTGCTGCCGGGGGAGGGCGGCAGGTATTCCACCTGCATGTGCCTGAACACTCTTTGAGAGAAAAAAAAAAAAAAAAATCCTGATATCTAATCTAAATCTCCCCAGGTGCAACTTGTGGCCGTTTCCTTGAGTCCTATCTGGGAGAATAGGCTGACCCCCTCCTCATCACAATCTCCCTTCAGGAAGTTGTAGAGTGCAATAAGGTCTGCCCTGATCCAGTTTAAAGCTCTCTCAATGAGTCCTGATAGATCCTGTGCTAGGATTCATTTCTTCCTTTGAGACTGGTGAGTTCCATCCACCAACAATAGGCCAGGGTTTGAGTAAACTGAAGTCTGTGTCCTTCACCTCCCCAGAAGGAATAGAATAAAACACTACTTGTGCTCCCACTCCTTGAACTATTTACTCTAAACCCCTGAAATCTTTTTTCATAGTTCACAGGCTTCTCTGAGTGATTTCATCACTGTCCGTTTGAATTATGAATAATAATCAATGGGGTGAACCAGCTCCAGAAATTTTCTAGTTGGGGCCTGACACAGGCCCCAGGTAGGCAGCACACTTCCTAGACCTCAGGTCTGATCTGCAAATGGGGCCCTACACCACAAGGAACTGGTGTTCAAGAAGCACCTGGAAAAGGTACTACAAGATATGATTTAGTAACTTAGTCAGTAGTACTGGTGATGGGAGGACAGTTGGACTACATGATCTTGTAGGTCCTTTCCAACCTTGTGTTTCTATGATTCTGTGATTTTATCTTTACTATGTGCTCAGATCCTTTGTATAATGACAGCCCATGAAGCAAAGCTGATTAGAATGTGATAGATTTAGCTGATACTGTTGAATATTTAAAATTCTCAGATACCTCATGAACAAGAATTTCGAATAGAAAAGAGAGCTAGATTGTGAAAAAATCATTCTTTCTGTTCAAAAATCAGTGCAACTGAGCTCTTACTTATGTATCAATAACCCAAATTTGGCATACCTAAGCCTTCCCTTTTACTTCCAATGAGTTTTTCTTGTCAAAGCCTATTCATTTCCTCTTCTTGAACATCACAATAATTACTCCTTACCTCCAAAATCTTACTATTTTATTCATTCTCTAAAGTGTCAAGTTTATATATTTTATTTTTAATGCTACGTATTATGCATGAATCTTCATGTAGTCATTGCCTTAATCCAAATGACATCCTCTCATATTGAGTTTTATTCACCAACTACTATTGCCTCTGTATATTGTGAAAATTTTTCTTTTCATAGCTTTTCAGTCTATTGATTTTCAATACTGACAGCTGGTCCTAAATCCTTGTATGTGAAAACAGATAACTTAAGAGTTTGGTTTAGTTTTTCTTTCTTATTGTGTGTGTGTGTTCCTTTTAACTAATTATCAGCCAGAACTGCACTGTCCTACTGCTTTTCTCAAATGCCTCTATGTAAACATCTCTCTGCCCTACTTGCAATGGGTGTATTACAATTTCTTTTGGAAAAGTATCCCCAGTTCTACTGAGGTTAATTACTTTAGACAGGTTTTCTTAGATTTTTTTAGAGTATATTATTTTCAATTTCTTTTAATCACAAGGCAGATATTTTCACATCAAAGTTTCCATGTGATCAATGTCCTCAATTCTCTTAAAACTAAAGGAAGAGCAGTAAAATGGAAATTAGCTCAGATAGGCACAGATTCTATGTGTAAGCGTATGTTATCTCCTGGAAGCCTAAGGCATTTAGTCATTCATACCATGTCTGACATTGGCCACTCTGCTTTAAAAATAAAATAAAATAAAATAAAATAAAATAAAATAAAATAAAATAAAATAAAATAAAATAAAATAAAATAAAATGATGAAACTGCAGAATATTTAATAGCACAGGCCACAGTAGAGTGTAGTATTATTACACATACAGTAATTGGAGAAAGATCTTCTTTTAAAAAGATACAGGGAGAACACTGTTAGAGGTTTGATTAAATCTCTCCAAACTCAGTAGGATAAATTGCATCTTTTATCAAAAATAGCAGAAATTATTAAACTTATTAGTGAAGCCTCCAAATTGAAACAAAATAATTGTAGTTACTTACCCCCTTGAGCTTTCTGGACTAAAGACCTCTAGGATATAATGTTTGAATTGCAGAGGGTAATAAGAAATCAGAAGGAGGAGAAAGAAAAAATAAAATAAAAGAGACAAAAATGGAGGGAAGAGTATGAAAGAAATAATCTAAACATCTGATAAAAGTAGTTCTGAGAAAGGACTATGAAGAGTTCAGAACATGAATGAAAGAAAAATGTAAGCCAGAAAATTGCTTCTTGTCATTTCATTTCTATGTCATTCCAGCAAGCCAACATTTTGCCAAAATTTCTTCACTGAAAGGGTTGTGAGGCATTCAAACAGGCTGCCCAGAGAAGTTGTGAAGGCCCCCTCTCTAGAAGTGTTCAAGGCCATGTTGGGTGGGGCTTTGAGCAACCTGGTGTAGAGGAAGATATCCCTGCCTATGTCAGGGGGGTTGGAAGTAAATGGTCTGTAAGGTCTTGTCCTACTCAAACCAGTCTATGATTCTAACAATGTACTTGTCCACCAAAAAATAGTAGAGTCCTTTGTCTAAAAGAGAAACATTGAATTCTTTTAAAATTGGGTAATTAAATAACATTAGCACTTCCAATTTCAACTTTTTTTTTTTCATCTATCTGACTCTGGTAGCTCAATATTGTTTAGCCAGCAATTTTAATAAAGAGTTTAAAAGACTTATGTCAACGATATCCCATACAATTTTCAAATATACCTTCCAAAACTGAGTGCTATATTTTATTTCCTGATAGCAGCTTTAGTGATTTTGTGTAGTTCCTCACAAATGTAATTATCCTGTGATAAACATATTTACTTAAAGTTTCTAAAAGACCTATTTTCTTTGCTTCCTCGTTCTTAATTAGTATTAATGCCACTTTAATTACTAATAATTATATAATTGTGAATTTTATTTAGAAAATAATAAATTATACTGTGTTTGTTGTTTACCTGCCTGTTTTAATCAATACTTTTGTTTGATATATTTTGCTAATGTTCTTTTATGGATCATGATTACTCTTCAAGAGATAAAAGTAGTTGTTGGCTAACTATTATTTTTCCAACTGTATTAATGAAGTTGGTCGTGTTATTTGCTGAGGTTACAGAATGATATTGAGCTCCAGAATGACACTATAAAACAGTAACTGCTGTTTTACAAATAGAAGCTAATTTATGATGTTTCAGAATAAAACACGTGAATCCTTCATATTTTCCAAATCACCAGCAATACTATTTCAACAGCTCTACATTATGTTTTCAAAAATGGATGCACTTTAAGTGATCTTTTTTTTCACTTTGCCATGGTGATAAAAGAAAATCTTCAGGATTACAATTCTTGGTTTATAATATTATAAAGCCTCTGAAATAAGAAAGTCAATGCTTTGGAGACAAAAAAGATGACAGAAGAGAGAGGAAAAGCAAGAAACTAAAGATAAGGGAAACAACAGGAGGTTGCTCATTGAGCTTAGTGTCCTTATTTGCTGCTCTTAGTATGCTAAAAAATGTGCCAATCATAGAGGGAGGGGAAAAAAAAAAAAAAGAGAGAGAGAGAAAGTCCTTTTAAATTCTATTTTTCTACACAGCAGTTGGATATTGTTGGGGTTTTGTTTTCAGCAATTTTATTTTTTTCCCCCTCAGGTTAATATTTTAAAATGCAATTTGGTGTAAGCTAAAATGGAAAATAAACCTGATTATACATCTGTAAGTTATCATTACTGACATGTATGCAAACTGCTAACTAGTGCTGTGTGCCCTTCGTTCAGCTTGTGTTATTTCCTTGACAAGCAGCACCAAAATTACTTTGAAAAAGTGAAATACAGCCTTGAACTAGTCTCAGAGCTTATTAAATATTTAATAAGTAATAAGAATCCATCAAAGGATGGACTTTGCCTTACCTGTGACAGCTGGAGGCAAGAATTGCTTTACAACTTGGCCTGAAAAGTGATTCACTATGAAAATGACATGAGCATAAGAAGCAGGAAAGGAAAAACTAGTCTATTGGTAGCATTTAAATATAGAGCAATCTAAGAATAGCTTACATTGACTTTTACATTATAATTATAGGTCCTCAGGAGCTAGGCACTATGACTGCAAACATAGATACGTGCACTTATCTATGTGTACGAGTGTGAATTGAGTAACACAGAAGACTTTGATCTGGTTTCAGTTGAAATTTCATCTTTCCTGCTTGGTCTACAAACTATCTGGACAGCATAATACCTGAGGAGTTTTGCTGCTCTTACTTTGCACATAATTAAGAAGGAATATGTAGATTATTGCTACTTTTGGTGAAACATACATTCAGCAATGCATGCCACTACCTTTATCCTGAATAAGAAAAGAATTTTGTGTTTCAGTGAATATGTTAATCATGGAGTTTCTCTCCAATTATTCCTATCCTGCAAAAATCTAGATTACAATCAATTCAAAAATCAATTTTCTAAGAGCTACTGGTCACGTGTAGCATTGGAAACTGTTCCTTTAAATATTTTTCTTGGGGGGTGGGGAGATATAGTAAAAACAGAAGGTAAATTTATTTACCTGTCAATAAATTTCCAACTGTCATGTAGAGTGAAGCACAGAAATGAGTGGTTAAAAACTGCATCTTTGCTGTTAAATCCCTGAAAAGGTAGAAGATACACAGGTAAATCAGTGCAGTGATTCACTCAGTGGTGAATCAGTGGTTCAGCCAGCAACAATCACAAGTGCAGAACACAAAGAAAACAACCTTTTGTCCTACAATCACCAGTTCCACTGCATTAGATGACTTTTTTTTTACTTTTTTTTTTTTTTTACTTTTTTTTTTTTACTTTTTTTTTTTTTCTTTCCAATTAAATCAGAGAAGGGCTACTTTAAAAAGCTGGAGAGAAATTATAGGAACATGGTATTATGCATATAGTTAAGTAAGTGGGAGAGTGGCTTTCAAGTAGTGAAATTTCAAATAAAATGTGTGACAAAAAATTATGAATGTCATAACTCAAGAAATATATGAAGTAGTTTATCTCTGAGTAGGAAGAACTGACCAAGTACAGGAAAAAGGCCTGAGAGTAGTAAATTAACCCTTAAAAAGTAAGTAGGAAATTATCAAGTAAATTAAATTATCATCAATAATGAAAGGTATAAAGTATATAAATACCCTAACGAAAACGAAAATTCTAATTTAATATAAGAAAAGGTACTCAGAATCAACTGAATGCACAGTTCAGAGCTCAAGAACACCAATACTACACCAGTTTTATGAAAATGAGTAGAGGTGAAGATGATGAACACAGTAAAGGGAGGGGGAAAAAAGCTATTAGTTAGATCTGTTTGCAAACATCTGCAGTGAGTACTATGAAGAAATCAGGACAACTGCGGCACTTCTAGCATAGATGAATCATTTAGTGAAGCAGTGGAAACTAGAATATAGGTAGACTATCACACTAAAGCAACATTCAGTAAAGTAACAAAATAACATTTAGTTACTTAAAATGAGACAAAGGTGCATTACCAATACATCAGAAGCAGAATTAACACTAAAATACAAGTTATGAAACATAAACTGTAAAGTTCTATTCCTATGGTGTTCTTATTATCACTAAATATGCATACGAGAAAGATGTATGAGGAAGAGAAAAATAAGAAAAGCTTTTATAAACAAGAAAAGAAAGAATGTTCTTGGTCTACAAATGCATCTAGACGGATAAAACAAAAGATGTATTTTCAAATTTGGTACTGTAAAGCTTTAGATGCATAAATTCTAGGATCATAGGATCATATGCCTTGCAGAAGGAATTTGAGGATGCATTAGAGTTATAAAAGCAAACCAAATGATCTCATTTTGTGAGTCTGGTGGAGACAGAGAATAATAGTAAGTATCAGCGTATACGTGGTCATTCAATCCTCTCTAGGTCTTAGGCAACTGAGTTTAGGATTAAAAAAGAGATTCCAGTCTGCTTCTGCTTTCAATCCAGAATCTGGTATAGACCACTGTTCAGAAGTAATTGCAGAATTCAGAATGCAAAAACAAATCATAACCAGTTATATGAGCATTCAACTGAGAAAAGTTTAGTATCTGTGCCTACTAACTTTTATTGATTCACTTAATTTAATTTAAAAAAAAAAAAAAAAAAGTTTATCTGGAAGATCTAGGGAGGCGACAGTATATTCCAATAATGGATAATGGATAATGACTTTTTTGCTGTCACATTTACATCTAGAAAAGGACTAAGAATGACCTAGACAGTTATACAGGCAGCAAAATCTTTTTTAACAACTCTGAGACTTCAGTAAATATGGATCAAAACTTATGGCTCCCATTAGATTTGAAACCACTCTGAGTCTTTTACAGTGTGTGATATTCGTTGGGTTGACTACACAATAAAATTGTATATGAACAGTATGTTGTAGTTTTACTGTCTCGAAATATAAAAGATTTTTATAAAACAAATAATGCTTTACATCTTTGGCAGAGGTTTTAAGACATCTCTGTGGTATTTATAGTGAAGGCAGAAAGACACAGTGTTCTCATGAGCTTTTGTACCTTTTAAGTTGGAGAAGTTAATTTAGGTATTCTCCAAGGGTAAAAAAGTCCTAGGCATCTCCAGATAGTCATGAAGACAGTACAAGCCAGGGAGAAGATCAACTTTTCTTACAAGACCTAGGTTGTTCTCACACATAAATGGTCCATATAGCATACTGACTGACAACTGTTTAACTAAGTCCCAAGAGGCCCCAAAAGTAAAGAATTCCTCAACAGTGTTTAGAATTTTAGCTTAAAAAGTTTAACTGTCAATCTTGACAAGATGATGAAAAACAAATTTCTTGTGCTTTATCACTGATTATGTTTCATACTGCTTTTCCTTCTACTAAAAATGCTTGTTAACGCTGTGTTAAAAAGTACTTTAAATATGTGAATTATCTTAATTATTTAATGTATTTCATGGTAAAGTAGTGCATTTAATATGGTGTCTGTTACTTACCTACTCTACAATCAACAGAAAGCTAAATGGAACCTATTACTGAGTGCAAGGCACTTAGCACTTTCTTTGTGGAGTAAAGAAATGCTCTTTCATCCATTTGATTTCCAAAGGCAGAATTAAATTATGGAATATAAATAATATCTAAGCTGAAGGGTCTGAGACCTAGATCATCTAACATAACACTCAGGTATATGATTTCTACTGATTTTTATGGTAGTTATGTACCTGAATACTTCTTAGAATTTGGACTACCCAGCATACCCAGAAATTACACAAAAATGTGTGGTGGCAGATGGATGTCCCAAACTTGTGTCCTAATAATTGAGCCTGACCTCAAAATCCATTACATATATATCCTTCAAAACTAAATGAATCATTTATATTTCCAACAGTTCCTGCTGGAGAGACCATCATCTGAGACAGATTGCAATACAACCCATCAATAGCAACCTTCCTTCCACCATGGCAGAATTACAGGTAACTGTCTCAGTGCAATAGAAGAGAACAGATCAAGATGAGGATTGAACACTCATTGTTTTAACTGGCTGTTTCTTCACTATACTCCTCTCTTGAAGATGCTAGCAAAGACAGCTGATAGCATAAAGCTATGCCCACACTATTCTGGCAATGAAATTTAAGGGGTAAAACAAAACAAAACAAAACAACAGTGTTTTGTTTCTATTCCCTACCACAAATTAGGTAACTGTGTGTGAATAAAAATTGTTACTTTACATATAAAATGTGGATCACATTGCATTAAAAAAAAAAATCCATTAAACTGAACGTTTTATTTATGTATTTGTGAAAACAAAAACTTACACAGTATGAAAGTCAGTTCCATTCTCTTTCGTGTAATTTTTTCCTTTACAAAGTAGCATTTTTCAATGCCAAGAGTGAAGGTGTTATTTGCTTAATGTTTTCTCTTTGTTTTAATCATGTTTCAAGGACAATCTTTGTGAAAGAAGTAGGTATGGTGTAAAGAATAACTAATGAAGTTAGGAGGAAGGATTCATCGTGTATTTTCAGTAAAAGGAACTTTCCTGTTCAGTCTTTCAGGACCTGATCCAAGTCTCATCGAAGTCAGTCTGATTCTTTACTCTGATTATTCGATACAGAATCAGCAGTAACAAAGTAAACAAGACACATCCTAATAAGTTCCATAGGAACTACAATCTTGCCTACAAAAATCAATATAACTTCTGTATCTGATTGTCTTTCATTGTAATCATTGTGCACAAAGTACCTCATACCTCATACCCTCCAGATTTAGATATTGAGACCGCTAATTTCATCTACTCATCAGACCACCAGTCCTTAAAATCTGTATGTTCTCTGAAATACTATTTACAACCTGCAAACTTCTAGTAACACCTGTACCTGAGTTTCTTATCCCATAGAAAATTCAGATTTTGTGATTCAGAGACACAAACTTTAGATATGTCAGCACCTAATTTCTTGGAATGTGGCTCACTAAGACTTATTACCATGCATTCCCATTTATACTCTGCATGGCAAGAAAATATAACCAGTAAATAAAGTAACTGATCTAACCAGTAAATAAAGCTAAATATTATAAATCAAAATTATAAATAAAGTGGTGGGTTGGCCCTGGCCAGCAACTAAGACATCACCCAGTCACTTGCTCAGTCTTCTCTCAGCAGGATGGGGGAGAGAAATTACCAAAAAAAACAAATAAAATCGTGGGTTGAAATCAAAACAGTTCAATAATTGGAGAGAAAAGGAGAATGAAAAATGGATAAGAGAAAGTACAACACACAGCAAGGAAATTAAGGGGAAGGATAGAAAGAAGGATGGAGAGTGAGAGAGAAAATGGGAGAGATGGAAGAGGGAGAGGAAAAGGGTGAGGGAGAGCGAGAAAAGGGGAAGAGGGAGGGGAAGGCAGAGAGAGGGAAGGGAAGAAGGAGGGGAGGGAGGCAGGAAAAGGTGGCAGGGGAGAAGGAGTGCAAAAACAATCATTCACCACCTTCTACCAGCAGGGTGATACCCAGTCAGTCCCCAAGCAACAGCTGCCTTGGAAAGAATAAGCCCCAGTTTTATTGCTAAACATGACTTCATATGGTGTGGAATATCACTTTGGTCACTTGGGTTCAACAGTCCTGACTGTGTCCCCTCACAGTCTCTTGCCTTGCCTGTTCCTAACCTACTTGCAGCTGGTTAAGTGTCAGAAACAGAGGAGGCCTTGATGCTGTGCAAGCACTGCTCAGGAACAACTACAATATTGATGTGTTATCAACCATGTCGATCATACATTGATACATAATGTATCTGAGAAAACTCTATAGTCTGGTATTTGGGGATTCGTCTAAGAAAGAAGAGTTCTGTTTCCTGTTCACAAGGCTGTTTCTGTACTTTAACTGTTAACAGCTGTTTAATATAATAAGCTGATTAATCTTTTACTTTGTCCATCTCTTTCTTGCCCAGTGAATCCTGAATTCCCTGCTGCAACATGCTTTAAGCATGTGAAATAGAAGCAATATCTATCTGCAAAAGTCTTGTATCTGTTGTTTTAAGAACATGGTAATGGGCGAAGCATGTTAATGTTCAGGTTGTATTGTTCTGGTTTCAGTAAGGACAGAGTTAATTTTCCTCCTAGTAGGTGGTAGGGTGCTATGTTTTGGCTTAGGATGAGAAGAGTGCTGATAACATGCTGATGTTTTAATTGTTGCAGAGCAATGCTTATACCAAGCCAAGGACATTTCAGCTTCTCACTCTGTCCTGCCAGTGGGCAGGCTAGGGGTGCAGCAAGAGCTGGGAGGGGACAAACCCAGAACAGCTGACCCAAACTAGCCAAAGGGGTATACCATACCATCTGACGTCATGCTAAACAATATATAGGGGTGGCTAGCCAAGGGGAGGACGGCTGGACTACTCGGGGTTAGGCTGTGCATCAGTCAGCGGGTGGTGAGCAATTGCATTGTGCATCACTTGTTTCGTACACATTATCAGTAGTAGTAGTAGTATCATCATTATTATTATTATTATTGTGATTATTATTTTTCTATCTTCATAAACTGTCTTTATCTCAACTCACAGGCTTCACTTTCCTGTTTCTCTCCCCCATGTCAGAGAGGGAGGGGGGAGAGTGAGTGAACAGCTGTGTGGTGTTTAGCTGCCGGCCAGGTTAAACCACAACAGTCCATGGAAAATACTTGTGATTTTAACAGGAGAATCAAGAAAAAATCCCTTTGAAGAATCAAATGGCTTAGAGCTTATCACAGAATCATAGAATCCTTAAGGTTGGAAAGGACCTCCAAGATCATCTGATGCAACTGCCTGCCTACCACTAAACCATGTCCCTAAGCACCACATCTAACCTTTCCTTAAACACCCTCAGGGACGGTGACTCCACCACCTCCCTGGGTAATCTGTTCCAATGCCTGACTCCTCTTTCTGAGAAGAAATTTCTCATAATTTCCAATTTATCAACACAAATTAGAGCAATTGGAACAGAACTATCAGTTTTAATTTATTCATTTGTTTCACAGTAAATCAAGTGTGGGAAACCACCTTTCTTGATAATAACTCAATAAAGCATTTTTACTCATGAAGGCATAAGGGTCTTATCATGAACTTTGAACTGAACTACTGACTTTAAGCAAGAGATCTGGAGTAGGGGTTTTGTTTTGGTTTGGTTTTGGTTTGTTTTTGTTTTTTCCTTTTGAGTATATGCAAAAAATCCAGGGACAGTCTAATTCTTAATTCTTGTCTAGGTAATTACCTACTAAGTAAGTTAATCAGCTTTCTTACCTACAGAAAGGATGCATGAGTAAAAGGCAATTTTTGACACTAACACCTTGAAATGAGGAATAATGTAAAGTGATGGATGAAACAACATGTATAGCAATAAGCCACTAAGAAGATTCACTTTCCAGTTCTTGAAAATGTGATTTTAGATCATTTGCACTTCCATTTCTTCAGCTGAAGTTTTTGGCACTACAAAAACTTCTGAATTACAATTTCTGTGTCTTTGACAGCTAGTGACACTCTATGCCGTCTTTTGCTACTAATTATCCAGAATAATTTTCCTGATACTTTAAGACTACTTACTCCTATCAAATCCTTGTTTCCAGCTACTACTGATGTTGTTTTGGTTTGTTTTTTGTTGTAGTTATTTTTGGGTATTGTATGGCAGTAAAAACGTTCAAAATGTTTATATACTGTAAACTTAAACTGATGATTATCTGAAAGATTGTGTTCCTATTACACAAAAGTAATTATGCTTTGCTGCACCTTGACTGTACTTTGGCTTGACTCTGAGGGCCACTGCTATGCTGCAGCTGGCACAGCTGGCAGCAGCACACCTGCTGAGTAGAGCAGGCTAATGAGAATATCTCACAGCATCATCTCTTTTCCTTTATGCTAGTGGATAATATAGCTCTTCAGCAGAGGAAAAGTCCTTGTCTCCATCTGCAAAGTCCTAACTCTGTCCAGTTCTTTCACAAGCCTTTTCACTACTTGCCCTGAAGTGACAGCTGCAGTTAGTGTGCATAGAGAAACCCTGCATTTACTTACTTACATTCCACATGCTCTTTTTCAAGCCTTTGTACAGTTTTTCATAGAATTTCAAAATACAGGCATACAACCCAAAGCAAAAACTATACTTTTGCTACTTTACCTTTGTAAGTAGAAAATTTTATGAATATTCCCCTTACGTAACAAGTATACAACTGGCTACCACAGCCTTTGAAAATGGTCACTCAATATTTGCTCACCTTTATGTCAGAAACAGTAGAATGGTTAAAAAGTGCATGACTCCAGCAGACCTTTACATACCAGTTGTTGATGTTCTAAAGAGTCACACATTGACAATGAAATAGCATGCAGTATCACAGCCTTGAGAGAGTTTGTATAAAGAATGGGTATATTATGTATATTTTCTAAAACAAACACATATTTGGTATTATGTTCATTTACTTTTTTAAATATGTATTAAATACATATTGGATAAAAAACGTAAGGATTTTTCATCTTCTAAGAAACAGATATATGCATAGACTATGGTGTCTAAAGTTTTATATAACATGCTAGGGGTGTGATTATGAGATAAAAAGCTTTTTTTTATTATTTTTATTTTTCATTAGGACACTTTAGGTATCAGCCATTTACTAAGTTTTGAGTATAATCCTTGTTGCATGTAGCAATTTCTTCCCATAAATCCTGTATCTAGAATGTTATTAATAACAAACCCTTCTCATCTTGTCACTAAGAATTAACTAGCAGAACAATTTTTAATCTTTATAGAAAATGAAGCAACACTGAAACTGTACTTATATGTAGACTTTGAGTTGTAGCTGTACCAAAATGTTAAATATAATGATTGCATAAACAGAACTATTCAATATTTCCTTTTATATGATTAACCCTAATTAAACAGACTTTCAGTGTTAATTGTCTGATAATTACACTTGCAGTTTGGTTAGGATGGTGTTTTCATGAATACTTTCAAATTTTGCCTATGTCAGCTTCAGATACCTGTCTTTCTTTTATATTTCTTCAGCATTAGATAGCTCCAAAAAGACAGAAATGACCACCTACTTGACAAAAGTCAAAGTCTCATAACATCCAGTTATCCTTTTTTTCTTTTTTTTTCTTTCTCCAGACACTCTGTAAATGAGTAGGGGGGAAGTACAGGTTTCAAAGGTTCTTATTAACATGCATTATCTGGCAATTACTGATTCAGAATGTCATTCTCTAAAGTGATACTCTGAAATAACTTTGATGTTCTTTGATTTCTTCAGTTTTTTAAAATCTGTATGCGTGTTATAAAGCTGATTGCTAGATATTCAATAAACTAAATATTCATTTGAAAATAATACTTTTATTTCTACTCGTATGTGAAATTTAGCAGGTATTCTTAATTATTTTATATTTATATATATATATTTGTAAGGTTTTTATCCCATGAAATAAGATCAGAATTATTATTAAAGAAGTTAAGAAAATGAATGTCTTGTAGATACTTACTCCAATCAAAAGAAAAAATCTATCTCATGTACACCACAGTTCATGGAGCTCTGTTGCCTTAGATATTCTTCTCCTTAACCTTTAAAAATATTTAAATACTAATAGCTGTGTATCACAATTCAGAATATTCTTGTAAAGGTAACAAACTCGATTGAATAAAACAGTTCTTGTATGTTAAGTATTTTGAATCATTGGATTTTACAATGTTTTTACATTGTTTTATCCTGTTTTACACTGAAAATCTTTGTCTATAAGTACACATATTTTGTGGTATTCAATCATTTTTGTTCTGGTTCTACTTTTTGCTGGATAATGATAAGTACAAATGATAAAGAACTACATGATAGTAAACACATGAAGACATGTTGTAGGTATTGTTTTAAAGAAAGGAATATTCAAGATTTGTGTATATCCATAGACTGTACAAGTTTTAACCACAATTGCATAGAGAGGACAGCAGCAAATAAAGTCCACATACCTTCATATGGAGCATGGAACTCTTACACGTTTGTCATGTGTCAGGGTTCGTATACATCACACTGTTCCTTGTAGGGTCAGGACTTAACTGGGCCTCGTACAATCTGACACAAACGTACTAAAGAAGGCTCTTGTGCTTATACAAATGCTAAGTGAGTTTTTTGTTCAGACATTTGCTTTTACTTAGCTAATCTTAGGACCTGCCATCACCAACACACAGATTATACATCATTGAATTTGAATAAATAGAAAAGCTATCATAGCCGTTTGTTTCTCCTTTAGAAAACAAACAACAATACAACTGATGGTGTAATTTGATAACCATCAAATAATAATGCTTACACCAAAGATCCAAATTGGATGTAGATTTATAAATTTATTGAGTTACAGCAGTTATTTCTGTTACTTAATCATTTCAGTTTGAATAGTCTAGTAGCTGATTAGAAAAATTATGTTTAAATGACATTTCAAACAAAGATTACTTTTTTTTTCACATTTTTATTGTGTGGCACAGAGTTGTCATTCTCTGCCAAAGCTCCCTACCAGCAGGGTAGTTACTAGTTTACTGAAATAGCCTTGATCAGCTCCACCTAGACTTCTACTTCAAGGCATGCCCAACATTGCATCAGACCCTCCACCAGAATTCAATTAGCATAATATAGCTGTGAAGATGAATCCAGAGAAAGAGTCACAACTCAGTGATCTCTGTATCATCAAAGAGATTAAATTAGGAATGTAAACCTGCCAGAACTTCAAGAAGTGAAATATTTGTATAGATGCATGTGTAACTGTAAGCAGACTTTGATTCTGAAGGCTTTGGTGAAATACATGAAGTTTTATTTGTAACTCAAGTTTCATATCTCTCCATAAGACAGTCTAAAAGATTTGTTCCTACCTTAAGCAGGACTTCTAAAGGTTGTCCATGCTATGGCTAATAGAAGTTAAAAATAAGTACCAATTTCTTTTGTTGGCCTTCCACTGGGCAAACCAAAGCTTATGGAAAATGAATATGAGTAATTAATAGAGTCTTCTTCTTTATCCCAGTATAGAAAATTTTTTATTTCCCACAGAAGAGAACATAAACTGCTTTAAACAAAACAGATAATAGTTGTAGTAATTTGAAATGTAGCACAGTTGAAACTAGAGCTAGTTATGCTTACATTTATTCTCCAAGTGAGTGCTGCAAGCTAGGAAAACAAAAGAATTTAAAGGTTCTACCTTGTACACCTCAGGGTTATGGGGGAATAACAAAGCCATGAGCAAGGCTATTCAAGATGATGCTTTATAGTACATGATAAAAAAAAAATGTACACAAACAGTACTGAGTATCTCCTGTAAAGCTGTAACCAATACAAGGTATGCAGCATTGAGAAGCTGTTTAATAGGTTGTGAACACACCTGTCACAGTGCAACAATACCTCATGACTGCTCCTGCCCAAAGGATTAAACATATACAGCAAGCATTGTTAAATGGTGGTCGTCAGTGAGAGAAAATGAAAATCTAAACATTACTTTATTGCATCTTTTTGCATTCATAGACACACATAAAGCATCTGTGTCTGGGCCTTGTGCAGCTTTAACTGTACTCCAGGCTACTTGCCACTCACCTATGCTCTCTTTGGTGACACAATTGTAGATTTCCTTATTCTCTTGATGACAATACACATCCCCCCTGCTATGTAAAAGCCTATTAGCACAAGTACTTAGCAAATGGTGTCAGGAAAAATCTGGGCTGTATGGAAATCAATGAGAAAGCTTTTCATTGATTATAGTGAACCTTGCAAAACAGGGTTCTTACACTTAAGCTTATTGCATTTCTTTTCATCAGCATTCAGGAGCTGAAAGGATTGATCTCACAACACCTTTTATTTTTAATTTACTTATGATGGAAAATTCTTTAATTAAAAGACATGGTTTGGCAAATAAAAAATTGTGGGAAGTTATTTGTGGAATGAAATTGCTGTATTTACTATTCCTAAACACCCTGTCTTACTGGAAAAGTAGTTAGGACATTTTTGCATGTATTAATATACATTTAATAAATTTCAAAACAGGCTGAGGACATGCAGTTGCAAATACTTCCTTAGTCTTGCTTCCTGTGAGCATGTGGAAGGGATATACTATTTGTAATATCATATTAAGCACCATAACACACACATACACAAAAATTAATGACCACTGAAATACATCTCTTCTTGTTTAGTGTACTCAATACTGTTCAGTGCTTAGTGCCCTAAACACTGTTTCATTCTTGCAAATAAATCACAATTTTTCACATTTATTATTTGATTAATGTTATTTATTTTAACAGAGTAAAAATAATTTTATTCAAATTCATTTTAAATAAGTAATTTGATCTGTCTGATAAAGAAACAGTAGAATACTAATAGAAAAGTACTATTTAGGACATTTAAAAGTTGGTTCATTTATTTGATTGATTGATTCTTGGCATATTCTAGTATTTCACTGAAGATTAAAGAGACAATTCTAAACTTAAATAGAAATATAAACCTTTGAAATTACCAGTGAAAAATAAGAGTTTAAAAACATTCACTCTGAGACATCAAAACTCTGTATTTCAAACAATTTGATTTCAATCTTATTATTTTATTATTTATTATTTTTAGTATTTATTAATGTATATACCAGCAAATACTTTTACTTAATGCATAAAAATTTACTTTTATGTATAATCTACTCTGAACTTACTGGTTTTGCTCCTTTGTTGTTAGTGATATACCTTAATGAAATATTTTATATTCACATACTGCATTTAAAATTAACCCTGTACCATTTAAAATACTTGAGCCAGACTGATTCTGAAAATTATTATACAGGATAATGAAAGGTAGTGTTTTAATTCTGGGCCTGATGAAAGACCAGCATATTTCCACTGGTTGAGTATCAGCTACATACTGTGATGTCTTGATTCCATCCAATTGATTCCATCCATCACTTAACAACTTAAATACTTGCTTTCAGTTGGTCACTCCTGACTCCCCTCACAGTCAACAGAAAGAAAAAGAAAAATGTTGGCTGTGATTCATATGACTACAGGTGATATGATTTCTGCCCAAGGATTCATCCTATAGTCCACCAACACTTCCAGACGTAGATGTCTAGATTTTAAAGATCTGATTTTAAAGATGTCTAGATTTTAAAGATCATCTATTGGATCAGATGAATCCTAGCCTCAGTACATCTTCTTTATTCAAGCTATTTAAGAAGAAAAATATTGTGCAAATTCTATAGACATTCATTAACTCTTTGTAAGGGGAAATAGCCAATGACTCATGCCTTGAAACACAGAAGGATGCAGCATGGCAGTGAAAAACTTTTAGTGACTATAGTGAAGCTCTGAAGAATGCAGATTTCTATTTTCTTGAACAGTAAAATGAGGATATATTCCCAGTTTCTTTCAGTACTGGCACTAAGTTGCATCAGGGTTGTGTAATTGTTGTAGAAAGTACCTTTTATACCTTGTTTACCTCTTCTTCAAAGTAGTAGAGTCCCCATCCCTGGAGGTATTTAAGAGACATGTAGACATGGCATTGCAGGACATGTGATTGGACCAGTTGTTTGTTGGCCTTGATGATCCTGAAGGTCTTTTACAACTTAAATGATTCTGTGATTCTAAGGACAGATGGCTCTTGGAGCGCCATGGAATGAATACAGGCCTTTAAAGGAGAACCTAATTTGGTTCATGTTTAAAGTAATTTTTACCTCACTGCCAGGAAGTGAGCAAAGAGCTGTAGAAGAATTATTTAGATTTTGCTCACATTATTTATTTATTTATTTAGTTAGTTAGTTATTTTGAGACCTGCAATACTTACACTTGATTGAAAAACAGATTGTTTTTAATGCACTAATAACAAACTAGGAAATTTGCAAAGACTGTAAAATTCTGAAGAGTGACACATTTCCTGCCAAATAGGTGCAAAGATACATCTTCTAATCTAACTGAAGATTTTATTTTAGCTTTCCACACTTACAGTAACAGGTACCTTTCATTCAAAAGTAGAGGTAATCTTAGGCCATATTAGGTTTTCAATGCAATATGAATCATACTTTCCTTTCCTCATCCCCAGCAATGGAAATATGAATTTGAATTATCGGAATAAGAAAATTATAGGTAATTTATGTTTGTTGTAGTCTTGTTTCTACGATTTTGAGAGAAGATGGCCATAATTTGTAGCCCTGGTAACAGGAACTGCACATCCATTTGTTAAAGCTGACCCAACAAACTGCTTGTCCCTCTGGATTTTCACTGGAGGGAGGGGAAAAAAAAAAAAAAAAAGAGGACAAAAAAGAGATTAACTCATTAACACATGAGATTAAATCATCATTTGGCTATTTTCTTCTTGTTATTGTTTAATTATTCAGGTAACATTAGAGAATAAAATATTTTTAAATGAATTAATTACTAACTGCTTATTCTGAGCTATTTTTGTCTCAATTTTAACGAAAAAAAGTTGTCTTTTAAATAATTTTTCATAAATACTCATATTAAAAAAAAAAAATCACCATCCATTTGAGAACATGCTTGATTTTATATGTCTAACATCATCTATTCAGATTGGCACCTAAGAGCCCGCTAAACATTTGTTTACAATTGTGGCAAATCTGGACTCAGCAGTGGGAGTAATTACATGTGACCTGAAAAAATCCTAGAAGGACCCCATGTTTTTGTGAATGATGTGAAACATGTCCCTCTGTTCTCACTGTAGTAAATGGAAATAAAAGTTATTTAAAGCTTATAAAAGGTGCTTCGTAACTTCTACCATCTTTTCCTTTGTTAGCAACAGTTTACAGCTGAAACATTAGTCAGTTAACTTCAATTGATTTGATGTGATGGAGCAGTCTGTGTTACAAATGCTGTTCCGTAAATCACACACGATTAAATAAAAAGCTTGTGATTTTTTGATGTGATACCAGTGCCAACAGGCTGTAGGGTTTGCCTTTATTATATACAAGCTTTTTTTTTTTTTTTTTTTTTTTTTAATGTCAATGTCTGCACTTCACTGTGAAATATCTTTGGAATATCACTGTTGAAAATTTATCTACCCCCTGAAATATTCCCATTCTAACAACCACATTCCATTACCCACCTTTTTTTCTTAAGCACGTTGTTCTGTATGTGAATCTAGTGTTCCTTTTACCCATTACCTCCCTGCATAAATCCAATTTTGCACAAAGTAGTGAATTTCATCCTCAAATCCATTTAATACGTATTTCTTCACCTCTTAAATAAAACAGTCAGTTACCTAAGCAACTGACATATCACTACATTTTGCTAGCCAGAAGAAGATTCATGCACCTCCGCACAACCTTTATACATCATATTTTTCAGGTAAATAAGACACAAACAAAAGCAAACAAACAAAAATAAAAACAGAACTCCTGTATTGATAGACAGATTTGTCCAAGGCTATTTACTTGCACTGCATCAGGTTTGTATTGAGTCACTGGATATAATACATTTCCAAGTTCCTAATACCATTTAATGGCTGATCATAGGTTCCAGGAAACTTTCTAAGACAAACTTCTTTAGAATAAAATCAAGTTAGAGCCTCTCTTTGTAATGGAATGCCATATGGTGCTGCTGCCAACACTGTAAAATCAGTGTATCAGCCTCCTTGAGACCCAGCTGCCTACAAAAATTTGCCTTAATTTCAATGTAGTTCAATTTCATGATGGCAGGATTCGCGACAATGCACAAGAAAGGGAAACAACACTGATTTAGCTATGCAATTTCTTAAACTGACAGTATTAGTTTTTTAAAAATAAAGCACAAATCTATCCAAGAACTAAGCATCCCTGTTCCTTTAGCTGCAGTGCGGATTCAAGACTTAGGTTGTGTTTTCAGGGGAAAAAAAAAAAAAAAGCACTCTGGCCTTATTAAACTGCTTACCTGGCTACTGAGAGGAAAATTCCCCGTTTGCAGAGAGAACTTTCCCCTTTAAAACAGCCTGTAACTCCTTTCAGTTCTCTGAGTATATGCTGCATATTTTCTAGCTCTGACATGAACATGCACCCTTTCAGATTCTGGGCAGAGAGTTGTTCAAAGTCAATGGCCCTGCTGCTAGCAAACCCATTGATCCACTGGTGTAGAGCCATTAAGTGTTGATGGCCCTTGATTGCTCTATCAAAGTTTCCCAGCTATAGTCTCTTCACTAAGTGTCAACCTCCTGCTTTAAAACGAATGCTCTAAGCTGCACTTAATGTTACCTTCAAAATGAAGTGTAAAACACAACAGGGTATTCAAAAAAAAAAAAAAAAAAAAAAGGAATTATACACTGACAGCGACATAACCCCAAACCCTCACCATTTTTCTTGGCAATTAAAAGAATGCAGGTTACTCTTTTTGTCAATTAAAATACTTTAAAATCTAACAAAGAAAAAGAACAGACTTTGAAAGACTACAGTAAGTGTGAGAATGGGACAGTGAAGTGCATCTCTGAGCAAATGGATGGATAATAGTTCTCTGACTTCATAGCAAAAAGGACAATCTGTTACTAAGGCTGAGCTAAATGAAGGGCTATAAGAATCTCAATTATAGTCAGCCATGTGGCCAACCTATTGTAAGAGTAAGAGTTGTATATAAGACTTTTTAATGATCTCAGTTCATCTCACTGTTTGGCACAGTGCATAGGAGTACTGATGATTTGCACACTTAATCGATGAGTAAATCATCACAATAAATTATTGATTTATTTCATCCTATTTCACCCAGTCAAGTGTATAATTACTCACAGTTCTGCAAACACATAGACTTCCTAAAATCAAAATATGTATGTAATCACCATTGCTTTTCAGATTAGTTTTAATCCGTTAACTAATAATTTTCAGACTGACATTCCAACTAAAATAACCCTCGCTTCACTGAAAGCACATACATATATCAAAACAACAAATGGATATATTTTATCTTCAAAATATATTTTATCTTTTATATTTTATCATCTAAATAGTTGCCAGATGCTCAGCTGGTGTAGTATAGCTCTATTAAAGACAATGTCAATTTATACCAGCTGGTTCATATGACTACATGCCTAGGTGAAAGTGAAATTTTGTTATTTGTATACAGAGTTTTTGGTTCCACTTACTTGCTCCTTCTTTAATGATAGAAAATTAGTCAGCTTCATATGTTGTTTTGGTTTAGAAATAAAACATTACAGCCTAATGTTGCCTGTATATTTGTCAAAAGAACAAAATTTCCAAACAATGTGTAGAAAGGGACAGTTATTTCCCGATGAGAAGACACAGTTTTCAATTAAGAATTGAGTTAGAAATGCAAGTTAAAAAAAAAAATACAGAGGAAAATGCACAGGAAACTAGAAGGACTGAAAACTCAGAGAAGAAAATTTCATGTAGAAAGAATTTCAGTAATAAGCAGTTGCAGATACAATGATCTTCATTCTCAGGTGTTTGTATATTTCGTGGCTTTTCCTCTGTGTGTTCAAGACTGACATGGATATATACAATAGACCAGTCTATCCTAGTCTGATACATGAGTTTTGGTATGTAGCTTCTTGTTACTGCTTTGCAGTTCCTTCCAAGCTGCTTTTATATCTCATTTTGATATGCAAATAAGAGAAGCTCAAATGTTAAATCACCTACTAAATAATATTACAAGCTTATTTCATTCTACCTTTCAAAATATCCTTTTCTGGTTTTGCTTTATAAAGGAAAAAAAATAGTAATAATAATTAAAAAAAAGCTCTTCAATTGAGATAAGAAACAGGACTCCAAAGTAGGTTATACAAACCAATGGGGTGATTCTGAGATTAAACCAAGCCAAGAATCTAAACACTTTTTTTTTTTTTTTTACAATATTATGATCAACAGCAAGGTTATTATGATCAACAACAAAGGCATAATTATAAATAGAAAAAAAAATGTATACAACGGAGTGATCTAAATAGTCTAAGATTGCACTGAGACGAAACCTGCCTCAGAGTCTACCAGACAGTTGTCTCCCCAATAGAACTTTCTTCCCCTTGTGGGAATAGAAATGTTGTTTTTGCAGAGTTACATTGTTTAGAAGGAGGGAATGTGGTACTGAGATATGCTTACAGTGATAAGAAAAGTTTAGCAGGCGACCTTGTAAAATGCAGACAATCAGACTCCTTAGGACAATTAGGTGAAAATCATGGTGTCAAGTCAAGTCAGATAAGTGAAGAAACATTACCACTTCAAGCAGTAAAAATGTCAAAAGAAATTTGAAATTTAACAGGCTGGCGACTGAAGGCCATGCATTGTTTGTGAAGCATCAGATAGATTGTGAATCTGGATTACCCACTCAGTGGGGAAACAGGGGAGGGTCCTGCCATCAAAAGGTATATAAACTGTGTTTTGGAACTAGTAGATGCGCTCTCTCCTGCTTGTGGGGCGCCCGCCATTGCAATCGCGAATAAATTACTACTTCACTGAGATCCTCGCCTGAGCCTAAGTTATTGGCTACGGAGTGTTTCTCACACCCTTTTTTATAAGATATTATTGTTATATATGGAGTGGTAATTCGTGTCGAGAAGATGGTTGACATTAATAAAGAAGGGGGAGATTTGGGAGTGTGGCCATGGGGGTCGGAAAGCCCCGTGGTTGGTGATCTCGGGGGATCAGACTCTTAACGATGAGGCCATCAGGAATGTAAAAGAGTTTAGAGGGAACAAAGAAGGGTGATTCAGGAGACTCCATGCAGTATCGGGTTGCTTGTTCACCAGACGTTAAGGCATGGAAGTTTCTAGGTGTTTGCTGTTGTTGTTATATGCAAAGTTGTTTGACCAATGAAAAGTTGTTTTGAAAAGAACTGCTGTGGGAGAAGGGTATAAGAGCCTGCCCTGAAGATAAAAAAAAAAAAAAAAAAAAAAAAAAAAAGGGCAACACGATGTGATGAAGTTATGTGATCAATAAAGAAGCAGAAAGAAGGAATGAAAAGGAACATGAAGACTGATGAAAACGACTCATGTAGATAGGTTCAGCCAGACTCAGCAAACTGCTCAAAGAAGCTCGTACAGAAAGGCGATGGAAACAGGCGCACCAGGGCTAGGAAGAAGCTCAAGCTGAGAGAAGCGGACCCGTGCACACAACTGCCCCTCGCTGGTAAGCAGTTGCGCATTATGGGGAATCATACGTCCTTAGAAACAAAGACTGTCCTGGTAACCATACAGCTTATTCTCCTTCTTAACAATCAGACGGTTTATGAGCCTGTAACATGGGACCAAATTGAGGTCAAGGTGTGGGACTCTGCAACTAAAAATTACAAGGTTGCTCGGCACCTGGCGAGCAGTCTCTGAGGCCTTAAAGAGCCATGTGGGACCACAGTCAGAAACGTGTGGTTTGCCATACAGTGAGGGAGCTGCAGGCTCATTTACTGATACGACTGCTACACCATCGGCCCCTCTGCCGTTACTGCCATCGAAGGCTTTTGCTGTTACGCCCCCTGGTGACCTGGATGTGCCTTTTGACCCAGGTCCTATTGGCCTTGAAAACAAGATGGAAATGCTTTTCTTCGATTCGGGAAGAACTGGATACATAAGGCCCAAAGACTGAGTTGGTGTGTGCGTGTTGGTGGAGCGTAGACTCCCCACACACCCAGCACTGTTTACTTGCCTTTTATACCTTTTATGAATATGCCTTTTATGAATATTACTAAATTCAGGTTGAGTTAAGACTTCATTTATAATATTATTTACATATATATAAAGAGATTTATGATAATGCACTTGCAAATGTTGTGGGCAGCCAGGAAGAGTAAAGTAAATGTATTTTCTCATACAAAGAAATGCCATCAGAATGAACACTTGATTAGCAGAGAATCTCTATACCACAGTGTGAGAAAATAACCCTCATGTAAGGACTAAATACAAACATAAAAGCTTTCACAGCACAGTGTCAGCTAAAGTTGTGCATCTGGGAGAAACCCGTTGAAAAACTGCCACTCTCAATGAATAGTTCCACCAATGAAGGTAACAGTAATCACAAGGAACTGCTGGTACATTCACAGGCAAATGTGCTGTATTTCTTGTTCACCCTTCAGGATGATGAATCATATAGTCCATCCAGGAAATTCCACAACAATATAAGCTGAGGAAACAAACAAACAAACAAACAAACAAACAAACAACTCTCCTCACCATTGCTTTGTCCTTTCTTTTCTTAAATGAGTACTGGACAAAGCATTCTGCCCAAATAGTCTTCAGTTTGAGTAACTAGACAACAGAGGCTGAATAGTTATCAATTAAACTAAACTGGAGTGGACTGAAAACTTACTGAATCACAAGGGCTAGAGGGTAGCAATCAATAGTACAAAATCTAGTTGGAGGCCAGTAATTAGCAGGGTACCATAGGTGTGAATATTGAGTCCTGTCCTGTTTAACATCTCCATTAACGGAGATGGACAGAGTGCACCCTCAGCAAGACTATAGATGACACAAAGCTGAGAGGAGTGGCTGATATGCCAGAAGGCCATGTATCCAGAAGGAGCTGAACAGGCTGGAGGAATGGGTAGACAGGAACCCCATGAAGTTCAACAAGGGTAACTGCAAAATCCTACACCTGGGGAGGAACAACCCTGTGTACAAATATTATGGAGCCACCCATTTGGAAGGCATCTTGGCAGAAAAGGACCTGAACACAGAGTTGAACATGAGCCAGCAATGTGCCCTTGCTGCTAAGAAGGCTAATGGTATTCTTGGCTGCATTTGTGTTGCTAGCAGGTCAAGAGTGGCTTCCACTCATCATCACTGGTAAAGCCACATCTGGAATATTGTGTCCAGTTCTGGGGCCCCCAGTACAAGACAGACATGGACATACTGGAGATAGTCCAAAGAAGGGCCACAAAGATGACTAAGGGATTGAAGTATCTTTCCTATAAGGAGAGGCTGAGACTTGTCAGCCTAGAGTAGAGAAGGTCTGTTGGGATCTCATAAAGTATCATAAAGTATAAAAAGTACATCTCAAGTATATAAATACTTGAAGGATTGCAATGAAGATGGGATGCAATGTAGACAAAAACAGGCTCTTTTCAGTGGTAACCAGTGCAAGGACAAGAGGCAATGGGCACAAAACGAAACACAGGAGGTTCCATCTGAATACAAGGAAATACTTCTTTACTGTGTGGGTGACTGAGCACTGGTTTCCCAGAGAGGCTGTAGAGTTTGAAAATCTCTTTGGAGATTTTCAGAAGCTTTCTGTACACAGCCTTGAGCAATATTAGGTGTCCTTGTTTGAGCAGGTGGGTTGGAACAGATGACCTACTAAAGTCCCTTCCAAGCTCAGCAGTTCTGTGTTTCTGTGATTCTCATCCTTGAACAGTTCGCATAGAACTCATAAAACTAATGTGTGTGCTAATAACTGGCAAATATTAAGGGCTTTCCTTTATAAGTAGGTAAATAACTGAAATGGATTGAATAAAGTAAGGAGCAATATTAAATAAGAAACAATTAGCCATGATAGAACTTATGCAAACAAATCAAAACAAGCAAGCTGCAGACACATCTGAAATGGATCCTGGAACATACTTCAAAGCACTCAGCAAAACAGCTGTCTTGAAAGAAAAGGAAGACTAGTACTTTATTCACTGAAAATTAGCAGATGATACTCAGAGTACAGAATGCAATTACTTGATCTGTAACTTGGCTCAGCCACACCCCAGTTATGTGACAGTAGTATAGATCTGTGGCCACAAACAGTCAAACTTAGTCTTATTTACAGAGCTGTACTAGGGTTACAGTATCTGCTTGTAATTTTTCTGGATACTTTATAGACCATTCTGATGCTTAAATTGCAAAGCAACTTGAAGAGTTAACTTGTACATTAAAATTGTACAAAGGTGAAGCAAAGAAGATTATTTTAAAATTTATTCTGGGAAATGTTTATTTGTACATTCAACATTAAAATATAAATTACTGTGAGTTAAAAGTTCTAAACAAAGAGCATACCAAATGCTCAGAAAAAAATATTTTTTCTCATCACCTGTTCAAGAGACATGTCTCCATTGTTTTTTGTTTGTTTGTTTTTTTAACTGTAGCTGCTAGCTAGTGAAATAGTACGTAATACAGGCCCGCTTCTCCTCTGCTGAAAATAATCACTGCCTTCAACTAAGGTTAGCAAATTAAGATCAGCAGTCCAGCATAGAATGTGGACCTCAGATGCCGTAACATTGATTAATTTTTTTTTTTTTTAATATATTTCAGCATTTGAAACTCGGATGATTTGCAGTGAAGGAACAAAAATGAGAAAAAAAACGAATTTGCTATTGGATGTCTACTCTGACAAGATGTTTTTCTATTACTGTGCTATTGGGCATGCATTGGACACTGTAATGTAGTCAGTAGTGCCTGTAGGTTTCTTCAGGTTGAAGTTTATAAAGTTCTCTGTGGTACTCATTATACAGCCTGCAGCCACTAAGAGTTGCTAAACATGTTTTTTGAAGTTCAGTATTTGAGTCTTACTTGCTCCCTGCCAGACATTGAAAATGCTGTCTATGGAGTCAGTGCATTCAGTCAGACATACCTAGTGGTACATATGTAGGTTTTCTTGAGATTTTCTTAGAAACCTACATAACTTTGTTTTGGGGGAAAAAAAAAAAATATATATATATATATACACATGTATATATATATATACACATGTATATATATACATATATATACATATACATATATACATATACATATATATACATATATCTATATCTATAGATATAGATATAGATATATACATGTGTATATATATATATATGTGTGTGTGTGTGTGTGCTTGTTTCTCAGCTGGAGAGACTGCATGGAACAAGCTTGGGAGATAGTGAAATGTTGTCACAGGAAAGGCAGAAAGATTTGTTTTCCAGAGGTTGTTTTACAAAGTTTGACTGGGAGAACCATCTAACCTGACATTGTAAAATTTTGAAGCGGGAGCATATAATTAGTAAAATGTAATTAGATTTGTCTGATGTGTAAACTGGAGAAGTCATCATTTTCAAAGCAAATAATTAGTGCATCTATATTTCAAACATAAAGTCTAAGGAGTACATTAATGACTATAATCTTCTAAATAGGTAGCCAGATATTTCTGGGGGAGAAATAAAACTGTTACAGGGAGTTGTTGTTTTTCACAGTATTCTAGTTAGGGAGTGTAAATGTAGTGTGATGAGTGAGGAGCTGTCACTCATGCATGGGAGTGTTTTTTTAAATGTTGTACTCTACTAGGACATTTTTATTTTTTACTGCTACATTACAGCAAGGTGAAAAATGATATATAGCATTAAGGGATGGGGGCTATTTGTAATTGAGTGTACAAATGTTAAGGAAATCAGAGTAAAAAATAAAGCACTTAATATCTATTTGTGTGAGAGCAGTCAGGCCTGCACAGCAATACTTTTGCTAGTATTAATAGGTCATCATTAATGATATGTCCTCTGCTCTAGAATTAAGCTCTCTACTAGGGGAATATATGCTCCTCCCTAACAATGTTGTGTTTTTTTTTTCCTTCCTAGTGTGTGGATTTTGTTCAATGCACAGTAAATGACTTTTGCCACTATAAATATTGTATGTCTGCTTCAAGACATACATAATAATGAGTTTTATAACTGTATATATTTTTAAAGAGGCATATAATAAAAAAGAATGGTCAAAAATTATGTGCCCACATGTAAAAATCAAGGTAAGCATAATTCATTTTCAGCTTCCATTTATATGTAAAATATCATGTCTCTTTCTTATGAGATTTTATACATTTCAGAAAACTCAGAATATGTTTATTGGTGGAATTGTGATTTTTAATTATGAATGGCAATGTTTTATTTTGAAGATTCCACATTTGTATTAACTATTCTATATGTACCCCCTTGATGTAACTGAATGGGATTAAATTTTCAGCTATACATTTTACAGATACATTTGTACGTTTAAGAGAAATTCTAAATCTCTAAAAGCAAATAGTTGAGAAAACAAATGACCTACAAGTTCCAGCCACTGAGGTGGTAATCAAATCTATAACATCATGTCTTGAAAGAGAATCATAGGATTGCGTATTAAATACTTGACATTATTTTCTTTGCTCCCAAAGAGAATATGACTTTCCTGCACAAAACATTCAGACTGTAGTTTGTGTCCTGTGCTCTCAGCCTTTCAAATTGTTTAAGACTTTAAAATTTAATCAAGGGATTTCTTAATGGAGGCTGAGGAAGAGAAACATCAGAAATACATTTGACAAAAGGGTAACAAATTTCTACTTAATTATTTACAATGGCCCTACGCTGCTACTTAGAGACACAAAGTAGTCAGACTCCTGAGCATCAGATCCAACAGTCTGGAAGGACAAGGGCATCAATTCATCCTCACATCATGCTAACAGTTTTCAAGATTGCATCTTGTTGATCTTGATGAAATTACAAGTCTAGGATCTGATGCAGCATGCCAGTAATTTATGATCACAGGTCACTCCAAGCTGAATGTTTTCAGGGCACATCAAGCCTGCTTGTCATTTGCATGCAACTCATTTCATCACCCAAAAGATGTTTTTCATCTGGCCACTGGGCAGATATTTGCAATTCTGGAAGGCATGTATTCAGAAAAAAAAAATGACCTCTTTTCATCCATCACAACATTAAAACAAACATCACTGCAAAATGTAATATTAAAGCAATTAACCTATTATCTCCAGGTCAGGTGTTTGCTATTTTGCCATTTACAGAATGACAAACTCTCCCACTTGGCTGCTGATGTATGGACTGGGCCAGCTGTCTGTTCTTTCTAAATGCTGTTTCAGTTGATTACGTGACTATGAAGTGCCCTTCTTCCTGCTGTTTGAGATTACTCCTAGTTAACTCTCTAGATGAGCATTTCTATCTACATTGCCTATTCAAGAAAAAGAAATGAGAGGCAGATTATGCAGCTATTATTTTATATTGTTCTCACCCTGTAACATTTTTGAGAAGTTAGCTTTTCCAGAGGAATCTTTATCACTCCTAATATACTAAGAGACAAATAAATAAATAAATAAGTAAATACAAATCTATTTCATTCCATTTCATGTTTTCAATTTCTTTGATATTGTTATTACTGATGCCATGCCACGCACAGATTTCACAGGAATCCCATAAGAATAATGATTTAAAAAAGAAAGGCAACATTTCTCAAAACATTTCTAAGTTAAAGACTAAGTTACAGAAGCATGACAAGCTCTATATAAACTTAGTGGAAAAAGATTAAATATTTGAAAAATTCTGATTTTGGAGTGTGGAGAGGAGGTTGCAACAGGATTAGAATATACTTCACAGAATCACAGAATCACAGAATTTCTAGGTTGGAAGAGACCTCAAGATCGAGTCCAACCTCTGACCTAACACTAACAGTCCCCACTAAACCATATCCCTAAGCTCTACATCTAAACGTCTTTTAAAGACTTCCAGGGATGGTGACTCCACCACTTCCCTGGGCAGCCTGTTCCAATGTCTAACTACCCTTTCGGTAAAGAAGTTCTTCCTAAGATCCAACCTAGAATCCAACCTAAAGATCCAACTTGCTTAGACATCTTCAGTCTACGTCTGTGCCAGTCATCCTCCATTTGTTTGCAAACAGTTCCAGAAGTGAAATCATCCTACCCAACGACGGTCATATAAAATAAATCAGAAAGACAAAACAAAACATAAGCAAAACAAAACAAAACAAACAAACAAGGAAATACTCCTGGGGGTTCCCATTTCTTTCTAATGACTCTGAGGGGAGATAGGGTGATTTATTCAGATTTAGAATGATGATTCTATGACATTATGCAGGATGTATCCTGCATTAAGCATATATCTATTCTAGGGGCAGACTGCCAAGTGGGTCAAAACTTTGCTGTGGCATACTTAGTAAACAGATGCTGTATGTCACACTTTGCTCTAGCTAGATAGCTACCATGCTGCAGATATCTTGCTTCTATTCTAGAAAACATCAGTGGGAACTTTTTTTACATGGGTATATAAAAGTGTTTTAACTCAAGGGGAAAAAATAAAATAAAATAAAATAAAATAAAATATAAAAAAGTTGTCCTTCCATAACACTACCAAAGCTGTCACACAGACTTTTAATCCAGGTCATATAATTTCCTCCAGAAATATTTTCTGTAACATTCATGGAAGATGAAGGTATAAAAAGCATTCAAGTTTGTATTGTCATCTATAGGAGGAAACCAAATTAGTCTTCCAGAAGTGTAAACTTTGTACCTTTTGTGACTGAGACACCAAGTATGCTTGGACAAATAAATTATTCCTAACTTTGTAAACACAAGCAGAGATTACAAGAAAAATAAAACATTTTTTCTGGGTTTTGTTTTCCTAAAGTATATGCCTATCAAGCTCTGAGCAATAGTACCAATTAAACTAACCATAAAATCTTGACATTTAATGTTGAAAAAGATAATAAGGGAACACAAGTGAAACCTTTCAGGGGAGTGAGAAAACTGAGGGTGAGTCATAGCACCTGGAAACATCTGTTGATTCTGTATGAGATTTAAAGGACAAATTACCTCCAGATTATAAAAATATAATTTCATAATGGATACAGTAACTTGGGTGCTGCAGTGCCATGCATCTGTTTTATAGACTGCTGAATAATTCAGTAATGAATTTTAAAATTAGAATATGTTACAAAGGACAATTAATATTACATGAAGCATTGTTGAACTACATGATATCAAAATTAATCTGTTATGGGCTGTTTTTTCCAGTAATGGTCAACTATGTTTGTACATAGTCATTGCTTTTCTTAATTGTAAGTATTTTAGTGATGTTCTGGAGAGTTAAGTCAACAGATGTTATATAGTATGTAGCTCTTCCAGATGGTGAGAACTCCTGGTTTAATAGCCTAAATCAACTTTTTTCTTTTTTTTCCTCATCAATACCTAAAGCAGCACTACTTTTTTTTTTTTTTTTCTTTTTTTTTTTTTTTTTTTAGTGTGCCTTCAGAAAGATGTCAAACACTGAAGCTTTAATTCTGTACATTTTTACTAGGTTGTGGTACGTATCTGATTTTCACTGAATTTCCCCAGGAAAAGGTTTGGTAAGTGGGAAAACCACTCCTGTTTAAGAGAAAAAGATCCCGTTCCTTTCTATATATGACCAAGTGTTACCATTTTTACCTTTTAGACTGCCATGTTTCCATGTCATCATCAGACAGAAACACAAAGCTTTCTGAAACAGTGAGTGGACCACAAAACTTCCTCTGTGTTAGAGTATAGAGGAAAGATCTATTACAAAATAAATTACTTTTTACTATTATAATATACATTATTATTATATAAGGATGATTTCAGCCAGTCTTTCTTGCTATTATTTATATTCATATATTTTTCATATTCTGTTAGTGAATACAGTCTTCATAATATGACGGAATTACTGAAACAGTATTGCAAAATGCTGATAGACTTGTTAATTAGCATTTTCAAAGTAATAAAAGTGATTGCTTCTGACCCTTTTGGTTCAGAAAGGCATGACCCCTGGCACAGTACTGTTGAAAACAGCTACCACTAACTACTTTCTTTATTGAAGCCTAATTACAGAGATTTAAGTATCTGCCTTCCCAAATACAAACCCACATTCATTTTGCTGCAGTATTATTGTCAATCTCAGCACAGCTGTGAAATGTAACAAGCCAGCTTGCTGTACTGATAAAGCAAAGAACTGTATGCTAAAAAACAGTAAAAATTACATTAAATCTTAGATATTTGTTTGTTTGATATTAAGTTCTGCATTTAGTTACCAGGTAACTACTTTGGACTACTTTCTGCTTCTCCAAAGTCCAGTAAATCAAGGTTTACATTACTTTGCAGGTTTACATCTAGGTACTTAGCATGAATGCTTGCTTGCTTCCTTTTTCTTTTTCTTTCTTTCTTTCTTTCTTTCTTTCTCTTTCTTTCTTTCTTTCTTTCTTTCTTTCTTTCTTTCTTTCTTTCTTTCTTTCTTTCTTTCTTTCTTTCTTTCTTTCTTTCTTTCTTTCTTTCTTTTTCTTTCTTTTTCTCTTTCCTTCCTTCCTTCCTTCCTTCCTTCCTTCCTTCCTTCCTTCCTTCCTTCCTTCCTTCCTTCCTTCCTTCCTTCCTTCCTTTCCTTCCTTCTTTTTTCCTCCCATTCCTGCCTCAGAACACAAGGTCAAATCTCCACTCTTCCATCCCTTGATGGGTACTCTCTAACTGTAGCCATCTGCTTATTACAAGCATTCTATAAAATGAATCTGAAAAATAATCTAGATTTTTCAGAGATACCAACTAGCACATTTAAAAACCAATTTTCATTTTCTGCAACCTAGTCCTGACAGTGAATTCCCTCTACGTTTTGCCTATTTTGACCTTCCTCATTGAGCAAACATTGATCTTTTCCTTTGTGTTTCTTGAGTGAATAGTGAATGTTCCTCTGTTTCATGTATTTTGTCTGTGCTCCAAAGTCCTTGCTGATACAATTACTGTGGTAACATATCCAACACTTTCTAAAAGCTGTTTTCTTTCTCCTGTCTGGGACTGAATGCATCTAGTATAAATCATTAAAGAATTGCAGAGCTAACAGAGTTCTAAATTTTGGAAACTGAACTGTCGTCTTTAGTATATTGCAAAGCTTACTCAGTGAAATCAGTTGAGTAGAAGGAAGAATCAGAAACACTTTTTTTTTTTAGCTTAATTAAAATTTCTGAGACTGAATTTGTCCTCATTAAAATTAGAAATGTTATTAGTGCTTCAACTCATAGAATAGCTCAAAAGCCTATTCAGATAATTTACCTACACCCTAAGTCCATTTGTTCTTGGTCTGATATGTGTGTGTGTATAAATATATGCTCACACATAGAACAGGTGGCAGACTACACACACAGTATGTATTCAGAGTTCAAATTCTTGGATGAGTTCCTTCCATTTGTATTGCTGGTAGGTCTGCAGTTTGTAGAATGGTGTTTCACAGGTGCTGCTTAGTTACCATCTTTGTCTGGAACTAGATATACACCATATGTTTTAGCAGTGGTTAAAATATATATATATATATATATAAAAAAAAAGTCCTTTAGATGAAGTGAGTGGAAACTTTCCAGGCATGATCATACAGGAGTTTAGAAGTAAGTTACAAGATGGTTAAAAAACATCTGAAGAAGAAAAAAGTATTATAACATCTAATTTGTTATTAAGAATATTTTGTCTTCTTATATATGTTTTTAAACATATCAAGAACCACTGCATCATCATATAGGTCTCAAATTTTGAGCCAGTGAAAGTGGGACTAACTTGAATATTCTATTATTATTGTTATTATAACCAGGTGTCTGGTTGATAGAGAGAAATAGGCACCTGTTTTAAGACAGGTCTTTAAGACCTATTTTGTTAACTTCAGGGGTCAGACCATAAAAATAGCTGACTGTGGAAGAGCCATTGAGCTACGCTGAAGACACTAGAAGCCATATTTATGGCTAATATGGCAAACTAATTACCATGGCAGATAAATTGCTGACAGTCTAAAGTGTGTCAGGTTGTAGGTACATTATCTGAATAGGCTTTTGAGCTATTGTATGGATCATTCTAGGTAAGCTTTATTGGTGAGGGAAAGAAAAGGTGGATGGTGTATGCTACATGTCTATGTAGACAAAGTCCATACTTACGTCCTTTCATATACAGGATACTTGTAGTTAATCCACAGTTCTCTGCCTTCCTGAATGTGAATACTTCCTATACTACATGTAGTCATGTAAACATATTATATAGTTATATATCATACAGATTATACAGTAATAAATATTTTTCTTTAAAATTACCACAGTCATGATAGAAATGGTCAAGAATTCTAGATCTTGCAACTCATACCAATATTTAGTGGTCCTAAATTATAAACCTCAGGAACAAAATATTGTTTTCACACAACCAAGGCCTGGCATTCTTAAAGGCACCACTTGCCTTTAAGGTATCTGCTTGCCAAAGGTCTATACACTGTCTATACAGTGTAGAATGTACCTGAAATAAAATATATGAGAGTGCCAAGGAGAAATAAAGAAGCCATAAAATGTCTCTGAACATATTACTAGATGACTATGCAAACAATACATAAAGTTCTATTGAACAGTGCACAGAATTGCCTTAATTTTAACTCTTTTATATTAAATTCTACATGGAAAAGGCACTAGCAATGTGCGTACTGTTATTTAGTTAATACAGTTTTATTTCAAAGCATTATTGTTGCTTTCTAGATTTGAATTAGTGTCTCAATCTTCCTCCAAAAAAAATCACTAGCTGGATCTAGAATTGTTTAGTCTAGAGAAGAGGAGGCTAAGGGGAGACGTTATTGCTCTCTACAGCTATCTGAAAGGAAGATGTAGGCTGCTGTGGGTCAGCCTCTTTTCACAGGTAGCTAGTGATAAGACCAGAGGGAATGGCCTAAAATTGTGCCAGGGGAGGTTTAGGTTGCAAATTAGGAGACATTTATTCTCAGAAAGACTGGTCAGGCATTGGAATGGGTTGCTCGGGGAAGTGGTGGAGTCACCGTCCTTGGGGGTGTTTAAGGAAAGGTTGGACATGATGCTTAGGGACATGGTTTAGTGGGTGATATTGGTGTTAGGGGGATGATTGGACCAGATGATCTTGAAGGTCTTTTCCAACCTTAATTATTCTATAATTTTCTGCCCTTTCTTAAATACATTTTCCAAGAGGCACCACCATCTTGACTTGGCTTTAGCTTAAAAAATAAAATACTGATACATACAACACAAAATTAATAAAAGCCAAGTATAAAACATATTACAGGAACAGAATAGTGCATAAATAAAACTGAGTCAATAGCTAACTGAAAACCTCATGTTACTCATTCGTTCACAAGCAGCACTAGATCAATCCACTAGATCTGTACAACCCACTGGATTTGCTCAGCTGCAAGAGTCCATCACAGTCACCCCTGCACAGATATTTAAACAGCAAAACATACTACATACATTCCAAAAATTCCTAAACTTCCATAGGATGCATCTTTCCTCAGCTGAATCTATCTAAAAAAAAATGGAGGAGAAAACAAAACAAACACAAAATCAGAAAATTATATTGAAGATTCGGTTTAGAAAGGAGCAGTGTATATATTGGTCAGGAACTTTGAAAGATCTTGTGAGAAAGAGATGCTTTGAGACACATACCTGTACCCCACAATTTATTCAATGTGACAATAAATTTATGTTGGCTGAACCCAGCACAAAACAACAATCCCTTTGTAAGACAGTGATGTCTTTGACCCTGCTTTAAGGAGTGGAGTCAACTCTGTGCTTTCTTCTTATTCACATCTTACCTGATTTGGGAGAACTAATTCCATTGCATCTATCCCAGCTAGTGTTAGATACCTGACTGAGCATTGTTCTCCTTATCTCTTCACCACATCAGTGGGGATCTGAAACACCTATGGCAGCTCAGGTCCTGTTTTAGCCCCTTAGTTTAGCTGCCTCAATTTAAGTGAAATGAATGCGGGCCAGATTACTTGCACAAAGATGGTCTCCCTTCAAGCATGAAAGTGTAGAAGGAAATCTATTTATTTGCCTATTTATGGGCAAAATTTTTGTCCAAGATATTCACATGTGTTACAAAAATGTGTGTGCATAAATATGGAGATGACAAACCCTTGTGATGCCTTAGATGAAAGCTGAAAAGCAATGGTTTTAATAGGTAAGCTAAGGACAGATTGATATAATTAATTTATTATTATTATTTTATTTTTTAACTGTGTGTTATGTATTTTCAGAAACAGAATAACTCATCTGGCTTTAATTAAATGCAGTCTTTAAAGTACTTGCTTTCGTAGTTTTTTACCATAAATGCAGATTATATTTAGTCAGCAAAACAGTGTGTTTTTTGTTTGTTTTCCTACGTACAGTAGTAATGGCAATATCCACACAGTAATAAACACAGACCTGTCTTGGTTACTATTCTTGCCCCCATTTCTCAATACTCTGTCAGGCAAAAAAGCAGTCTGTCTAAAGCTTTCTGATTTTCTGAAATGGTCTCTATTTTGGAACTGTGGCTCCTTTCTATGGCTAAGGTTCTAAGTACCTTCCATTATAAGCTCAATTAGATCCTTCCATCTAATTTTAACATCAAACCGTTCTATTAGAAATTTCTCTTGTGTGGTGCTCTGAAAGATGATGATTTTTTTCCCCCTAGAAAGTTTGAGGGTAATTGGACAAGGCATCTGTGAGATTTGAGAGGCTGTAAAATCAGTGGTAATTTGCATTTGCTACATTATCCTAATGTATTTCAGAACAGCATATCCCCAAAACAGTATGTCATAGAAATGGCAAATGCACTTTTTTCTCTTATCTTCACTGTGGAGTGAGGAGTTCATGAGCTTTACAGGACTTAGACAGAACTACCAGGGCTAGGAAAGAAGCAGAGCTTAAAAAGTTCCCAGGAGTTGGCCCACTATCAGAATTTTTGTTTAGCACATATTCAGCTAAAGCAGACCTTTGGAGAATCTTCCAGCCTGAAACTACTTTTTAAAAAAGAATTAGGAATAAGTCATAAAATCATAGAATATGCCGAGTTGGAAGGGACCCACAACGATCATTGAGTCCAACTCCTGGCTCCACACACATCTACCCAAAAATTCAGACCATATGACTGAAAGCATACTCCAAATGCTTCTTAAACTCTGACAGGCTTGGTGACTGCCATGACTACATCCCTGGGGAGCCTGTTACAGTGTGTAACCACCTTCTTGGTGAAGAACCTTTTCCTGATATCCAACCTGAACCTCCCCTTTCTCAGCTTAACTCCATTCCCTCAGGTCCTATTGCTAGTCACCAGAGAGAAGAAATTGGCACCTGCCCCTCCACTCCCCCTCATGAGGAAGCTGTAGACTGTGATGAGGTCTCCCCTCAGCCTCCTCTTTTCCAGACTGAACAGATCAAGTGACCTCAGCCACTCCTTGTATGTCTTCCCCTCTAGACCCTTCACCATTTTTGTAGCCATTCTCTGGACACTCTCCAATAGTTTCACATCCTTTTTGTACCGTGGTACCCAAAACTGCACTACAGTGTAGAAATATTAGATTAAGTTTATCTTAATAAATATTACCTGCAACAGATTTTCAGATGTGTTTCTTTTTTAGAACATTTGGTGAGAAATGAACAATTTGAAAGTCATGAAACTGTAGAGTTCTAAAGGAATATTAATAAAATTTTAAAATTGGAAACTTTAGTATTCTGTTGTAAAGTACCAACACCTCACTTATTTCTTTTCCCTGCTCTTGATCACCATCATGTGTCTTTCAGATACAGTTCAAATACCATGTATTCACCTAGACTTGTAGGCCATGATCACCTACTAAGTAATGAAACCCAATTGCAAAACATAATGTTAAATTATAGGTATCACAAAGTAAATAAAAATTTTGTAAATTTAAGCAAAATGTAATCATACAATTCTGCTGTTCTATTCTCCTTTCCCCATCTTATGAAGCATTCTCTATAAAGTCTTTAGAACACATGTATGAGCTACATAGGTTTATCTTTATTTTCGCTTTCTAAAGTAGTTCTCAAAGTTTTATTTTCACATTTTGAGAAGGCTAAGGAACAGATTTAAAGTAAGTGCCATATTACAAGCCTATGAACCAAGTAACTAAACATAGACATTGCAGGCTGAAGTCCAAAATCACCTTCCAACTTGTAATACAGATCAAAGTTTATAATATTATACACACTGTTCTTCATATTAATATTTTATATATCTTAGTATAGGTTTAATGTACTGTATTTCATATACTTTTCATTATTCTTCATAGAACATTTAATCATGTTACAGAGCAGATATTGATGGTTAATTCAGCTAGTATAGAAGGCATAGCAGAAATTATTTCACCTGACTTAAACTCTATTTATCTCATGAAAAGTAAGAAAACCCCCAGAAGGGAATTCATCCTATTTGAAAGCAAAGATAGATGGAATAAATTTCCTATGGCAATAAAATACTTTTTTCTGTTTATTATTGATAGATTTAAAGATGAAGTTCAGTTGCCTCAAAATAGGAATTCTGCTTGATTTCAAGTGTTCTAGTATATCTGAAACATCAGGATGGTGTTGGCAGACATGGCAAAAAAACTACACAGACTGCTTCGAAGCTATGACTGAAAATGACATAATGCATACCAAGACACTTTAGTAGAATGACTAAACTGAAGCACAGGAGGTTCTGGCTGAATATGAGGGGGCACTTCATTACTGTGAGGGTGACAAAGCACTGGAACAGGTCGCTCAGAGAGGCTGTGGCATCTCCTTCTGTGGAGATATTCAAAACCTACATGGATGCCATCCTGTGCAGCATGTTCTAGGTGATCCTGCTTGGCAGGGGGGTTGGACTAGATGATCTTCAGAGGTCCCTTCCAACCTCAGCCATTCTGTGATTCTGTGATAGTAAAATGTTACTAAATTAAATGTCTGGGGAACAGAATTCAAAACAGCTGTCAAGTTTAGACTGTCTGAAATTAGGCAAAAGCATTTCTATCAACACTCACAGATATAAGTATAGGCATAGAGTATAGCTTTGTGAGTCACGTGACTTGGTATTTATTGTTTATTACATTACCTACAGAACAGTTAGTACAGGTGTGTCAATGTGCATTACAGTTGCAGTATAGTTATACTGTTACAGAGATAAAACAGAGGTATAATGAGTGACTTATATATGAAGGAGAGTAAGCACAGAGAGAGGTTCTGATTCCTTCACTTGTGAAAATATCTCTATTTAGCAAAATAATTGTGTTCTCAAAATAGTTTTATAACATTATTGACTCTAAATATATGCTTACACTTAGCAATTTACAAGCTTTTTTGAATGAGAGCTTAGAAGATGAACGATGACACAAGATAAAAAGAGATTGTACAAAAAAATAAAGATAAGAAAGCTAAAAATATTTTTGTCTCTAGAGTAATACATTTTCTTGGAAACACATGGTCTAACTATAGTGATGCTTCTCTCACAATGAAAATTTATTCTTATATGATTTAGCAGTGGCAATGTATAATGAATAAATTATACATGATTAAATGAGAAAGCATTACAGTGATAACTGCATTTTTAAAATATTTTTATTTTTTTTAATATGGAATTATGTCAAGGATATTTTAATGAGGGTTTTAATGTTTGTCAAAGTCATGAACAATCTAATAGCTCCAATGCATGAGTCCAGTTTTACACAAATAATTTCACAGTTCTTCCAAGTATTTATAGTTGCATTCTAACAAGAACCAATATTATGCATCACATGTAAGGAATCCTTAAAAGAACTTAATATATTATTCTTGTTATGATACAAATCTTGAGGTCTGGAGAGGGTCCTGTAATTGCAGATTTTTGGAAAATCTGAGGTGCTTTAAGTAAATTTTAAACTACCAACTCTTCCTGTGCAAATAATGCCATATCAATATTTGAACACTGTTATAGGTGTATGTACTTAATGGACAACTGGAGCAATCAACTGTCTGGTTAATATTAATTCTGGAGTGATTAGTGCTGAGATCTGAGTTCCTGACTTCTTGAATGTCAGTCAAAAGTACATATGCACTCAAAGAAAGTCAGATTTTGGGGTAATGTGTTAAATACATACAATTAGTAGATTATATGAAGATGTTATGTGACATTTTATATAATACAGAAGGAATGCAAGCATACATGTATTATAACAAATTCAAACTGTGTTAGCTTGGTGCAATCAATACATTTGAATGTTGTTCCTTCTGTATATATGTCTTATACAGAAACTATCCATGTACACTTCAAAGTCCACTGAATGCTACATCTGTTTTGTATGGTGAAGTATTGCACAATGTCATCTGTGTTTTGTTGATACTGTGTCAGAAGAATGATACATACATTAACTTGAGACACTTGGTATGGAGTATGTCAGGAGCATGTTCTAAATGGTTGTCTTGACATTCATTCACACAAAGAATCTGAACATGGGGGAAAGCAATGACTTTACCGAGGAAGAGTAGGTGGAGCTAAAGTTAAAGATTCAGTCTACATGTTCCTTGTAACATGAAAGATTTATGTGCAGAGATTTGAACTCCAATTTACAGTTATGTACTCTACATGGAATTGAGTAGATTCGGGCCCCCAGCTTAAGTAGGGCATGGACCTATCAGAGTGAGCCTAGAGGAGGGACACAAAGATGTCCCTCCCTTCCTTCCTTCCCTCTTTCCTTCCCTCTTTCCTTCCTTCCTTCCCTCTTTCCTTCCCTCCTTCCTTCCTCCCTCCCTTCCTTCCTTCCTTCCTTCCTTCCTTCCTTCCTTCCTTCCTTCCTTCCTTCCTTCCTTCCTTCCTTCCTTCCTTCCTTCCTTCCTTCCTTCCTTCCTTCCTTCCTTCCTTCCAGTGTTTAGCTGCCTGCCATATTAAATCATAACAAGCAGCATAATACAGTTTATTTATTATTTTTTTTTGCCTGTACATTAAATGAAACTGAAAAAATGCAAGGCAGACAACTCTTCATTCAGACAACTAATAAGCTCACTAAGTCATAAGCCCTGCATCAAATGAGCTATCATTTTTAACTTTTCTTACACATGTGGGAGGCATTAAGCTATGTTTCCTATGAAGGGGATTTCTTTCTCTATCCAGAGGTAGCACTTTCTGCGTGTAGGGTGTAAATAACAAGCTACTTTAAGATAAGTATAAGCAGATGAGCTTGTGTAATCAAGGTGCTACATGAGAGTTATATGTGGATAAAAGCTCACCATGGTGAAAATTCTACCTCTCAGATTTCTTCTGACTCTAGGAGTCTTGAATATGGATAGTGATTCTGCTTTCTTTTCTACAGTATAGCTGTGAGCTTTGATCTTTTGCTGTAAATCTTCATTTTGTAACAGTATGCTAGAAAGTGTTATGTTGTCTGTGATATATGAGGTCATATAAAGTAGATGTCCTGTGCCGGGCAGTTATCTGCAATTCATAGGGTTTGAACTGAATTATTCCCAGGTCTTTCCCACTCCTATGATCCCACTGTTTGACCTCAAGATGATAGCATGTGTTACCAATTCTAAAGGTTATACATTTCATCTCTAATATCCAGAAAATAGCTTGGTCCATGTTTTCAGTCCTATCATTGCACCTGCACCATGCTTCAGAAGAAAACTGTAAATTCAAAGGGTCAAACCTTTTGAAAAGTGCTTGAACTAGAGCTGAATTTGAGGAGACAATCTGGCATAGATATTGAGGAATATGAAATTCTACAACCAAATGTAGAGATGTAATGTAGAGAATGCTCAGGGGCAACCTTATTGCTCTCTACAGGTACCTTAAAGAAGGCTGTAGCTAGGTGGGGGTTTGTCTATTCTCCCACATGCCTGGAGACAGGACGAGGGGGAATGGGCTAGTTGTGCCAGGGGAGGTTTAGGTTGGACATTAGGAAGAACTTCTTTACCGAAAGGGTTGTTAGGCATTGGAATGGGCTGACCAAGGAAGCGCTGGAGTCACCATCCCTAGAGGTCTTTAAAAGACGGTTAGATGTAGAGCTTAGGGATATGGTTTAGTGGAGGACTTGTTAGTGTTAGGTCAGAGGTTGGACTTGGTGATCTTGGAGGTCTCTTCCAACCTAGATGATTCTGTGATTCTTTGATTCTGTGAATAAGGCCAAAAAGTTGACTATCAGTGCTGATTAAGCCTTTTTACAATCATACAAAGAATCATGCTACTCTCTATTTCATTGCTAAAGACTGAACAGTTACTTGGTTAAATAAAAACTAATATTCCCCTTTATTTCAGTGATTGTCAGACTAAGTCTCTGAAAGAACTCTTGTCACTCTCCTTAAATATGGGGCAAACCTACTCAGCAGCACACACATCCACTTACAGTTTTCAAAAGACAAAATATCTTATAGAAATTACAAATGAAAGCTGTTTCTAGTTCCCCTTTTCATGATACAAGTTAGTCTCATAAGTGATAATTGAGCCATGTATATTAGAGAGTTGGTCAAGAGGAAGTGCTATAGCAAGAATGCAAATACCTGATACGTGACACCTTTCTCCTTGTCATGACACTTTTCATGAAATAGTGACTGGTACCTCAGGGGAATTAGTGTGAATTATAGCCATGGGGAGCAGAGGGAAAGAAAGATGTTAAACCTGTCTTTCTTGCTTTAAAGGTTATTTCTTATTTTTCATTCAATCTCCTTAATGAAAATCTTGTTTTTACCCTAAATATACTTGCCTTCTTCAACAGGTGACTGATTGAACCCCAACATTCAAATATTGGAACATAATATCTATTTGCATATTTTTAAATAAGAATCATTAAAAAAAAAAAAGGAAAACAACAACAAGGGGAAAAAAAAAACAACAACAAAACAAACAAACAAACAAACAAAAAAAAAAAAACAGAGAACTGAATATATTCAGGAATGACTCACTCTTGAGTCTTAAATGTTAATTTTATACAGCTGGTTTTCCAAATAAAAGCATATATACTACAACATAAAGCATTGCATGCATATTAACCAGTTTTACCAGTGAAAATACAAGGATGTGAAGAAGTCAGTCTATTTAGAGTTTAGGAGCTATGTTTCAAATTCAGTGCTAGTGCAGAGTGCTAGTACCAAGTATCAGATTGCAAACATCTCTTTGAACCCAGACCTCGCATGTATTTTCTGCTGACTTTCAGCCCAGCATTGAGCTAAATCCCACAAGTGGTATTATGAGATTTCTTGCTTTTATCACAGAGCAGACAACAACAGTCATTAAACTTTGATGACTTAAATGGGATAATATCCAACAAAGAGATGCATGCAACTCAGATTTTTTTTTTTTTTTTAATGTGAAAAATATCATTGCCTGGATAACTTGGTAACAAACTACCCAGTAAAGGCTTTGGTAACTTGTCTAAGAATTACCTGGAAAGGACAGATGACAATTGTAACAGAAAGTTTTACCAAGACTCTTTCTTCTTTCCAGGATGGGTGCAGTCCATAATAAAGCTTACAGTCCTTCCCCAACAGTTTTATGCATAGGAGGGATTCTCGTGAAGACAGATTTCTCTAGACATCAACTTAGACATCTACAACAACCAACACATCAGTAATGCAAAGGTGTGCACCCAGTTCTCTTTCCATTATGCACATGAGAAACTTCCAGTATAGCCCATTCATATTTAGTCCTGCACAACTAGAGTGAGAGAGACTGTAAGGAGAAAGTTGACTGCAGAAATGTGAGGATATTTCATGGCCTGGAAGAATAATTGTATACCAGAAGAAAAGCAAAGGGTCTTGGACTCCTTTACAAGTTTTTCCCAAAGCCTAAGGATTTTTACTAGCCATCATAAAACCAAGACAAATATTTGCTGGTATTTGTTGTTTTGCACACTTCTAGTCTTCCTCGTATTAGCAGAGCATGATTAGTATTAGTGTACATCTATATGTGTACTAAAATTGACTGTAAACCCAGAGTGTACCATGTTATATTTTGCAGAAAAAAAGGTGTTTGAATATCAGTAGAGGCTGAGCAGGAGCAATGACACTGAGAAATGTTGCATCTCATTTATGAGAAGCAGTAACAGCCAGAGGACCTGTGCCCTGAAAGGACACCAAAGTTTATATCTGTATTGCTAAATGTGTCTACCCTAGATAGTGATCTCTTCCCACAGACCAAGATGCAGAGCATACTGCTGCATGCTGCTGAGCATTAGTTCACTAGACCAGATGGGCCATATTCACAATATATAAAAAAGTGTGTGATCTTTTCTAAGATTTATGTCAGCAAAGTATAATTATCATTTTATTTTTTTTTTCCCCCGGGACAAAGTGAGTAATGTGAGGGCTCCACCGCAGCTCACCAAAACAATCTTTTTACAGCATGAAAGTGAGGCCATGTATTGCATTCCCAGGGGTGTGTAGCTAGGGCATGTGTGAAGTCAGGATAAAACTGAATGGAAGAGAAGAACTTGCTTCATTCTTGTGTACCATTTCCTCTAACGAAGGTGTCTAGAACACAGTAAAAATATATTTGGAGGTTAGCTTCTTGATGTATTGTGAGCTTCAGTGTAAATTATAATTCTTGCAATCTAGAGCAGCATAGGCCCTGCATGCCAGAGGGCCTGAAACTGATGAAACAGCAGAGATGTACTCAGAGCAGGCAATGCAGAAGCATTCAAGCTAGGAGAAGTTTAAGAGTACATATCCCATTGTATATCTGGGGGAAACATACCTAAAACAGGTAATAGCTAATCATCCTTTCAACACATATCCTTTACTTTTTAATCCTGTCCTACTTGATACTAAGTGATTTATTTTCCATGACAATATGTTACCCCATGAGAGCAGGTACCAAGCTTCAAAAAGGAATAGAATTGCTAGGAAATAGTGATTATCATCACATATAAGGTTTTATGTAGAAAAACTTATTTGATTATTAATATTTGTTTACCATGTCAAGTTTCATAACATAGTAAAAAGATTTTCTCTGCCTGCCTTGCCACTGTATATCCAAAATTTCTCCCACCATCCACCCATTATGCATTTAGATAGAAGATGGTCTTCACAATTAAAAAACCCTTTGCTTTTTTTTTTTTTTTTAGGAAACACTGTCTCTATGTATCAGTGCTCAATAGAGATAATAGAGATAACCTCTTATTACTGATAGTGTTCTGAGCATTACAAATGTATTTGTACTGTTTGTGAGTAGACATCCCTACTACTTCAGTGCTTATCACTGAAATTAGATAAAATAATAATAATAATGACAACAATAATAATAAAATACCTCTCAAGGATGTCATGGTCCTCTGGCACTGTACCCTTTGTTGGCACCATATAATCAGATCAAAACTTTGGAAAATGTAGAAAAAGACAGAATAGAGAAAAGTAAATGCGTCAGAGTAAATAATAACATTTAGCCTCTTTTCTGTGTGTCAGGTGGCTTAATACTTTCTCAGCTATGTTCGTTGCCTACGGCTACTCAACATGTGTCTTTTCTCAACATAGATTTTATATTACTCATTTGAAATGTTTATTCAATATGCAACATTATTTTTGTTTACATAAATTTTGCTCAGTGAATGCAAGTCAGGTATCTCGTGGAACAGGATTAAAATTCATAATTTGTCAAATATTTGCTATATGAACAGTAAATATATTTCTAGTAGCAAGTTTTTACTAGAATGCCTGAAAAAATTCTGAGTACACTAGCAAAATATTTGATAGCTATATTCTGTTTGCTAAGGTAGTATCTTAGAATGGAAAACAAAATCAAAAAGAAAACCCAATTTTCCCCTTCAAAATAAATAAATAAATAAATAACAACAACAAAAATTATGTCAAAATTAGAAGCAAATGAGATCTGTTATTATTTGCTCTCTTAAACCAATTGCCTCTGGTTGCTCTTTAAGTTCTGATTTCTCTTTCCCCCCCCCTCTTTCTCTAAAGCACTCCGGTATGCACTGAGCAACCTTATCTGAAAATCTATCTATAGCACCATAGAGGTCAGTCTCACCCTTTGGCCAAGAGTCCTTGGAACAGTAGTTTTAGAAGTATAATCTGGCCCTTTTTAGTAGCAAATGTGACAGCTCTTTGGCAGCACTCTCATGTTCTCCCCCCTCTTGTTTCAAAGTACTTTATTACATGTCACGTATTCTTTCTCTAAAGGCTAGTTCAACCGGAATGATCGAAAATATTAAAACAGCGTATCGGTTCTCCTTCCACCTCACAATACTTTATGATGGCAACAAGGCTTTCTGTAGAAGATTATTGAGCTGTTAGAGTGTTTACTACTATACACAGCTTTTCAGTCCTGTTTCTTTTTTGCAGTATGCTAAACCCATTGATCACTCATTTGTATTGCACATAGACTTATTCAAGCATACACAATGTTGAATTCCTGCAGCTGTTACTACTGTGCTTGATCATAAAAGGGAAACAGCCCATGTATGAGTCCCCTTTTTGTGATTTTAATTCTCGTGACTCATTACTTTTATTTAATATCATCGGTAACAGGAACCCAAAGTTTATTTTACCCAAAATGACAAATTTTGGAGCTAGATGTGGATTTGGAGACAGAGTAAAAGGGTAAGGGACTGAGACATGTTATTCATTGAAAACCACTGTACAGACAGAAGGCAGCTATTGCTGCTGCCACCTGATACACCGACAACAGCTCTAACTGTTGCTCAGTTTCATTTTTCTAGCTAATATTCACATCCTTTTAGCTGCTGGGACTTGGTTCCCCTTTCATTCCACGCCTTTTATTTTGTCCTTATAGCTTCACTATCTTTTCTTGAGAGATTTGAAGACAGGTTATCACTGCATCAGAATTCACAACTTCTTTTTACTGTTATTAACCCCTTACTCTCCAAAATTGGAAATACTGGCTGTCAGACCAGCAGAACGGGTCTGGTGATGATAAACAAGTTCAGCTAAGAGTCTAGATCTCCAGACACGGAACATCCAAGGTCAAGCTGGAAAGTTGTCAGCAAACCAGCATCAGTATCATGTCTGGAGACAGTAAACAGGGTCAGACATATCCCAGAAATTGCTGGGCAGGTGTATGGTGATAAGGCAGGTCTAAGATCAAAACAGAAAGTCTGCAATATGATATACTCACCTTTGTTTCACTTCTATTGTTACAACTACAATCAACAGAACCTAATCTTTTTTTTTTATTTATTTTTTTCTTATTATATATCCAACTATAATCTGTGTGGAATAATTCCTGGAAGTGACTTATTGAGCCTAAAAATAAGTCCACAAATAAAAAATAAGCCCACATCTTAAGGTAAAGTTCAGCGTTAAGGAAATTTCTAGGGTGAGATGCAACAGATATGCAAGGAATCTGTTCCATGATAGTCCCCTTGGCAACATAGTCTGCAACCTCAGGTATTAGTGACACCAGAGGAGCTTGGTGTGCTGACTCTAAGAGAGAGCGCAGAGGGTGGAGCAGTCAAGATACCGCAGCCAGACTCAGTGCTATCACTGCAGGGATGGGGAACCTGATGGTATTGTGGAACTGATAGACTGCACGGCCAGTCCTGCCTCTAATTGATAACCAAGTCAGTTCCTCTGGGTGAACTTTGCTCATTATACTGCCATTAGAATGCCAAAACACACCTCCATCCCAAAGGCTACCTGCGTCCAATGTGCAACCACCTCTCACTAAGCATGAATTTCTCTGACCTTTACAGAAAAAGTGAGAAAAAGTTACACTAATCACAGTGAAGACCCATATGACTAGATGTGTCAAGCTCCACCTAGAAGTAAGAAAATAGTATAAAAATGACTCAAGGGAGGAAAATGTCAGGTAAGTCGCCATTGCAGACAAATTGGAAGGACATCGCTGACTACTGGGATCAGTCGACAAGCTGAACCTCTCTTCCCCCTCCATATGGATATCTATTTTGGTGAAATTCAAACTCTTGGTTATACCAAGTGCTTCCCTGCAAAACCTAACACTCTATAGAGTTGTTTCATAAATTAGCAAATGTGTAGTTAGTTGTGTTTGTCATATTCTTCGTGTTTGCACGTGCTTTGCAGACAATGTATTTATCACTGGCAATCCAAAAGAACTTGTACTTTGTTGCTTCAATAAGCTACAAGTCATTTACTAGACTGGAAGTGTATCGAGCTATTTATGCATCTGTGATCACGGTAATTTAATATATTGAATGAGACTGGATTTATACTGCCAAATTAGTCATCACTTAAAATCCAGGCCCAGCCACCCCCCAGCTTCTCTGATATCTGAGGACATGCTGGAACTCAAGGGGGTTTAGGTCCTGCCAAACTTCCTTACCCTTTAACACAACACCTTGTGGTAGCCACAATGAGAAAGAAAAACATGAAAATTTTCAGGAACATATCTTTTTTTTAACATATTCTTATTCATAAGGAAAGCATTGCAAGTCTGTTTCTTAACTCACAGCATGGTGTTTCATTTATTTTGTGTCTGTGTTTTGCCTGATTCATAGCTGTATTCTGTACTCTTTTCCCTAAGTATCTTCAGCATTACCCCGCTGAATACTCTTTCTGAAGCAAGGTCCCATCTTCCACTGTCTCTATAGTGAGGGGATATTACTCTGTTTCTCACAGCATTCCCCAAATTCATTCTCTTTTGCAGTTACTATATTTAATAAACAACCCTCTAGCACTCTACCCTCAGCCCATCTTAAGCAATTTCTATTGAGATATAGTATAGGCTGCTGTGGCAACAAATAAACATAAAATTCCCCATTCCAAAGTCTGGACTATAGGTAATGCTTTTCAATGCCAACTGCTCTGGCTGGAGATGTAAATATGATTCCAACCCTTTCTCTTTCTCTCAACCTTTTCTCTATGTTTAAAGGGTTCCTAGATTATTAGTGGCAAAAGAATTAATTTAATGAATTATGCTCAAAATAAATGCAAACAATCATACATGTAGTCAGTGGGTAAGAATCATACCCATATAAATGCAAAAGAACAGTAAAAGCAAAATATATGCTTTGACTATTAAGGTAGCTTTCCTCCCACCATTCATTTAAGTACTTGGGCCATAAAACAAAACAAAACAAAAACAAACCAAAAAAAAAAAAAAAAAAAAAAAAGAGAGAATAAGAATAGTTGTTTTTCTGTCTTCCACCAGAAAAATCAAGAGGCTATATTTGGTGACTATAGGTCAAGTTTTAAAAAGATACGTAACCATGCACCAATTCTTTCACGTCTAGTCATACTGACTTCTCCTTAGGTCCTGCTGGTATTGTGCTTTTTTCTTTTTTTTTTTTTCCCCAGGCCTTACATTGGATGTTTTCTTTTCTTGATGGAAGTTTTCTCTCAAAATCTATGTTCTGGTTATATATTTTTCAGCATGCAGTTTATGGACCCTTGCAAATTTAGAAAAGCTACCAAAGGCAAGAAAGCTGCATTGACAGAGAGTTTAATTTTGGACATTGCATTTTTATTCTGAAAGTGTGCAAGGGGCTGAAAAATCTGAATGTCACTTTATTCTTTCAGCTGTATCTATCACAATTGAATCAAAAATTAGTTCAGAGTATTCCATGGCCTGTGTTAAGTCTGACAAGATGATTAAGATGATCCTTTCTGGCCTTAGAAGGTATGAACCAATATTCAATATGCTGGAAAGCTATGGCATTTTATGCACTGTTCTTGCATGCTAAGCTTATTTTACATATGGACATTTTTATGTATGCATACACAGTTGTGAATTCCCTTTAAAGCAGATAGATGAAAGCTGATTTGCATAAGTTTCTACACCAAGGACCCTGAAGACAATACAGGTCAAACAGGATCCCAAATAACTTTAACTTATACATTCTTCTAGCTCCTGGAATTATGGTTGCACCAGTTTACAGTCATTTATATGTGAGCAGACTGGAAGTAAATAAAAAAGATTTCAGGTGAGTTTAATGTAGAGGACTCTAACTTATATGACCTTGTGAATCATTTCTGGACTTTTCCCACAGAAATTAATGGTGTGGAATGTCTATTAATTCACTTATTCCACCCCCTACAGTACAATACATCTGCCCTGGTCTCATGTGGGCCTATTTTAGATGAGAAAGCAAAGACATGCTGTCTTAGAAAAAACTTACTTGGGCAATGATTTTGGAAAACATTCTGATCTTGTAGGCAAGGAAAAATCTAAAAGATTATTTAGACATATGACTCAAAAGTAGTTGGCCATTCCTGAATATAATATACATAGCAACAGAAGCTCTTCTCATGTGTCTAACTTTGCTATACCATTCACATGAGCGTTTGCATACAAAATTCAGCAATTTTCACCGATTTCTGTCTTATTTTCTAACAAACAAGTGAAACAATGATTTCACTAATAAATATTACTAAATATTACCAGTCTTTATCAGTTATATTTTATTCCACATTGTGATAATAATGTGAAATTGGATGGGTAAAAGAATCCAAGACCATACCTATACTGACATACAGGGGTCAGGGGCACATATCTATTCCCTTAACCAAGTAGGGTCTGACTAATACACAAGACTGTCTAAGTCTAGCCCCTTGTACAGTAGATTGGCTACACTCAGTCAGTGGTATTCCTGCTGATGTTATACCATGACATATTTTGCAGTATGTACTGAACCCCTTGAGTGTAGCCTGAAAATGCAAATCCAGATGATGATATTGGAGGAATGTGGACAGCGGGACCAACACCTGATTCAGTCCCATTTACACAGCCTCTTCATAATGGACTCTTTAAGAGAGACATCCACCCCACCATCACCTGAAACTGTCTCACAGAAAACTAGTTTGAGTGGTCTAAACCAGAATCAGTGGATAATGAGAACTAGTAACACTGTGTTTTGGTGATGGTAGTTCATTTAGTACTTAAAATCATTTATGAGTCCAACAGACTTTTTACTACATTTAATGCATGTCAATTTATGTTTTTGTTATTTAAACCTGGTAGGCAGCTGAGCTCCCCACAGACAGTTGCTCACTCCCCCATAGTGGGATGGGGAAGTGAATTGGAAGAGCAGAAGATAGAATATTCTTGGGTTGAGACAAAGACAGTAGATTAGGTAAAGCAAAGATGCAAACAAAGCAAATTCTACTTCCCGTTGACAGGCAGATGTTCAGGCATTTCCAGGAAAGCACGTCTCCATCACATGTAACAGTTACTTGGGAACAGTTACAATGGTTACTTGGCTTTTATTGCCAAGCATGACATCATATGGTATGGAATATTCCTTTGGCCAGTTTGGGTCAGCTGTCCTGCCTGTGTCCTCTCCCAGCTTCTTTTGCACCCCCAGCCTCCTCAGTGTCAAGACAGTAAGAGAAGCTGTAAAGGTCATAACTCTGTGCAACCAGTGCTCAGCCAACAACTAAACCATCAGTCTGATACCAACACTGTTTTAATCACAAAGCCAAAACATAGTACCATAAAACAGTCTATGAAGAAAATTCCATCCCCACCAAAACCAGTAAAATTACCCATTCTAATTCTAATATCTTAACCAAAATTTAAAAAAAAAAAAAAAAAAAAAAAGTCCTAACAAGACAAATATTTCACTAAAACTTCAATAAATTATATAACACTCTTATCAACTGAACTTCCAAAAGCACCGAATGCAAGCAATACACTATGGATTGCATTTCATATTAGTAATTCAGCAATTATTTTTCAGGATAAATGTCAGGCCAGCAGACCTATTGTTTTATAGGTCATTACAGTTTTTAAACATTGGCACTATGTCTGTTTAGTGTTCTTTGAAGTATTAACATGAATAATTAAAACTGAGCTACAACTGTCAAACAGAAAATCACAGTTTATATATGATGTCTTATTTTTGCCAACATTTTATTTTGTCTTTGTTTACCTCAGGCAAAATTCCACTTTATTTATTCATTTATCACTTAGCAGAGCTCTTGTTTACTTGTGTGTCTGTATGTAAAGAAAAAGTATAAATAATGCATTGATGCACCTATTCATAATTTTACTGGCGTCTTTGCCATATTATCATGTCAAGTCAGTCACCAGATTTTCACACAAATTTCTCTTTCCTCAAGCAGTCAGTTCTGGGGTTTTCTTTGCTTTCCTCTGAAACTAGAGGTATGGTACAACTCACAAAATAAACTGGAGTTAAGAATTTCCTGAAAGTTGCAGAAACTTAAGTCACTCACAGGTGGTTTTATTTATTTATTTTTCTTTTATTTAATTACACATAATGGCTTTTGTTTTTATATACTTCAGATCTTAAACCAACTCAAGGGTGTTGTTGGGCACTTTTGTCTGCGATGGTGTGGGGAGCAGATTGTCAGTGCACCTTTCTGAATTAAATATTGCACAATTGCTTCAGAAGGGGCATGATGCCACAGATACATTTAGTCAACATTCACATATAATTTGGTAGTCTCCTTTCTTCCAAACATACTACTAATTATTGGGGACTATATTTTGTTAATATACTGTGAAAAATAAAGCAAAATCTACATTAGTTATGGTACATCATCCAAGAAAAATAGTTTTATTCACTGTGTAGATAGTCTGGCACTTTCTTTTTGTCAAGATTAACATTATGTATTTTTTTTAATTGCAGTTAAATCTGCATGGGTATCCATATGTTACTTCTAATTCCAGTCTACAAACACTGCTTATTAACAAGACAATTAATATATATATATATATATTGACAATGCCTCTCAATTCTAAAAATTTAATGGAAGCTTTTAAAACTGTCAGGTTCTTTGCAGCAAATGAAGTGTACGGCTTAGAGAAAAGCAAACGAAGCTAAACGTGTACTTGATTCAGTCTACACAACAGATGGCAACACGGATGTAAATAAAGTGCTTATCCTTTTATTATTATTAGTTAATATTTACATCACTGGAAAGCCCAGAGGCCTCTGTCAGGAGCAGAAGACCTTTATGCTAGACACTACACAAATATGCACTGGAACATTTCATTCCAGTATCATCTTTCTCCTGCTGCACACTAAACTCATTGATGACTCATTTGTATTGCCCAGAGAGTCATTCAAGCATACAGAGGGTTTATTTCCTCCAGCTGCTCTGAAAAGTTTATAGCCTAAGAAGGAAGGAAGGAAGGAAGGAGGGAAGGAGGGAAGGAGAAAAAAAAAGAGAAAAAGAGAGAAAGAAAGAGAAAAAAAAAAAAGAGAAAAAAAAAAAAAAAAAGAGAAAAAAAAGGAAAAAGAGGCAAAGAGAAAAGAAAGAGAGAGGGAAAGACAGAGAGAGGGGCCAGAGAGAATGAAAGGAGAGGAAGAAAGCCTCTGAAATGTAAAATTTCACTTTGAAGGTTTTGTCTTGCATTTCTTATACAAGTGACGTGTTGGAATATCCTTCCACTTTCTTGTTTCTTATTTTCCCGTTGTTCCATTTATTGTGTTGCTAGTGTCTCCTTCCCTTTGCAGCATTCTCCTTACTTTTTCTCCACTGCTTTCCTGGTCTTTTACCAGACTATCACCCCGCATCTTCCAAGACTGGTAAAACACAAGTAGTTCTAGTTACTAGTTACAAACCACACAGTATTCGTTAGATAACAATATAGTCTGGTATGAACAAAACAAAGACATCTGTAACTGTTACCAAAACTAGTGCATTCAATTTTCAAATTCAAAATATTCCAGTTTTCATCCAGGGGGTGATATATTTTAATTATGACAATTAACGTGTTGCTGTATTGTGTGCAATCATTTCTCCACAGAAAAGCTTTTTTGGCAGGATTTTTTTCGTCTGAGGATAATTTCTACTAGGTAACAGGAGGAAGCCCCGAAAAATTCATCCCTTCCCTCAGCAGGTGCATCATTCTGTCTCTCACAATTAAGCTGTGGTGGAGTTTGAAAATGGATTTCAATCATCTATTCTTTGATCCTGTGAATGGATCTCAACTATGTTGGTATATAACATTATTTTCTCTCTTCTTTTACTGCATTCTCACCTCTAAAAAGAAAATAATAAAAAAAAAAAAAAGAAGGAAAAAAAGTTATTGAAGGACATTTTAGTAGTAAGCAGTTTGATGCTTAGGATTGAAACACAAAATCACTATTGAGTTCATGTAAAATACAGTAGAAATCCACAGAAATACAACTACCAAAAAGAATACTATTTATGATTTTGATTATTATTATATCTTGATTATGATGGAGAGATGGAAAAATCAAGCTTTGTATGGGAATTCTGTTGCAACATAAACTACAAATGGAATTGGCCTACAGGAAAAAAAATCTTAAATGTAAAAAGAAAAAAAAAAAAGTGTGTTCCTTTGCAAAATTAAAGAAAAATTATTGGTATCATTATAATGACATAAGAAAACTATGCTCATATAGAAAAAAAAATAAAAAATAAAAAATAAATAAAAAATAAATATCTTTTATTGTGACTACTGAGGTGATTCTTTAACTCATATTTTTGTAGAGAAGAAAAAAGCATTTAAATAATATCAAAAATAAGGATAACTGATTGCGTACAGTATCCATACAGCTATTCCTGTGCATGATTAGTAAGCCTGTCCTAGTTACTATTATTGTGCTGCACCGTAACAAGAAATGAGAAGCATTGCAATATTCCCCCAAAGAAAACAAGAATATGCTGTCCCATACAAATACGTCCCTTTTACCGATATTACTATTTGTCAGGGGTTGCCACTTGTAAAATAGCTCTGGTAGGTTAATTTCATTAGCTGTGTTTACTGTAAAATAGAAATATTAAGTCAAGCCCTGACCTGGGAAACTGGGGAAAATATATATTTTCTGTTGATATTTGATAAGTAGTATTTCCTGATTCTTTACTAATAATTCTGGCTTTAGAAAGGATGGAAAATAGCAAAGGTAAAAATGAACCTAGCAGTTAACATAGTTGGAAGGATGCTCTGTAAAGAATTTGGGAAGACTGGCATATAACGTAACGACATTTGTGAAAGTTCCCACCTCAGGACGTTTTGGTAACAGACACTGTCTCATGACTGTGAAGAGCTGTTGTGGTTCAACCATTACCTATTGACTATCCATCATTTTATCTCTCACAGCTTATTGTCCAGTATTGATAATCTGCATTTTGGACAAGACCATCTGTTGTCCCTGTGGTACATATGGTTCCACAGGATCAAGCAAAATTATTATTGCAGTCTATTAGGGATGGATGCCTATGTAGAGTTTTCTGGCTTCAAATGAAGTAATCCCGGCTTATCTAAATATAGCCTTAGATTCTCTCAGCTGACATCTTACTTAGGTCTAAGGGCATTATTATATTATCAAACGGGAGACTATAAATAGATACACACGAACCATGCATGCTTCTAACTACAGAGATAAGCATTTCTCTTTCATTCTAGAACAGTGCTTTGGACCAAGTAGCTCTAGTGGTTAACAGCTACACGACTAAATTCTATTGACCCACTCTTTTGTTTACCTTTCAGCTTGATGCAAACAACAATTCTGGAATTCCTCTCTAAGCCTTGACTTTTGAAATTAAATGTGAATGTGGTGTCCTGACTCTGTGCAACAGATATGCCTTAGAACATTTGTTGTGAATAGCACATGTTCTCCATAAATCCCTAACACTACAGCATTTTGGTAGCACAATGAGCACAGTAGCACAGTAATTGCAACTTTACAGCTAGGGACCTGTTCTGAGTAGTAATCCAAACTCTGTTCAGTTGGCCTTTCTGGTAGTGACACACATTTAATCAGAAGTTCTTGTTCCCCAGCTCATGACAACTATGGTAATGCCGTAATTCCTCATATCACAGAATCACAGAATTTCTAGGTTGGAAGAGACCTCAAGATCATCGAGTCCAACCTCTGACCTAACGCTAACAGTCCCCACTAAACCATATCCCTAAGCTCTACATCTAAACGTCTTTTGAAAACTTCCAGGGATGGTGACTCCACCACTTCCCTGGGCAGCCTGTTCCAATGCCTAACAACCCTTTCAGTAAAGAAGTTCTTCCTAACATCTGACCTAAAACTCCCCTGGCGCAACTTAAGCCCATTCCCCCTCGTCCTGTCACCAGGCACGTGGGAGAACAGACCAACCCCCACCTCGCTACAGCCTCCCTTGAGGTACCCATAGAGAGCGATAAGGTCACACCTGAGCCTCCTCTTCTCCAGGCTGAACAAGCCCAGCTCCCTCAGCCGCTCCTCGTAGGACTTGTTCTCCAGGCCCCTCACCAGCTTCGTCGCCCTTCTCTGCACCCGCTCAAGCACCTCGATGTCCTTCTTGTAGCGAGGGGCCCAAAACTGAACACAGTACTCGAGGTGCGGCCTCACCAGAGCTGAGTACAGGGGGACAATCACCTCCCTAGCCCTGCTGGCCACACTGTTTCTGATACAAGCCAGGATGCCATTGGCCTTCTTGGCCACCTGAGCACACTGCTGGCTCATATTCAGCCGACTATCCACAATCACTCCCAGGTCCTTCTCTGCCTGGCAGCTCTCCAACCACTCATCTCCCAGCCTGTAGCTCAGCTTGGGGTTATTGCGCCCCAGGTGCAGGACCTGGCACTTGGCCTTGTTAAACTTCATGCAGTTGACCTCAGCCCATCGCTGCAGCCTATCCAGATCCTCCTGCAGAGCTTTCCTACCCTCAAGCAGATCGACACACGCACCTAACTTGGTGTCATCTGCGAACTTACTGAGGGTGCACTTGATGCCCCCTCATGAACAGCCTTGATGACTTTCCTTTTCAATCAGTCTAATTGTACCAGGTAAAAAACAGGGATTAGAAGAACATCATGTAACATCACAAATTCAGATACTAGCAATAAATCAGGCTTAAAATGACTATAATGCTAGAAATAATAAATGCTACTGATGGAAGTTATCAATGTGAAAAAGGTATCTTTAATATTTTTAAAAACAATGTATGAATTTAAAAAGTAACACAAGCATATTCTGGTGATGCAGATAGTAGCAGCCACTGCAGTTAAGGAGGTCAGATTCTATTTTAGTCAAGGACACAAAAAAAGTGTTACAGGTTAACACTGGAGACAATAAAAGGATCTGACCCCAAAAAGCTTATATTAAAGACAGGAGAATGAGTTTCTTGTCAAAGACACTTGGTGTTGCTTTGTGTGTAATTTAGCCTGTATTCTGTTAGACATAAATATATTGTTCTTCTGACTTTCTTTAGCTACATTAGAAACCATATGAAATTAATGCAATTAATGGTGGTTTTCGTTTGTTTGTTTTCAGTATGTGAAGAGATGCCCAGATAGATTTTAGATGTATCTGTTCTCTATTGGGCTTGATCTCCATTACTGTTCTGCTTTTGTATTAATACAATTCAACCATATGAGTTGTTCTTGATTTAGCCTAATGTGCATGAGAGAAGAAACATTCATATGGACTAAAAAACAAATGTAAGGCAGATTTATATTGATTGTATGGGTCAGATGAATTTTCTTAGCTATTTTGGCACTCTTTTTCACACAAAAAAAAATTTAACATATTTTGCCGCTGAAAAGAAGACAGGTTATATATTTTTCTCTGTTACAACCTCTGTTGCAGCTATGAGCCACATCATTTGCCATGTGTTACTTTTGCCATGTGTTACATGCTTATTAATGAAGTTGATCTTGAGCTACTGGATAATTCATCTGAAGATTCTTTAGCACCCACAGATGATAAATGTGAGTCTTTTTACTTTTTGTAAATGTGAGTCATTGTTTGAAACTAAGGAGTTGTTTATGATAATGTAAACATTAATTAATTATCAATCTAATAAGATTCCAGAAATAAGTGTTCAAACTCCTTGTATTTTAACGAATAACAAATAAATTAAGTCAAATAATTAAACTCTATATGGCAAAAAAATGTCACTGAGCAGAATAATTCTTTCATGCATATCTTAAACAAAGAGAAAGAGTATGAAAAAGAAGGCAAAACCCTAATCAGAAAAAAAAAGAATGTTATTTCCATATGGAAATATATTTTATACTGGATGTCATTAGGAGTACTGTAGTTTTCAGTCCATGATTCACATTGCTTGGGCAGCATATGCTAGTGTCACAGCAAATCCTTTCCCTAGATTATAGTCTAAAATAAAACAGATTTTGAATGTTGGTCATAGTTTATTAACCCATATTAAATAATATGATACGGCTACTTTACATTGTCTTCCATTGCAGAGACTGGCTTGTCCTGGGTTAAATAATGACCTTGTAAATTTACAAGGCAAAAAATAAACTGTTTTCATCTTAACTAAACAGAGATAGCCCAGTGACGTAAAATTGCTAAAAAGATGTGATTTGGGTAAATTACATGTCCTTGCTTAGTATGTATTGTGCATGCCCTACAGCCTTCCCTAACCAGTAGCTCCCAATTTCATTTAAATTGTAATGATTTCCTTTAAGGACAATTACATTGCCTAAGAGCAATGTATGCATAATAATGCTGCTTTGGCATGGTTCAGTATAAAACGAGAGTAATAACTGTTTATTAATATGATAATTAACTGTTAATGCTCAGCAACCTAATTATATCTGTTAAATAACTTACATTTTTGAGCCAGATTCTAGCAAAATGAATTCTATTAAAAATAATAAAAAGCCATGAATATTACAGTAAAGCCACAATGATAGTTTAAAATCCTGGGTTTTGACTTCACTTACACCAAACAGACTCTGGAATTCTGCATACTGTCCATAAAAGTGACTGTAAGTCTTTCCTTGTTCTAATAGGAAATGTATTGATTTAGAATTCAGAGCTTTTTCAGAGAATTTCAGAGAGCTACAAGTACCATAAAATATGAAGGAAATGAATAAAGTATGCTTACTCTACAGAGTTATTAGAAAACTGCTTTTAGAAAAAGTCCCAGAAGTTTCACCGCGGTAGTCTCACCAAATTGTGTTATCACTTCTCCTTTCTTTGGTGTAGTGTCTAGGACTGTCTTTATATTGAATAAACGCATGCATCAAGGTTTTGGTTAGGAGCATAAGATTTCAGCACTACACTTCAAGAAGGTGGATTAATTGGTGATAGTCCAAAAGAAGAAAATAAGAAAGATCAAAAACCTAGAAGATAAAACTTATGGTGGACGTTTTTGTTTTGCATGAAGAAGAAAAATCTGAGGGGGGGCATGACAGTCTTCAAATCAGAAGTTGAGTAGAATTGAACAAGGTTTGAACTGTTAGTGAGTTGAACATAAACAATCATCTTTAACTGTAGCAAGAAATATTGAGATGAGGTATTAAATCATACACCTAATGATAAATATAGCTACCCCATGAAATGGTTTTCCTAGGAAGACTGTAAAGACTCCATCATTGGAGGCCCTTAAGCAGCTGTCAGGAGTTACACAGGCTTAGCTGACTCTGAAGTGTCAAGATGGCTCAGTAAACTGGTGGAGCCTGTCTGAGCCCTGGGTTTATTTCACAGTTTCTTCTCCAGAGCTGCATAATTAGACTATTATTTCAAACAGTAAAAATTTAAGCAGTGGCCTATGAATAGATTGTTTGCGTTAATTTGGCCAATTATTTTTTGAAGTATTTCTGGTGTTTTTCTCCAGCTGGGCAGCTGAGCTCCACCACAACCACTTTCTTACTCCCCTTCCTCAAAGGGAAAGGGGGAGGAAACACAATGAAAAGGGATAGAGTTAAGGACAGGGAGATCACTCAACAGTTATCATCATAGGCAAAACAGATTCAGCATAGGGAGATTAATGTAATTTATTGCCTATTGCTAACAAGCTAGAGCAATGAGAAACAAACAAACAAACAAAAAAATAAAAAACACCTTCCCCCATTCACCCTCTACATCTTCCCCCAGAGCTGTGCAGGGGAATGGGGACTGTGGTCAGTCCCTAACACCTTGTCTGTGCCGCTCCTTCATGGTCACTCCCTGCCTCTGCACCATGTGAAGCCCTCCCATGGGATACTGTCCTTCCCAAACTGATCCTGTGGGGGCTTCCCACAGGCAGCAGCTCTTCAAGAACAGCTCCAACATAGGTCCATATCACAGGGTCCATCCGTCAGGAGCAAACTGCTCCTGCACAGATCCCCCATGGGCAACAGCTCCCATCACCTGCACCTTTGTGGGCTCTTCCACGGGCAGCAGCATGGAGATCTGCTCTGCCATGGGACCCATGGGCTGCAGGTGGACAGCCTACTCCACCATGGATCTCTTCATAAGCCATGGAGGAACTTCTGCTCTGGTGCCTGGAGCACCTCCTCCCCCTCCTTCTTCACTGACCTTAGTATCTGCAGAGCTGGTTCTCACTCCTTGCTCTCTCAGCTGCTGTTGTGCAGCATTTTTTATTTTATTTTTTCTCTTTCTTAAATCTGCTCACACAGAGGTACAAACATTGCTTATTGTCTTGGCTCTGGCCAGCAACAGATCCCATTGGAGCTTGCTGAAACTGACCCTTATGGGGAAGCTTCTGGATTCTTCTCACAGAGACCACTCCTCCAGCCTTCCTCCTGCCCACCCCACCCCCACCCCCTTGCCCCCAGCTGCCAAAACTTTGCCATGTAAACCCAATACATTGTTCACAGTGGTCTGTGAACATATTGTTTACATTAATTTAGCCAATTATTATTTGAAGTAATATTCACTGCTCTTAAAATATTTGCACCATTTGATTATTTCTCCTAACATTAACTGGACCGGCAGTTTATACAGCAAAATCCAAATCTTCACCTCTCTGGCTGCTAGCTTTTTATAGTGTTTTTTCTCATTTCTTGACCATAGATAGAGTGCTTAAAAACATTGAAATTACAATTTCCATTATCCTTGCCCTATCCACGACTTCAGAACAAAATATCAGGAAATAATTCACTCCAGAATACCCAGAAATTTGCAGACAATAATTAATGCAGGTATACGGAAGCCAATTCCATACTATTGGATTATGTAATTTAGATAACCCTTTCCCTAGGTCCTTGCATAAGACTTTTCTAAAAACATTTCTTAAAGACAGAACTGGAAAACTTCAACCTTACCTTGTTTCCTACAGCATCTTCTTTTGCACCATAACTTTGAGGACTATTATTTTTCACATATGCGGTCTCATGCTAAACTCGAGTCAAGAAATTTATATTATAATTGTCAGTCTTTTTGAAACCCTGATAATTTCTAAAACAAACAAACAAATAAACAAACAAAACAGTAAGAATCTTCTGGGTTTTCTTCCTCACTCCCTAGTCCCCACCCCATCCTCTTCTAATCACTCTGACATTAAATAAATCATTCTAACATTAAATAAGAACATAATGTAGAATGATTTTATGTGATCCTTTTGATCTACTTTGGGTAGGACTTTCATTGCTCCTAAGTAGCAATGTAGGTTTTATAACCTACTTCCTAACAACTTCATCACAATTCCATTTTTCAAGGTAATGAATACACCTGGATTTAGTCCTTCAGAAAAGTTCTCCCTGTGGTATCCAAACCTAAGTCGACGAATGCTTTAATAATCCACAATTTTGTTCCAAAATTAAGAAGTTTCATTTGCAGTATACAGTAACTTATTAGCCAGTATCTCTTAGCTGGCAGATAGACAATTAGTAGAGCTAGTAATTTTTTTCTCCATAGGAATTCATTGGCAATTCAAGGTCAATGTACAAGGCGAATGTTAAAGAACATGAAGGTAATACAGGGATTAATTCCAAATCTACTATAGTGATCCCAAAGTTGTACATTAGCTCACTAGACACTAGATCAGACTTTACAATATAGACATTGCAAATGCCAGAATTAAAATATATCTTAATAATGGTCATTTGAGTCACAAAGATAATGGTAGGAGAACTGACTGACACAAAGTGTACTTTCAGATGTCTTATTAGCCCTACTCTGATGAGAGTTTCATTTGTAAGAACTGAAGGAAGCAGAAAACGAACACTGAAATTTGTGACCTTTCATCACAACTAGAATAAATCAACTATAAAATAGAAGGACATAACACTAGCACTCTGCATTCTCCACATTTGGTAACTTCATCCATCTCTTAGATGAGAAATGGATTCTTGGCAAACTAAACTGGCTGCAAGTGTTCCAACTTGTTTGAGCCAGTTATTTTGGGGTGATTCATTAAGGTCTATTAACACAAAATTTAGGATCCCTGACTTTTCACTTTTTATTTCAGAATTAGAAATTCTGCTGCAGAGAGGTCAATTAAATTCTGTATTATTACAAAGCTGACAGAGTAAAAAAGACTTATTTTCCTCTAACTTATTTGTAGATTGTGCAAGCAGATTATACTGAATATTAGAACTGCACTGCAATCAGAATCAGGAGATTCAGGAATTGCTGGATTTACAACTCTAGGAAACACATATACACAAATATATATATAAATACAATTTATATATTCATGAAATAATAATAATGAGCATCAATGATTTGTGTTTACCCTCCTTACGGGAATTGACCCCATTGTACTTGTTTCCCTTCAGTTCTCTGCTATGCAAAGAGAAAAAGAATATAGTTGCATGGATCAATCTAAAACACTTACAAATGAAGTGCTGGTTAGTGCCTGTGTAACATGATGACCTGACTCTCCTGGTCTCACCTCATCTTTTCTATAGACACCTGGCCCTAACAGATCCTAACCTGAGCATCTTCACAACTGTTTTGCAAAGACAGCCTAGGAAAGATGATCTACAAAGCCTTTGTGCATTTGATAATGAGTTATATAAAGCTAGTCAATACACTCCATTCATATTCCTGGATGAAGACCTCCCTCATCAGTGATAAGAAGCCTCTTTTAATCTAGAATAAGAATCTAAACCCATTCCCACAAGTCTGCAGGCTTAACTGAGCAAGCAAGCTCATATTCTTTAGATGCCAGCAGTGCTCTTTGGCTGTCTACAGTACCTAGTGTCTAACTGCATTCACCCAAACAGGGAGACCTGTGTTAAATTTGGAACTCACACAGAAAAAAATCACATCTACATGTTAGAGAACAATAAAGCACAGTTCAATGTTTGGCTTTCAGGTGCAACTGGATCTCTGTATGAACAAGAATGCAAGACTTCTGGTGGCAGATGGAAAACAGGAGAGAAGGATGACTCAGTAGTCAGATTTTGAGATCACACTGTTTGGATGTAGAGGAAATTGGGTTCTGGTCATCAGTCTGCTATCTGCTTTTCTAATCCACCTATTGTGCAATGTAAAAATACATAAAATCTTAAAATAAAAATAAATAAAAATGTCACAAAGATTCAAATACACGTCTTTTTGTCTTTTTTTTTTTTTTTTTAATCTGCAGTGTCACCCATCTACTTGTTTGCAAACAGTCCAGTTTCCTAAATTCTCTCCATCTGGTCCAAGGAATCAGGAATGTCTTTTTGCACATTGATGTAGTTTCAACAATAACAGCAGAAAACATCCATGGCAAATGGTGGGATATAAATAACATGAAAAAAAAAAAAAAAAAAAAAAACATAAAACCAAAACTCACTCAGAGGTTGATATAATCCTTTCCACATTTTTTTGCATCACTGAAAATCTTTTCTTGTATCTCAGTTTCCAGTCTGCAAAATCACAGACCAGATAGTAAAAAATATAAAAGTCTGTTAAATAAAGAATCAAGAATAAATAAAATTATTCTTGATGAAGTGTGGCTATATTCAAAATCCCAAGATGTTAAGAAAGTGTTCTCAGCATCTCTTTGTCAATTTTCTACCATCATTGCAAATTGGTTCTGTTCTTTTTTAAAAAAATGATATCATAAGTAACAGCGTGTGGAACAATTATCTGTACGCAGATGAAATTGACTTTATCATCAATCAATGTCACTTTTGAGCCATAAATACTAGTACGATGTCACAGCTGTGAAATGATTTCACAACGACACATTAGCATTATGCAACACTGGATAGCTGAGGGTCATCAAACAGTTTTGAGACTTTATAGCACAACATTTTGGCCACTTGAAAACATTTGATACTATTTTCTCCTCACAATACAACCATGAATAACAGAGAAATACGTTTGGCACCTGCACCAGAGTTAATCACACTTCCTTCTCCTGCTTTAAAATCAGTGGAAAAAAATATAAACTTTGGGGGCATTATTCATCTCATCTTAAAGTAAACGTATAAAATGGGTTAGAAGTATTACATGTTGAAAGGCCTTATTTTTGTCCGTTGATTATAAATGGAGCCTACCAAATCTGCATCAGATGCAGTTGTTTCCACTATAAATCTCTAAAGTTAAGTGTGAGGAATCCCACTGATAAATTATGAAACTTTATTTTTCTATATAAAATCCTAGTAGCATGTCCAAAAGAATAGGTAATGTTTCTGTGAGCAATAGGTCTCATTTTGCTTGCTCCATCAAATCTCCCATAATTCTGCCGGAGGAGCATATAATATTCTAAATTGAATTGTTTTAACATTTTGGGTCTTGGTCAGAACATTATTGTCTTCAAGGTAATATTTTCTGAAGGGAATTAATTATTCATATCCTCAAAAATGTTATGATAAGGAAGAGCAGCTTATGTCACTTAACGTTAGACACCTAAAAGTTAGAGATATAAGTCTGAGCTAGTCACCCTATGTTCCCTTGATAGTCACTGGAAAGAAATTGGCACCTCCAAAGGACAATTCATCTGACCTATTCTAGATACTGATCTTAGGATGAGACGAATCCTTCCCTTGAGGTGCCCATTTCTTTTCATTGACTATAAAGAAAGAATAGGGTGACTTAGACAGAGAAATTTATTTTTTTATATCTAAACTAGGGCAGATTAATCGTACCTTAGGAAGAAAAATGTTAGGCTACTTTGTTCGGAAAACCCGTAAGAATACAATAGGGGTCACACAGAACTCTACTCAAAACAAAGCAACAGAACAGAATTTGGTGTTTTTTTTTAACATTGTACTATGCTGAATATATACTTAGAATAATTGGCCACTTAAGAAAATTCAAGAAAACTGTAATCAAAAGGAACTCCCTGATCAAATACAGAAAGAAAATAACAGTTCTAAAGCAGCTATATATTTTGTATCTAATGCTAAGAGTCATTCTAGGAGTTCAAACACACACACACACAAAGATTTACATGCAGTTTTAGAGTAGTAAATCAACCCTTTTGATATTGGTGTAATACCAATAAATGAAAGTCAACCATCTCCTTGACTGTAGGAGACTTTCAATAAAGAGGCAAAGGCAAATGCAGAAACTAACTTAGAGTGAAAACATGTTTAGAAACCAGTCAGGGTTGGATCAAACTGTAGGTTTGAAAGAAACCAAAGGAATATAAGAGGAATAATGATTTCTTGCTCAATTAGTTTATAAGAACTATCACAAGATATCAGTTAAATATATATTTAAAAGCTGTAACTGAAGTTGTTCCTAGAATATGGAACTACATATTCTATTTCCCTACACTTGCAAAGTAGGGAAATTAATTTTATCCTACCTTGAATTTTCCTTGATCTAACTTGCCAAATAGGGCATGAAATGATTTAAAGTATATTTGCCAGCTGTTGTTGTTTTTTGTTTGTTTATTTGTTTTTAATAATACTAACCTAAAATATAAGCATCTGACCTTCATACAAAAAGCAAAACAAACAAAAACATTCCAAGACATTTTTTACCATTAAAAAAAAAAAAAATCATCCTTATGCAATAACATAATGTATCCTTCTTTAATGAAAGAAAACATATGGAGTAAAAGAAAAATAAGAAGATTCCTTTAATCCATCAGCTAGATACTTTACAAGTCTATATTTTCATAAATGTGTGAGACTTTGTGCAGACCAACCACATGGAATAGCTGTCCCAAATTCAATAGCAAGTGTAGCAAGCAAAAAGCATAGGCTCAGGCTTTCAAATGGTTCTGGGTGCACAGAGACTGTTTTCCACCCAGGGCATTACACTATATGTGCTCTCTTCCCACACTCATTCTGTTCATTATGAGTCTCAGATAACAGTCAGTACTATGACTCTCATTTGTACAACACAAATAGCATATCCAATATTTTACTGAAAAGAGATGTCATTTACATTGTTTGGACATGGGGAGGAAAGGAAGGAAGGGACAGAGCCTTTCATGCAAGTCCTTAGTGTGGAAACGGAGATATGCGTAGCATTGCATGTACACTAGTGCATGGGAAAACACTGGGGTAAAGACCAAGATAGACCAGGATGTGTAAGGTAATACCAACAAGTACAAGAATAGTATAGTCATCTACAACATCTCAAAAATCCAATGTGATTTGGTTTTAAAGTACATTTGACTCCACTTAGAATCATATATGATATACATTCATGATATAAATGCAGTATCAACAATCTGCACTGAAAAGGTTTTTTAGTCTGTCTGACTTTTCAAATGCATTTATCTGGTGGAAACTTAATACCCTTAAGTTCTTGGAAATCTCATTAAATCATCTTTTAGAACTGTATTGGATAGGAACAACATCTACACTTTTCCTTTTTTTCTTTTTTCCAGCAAAATCAATCTATCTAAGGATTTGTTTTCATACTCCGATGCACATAACTATGCCTATAACTGTTGCAAAACTTTACCCAGTAGTGAAGTCTTGATGCAATGACGAAGGATAGAAGGAAAAAACTATCAAAACAAGACTATTGCGTATGTAGTCAGCATTATGCTGTAAGTCTGTGTTTGGGAACACCAGAGGACCACTGGAACTGTCTATGACATGAAAGAGAAAACAGGAAGATTTTGGAATGGGTGACACAAGACTAATGTTTTACTCTAGAGTTTATCAGAAGTTATATCAATGCTAACTAAATGAGTCCAGGAATACGATTTTCTGTAGCAATATTTTTTTTTTTTTTTTTTTTTTTTTATAACAGTTCTTTTTAAGTGTCCATAGGGATCATTAGAAAGGAAATACCAGCCAGATAAGCTGAAAGCCTGATACAGTACAATCATTTTAATGGTACAATAAGAAAGTCATTAGCAATATGACTAAAAGGTAGGAACTGAGCATAGAATTTCCCCCAGTCCAGACTGGTACAGGAGATGAACAGATTAAGTTCTTCAGAGAAATCTGTAGAGAAATAATAAAAAGAACATATTTGGCAAACATGTCAGTGTTAGGTAGCTTGGAATTAACTTTGAAGATAACTTGAAGAGGCGAGTCCAGTCAGGAATATTTCATAGAATCATAGAATCACAGAATCATGGAATCATCTAGGTTGGAAAAGACCTTCAAGATCACTGAGTCCAACCATGAGCCTGACCTACTGAGTCCCATCACTAAACCATGTCCCTTAGTGCCATGTCCACACATTTATGAAATAACTCCAGGGATGGCAACTCCACTGCATCCCTGTGAAACCCATTCCCTCTCCATGAAGAAATTCTTCCTAATATCTAATTTAAATCTCTCCTGGTGCAACTTAAAACTGTTTCCTCATGTATTGTCACTTGCCACCTGAGACAAGAGTCCAAAAGGCCATCCTCACTGCAATATCCTTTCAGAAAGTTGTAGCAAGTGATAAGATCTCTCTTCAGCCTCCCCTTCTCTTCATAAAATAACTTCGGTTCCCTCAGTTACTCCTCATGAGTATTTTTTTTCTGCTTTCTTCCAACAGCTTCATTGTTCTTCTCTGAATACAAACATTTATCTGACTGTAAAACATGTGGTTGTATGCAAAATGTGTTTGTTTTTTATTTTTTTCTTATATCAGACAATAAAAGAATTCAACAATATAACATTTTTTTATTACAGACATTATGGATTTCATGAATGTTTCTTCTACTTTTTACCAGCATGCTATACTCAAGAGAATGATCCATAGTCTTTCATAGTGGACACAAACACACAAAGGTCACAGAATCAGACTCCACACCTGACTGAACTACTCAGAGGAAATGCAGCTGGACTGTGGAAACCAATTCTGCTAAATTCACCAGGTGTCCTCCAAAGTAAGTAGCTAGGAGTCACTTACTTCAATCAGACCAGTTTCTTTAATTTTATCCTTCCTGTGCACCACTGATTCAAACAGGTCTCACAAACAACTGTCTATAATGGAGAAGACTTAATGAGAAAATGAACCCAATGTTCTGGATTACTGCCTTCCAAAGTCACAAGCTGTTGAGTAGGTGCCCAGAACAATTTTCAGACACATTCTCTAATCATCAAAAGGTCTTTAGTATCTAAGCAATGACCTCAAGCATGATGTTATTAATGCTTATGATTAACTTATTGCTACTGCATTCAGTTTTTGAACAGAAAGTTGCCACCAATCAGCCTTAAAATAAGCTTAAAAATCTTCCTACTTGTATGAATGTCCTTTAAACTACTTATATAAAATACTTAAAATATTCGGTGCCAGATTTTGACTACGAAATTAGAAAAACATTGGATGATGATGCGCTAATAAGCATAGGACACACAATCACAGAATCACAGTAATAATTACAGTATTTGTTAACATAAACACTGGAATATACTATCAAACACAAAAATTCAGCACAAGAGCTTAACAAGAAAAGATTTAAGGTATATTCTTTTCCCAGTTAAAGTACTTAAATATAATACTCATTTCTCACAATCACTGTAGAGGAAGCGATTCTTTAAAGGAATTTAAATACGTAAAAGCTGGTGGTTAAAGATTTGCTGAGACTGGAGAAAATGTGAATATGAGGATCGAGTAGAAAAAAAGAACAAGGAGACTAGTGCAAGAAGGGAGTGAATTGGGTATGAAGGTTAGAGCAGAAAATTGGGGGCAATTAGTCTGGAACACTGCAGAGAGGACATTGTTCCTGGCTAGGACGTTTGCTGAGACTGCAAATCACATATTTATTTATTTCTGCTGAACTAGCCTTCTAAGTAATAAAGTGCTGCAAGGGCACAGACCAAGAACAGTAACATAATTCATTTGAAATTAAGTCACAGCAACCAGCTTATGGATAAATGGATAAAGAGCTACATTTTCTCCTGGCATAAATTGGGTGTAACGTCATTGGAGTCAATGCAATTGTGTCTTTTTACATCAGCAGAGAATTTGTTCTACCACACAAGCAATAGTTTTGGCAGTTACGTCCTATTTTCAGTAACACCAAAGGTACAGAAAAATCCCATTTGCAGTTTCTTGTTGATCTGTCTAGCTGTTCTGTCTAACGGCTGGAAGGGTCCCTCAAGAATTAAAAAAAAAATAAAAAAAAATCAATTTCCCTGTTGGTGACATCCAAAGACAAAAGTATGGAATGAAATTCAGACGTTATTTACATTTATCAGTTTCTCTGAGCTCAACAGTACTACTTTATGACACACATTTGGTACATTATTTAGTTCTTTACCATTTAAATTTTTGAATGCTTGTGTAGTAATAAATTCAAAATCTTCATAGATACAGATTTTTTGACATCTTCTGCACTGACATTTCCTCCACACAGTTTATTCAATAAAGGTATGAGCTCAGACAACTCCTTCAATTGAACATTTAAACAGTTCTATTTTTAAATGTTTTTTTTTTTGTTTGTTTGTTTGTTTTTTTCTTTAGGCATTTAACAATTACATTATAACTCACATCAGTGATAAATCTTGATTTCTTGAAATGCTGTATTTTACTGGGATTCCAAAATGCATCAAAAAGTAATTGAAAGTCTTGTCTCTGTAGAGTTATTGCAATTCTTTCTTGTTCATATTTTGTTACATATTTGTTTCTTGTTATTTTTTGTTGTTGTTCATCATGGTATTTTTCAGTTGAAAGAAAAAAATAAAACATTTTGAGAAAAGAGATGGGACTAAGAACAGCATGAGCATTACTAAGAATATGCCTTCTATTCTATAATATTTCTGTATTTTTAATTCATGCTTCTGACAGTTCATGGAAGCCAATAGGAAAACAGAAATGGCTTTTACTCAAAGGGAAAAGTTTATTCCAGAGGCATTTCCTAAATATTGGTACATATTTCTTCATGATCTTTCAACAAGCTACATGTACTTCTGAGTCTGATACACAATCACAGTATTGTAGAATGATAGAATGGTTTGGGTTGGAAAGGACATTAAAGATCTTCTAGTTCCAACCCTCTTGCCAGGAATACTTTCCACTCTCCTTAAATTCCTTCTTCAGCCTGCTTAAGCCCAGATATAAAGGAAGAAAAAATAAGAAATTGTTACTATCAATGCTGCATGTATCACTGTCAGCTACTTAGAGTTATGATAAGCATTTTTTCATCTTTTTAAGTAAAAAGTCTTAAAATAAAGTTGTCCATATTCTCATATGTGGCATTAATGACAGGAGCACAGGAGGCTCATGGAACCTGGAAACTTTAAGTTTAAATGTATCCTGCAGTGCTGAAGAATTCAGGACAAATTTAGACTTTGTTCTAGTGATCTGCCTATCTAGTTGTCCTGGTTTCAGTTAGCACAGAATTAATTTTCTTCCTAGTAGCTGGTGGAATGCTGTGTTTTGGCTTAGAATGAGAAGAGTGCTGATAACACCCCGATGCTTTAATTGTTGCAGAGCAGTGCTTATACTAAGCCAAGGACATCTCAGCCTTTGCTCTGTCCTGCCAACGGGCAGGCTGGGGGGTGCAGTAAGAGCTGGGAGGGGACAGACCCAGGACAGGTGACCCAAACTAGCCAAAGGGGTATTCCATACCATCTGACGTCATGCTAAACAATATATAGGGGTGGCTAGCCGGGGGGAGGGGGCCGGACTGCTCGGGGTTAGGCTGGGCATCGGTCAGCGGGTGGTGAGCAATTGCATTGTGCATCACTTGTTTGTACATACTATTATTACTTTCGTATTATCACCATTGTATCATCATTATTATTATTATTATTATTATTTTCCTGTCTTATTAAACTGTCTTTATCTCAACTCACGGGCTTCACTTTCCATTTCTCTCCCCCGTCCCAGAGAGGGAGGGGGGAGGGTGAGCGAACGGCTGCGTGGTGTTTGGCTGCCAGCCGGGTTAAACCACGACAGTCTTTTTGGCGCCCAACGTGGGGCACGAAAGGTTGAGATAACGGCAGATCTGACCAGAGTGTGTTAAACTAAAATTGGTATAAGTATTAGACCTGCTTAATAGTCACTTGTCATAATGCTGATTGCTTTAATCTCAACTGTGCTGTGCCTGTTTTCCAAATTGAGTATTATAGCACGTTATTTTCCGTATGTGCTCTCTGTCATGTTGTTTATCCTCTCCGGGCCCTGGTTTCAGACCATTATGGTACTGTGTGTTGTATCAGTGGCTTATGAGATGATGAAATATCTGGCCATGACTCTAACCTGGTATTTGTACTCAGTAACATCTTCGATTCTATACTTTGGAAACTGTATTTTGGAAACTATTAGCAATTGTATCTGTTGCCTTTTTTCATTAGGGAGTCAATCTGTGGAGGGGAAAGGGGAAGATAATTTTTCTTACTTGATCACTCTCCCTTTCTCCTTCACCACCCCTGTACCCTCCTTGATCACTCTCCCTTCCTCCTTCACCACCCTCTTATCCTCCGAGTTTATTACAATAGCTCTCCAAGATATTGAATATCCTTGGGATACTCAGACCAGCATAGTCCTGTTGTTCTGCCTCCTGAATGCACTTCAGGTTCTGCTTAAAGTTAAACAACTACTTAGGAAGCTCATCCGGAGATCTGCCCGGAGGCAGTATAGTTGTGGGTGGCAGGGAGTATGGGAGGATATGGGCAGGCATCTAGACCAGTTGGCACCCCCAGTGTTTTGGAAATTCACCCCTGAACAAGTGCAAAATCCTCAAAAACTGGCAGAATGCTTGAATAAAAGGTGTCGCGATTCGGGAAGTTCCAAAGTAACACAAATCATTGTAACATGCTGGGGCCTGGCTTACGCCTATCGAGCTGCCATGGATACTGCTATCAACTTAGTGACAGACCCTGCGGCCACTCCAAGCCCTGTGACAGATCCAACGGCCACTGTGACCCCTACGGTGGACTCTGCAGCCGCTCCAGTCCCAGCTTCTGCAGATGCTCCAGTCCCAGCTTCTGCAGATGCTCCAGTCCCAGCTCCTGCAGCCACTCCAGTCCCAGCTCCTGCAGCCGCTCCAGTCCCAGCTCCTGCAGCCGCTCCAGTCCCAGTTCCTGAAGCCGCCCCAGTCCCAGCTCCTGAAGCCGCCCCAGTCCCAGTTCCTGCAGTCGCTCCAGTTCCAGCTCCGGCCGCTACTCCAGTCCCAGTTCCTGCAACTGCTCCAGTCCCAGCTCCTGAAGCCGCTCCAGCTCCAGCTCCTGAAGCCGCTCCAGCTCCAGCTCCTACTGCTGCTCCAGTCCCAGCTCCTGCAACTGCTCCAGCTCCAGCTCCAGCTCCTGTAGCCGCTACAGCTCCGGTTCCTGCAACTGCTCCAGCTCCTGTAGCCGCTCCAGCTCCTGTGGCCGTGTCAGAGAAACGAGCTGTAGCAGTGCAAGTTGACCCTGCAGAGGGCATTCCAACCCCTGTGGCAGACCCTGTAACAAAGTCAGAGAAACGAGCAGTAGCAGTGCAAGCTGCCCCTGTAGAGAAGGTGAAAATATGGTATAGAAATTCAAGTCGTTTAGAACGCAGAGAGTCTTCTGCCAATCCAGGTAAGGCTTCTGCCAAAACTAAGTATAGAGATGACGAAGATGATGACGACGCTGGGCCGTCAAGGATTCAGGAGGAGGAAGATGAGGATGCCGAAAGAGCAACAGTAACTACCCGAAGCCTAAACGAGCGCGAGCTACGAGATGTGCGAAAAGATTTTGGTCGCTGTATAGGTGAGCAGCTTGTCACCTGGCTGCTCCGGTGCTGGGACTCTGGAGCCAATTGTGTGGAATTAGACGGCAGGGAAGCCAAGCGGCTGGGATCCCTTGCTCGAGACGCCGGCATTGACAAAGCAATTGCAGATGGAGCACGACCCACCAGCCTCTGGAGGCGTCTCCTCTCAGCTGTGAGGGAAAGGTATCCCTTCAAGGAAGATATTTTATGTCTACCAGGCAAGTGGACCACTATGGAGAAGGGAATCCAGTACCTGAGGGAATTAGCCGTACGGGAAGTGATTTATGAGGATCCAGACCTCAAACAAACATCCACAGATCCAGATGAAGTCAAGTGTACACGACCCATGTGGCGGAAGTTTGTACGGAGTGCACCATCATCATATGCCAGCTCATTGGCAATAATGGCCTGGAAAGAGGATGAGGAACCCACAGTGGGTGAAGCGGCTAAACAACTCCGGCAGTACGAAGAAAGTCTCTCCTCTTCCTTACAGGCCTGCGTCTCAGCTGTGGAGAAACTTTCTGAAAAGGTTCACCAACTTGAAGAGAATCTATTGTCCTCCCCACCTGAACCAACCAGTGCCCACCGACCAAAGGAGAACACTTGGGAGAAACTTTCTGAAAAGGTTCACCAACTTGAAGAGAGATTATTCTCCTTCGCACCTGTACAAAGCAGTGTCTCAGCTGTCAGGGGTAGGCGTTCACCCACACAAGGAAGACGATATGGTGGGTACTCACCCCGTGCCACCCTGTGGTTTTACTTACGAGACCATGGAGAGGACATGAGAAAGTGGGATGGAAAATCTACCGCGACCCTAGAGGCACGGGTACGTGAGTTGCAAAAGAAAACAATCAGGAAAAAGGGATTCTCCGAAAAGTTTGCTGCTCCAACTTCCAGCAGACAGTCCTTCAAACACAGAAACGAGGAAGATTCTGACCAGGATTAGGGGGGCCCTGCCTCCAGCCAGGGGGAGGAAAGGGACAATCGAGTTTATTGGACTGTGTGGATTCGATGGCCTGGCACATCACGCGCACAGAAGTATAAGGCTTTAGTAGACACCGGTGCACAATGTACTATAATGCCATCGAGCTATAAAGGACCAGAGCCCATCTATATTTGTGGAGTGACAGGGGGATCTCAGCAGTTGACTGTATTGGAGGCTGAAGTGAGTCTGACTGGGAATGAGTGGGAAAAGCACCGCATTGTGACTGGTCCGGATGCTCCATGTATCCTTGGCATAGACTATCTTAGAAGAGGATACTGCAAGGACCCAAAAGGGTTCCGGTGGGCTTTTGGTATTGCTGCCTTAGAGACAGAGGGCATTAAACAATTATCTACCTTGCCTGGTCTCTCAGAGGACCCTTCTGTTGTGGGGTTGCTGAGGGTCGAAGAACAGCAAGTGCCAATTGCTACCACAACTGTGCACCGGCGGCAATATCGCACCAACCGAGACTCCCTGATTCCCATCCATAAGCTAATTCGTCAATTGGAGAGCCAAGGAGTGATCAGCAAGACTCATTCACCTTTCAATAGTCCCATATGGCCAGTGCGAAAGTCTAATGGCGAGTGGAGACTAACAGTGGACTATCGCGGCCTGAACGAAGTCACGCCACCACTGAGTGCTGCAGTGCCGGACATGCTGGAACTTCAGTATGAACTTGAATCGAAGGCAGCCAAGTGGTACGCCACAATTGATATCGCTAATGCATTTTTCTCCATCCCTCTAGCAGCAGAGTGCAGGCCACAATTTGCCTTCACTTGGAGGGGAGTCCAATATACCTGGAATAGGCTGCCCCAGGGGTGGAAACACAGCCCTACCATTTGCCATGGGCTGATCCAGTCTGCACTAGAGCAGGGGGAAGCTCCTGAACACCTGCAGTACATCGATGACATTATTGTGTGGGGTGACACAGCAGAGGAAGTTTTCGAGAAAGGGAAGAAAATAGTCCAAATCCTTCTGAAAGCCGGTTTTGCCATAAAACAAAATAAAGTCAAAGGACCTGCACGGGAGATCCAGTTTTTAGGAATAAAATGGCAAGATGGACGTCGTCAAATCCCAATGGATGTGATCAACAAAATAACAGCTATGTCTCCACCAACTAACAAAAAAGAAACACAGACTTTCCTAGGTGTTGTGGGGTTTTGGAGAATGCACATCCCAAATTACAGTCTGATTGTAAACCCACTCTACCAAGTAACTCGTAAGAAGAATGAGTTTGAATGGGGCCCTGAACAACGACAAGCCTTTGAACAAATCAAGCAGGAAATAGTCCATGCAGTAGCCCTTGGGCCAGTTCGAACAGGACCAGATGTAAAGAATGTGCTCTACACTGCAGCCGGGGAGAACGGCCCCACCTGGAGCCTCTGGCAGAAAGAACCTGGGGAAACTCGAGGTCGGCCTCTGGGGTTTTGGAGTCGGGGATACAGAGGATCTGAGGCCCGCTATACTCCAACTGAAAAGGAGATATTAGCAGCATATGAAGGAGTTCGATCTGCTTCGGAGGTGGTCGGTACTGAAGCGCAGCTCCTCCTAGCACCCCGATTACCGGTACTAGGCTGGATGTTCAAGGGAAGGGTCCCCTCTACGCATCATGCAACTGATGCTACGTGGAGCAAGTGGGTTGCACTGATTACTCAGCGGGCTCGAATAGGAAACCCCAGTCGCCCAGGAATATTGGAAGTGATCATGGACTGGCCAGAAGGCAAATACTTTGGGATATCATCAGAGGAGGAGGTGGGTCGTGCTGAAGAAGCCCCACTGTACAACCAGTTGCCAGAGAATGAAAAGAAATATGCCCTGTTCACTGATGGGTCCTGTCGTATTGTGGGGAAGCATCGGAGATGGAAGGCTGCTGTATGGAGTCCTACGCGACGAGTTGCAGAAGCTGCTGAGGGAGAAGGTGAATCGTCCCAGAGAGGGAGGGAAAAAGACTGTCGTGGTTTAACCCGGCTGGCAGCCAAACACCACGCAGCCGTTCGCTCACCCTCCCCCCTCCCTCTCTGGGACGGGGGAGAGAAATGGAAAGTGAAGCCCGTGAGTTGAGATAAAGACAGTTTAATAAGACAGGAAAATAATAATAATAATAATAATAATGATGATACAATGGTGATAATACGAAAGTAATAATAGTATGTACAAACAAGTGATGCACAATGCAATTGCTCACCACCCGCTGACCGATGCCCAGCCTAACCCCGAGCAGTCCGGCCCCCTCCCCCCGGCTAGCCACCCCTATATATTGTTTAGCATGACGTCAGATGGTATGGAATACCCCTTTGGCTAGTTTGGGTCACCTGTCCTGGGTCTGTCCCCTCCCAGCTCTTACTGCACCCCCCAGCCTGCCCGTTGGCAGGACAGAGCAAAGGCTGAGATGTCCTTGGCTTAGTATAAGCACTGCTCTGCAACAATTAAAGCATCGGGGTGTTATCAGCACTCTTCTCATTCTAAGCCAAAACACAGCATTCCACCAGCTACTAGGAAGAAAATTAATTCTGTGCTAACTGAAACCAGGACACTAGTGATTGGTGGTGGAAATAATTATTACTGTGTTGCAGTCATACTAGGTTATATACATGTATACTTGCACGCTGAGCACTGACATTGTGGATTTACTGTGTTGCTCAGAAGCCCAGCTGGACTGCTATCTATAGGCACCTTGTCTCTTGTCCAAAGACATGATCTCCATTGAAGGGGTTCTGATGCCATCACTGTACTGCTCTCTGTCAGTGCCCTGAATAGGCTGCTAAATAGCTGATCTCACTAGGGGCTTCCAGTGTGGTCAACTATCTTATATGTTTGAATAGAATCACACTAAACACTTTTATCCTGTGTCTTAGTAGTCATCTAGGGTAGAGGCTCTGAGAAGTAAATCCTTATGTTTAACCTCAGCTTCCTTTGTGATGAGTACTCTATTACTATATTGAGAGTGGCTGGGACTTTTCTGTAGGATTTTGTGTTGTTTAGTTTTTATTTGTTAGGTTTTGGATATCAGTGTGTAAAAGAAATGTCTCAGGCTGCCAAGAATATTACAGAATTCTGGTGTCAAGAGAAATAATTGTGTTCTTGAGGGAGTGAATGAGCCTCCTCTGTTCTCAATATTTTCAAAGAGCTTGAGAATTTCATGTGACTTCCTGTTCAGCTTGCAAGTTTTTGTGATACCTCACTTCGCATGCATTGAAAAAGGACAAAATATGATTTTGCTGTAGAGCTTTCAGAAGCTAGGTATTGCTATACTTAAATTCTTCTATGCATCCCTATCAATCTCCTTGATGACCCAAGAAAGAAAGGAATCTTGCTGCATTTGTATCCAGTACAGCATATGAATTTCAATCATTACTATACTATAATTATCATTGGGTACACAGAGAAGCAGATTCACGGTATCCATTTCTAACTGTCTCACATCCATGTGGAGAAGTGTAATGTCATAGCTGTCCAGAATATGCTTCCTTTTTTTTGGAACCAATGAAAAGTATTTTTAAGCATTAAAGCATTTTATTTCCAGTCCTTTAGACACCAATGGTTTTCAAAGAGTTACATTAAATTTACCCTGTTGAAATGTAATAAAAGCAGTGAATTTTCACCAGGAGTGTATTTGATATGGTAACAACAACAACAACTTTTATCTATGTTTCTTTAATATCAAAGAATGTAAAGTCCTTTATTAACAAAGGCATGAGAGAGATACTACTGAAATACATAACTGTTCAGCAGTTGTAGTGGAAAAGAATATCTGAGATGAGAAAAATTGTCTGCAACTGATTTTGATAGCCTTTGTTTTTGACATTCCTCAACACCAGCAAACTAGTTTGCAAAGTTTTGAAGTGAACTACAGCAAGTTTTTTTTTTTTAAAAGAGGAAGGCTAAATTAGGTCCTTAATACATAAATAAATCTGTAAGGAAAATGACTTTCAAAACCATTGATCAATAGCTGTCTCAGCTAGACTGAGAGCTGCTCGATGATCCACTCATTTTAGGTAAGGGCATTAACAGAGGTATATGCAAGGAGAGAAATCACAATGAAAGGGTTTAAGATGTCAGTAAACACGTGTTTATGGCAGCAGCATTAAGCAGTTAACTGTGATTCACGGTTTTAAAAGCAGAACTCATTTAGCTTGCTAATTACAATAACAGCTGCAAAATTGAAGAATTCTTCAACTATTTATGAGGTGAGAAGACAAAGAATGGAGACTGAGCGTTAGAACACTGGAGATCTGACCATTAAGGGTTTGCCATTAAAACAGTCTCATCTGAGTCCAGCAGAACCACACCAAAGGGGCTTTAGAAGCATCCTCAGCCTTTTCTGCTTAATCGCTGTGTTACATTATAGTTTTAGTTTCTTCTGGTCCTACAGTTGATTGTTTTAGCACATTAACCTGGTGTTTGGTGTGTGAGAGAACTCAACAGGATATTGTAAATTGAATTCTTATATGCCCGCAGAAGGTTAGATTCAGTGAAATAGCAAGTCCATTCACAGGATGACAAGGCCACAAAACACGGACATCCAAAACAATTATCTGAATTGTGACTTCTGATCCCTTCTTTTCTGCAGATACCATGAACATGGGAAGTCGGCATTGTGCAATGCAGCAGTTCCTGGAAGTCCATACAGGTCTACTTCCTCCTATTTTCTTTTCTGAAATTCCATGTTTTCCTTCTATTTCCTCTACAGATGTGAATCTCTGTATTATACTATATAACCATGTAGATAAACAGCCAGCTTTGCAGTGGGTTACATATACCTGGTCACAGTCCTGCAAATATGCCAGAGATGACCTGTACACTTAGCTTAACACGCCTTTGAAAATTTTCCTGTATCTTTTGGCTGCAAGAGGTTTAGATTTTTTCCTGATGAAACTATAAAAAGTTCATTACTCTCTTTTTGAGGCATATCCAGGTTAAAAAAAAAAAAAAAAAAAAAAAAAAAAATCTAGAAAAATTACCTTCCACATAAGGAAGATATAGTTAAATACACACTGAAGGAACCTGAAGACACCTTTACATAAAGCTAAATTGATCTCCCAGGATCACAAGTTATATTAAAAAGCAGTGCAGGGAAATGAAAGCCAAGGCACAATATCCATCAAAGTAGATTAGCAAAGTATATAAACAGTTTTTGATAGCTATCAAGCATTAGATACCAGTGAAAAGGCAGTGGCAGTAAATACAATAAAAAAATCAGTAGTGGTCAGGCACTGTTGTATGTTGGGCAATTTCACAGTGGTATTGTGTGTGCTGTGGTATCTGTAGGAGAATGCAATTAACTCTCTGGAGCCTTGTTATGATTGCCCTTGTGGAAAAGATTTCCAGGGGGAGAACAAGATGGGAACAACTCCCCAAACTAGCAGGACAATGCCCAGGAGTTGCTCATCTGTGGAACAAGGGAAAGAAAGAGGTAGCTAACATAAAAACACTCTGTGCCTAAGCAAGGACACCTGGAAATTGGATTTAACTCAATCCACAGTCTGTTGCCTATCTTAGCATGTTTTTTCTTGACACCAGTTAAGTCTTGTTCCTCTAGAATAAAGAATAAAGTGGATTTTATTAAAAATCCACTATAGGAAATAGTCCTTTTCCTTTCATTTTGCATCTTTATAGGTTAAACATTTGGAGTCTGAAGAGTCCCTCTATTGGACTTCCTTTTTTTGTCTTCTTTCCATTTATTTTTTGCCCACATGCCAGCATATCACATGAATGTGTATTTTAATCCACGTTATGTATGCAAAGGTTAGTGCAGATGTAGTGGAGAATCTGCCACTAAATAATGTCATGTAGCTAATTAAGTTAGACTGCTAATAAAGATAATGATAGAAACAATAGTTCTGGCAACAAGAGCTGAGAACCTGGAGGAGAATGTGACTGTTGCTTGGATCGTATTCACCTTTTAAAGTGCCATTTTGATGATCAGAAAAGAAGCACTGTTTGGTGGAAAAAAAAAAAAAAAAAAGTGCTTTAGAGTTGGAAAGATCAGTAATAACTACAGAATCAGAGGATAAAAAAGACTGTTTAAGATTCTTGGTATCTCTCAAGCCAAACTCCACATTCTCCAGAGAGTTTAGAAGCTCACAGCCGGTGTCTTCTGGAAACTTGTCACCTTCAGATACTATTGATCAGCAGCTACCAACTGTTGTGCTGGAGATTCAGCTCACCAGCAACAAAGTATTGTCAGCACCAAGGGTTTTGCACAACAGCACACAGAGCTTTTTCATGACTAAAGGAAAGAAAGAGATAACTTTGAATAAGGTCAGAAATTACTCAGTGATAATATGTTTTCCTGTTATCTGTGAAAGTATCACCATGGCTCAGTTGACAGAGGTGAGAGACTTCTGCAAAACACTGAGAAACAAACATAAGCTATCATGTTTGGGGATTTTGTTTGTTTATACATGAAAAAAGAGCTTCTCTCTCTTATTTTTACCTTAATTTAAACAGAACTTGCATTGTTTTATGTTTTACTTACTATTTTTTGAAATGTATTTATATATTTATTTTAATGTATCATAAAAACATTAAAAAAAAAAAAAAGTGGTCTTTCTGAAGAACAAAAAGCAGTTTATGTTTTTTAATGAAAAAATGAAAGTCATCTGAGACAACTTTAACATTAAAAAAGCTAAAGCCAGTGCAAAACAAGAACTAGCATTATGACAAATAAGACACAAATAAATTAACAAAGTACATTCACATGTATGAATTCAGTTTACAGTCCAGTCTTTCTGCCTAAGGTTTCCTGGAAACCTTAGGGCTGTACAGCTTTGCAGTATGTTCCTTCTTGAATTTCAAGGTCCAAATCTTGCCTACAAGAAACTATTATTTCTGTTGTACTCAGTGGAGGGAAAAACTCTGTGGGTTGCAGCATGGAAGCTGATTAAGACAGCTGAGCAGTGCTAGCTTCAGGCTGTCCACAAGAGTTTGCTTACAATTCAGGAAGCTACAACCTGCCATCTCCCTGTTCTTTGTAGCCTCTGCAATCATGGCAAAAGTCTATTCAGACCTCTGTCAGATAGCAGAAACATCCTTTTGAGAACAAACTCAAGAAGAACATTATTTCATGTTTGTTTCCTTGAAGAAGGAAATCCCTTACAAACCCCCATGTCTTCAAGAAAAGTGTAGTAAAGAGGGAGATAAAAACCATTGATGTCAGAAGGGATGACACCATGATTGGATTTGCATAGTACATTGATGCAATAGTTGATGCCTTTATAAAAGACCATAATTGCAATGCAATACATTATACCATCCAACCATGGTAGTAGGATGTATCACCATGGTCCTAATTCTCTTTTGTCTAAGTTTTTGCAGTTATTACCCATGTGGTTTCCTCCAACATTGGAAAAAAAAAAAAAAAAAAAAAAAAAAAAAAAAAAAGCAATCAAGTTAGAAAAGTTAGAATAATACTAGTGTAGTCATTATCATTATTAAGTGTAGTGACACTTAAATAACTTTGGATGTGGCAGAATAACTGAAAGGCAGTATTTTTGTCTCCTAACAGCCTCATTTTTATCATCAGCAACTGATTTCCTTCTGCTTTTACAATGGTATTTTCATTTTTATTTATATTTCTACTTTCCAACAGAAATTTGGTTGGACAAAATTTATGTCAATCTCTGGCTATTAATATATAATTAGTAAAGATTATTTTGACTTGAAAGCATGCATCCATTGGAAAACAGGGAATAGGAGTAAGTCTCTTAAAATCTAAGGCCTATTCTTAAAAGTTTACTGCATATTTACAGCAGTGGAGGGAACGCTGAGTTATTTACAAAACCTGTAAAGTTCAGCATCCTGCTATTACAGGAGACAATGTTGTACAGGCTTATAAAAAGATGTGCCCTTCAGACTGTTTTCAGTTTGTCCTATAGTGTCTTTTTCCATCTTCTGTCTTATAACATTTTCTATGCCTTGTAAACTGATAGGAATTCATTCCTCAATGGTCATACATAGAGGTTAATAAGCTCCCAGCAGCAGCTGACTTGGCACTTGAGAAGAAATACTCTACCCTCCATCCAGTTCAGAAATGTTACCTTCATATCCCCTTTTCTGTTTTGGGAAACCATACTGACAGTAAGTCTTTTTACACCTCAGTTATTCTGGATACATGCAGTATCCATTCAGGCCATGCAGTAAATTTTTCCTCTTTTCCTGTAGCTGAGAGACTGCTCCTTGTGCAAATTGCTGGTCAGTGTGATGCGACACTGAGTCAGCCAGAGCCATGGGGCATATGCACCTACATCACACCACAAAATAAGGCTTTGAGTGTTAAAAATAATTGTTCGTTAGAACACAGAGTAGAATAAAGCAGCCATTACAATACAGAAAGGTAAAATTTTGTAGATGAAACAGCTTTAAACATCTGAAAACAAATCTCTCCCCTATCCACTCTGTCCTTCCTTCTTTCTGACCTTGCTCTCAGTCCAGCAGCTTTCACTGTGGATTGCAGCAAACTCTCTCTGGCTCTCAGAAAGTCTCTTTCTGTCACCTCCGTGTCTGCATGCTCTGCTTTCTCGCCTGGTTCACACTCCAGCTGCAGGCTCCCTGCCTGCTCCACCCTGCACTTGCCAAAGGTTTTCCTGCAAAGCTTTTAAGCTCACTCTCAGAAAACACAATCTCCCTTCCCCTTCAGAGGGTGCAAAATTCAGGACAAAACAAAGAAGCAGCTTTTGACCTTGCTGTCCAGCATAGCCCTTCACCAAGCCACACTGTGCAAAGAAGCTGTGAACAAATAACTCAGTCTGTTTATCGTGTCACAGTGACAGGGTGGTGAACGGTAGGAAAGGCTGAAGGAATGTAAGAGATTATCGGAGGACAAGCAACTAGTCATATGTGTATTTCTCCCACATTTCTGACTTTGTAAAATGTCATTCACTTATGTCACCAGGAAGCAGACAACTTGCTTCTTTTAGAAGAACAGACCAGGAAGGTACGGAGGATTATTACTCAGAAGGATTTCTTCTAAGGTGATAAAAGAATGTAGTTATCTATATTGCAACAAACAGCAAGGTGGCTCTGCCTTGCAATATTAGAGCCAAAATATACTTCCTGTACCTTAAATTCCATTTTGTTATCCTCTGAAAACATGTATAAATTCCACTATAAAATAAATAGTTTTGCACCCAGTGCTGAGGATGTTAGAGGTTAAAAATATTCTCTACCCCTTGCCTTGTAAGTACTCTGCCATCTCTATATATTTTCATACATATGCAAGTTTATGCTGTAAAATGTGCCCAGCAAGAGTTTGCTGTTAAAAATGCTATGCATTATACCTGATAAAATGCTGAGATAAAATGGAATTATAAAAAGCTGTGAAATAAACCTTGGACAGTTCTTGATGCTGTGCTAGGAAAAGCACCTCATAGAAAACTATAAAACCTGTAACCTAAAGCATGGCACCAATCAATCTATGCGGAAAACTGGTATGAATGATGCCTAGGTTTCATGTACTCAGTGAGCATATTCACATTATACAGCTTTTTATCATTTGAATGTGCTGCACCAGAAGCAAAAGGATAAAAGGTATACTGTCACCAATTTGGAATGAGGTTTGTGGCAGTCTGCTGAAAAGGAAATGGCCCTTAAATGGGGGAAAGGGAGATGTCCAACTAGGTAAGGCTTTCTAGAAAAAATGAAGACAATTGTTGGAGATAATTTTTTTTTTTACTACACATTTTGTTCAATTGTAATCCTCAAAATTTTGTAGACAGAAATTAATTTACATTTTGAAATCTCATTTTATCTTTTTTATTATTATTATCTAGCTCCTATCAATTAAATACGGTATGATCAAAGATTTTTTTACCTTTTCCATTTTTCCAGATCCTTCATTTTTTAAACAGAAATATTAAGCCATGTAACTTCCTCATCTACTACTCGTCCAATATTCAAATTTTTAAAATTACAGAATTCTTCCTTTCACCATTCTGAAGGTTTCATATGCAAAGTTACAAATGACAAAAGTAAAATATATAAAGGAAAAAAAATAATAAACTGGGACTGTCACTTAATATATTGAACCAAATAGCTGAAATAGAGTAGAAAGAGGAATAATTAGTAAGGGAAAATAATAATAATAGTAATAGTAATAATAATAGTAATAGTAATAATAAATCATTTTCCAAATCAACTATTTTAAAAAAAAAAAAAAGGTTTTTTTTTTTTTGCTTGTTTTTTTTTTTTTTTTCTCATTTGATTTCTGTAGCACAGAAAAACTGTAATATATCATTTATTTACATTTTGGCTTTGTGCAAATGTTTCTCTGTTTTTCAATAAACTCTACTCATAACATGTAAATATCTGTGGCAAAGACCATCCCCCTGGAGTGATACAGGATGCATTGCTAAGCAACATTTTCTGAGTTTGCTTTGTTTTTGTCCTTTTGTTCTCTCTCAGAGTTCTTTTCACCATTTGTTTTCTTACTGTATGAACACAGAGGGAAGTTCCACTAGGGCCTCCTTCTTCAAATAACATGCTTGCAACTACATAAAGACTTCAAATTTCAGATAGCCCATGCTATCATGACATTCCTTAAATAACTTTGAATCTGATGTTAAGAAGCAGAATCCCATCTGTAATCTGGGAATACAAATGCAGAGTATTTCCCTACCAGGTTACCATTTATAGTCCCATGATTCCTAATCTCAGGGATAGTTTGCAAAGTCAAAGAGCTACACTTGCCTATATTCATGAAAGAAAGCACTCATGGCAACAAACAATAATGATAAAACTTTATTATTTTCATCACAAACAGGAGGGCTGCATCTGTAAAACCAGACTCAAGCACATTATTTGTGTGCATGGGTCTGCTGCAGCTCAACTACACATCAAAAATTATAATTTTTTTCCACCTTTTTTTTTTTCCTTCTGTACTTTTAGTTCTTTGTAAAAAAATCTGAGCACATACACTAGACAGGTGCACTAAAATTGTCACCACAAACAGCAGAAATGCATGCACACTTATGTTCATAAGCTTGTGGTTCTGCAAAGCATTCCCAAAACATAATCCTCTGCCAGAACCTAAAAACACCAAATCAAACTTTTTGGCATTTTCTTCAAATAAACTAATTAAAAAATATATATATTTCAAACTGTTTTTAAAGTTTTCATTTCAGAATATGAAGTTTCTCAACTCCTAAAATCATAATGCATCTTCCTGCCTTGATCTTCTATTGAGACCTGAATTTTTGTTGATGCCAGTGTTCCGATGTTACATATGACACGGCAGCAGTTTCAAATTGGTTTACAACTGACCAGTAGCAGTCAGAAATGATAACTTTCCAGATGTTTATGACAAAAATGCATCTATACAGACAAGGAAATCTTATATTGGTATGAAATCTGCAGCTCCAAGGCAACCTTGACATAAATTTTCAGCAAACATATTCCTGCCATTGCTGGCTGTGCTATCCTATCAATTCAGCATGATTATCTAGTTCAATACCAGGAATCCACATTTAATAGATGGTTCCAGCAGCAATCCTCTGACACAATCAACTAAAGCTTGTTCTCACTATCTTCTTTACCCTCATCTTTATTGCTGTCTGCAAGAGTTTTCCAGTTACATAAACTGTTACGTAATGACAAGCATTTGCTTCATAACCTCCTGCTGTTTCTCAGCTGTTTGTCAGTGCAATGGAGGATTTTCAATAAAGCATGTAATTAACTATTACTGAGCAACTAAAAGCAGGAGCTCAAAGTGTTGTTGAAATGTAGCAAAGAAAAGTGTGATTTGTCAGGGTTCTTCCTTCCTACAGTTTTTAAATTGTACCATGTCTCTCCCAAAAATGAGTTAATGAAAGACTATTGCATTTTTACCAGGGATCTCTACTTATGGAAACACAAATGCCTGGCTGACGACTCATACAGAAACAACCCATCTACATTATATATAACAAGGCAGCACTGCAGATGCTTACAGGACACTTAGGCATGTAACGTATGGATAATTCAAGGACATTCCCTATGCATTTTGATACAAATATTCATTTGTAATGAGTTTAAAAATTAAAAATAAAAAAAAATAAAAAAAATGGGGAAAAGGTTACATTTTGGGAAGTAGTTACATCAAGTCTTTTACTTTGAGGTTTCACGGGGCAATTGTGTTTGTGTGGTCTTTTGCACTGAACACAGAAACCATTTTTGCAATAACCAAAGCTATTTGATGGGGACAGTCTGAGACATCCTGCTTAACACTGAACTATGACTGCTCTAAATGCACCAGAAGTCAGCAGTTAGGCCACTGAGAAATTGGCAACTGGACAACTTCACTGTGATATTATCAAATATTTGCACATATTAAATGTCCTTATTCATATTGAACTAGTAAATAGGCTTGAAAGTATGATTACATAACCACTAATTACAAATCTTGTTTTTAATTATACCAAACTCATATAGATGCTACTTTCTTTCTTTTTGTTTCCTAATTTATATCCTCTTCTCTTGCTGTTACCTTTTTTTCTGCTTCATTCTAGGCCTTCTTGATTACATCCTTTTTTTTCCTAGTATACTTTGCATTACTTTGCTATATATAGCAAAGCATTACTTTGAGATACATATATATATATAAATATATAAAGCCTATTTCAAGGGATCGCATTTTCCTCTTTGATGTTCCTATGGACCATTTCCATTTCCCCAGTTCTCACATGATAGGAAGCCCAGCTGTTTACTTTTTTCACTTCTTTCATTAGAGTTCACACTTTTCCCCCCAGACACCCTGCTAGAGCAACTGTCTTCCTACACCAAAACCCTCTGGAGATGTAGAAACATTAGTGATCATGTTAGAAGTACTAATGTGCAGAAACTTACCCTGTATTGCGTTTGCTGCCTCTTGAGTTCTGCACAGAGAGCAGTCAGTCTCACTGTACTCTTTAGTCTGAAAATAAAAGAGAGTGGATGAATTAAGAAAGGTTCTGTACAACTGCAGGAACACAGCCGTTTTCTCTTTATAAACACGTTTTTCAGGCAAACACACAAATTCAGCAGAGTTCTTCCTCATGAAGCACCTGTCCCTGTGGGGCTGTGGTTTCTGTCTCTTCTGTAAGAAACTCTATAGGATTTGTTTTTCCTCCGTGCTCCCCACATTTTCCCATCATAACTGTGTGCAGTATTGGCTCTGTGGTCTCTTTCTTACCCTAGAAAGCAAGGTCTCTTGATTTTATCAATGAGTTTGAAGTAGCAACGCTAGATTTTTTTATTTTTTTTATTATTATTATTTTCATTGCTGTTACTACTCTGAGATTTGTACTCATCAACCCTTTTCCTACAATTTAAGTTAATAAGACAACTAAAAGGTAAAATGGAATATTATTTAAATCCTTCATTGATAGGGATAAATGAGTCACTGAAATAGGAAAAGCATTATTTGACTGGCATCCTCTTTCCTTTAGCTTAATTCCTGTAGTTTGCAACATTTCTTGTCAGGCAGTAATGTGTTGGATGCAGTAGTGTTTTTAATTACCTCAGTTACCATTCTAGTACTACGTTCATTCCCATAATATGCACCTGTATAAATATAAACTTATTGTTGAATGCAAGTGATGTCAGCCTTTATAATGGATGGTCACTTTAATTATAACAGAATTATAAAAGGAAAACTGTTTTTAGCCAGTATTCTCTTGTGAAATATTTTATCTGCAACTAGTTAACTTGACAGCTCTACTGTAACTTTGTTATAATTAAATTTCTGTATCATGTAACTGTCTTGTTTGATTTTATTTCATATTACAGTTTTTAATTCATTTAATTAACATTATAGCCTCATTAACCAATGGTATGTTTTTAATGCAGCTCATTTGTAAAACAGATATTAAGTTACATCCTAATGGACCTATTGCACTCAAGTTCTGTGTAGATTGCACTCTTGCCTGAACCATGACTGAAATTAGACACAGCCTTAGATATTCAAATTTATGTAAAATAACATGAAACTATGAGAAACTGGATTTGGGATTACAAGTGAAATTTTAAGTTCTTCTTTGGTAAAACAGGTATAGTAGAAAGTTGTAGGATGTGAAGCTGTTTGTGATCTAGACAGAAAAAGAGAACAGTTTAAGTTAAGGCAAATAATAACACTTCTCCTAGCAATTTGTTATTTACATTTAAGTTTCTTTAAAATAAAATAAAATAAAATAAAATAAAATAAAATAAAATAAAATAAAATAAAATAAAATAAAATAAAATAAAGTAAAGTAAAGTAAAGTAAAATAAAATAAAATAAAATAAAATAAAATAAAATAAAATAAAATAAAATAAAATAAAATAAAATAAAATAAAATAATAAAGGCTAGATAAGGATTTTAGCCCATAAAATGGCAGAGCTGAATTATAAAAAGTGGGGGATGGAGAACTTTACAACTCATCATCTGTTGAGGTACACTCACAGCATCTAAGTTTAGTAATAGAAAACTTTTTGTAATGTCAGTTTGTCCGGATAGGAAGGCAGTTGTAACATGTGTCTCCTTAAAGTCCTTTCAAATAAAGTGTTTTGAACCATAGGTCCCCAATTGTTGTTTGATGAGTTATTCCAAAGATAAGGAAACAGTGACCAGTGTAAGCTAATGAAAATCTGCAACAGCAAAGTAAAGTTCATCTTTCTGAAAGGAGTGAATGATAAGTAGCCAATAATATCATTGCTTGTTCTACATACAAATATATTTGAAAATGTTATATGATAGTACATGTTTGCAATGTTTGGCAATAAAACTATAATGATGAAATAATAACAACTATTCACTGAGTTTAGTTAGATTTTTAAACTATTTTTAGTAAATTTGTTAGTGTCATTTACTAAACACAAATAACTAAAAGTAGTCATTTAAATATGCGCTGGTCAAAACAACATGATAGAACAAATTATTCCCTTATTTTCTTTTTGGAAATTTTACATAATATTTTGTCACCTTAATTGAACTAAACTTAAGATTCACAGCAGTAATGGATGTTAGCATAATTTCTTTAAATGCCTGTGAATTAACAGCCCTAGGGCAGCCAAGTATTTTGTTGTGAGAGTGTATTAGGATTTCTGGTGTCCCCAAAACAAAGCATATTAAATAATACTTCTTCTTCTTCTTCTTCTTCTTCTTCTTCTTCTTCTTCTTCTTCTTCTTCTTCTTCTTCTTCTTCTTCTTCTTCTTCTTCTTCTTCTTCTTCTTCTTCTTCTTATTATTATTATTATTATTATTATTATTATTAAGATAATTATTATTATTATTATTAAGATAATTATTATTATTAAGATAATTACTATGGCAATTGTCTAGCTTCAAGCTTTTACTTTGCTTATCAAAAAAAATCTTTGCAGAAGAGATGTTTTGTACATGACATGCAGTACTTACAAATATCCTCTAGGTGACACTGTTTACTGCTTTTAGAAGATGTGCAGACCTTTATGAGAAATAGCTACAGTTTGAACCAAATGCATTTAACTATTGTTTGAGCCTAAGCCTCTTGACGTCAGTGGATAATATTTCAGCAGTTTCAGTGCAAACAAGAAGAGATTCTATTATTATCTATAAAACTAAACAAAAATCTTGTATTTTCCATAGAAAGAACTGCAGTTTAAAATACAATTGAGTTTTCATTATGTTCTAAGATATAAAATGTACCATAGGAATGATTCTAATTGCTGAAACCCCTTCTTACACACACTCTTAATTAGTCTGGATAGCTTTGTTTAAAAATGACACTGTATAAATATTAATCTTTTTTTTCCAACTATTCTTTGTTCCATGATCTACATTCATTGTAGCACAGTAAATTTGAGTTCATTAGATCAGTTATTGCTATTTAGATGTAAATGTCTTCAAGGAGGATTAACTACTCTCTAATTCTGATTTTTTTTATTTTTTTTTTTTAAGTCAAGATAATGAAGACATTCTTTGACATTTCTTTGATTAAAAGAAAAAAAGAAAAAACAGAAAAGAAAAAAAAAAGAAAAAAGAAAAGAAACGAAACTCCCCTTGTCTTCTGTACGACACAGTAGTAGGTAAACTTGGAAAGTGCCTGAGCAATTTTTATGGGACTTCAGTTAGTAAATTAAGTTAAGTTGCATTCCAGGAAACAATTTGTTGGTTGAAATGTCTATGTCTATGCTCAAGATGCCTTTCCCTCACAAGGTCATCTTGGTTGCCTCTAGAACCTAAGGGAAGAGTTATATATTTCAGAGTAATCTCTTAAAATATATATATATAAAAATAAAATAAAATAAAATAAAATGGAAAAAAAAAAAAGAAAGAAAGAAAGAAAGAAAAAGAAATAAAGAAAATAAAGAAAGACTATGATGCTTTTTTTTTTAAAAAAAAAAAAAAAAAAAAAAAACAGTCATAGAAGGAGGAAAACCATGGTGATTTATTGGCAGGCACATATGGAGCATGTAGTGATACATGTTGGAACAATGGTTTGAACAACTTTTCAATTTGCACCTTAAGATTATTTTAAAGAATGAGAACGCCTTGTGTAGGAACTGAAAGCAATTGTTAGCAGGCATGCTTTTTAATTACTTGTTACAGATCTGTTAGAAGTGGTAAACGAACCACCAAGAGCACTTGAATCACAAGCTGGAATTCCCTGACAGTTCTCATGGAATCAGGGGATGTGAGAGGTTTTATTCCTTCTCTGTCCTGATTCAAGCACATGTCACTCCTGTTAGCAGAGTATCTTAACCTCTAAGTTATTAGATAATCACGAAGGCTTAGGTTTACCAACAGTACCCAGGGTTTTCTTCAGTGACTGCTTCATGTTTGAGACATAAACAGTTCATGGAGTAAAGAATCCAGTGAGAAAAGCATCTTATTTGTAGATTCTGATAGGGCTTAAGATACATGTTGGTCAGAGAGAAGACTAAGAGACTTCTGAGCAGTTGAAAAAGTAGAAGGTCAGCTTTTCTCATATCTTACCAATATGAATTGAAGCAAGGTGCAGAGAAACTTACTTCAGAGTTTGATGGCATTTAAGCTCAGGCTTTCAGGACTACACTCTGAGACAGATACCTATATCTTATTTTCAGAAAACTAAGAATTTTTTAGATCTGTTTTTTGAAGCTTTGGTTGTTATTTGACCACATAACTTCTCAGTGGTCTTACAGTATTAAGTAAGATCTACTTCATATCAGGACAAGTAATACCAGTGCTAATGAGGACAGAATTTGTGGTAGAATATTTTATATGGGAGCTGACTTAAGCTACATAGGATTGTTAACAATCATTTTTATTGCTAACTATATTAAAGAAGACTTATGAAAACAATCCTTTTGCCTTTATTTTGTGGGGAGCACCTCTGTTTTCAATACTACTTTAAAACATGCAGGTCCTGCTCTTGAGATGATTTTCAGGTGTCTGGAGGCCCATATTCAGGCTGATCACATTCATTTCTGATTCAAGACACACATACACTTTTTTTTTGCTTTCCATCCTTTATTTTTAGGAAAACTGAGCTGACACTTATCTGCTGAATGAGAACCAAATAAGTTCAACTTCTCTAGCCTGATTGGAAGCTTACCCCATTTAATCAAAAACAACAAAAAAGAGAGAGAGATTACATTTCAGCTAAAGATTGTCACTGGCAAACAATGCCAAGCTTTGCCAAAAGCTTTGGCTTTTACTTTATGATGTTACAGTACTTTCACGTACCTGATGGGGTAACTGAAGAATATCTGGGTAACTCTTTGACAGAGGAAGGACGCTGACCCATAAACACATACACAATATCAGACTAAACTGAGTAACAAATGCTTTTATCAATGGAGTGGAGATTTTCACTCATATCAAAGATGTAGATTTAAGGCCAAATTCTACTGGGGAAAGAAAACTGAAAACTTGCAACTCCTTTTGTCCTTTTGTTCCCTCATAGAAGCATAGGTAGGTGTACAGTGAAAGGTTCTGCTATATCATCTGTAAAAAATATCTCTCTCTAGGGCTAGTGAAGATAGTTTCTCCATTCACCTAAATGTAATTATGTTAATAAGATTTCCATAGTTTCTAGATTTAAATAAATAAATAAATAAATAAAATCTGTCATTAATGAACAGAATGTTATTGTGATGACTACAACTGGTTACCCTCAGTGAAGTCATCCTATATATATACATATAAAATAATAATAATTAAAAAATATATATTTCCTACATTTCTCAGTCAAGAATCAGGTGAGCAGTAATGTAAGCCAAGCAATAGCTCAAGTTCAGATTTGAAATGACTGGTATTCATTTAGGTGTGTATGAAATTTACTGAACTGCACAGTGGAAAAAAAGGCCTGGTAATTATTACTTCTCACTGGCATGATAATAGCATAGGTAGTGTGGATTTAATCTTTACAGTGACTGACATACTTTGTAATGCCTGAAAGTAAAAGACCTCCCCAATTACAGATATGAGATAAACTTATAATTTTTATATTATACCTTCATATACCTTCTTTTAGCACCACATATATTTCATCGGAGCTTTTAGTCCAAGAAAATCTGTAGGATTTTGTTATTGTTGTTATATAAATGTACTGCTTTTGATGACAAATAGTCACATAAATATATACTATACAGAAAATGAATGCTTAAATAGGACTCTGAATAAAGTTGAGTTACTGATTTCCAAAAATGCCATATCTTGGAAACATGTATTCTCTCCTCATCCCAGGGCTGAGGTTTGCAAGCATGGATACAAACTAATCAGGCAGAAGACCTTCAGTGTATCTGAGCTTTAGAAAGATAAGAGGGAAAGACAGAGATTTGAAAGGGAATCTAAGCACTGATCCCTGTAAATATGTCTGAAAACAACAACTTTCTGGCATATGTCAGGACAAACTTTGCCAAAATAATAAAAATAAATAAATAAAAAGAACACCAAAGAAAGCCCTATGACAATTACAAGCAATTTCTAATTTTTCTTTTTTATTTTTAAAAATTTGTTTTATTTTAAGATGTCTTCCCCTGGAGGGTGCATTTTCCTTGTTTTGCCGAGAGCTGGGAAGAGGGAGGCCCTGTTAGACTTTGCTCTGGACCGATAAAGCACTCTCCTACCTCTGCTAGGAGTAAAAGCAATCTAATCTAACTGTCTAGACAAGGCTTTGCTCTGGTCTGATCCCACTCTTTGGTGTTGCTTGTGACATCCAGAAATTTGACAAGGAAAGCAAATATTGATCAGTCTGAGGTGTGTTTTGCTGTGATAATTGTCTAAGCATGACTGAGTGATGCCCCTATAGATAGGTGCTTACTTATTTCCTGAGGCATGTCGTCCTTAGAGAGACAGAAACATTGATAAGGAAGAAGACAAAATGACTAACTTTGATGGAGTTTGTGTTGAAACATCTGCTGCTTGTCAACATGGGAGGCAGAAGTGATTTATTAGTAGTAACAAATGAAAACCAATGAAACTCACCATCTTATTCTTTCCCTATACTATTTTCTGACTGTGAATATCCAGTAAGTTCCTATGAAGAGAAAGTAGTACCCTATTACCTGTACATTTTTGCTTTACTTCCATTATAACTTACCACATTCCCAATTAAACATTATTTACTTGAAGACTTTGAGTAACTTCTGCATACTAAGAAACCTGGCCAATAATATCACTGAATGCAAGAGTGAATATCTATGGAGAAGACAAATTGTGGATTTAGGGTGGATTTCAGGTCTTTTAGATTTGTTTTCTCTTGTCCAGAATCCAAATATTTTTAGAGTAATGAACAGTATGTAAATGAATGTGAAGATATTTGGTGACATATAACCTATTCCCTTAAAGTATGCCAAACACAGACCTGTAATTTCCTCCCACTGCTTTAATGAGAGCAATTTCATTGGGATGAATCCTTTAATTTAGGCTCAACATTGCATGGGCACTCTGTTGAATTCTGGCTTCCACATCAAGAGGAACTCTGAGAGGAATTAGCCTACAGAAAGCCAAAATTACATCAAAGTACTTCCCTAGAACATGGTGGCACATACACAGTAAGAGTAACAGTGCCAATGGGAGGAAGAAACACACCTTCTTTGTTATGGGTCTCAAGCTCCAGAGAACAAAGATTCTTTCATAATAACAGCAATGCCACTGGGGCACAGAGAAGGGATGAGATTCAGGAATCTGCCCTCTTCCTTTCAGTGCATACATGGCAAACAGATAGGCATAATCTGTAGCTGTTGCAGTTTTTCCACCAGTGGAACGCAAAACAAAACACCCCCAAAAGGCAAAACTCCAACACTGTAGATTCCTTGTTTTAACTGGAATGTTAAGAAAAACAGAAGTGTTAGAAACAAAAAGAAGCTATCATAACAGCACAATGCATTTAACAGAAATTAGTCATCTGTCTGCCTTCCAATCTGTAATTTAAATGATGAAGCTATGTCTGTGTCAAACAAGTGTTCCACCTCCCTCCCCCCTACCCACCCCCCCACCCCCGAGGACACGAAGCTTCATTAAGCTTCACTACCTTAGTCACCTTTTCTAAATGGTGGGGCATGACTGATATCAGAGTAGGTCCCCAAAACAGAAGATGTTTAGGTGCAGATTCAGATGCAAAGATGTCAATCTCAGTAATACCAAATAGAGTATATATATTGATTTAATTTGGACATATTCTATTTGCAGATGATCTATATAAGCAAAGAGCAGGTAAGAAGTTGAAAATAGAAAAACGAAAAACAAACGAAAAACATGAAGTGCTTGAAGGAGGTTTTTTTTCATATTTTGGGTCTCATTCTCATCCTGTCAACATTGCGTTAGCATAACTCCATCAATTAGACTTACTTACTCTTTTGATGGAAATAAAAATACTTTAGCAAAGCTTTATTCAGTCATTGTTTTGTCTGAACACCTTTAGGCTCCCTTTTCTTTCCTGTCTTTTTCCTTCTCCCATTTCCAAATAACAAAACATTAATAAGACATCAGGTTATTTTCAGGTCTTGGAATACTTTCACCTTACACAAAGCACACTGGTTTGAATCTGCTTCTGTATTCTAATTCATCAGCTACTTCCATCATAAAAAATAATATGAGGGTAACAAAGAATAAAACATTTTTTCTTTTTGTGCCACATGCAATTACATCTTGTTTAAGTGGTCCAATAATTGCATTTTAAATGGCACTTGTTTATTATTCTCTTTTTGCCATTTTCAAAATGTTTTTTATTGTTTCACTAAATAGTTACCAAAGCTCTGTGAGAGGAAAAAAATATCATCACACTCCCAAGCAAGCAATTCAAGTCTGTATGTTAATCTGTACCTTTAAATAAGCAGCAATAATTAATGGGAGTTCGGCACCTTGCTGTATTGTACAGTGACAGGGATTAAACACTGGCACTGCAAAATGCCAGTTTTCAGCTTGTGCATTTGTAGACCCTTCAGAGCCATGAACTGACATTTGCAATCTTTTGCAATCTTTGTCAGTCAAAAAAAAAAAAAGGCAAATTCAGTTAAATTTAGTTCTGCCATTCAAATGGAATAAAGGTTGTCACCTGCCCCCTTTGTGATTTCATTAGCCAGGGACTAAGTTTATTTTCAAGAAAGAAGACCCATTAAAAGGGCCTGATTCTGCATGTATTTCCAAGATCTCAGAAGCTCAGTTGGCTTCAGTTATTCATCATTAACTGACTTTGCTACTGTGGTTTAAGAGTACATATATAATATATAGTCCTAAATTGTTTGCTTACGTGTTTTTGCACTCCTAGAGTTCTAACAAACATTCTGAATAAATAAATAAATAAATAAATAAATAATAGATAGAAATGAGCATATTAAATAAGTACCATGCATAATTCAATGAACTGGCCTTTTGAAATACTTTGATTACATACACTTTACATTACACAAAATATTTTTATTTGACTTCATATGAACTATTTCTGTAAATAAAGACTCCAGGTTCAATCCCTATGCCTAGAAAGAGAAGGAAACTCTTAAACTGGCTCCTAAAATCCAAAGCCTCAGATGTATAAAGTCTGGACAAAAGAATCATGCTTGTAAGGAGAAACATGCTTGCAATGATACGCAGAAAAATGGCTCCACAATCCTCTCTGTATGCTCTTATGAACTTTGTGGCATTCTCCTCTCTTGTCTTCAAAAATTCCTAAAGTTTTCAGGGTTAAGAGCACAGAAGAAGATAAGCATCACTTTTTGGCACAGGTGCTTCTTGTAAGAACTGGATTTCCTGAGGTTACCATGAGACCGGCTTGTGTCAGAAGCCTGAGTCAAGGAGAGAGAAATGCTAGTGCTAGTTTGAGCAGAGCAAAGCAAATGCCTTCCCTATGAAGGTGAAGTACTTCACAGATTAAATACTATCCATAACATGGGGAGACCTCACTTTTTACCTGCCACACTGAACTCTAAACCACTTGCATTTCAGCAGACAATTCAAGGAACCACATCAGGAACACCCTGAATAATCATGGCAGAACTGGCAATTTGGTTTTAAATAATTCCTACTCAGGACGGGACCAAAGCTGCACTTGCTAATGATTTAAGCAACATTTAAAACAAAACAAAACAACAATTTCCTGGGATAATAATAAGGATTGCTAAAGAGCTAGCACATAACCTGCTATTGGAACACACATAACAAATGTTTGTAGCTTATTTTTTCAGAACACTGGAATGAAGGGATATGCTATAGTTGCGCTGTAGGTCAGGTGCAGAGTGTTGTAGAGAGATGGCATGATGCAGAGAGCTCACTTATTAGAATATGAATCAGCTCTCCACAGAAAGTGTTAGAACTGCAGGAGAGGAAAAGCCATTTTGCTTTAATAACAGACTGTAAGAGGCAATCCCAGGTACAAAATGATCAAGTGACCAGAGCCAGTTCGATGAAGAATGATAGCATTTTATGCTCAACACTTCAAGATTAAAGTCTTTAGTTAGCTAAGCATAATGTGAATCAGTTTCATGTATAATGTATTGTGTAAGCCTGTAGTCAGTATGATACAATGTAAGCAATTCCATTTAGTGCAATTTGACTATAGCTAGTACAGAATAATTGGAGTCAGTTTCTAGCATGCTAGAATTTGAGTCAAATATGATATGGAAAATAATTTGATACATAATAATATGGAAGTGAAGATAACATGTAATGATGTGGATGAAGAGTTAATATGCTACAATACAAAAGTCATTCTAATAGGTTATGATGTGATTAGGAGACCAGTGTTCTTAAATGCAGACAAAAGTCTAATACATCATGGTAAAGAAAGGAGGCTATTAAGGAACAGTATAAATAACAGTACATAGCTGCATTTGACCAAACACCAAATGCCATAGTTTTCCCAAATGTAAGATCAACTGAATAAACGTTTACTGGAGGATAAAACATGGCTACTCAAGTGAACATTGGAAACATTTTATGGCAGTTCCTCGAATTTCAGAGACCGTGTACTGCTGTACTGAGTGATTCTGATTCCTGCTCAAGGACTCAGGCTTCTATTAATTTTCTTCCAAGATTATTAGAAGTAGTCATGACAGTTCTAGCCCCTTTGGTGCTCTGAGACACCAATTTACAATCTGTTGTGCAAACACTGTAGTCTGAAGCCCAGCCTTTCCCATTGCATGATTAAAGAACTACAGCATTTTAAAGCAAGCACATTAACATTAACATGGCAGAACTTCAAGTAAACATCTTTGGCTTTCCGATGTAGCTTCAGAAAACATCAAAAATACTCTATTATTGTGACCTGTGACCATTTGGGGTTTAAATCCAACCATGACTTGTTCACTGAAATTTTACTTTTTTTCTCTCCTTAACTTTTCATGAGGCTAACCCTGTATACATGAGAAGAGCTCATTTATGAGCATGTGGTAATCAGTTCTGACTACAAGTTAAAGTCATCCTTGAGCAAACAGAAAACTATTCAGCTTAGCAATAAAGTTAAATAATTATTACCAGGCTATGTGATGTGACTACAATGTGACATTGAAATGGCTATGGTGTGATTAGAATAAGAATGTTGTATGTCTGTGATGTTACTAGAATGAGGCTATAAAACGTCTGTGATGCCATACTGCTGTGATATGACTAGTGTCAGAAAAAATGTGTGCATTATTAACGCATACATAAACATGCCATATTTCAGAAGCAGACTGCATTACACAGAATGCTCGTAGTTCTAATTATCTTCTTTATTAATGGCTGTTCTGCTTTGTATTTTGGAAGACGAAAGGATTGCATACTTAATTCATTCACAGAATTCTTCTTCTAAGCAGTTTGGCAGTAAGGTTGCTCCTTTGTGTCACTTGCTTGACTTTCAATGCTGGGGCTCTAGCCATCCTTCCTGTATTACATAATGAACATTTTTCTTAAACTATTATTAGATTCAGTTCCGTTCGCTACCATTACTTGATGTCATCAAAACCAGAATCAATTTTTTCTCTAGGGCTGTAATAGGAGTCTTTCAGACACAAATACAAAGCACTGCAAAACTAAGAATGTTTATTCTTTACACATCGTGTGATTACAGGATTGCAATGTTCACATACACAGCGTGTTAACAGTCTGTATCTGTATCATTTCCAAGGGGATGTGCCACAGTAGTATCAGCATGTACCACACAATGCCAAGCCATTCAAATTACTGACCTCTAACAGATACAAGGAACTTCCACTATTACTTAACACTGTGTCATATGTGTTCCATATGTATATATGGGAATCTGAAGGTAGGAGGCTGCATTTGAAAATGTAAAATCTTCAAGGTAGAAACTCAGATCTCTAGCTGGCCTGTGCTATCTATTGAAAATGTGTACATTTTCTAGTTGCAATATCGCATATACAAGAAGTCAAATACCAATGTTATCTTTGTTTTTTTGTATGCACATCTATTTGAAAGGCTTAACCAGAAACAGCAGCAAGCATGGCCATGTATCTGGGCATACTAAATTGGAGAGGTACTGTGCGATACTGCTTGCAAGTTCAAGCTGAGAAAAGCTAGCAATAAAAGCAGTCAAATGAAGGTTCATTCATGCTTTAGAAAACGTTGAAAAATGCACTATATATAATGCACTATATATAATGCAGTATAATCATCTTCTTGTCACACTTTTGAGGTCACTCATATCATAATACATCGGCGTTTTATTACATTGTCTTCCAGGCATGTGATGCTTCTTTGTGGCTAGCTGGATAATTTACCTGTGTCATTTACAGGGAAGGAGAAATGCTCACTTTTATTATTTATCAAACCACAGTGAAGTGTTTTCCAGTTCAGTGTTTAAGCAGCCCAAAAAAAAAAAAAAAAAACAACCAAAAAAAAACAGCAAAACATCTCTCCCTTCAGCGAGTATCTTGGCTGACCCTTCGGGAAGGGGAAGGAGAAAGGTGTGCAGGCGTAAATGGGAGCCGAGACAGGGCTGGAGTCTGAGCAGCAGCGTGAATTATAGATGAAAAGGCATGTATTAAATATAAAGCCGAAGCACGCTGAGGAGGGCCGGGGCAGGGTGCTTGCTGCGGGCTGCAGGCCGCGGAGGATGCGCGGGGCCAGCAGCGACCCGCGCCGCGCCGCAAGCGCTCCCCCCGGGCACAGCGGACCGGGCGCAACCCCCCCTAAACAAAAATAATAATAATAAAAAAAATCATTATTTTTTCCACCCTCTCCCCACGATGGAGCCTCGCTGATGGGGCACCCCACGCCCGCCTCGGCGCCCCCGACCCCCCGATGCGCTCCCGCCCCCTTCCCCCCCGAGCGGGGGGGGCGCTCCTCTTTTCTTCGCCCCGCTCCTTCCTCGCCCCGCTTCACCCCGCTTTTTCGCTTCGCCCCGCGGCTCAGCTCGGCTGGGCTCGGCCCTCCCGAGCCCTCCGCGGGGTGCGGAGGCGCTGTGCTGCCCTGCTGCCCCCGCCGGCCACCCCCGCGGAGCGACGCGGCCGGCGGCCAATGCCAGGGCCGCGCTCCGGCAGCCGCCTCCCCCGCCGCTGTGGGCCAATGCAGTGCGGCGGGAGGGGGGGCTTAGCGCCGCTCACACCCTCCCTCTGGGCTTATTGAGAGTTATATCAAGAATTTCAGTTCAGAGAGAGAGAGAGAGAGAGAGAGAGAGAAGAACGAGAGAGAGGAAAGGAGAGAGTGTGCGTGAAAGGGAGAGACAGGGAGGGAGGAGGGAAAAGCGCTGTCGCTTCCTCCCATCGCTGAAGCAATAATCTGCTAGGATTTTTTTTTTTTTTTTTTTTTTTGTGGGTAACTATCACCCCAGAGATAAAGAGGGGGGAGAGAAGCACCGCCAGACCAACTCTGTCATTTCCAGTAAGAAGTTGCAGACTTAACGTAGCTGGCTCTGCTCTGGTGAGAGAGGGATGGAAATTGTGTGCAGTGCAGAGCGGAAAATACCCCCGATCTGAAGAAGTGAGTGCACCGGATTTCTGCTTGCTGTTTGTTTGTGCTGTTGCGTGTATGTTAAACACCCGAAGGATCGCCGCTTAATAGAAATGAAACGTGGAGAGGATGACTAACGACAGAACTGTGAATTTGTTCCCTGGAGTTGCTAATTTGCCACCCCGAAGCAACACATATCTCAAGGAGGAAGCGTTTGGCTGCTGCTGATTTCTCCAAAACTGGTGGTTTACCAGATGCATTGTGCTGTATCTGCTGGAACAGATCATTGCTTAGCTGCAGCAGATCGTCAAAGGTAGACAACCAACGTAAGTGCAAAGTTACCCATACACTGTGATGCATTTCATTAAAAGAAATAATAAAAGCCAACATGCAGTGTATTTACCTAGGGAAAGAATCAGTATTTTGAATTCAGTTGGTGTTGGTGGCGAAGGCTCACCTACTCACAGTATCTGCATCCCTACCTGCATCACTCTGCTGGAAGTAATCACGGGCATCAGCTACCGTGCTGCTTAATGCAGATAAGATTAGTGCTTCGGGGCTGCCCACTTCCACCAAACTGTAGGTGCTGGGAGCCTTGCACCCTGATAATTTGCGTTTAGCAGAGCATGCAAACATAAGTCTTTCTGTCGCTTTTTTTTTTTTTTTTTTTTTTTTTTTTTTTTTTAACCTGCATTATTAGTCTGCAGTATTTGTGTGTGGCAGCTGCTAATAACATCCTGAAGGGAGATCACTGTCAATGGGGAAAGGCTGTACCTTTCTTTCTCCTCTCATACTCAGAAGAGATGTTCTCCCCCTCCATCTGTAAACATACTGGCTGCTCCTAAGTTGCATTTGGAATTTCCAGCCCCATGTTTTAGACAGTGTTTTGAAACAAACAAATAAAGTTTAAGGTTATTAAGCAGAAGGAGAAGTATCCAACATCTGGAGGGGAAACGTCGAGCTGAGAGTGTAAGAAACTGTAAGTCCTGATATTGTCTTGTCAGTCAATAGGGATGTGAAGTAGCCAGTGACGACTGCTGCAGCAGCAGCATGTCCGGGTGGTTATTTCCCAGTGCGATAGCAATAGTGGGGGGATGCAAGGCACAAGAAGCAAAGAGAAATCTGGTTAGCAAGAGCTAAAAAAAATGCGTATGGAAGCAAACAACAAATGACATTCGGCAGCTGCCATAGCAGTTACAATCCAGCAGAAGTACAGGATGATTTTTACTTGCACGAAATGACTGGGTGGAGGAGGGTAGAGGGAGAATGCACGTTACGGATTACACGGTGTACCAAGAAATTATTCAGAAAGTACGTGTCGAAACTGTAGCTACCCTTAATCCTGCAAGTAGTTATTTCTGTTCTTGCTCTGTGCAAATGCAGCCAATGGGATATTGGTGCATTTGTCTGGAGGGATTGCTTTAAAAGGGAGCAATAGGAAAATGTAGTATTGCGAGTGTGTCTTTGCAAAAACAGGTAGTAGCTGGAAATTGTGGATTTTTCATGCCTTAAAAGCCAATAATGCTGTTCTGTATGGTTGTGTTGACAGTGCTGTCTCCAAGTAAGAAATGAGATGTAATGCATCCTGCAGTCCATGCATGCCTCCTCTTGCAAATCGCGCATCATTTCTCTGTGGAAACCTTTAAGTCCTAAGATCCAGGCAAAGAGAATAAAAACATTATCATGGACCTGAGGGATTTTTACCTGTTGGCTGCTTTGACTGCCTGTTTAAGGCTGGATTCTGCTGTAGCTCAAGAACTTATTTACACTATTAGAGAGGAGCTGCCTGAAAACGTTCCCATAGGAAACATACCAAAGGACCTGAACATTTCTCATATCAATGCTGCCACAGGGACCAGTGCCAGCCTTGTCTACAGACTCGTGTCTAAAGCAGGGGATGCCCCTCTGGTCAAAGTGTCCAGTACCACCGGGGAAATCTTTACAACATCTAACAGAATAGACAGAGAAAAACTTTGTGCTGGCGCTTCCTATGCAGAAGAAAATGAGTGCTTCTTTGAACTTGAAGTGGTGATTCTCCCCAATGATTTTTTCAGGTTGATCAAAATAAAAATAATTGTAAAGGATACTAATGACAATGCACCTATGTTTCCATCCCCTGTCATCAATATCTCCATACCAGAAAACACTCTGATCAACAGTCGCTTTCCAATCCCATCAGCAACAGATCCTGATACAGGTTTCAACGGTGTACAGCACTACGAGTTGTTGAATGGACAGAGTGTCTTTGGACTGGATATTGTAGAAACTCCAGAAGGAGAGAAATGGCCTCAACTGATTGTGCAGCAGAACTTGGATAGAGAGCAAAAGGACACCTATGTGATGAAAATCAAAGTGGAGGATGGAGGTACCCCACAGAAATCCAGCACAGCTATCCTGCAAGTCACAGTAAGTGATGTCAATGATAACAGGCCAGTTTTTAAAGAGAGTCAAGTAGAGGTCCATATACCAGAAAATGCCCCCGTAGGCACCTCCGTAATTCAGCTTCATGCTACAGATGCAGATATAGGAAGCAATGCAGAAATCAGATATATTTTTGGTGCCCAAGTTGCCCCTGCCACCAAAAGATTTTTTGCTTTAAACAATACCACAGGGCTGATCACAGTTCAGAGGTCCTTAGATCGGGAAGAGACTGCTATTCACAAAGTGACCGTGCTGGCTAGCGATGGTAGCTCTACACCAGCTCGGGCAACCGTTACCATCAATGTCACTGATGTAAATGATAACCCTCCTAACATAGACCTCAGGTACATTATAAGTCCCATCAATGGCACAGTGTACTTATCTGAGAAAGATCCTGTCAATACAAAGATTGCCCTAATTACAGTTTCAGATAAGGACACTGATGTGAATGGCAAAGTGATCTGTTTCATTGAGAGAGAGGTCCCCTTCCACTTGAAGGCAGTTTATGACAACCAGTATTTGTTAGAGACCTCTTCCTTGTTGGACTATGAGGGCACCAAAGAATTCAGCTTTAAAATTGTTGCTTCTGATTCTGGCAAGCCCAGTTTGAACCAGACTGCCCTGGTAAGAGTTAAACTGGAGGATGAAAATGACAACCCTCCGATTTTCAGCCAGCCTGTAATTGAGCTGTCAGTTTCTGAAAACAACCGTCGTGGTCTATACTTAACAACTATTAGTGCCACAGATGAAGACAGTGGGAAAAATGCAGACATTGTTTATCAGCTTGGCCCTAATGCCTCCTTTTTTGATCTGGATCGAAAGACGGGAGTTTTAACAGCCTCCAGAGTTTTTGACAGAGAAGAACAGGAACGATTCATTTTCACTGTTACAGCCCGAGACAATGGCACCCCTCCTTTGCAGAGTCAAGCAGCTGTAATTGTTACTGTATTGGATGAAAATGACAACAGTCCCAAATTTACTCATAATCACTTTCAGTTTTTTGTATCAGAGAACCTACCAAAGTATAGCACTGTGGGAGTGATCACGGTGACTGATGCAGATGCTGGGGAAAATAAAGTGGTGACCCTTTCCATCCTGAATGACAATGAAAACTTTGTGCTGGATCCATTCTCTGGAGTTATAAAATCCAATGTTTCTTTTGATCGAGAACAGCAGAGCTCCTACACCTTTGATGTGAAGGCAGTTGATGGAGGACAACCTCCTCGCTCTTCTACAGCAAAAGTAACCATAAATGTAATGGATGTTAATGATAACAGTCCTGTTGTCATTTACCCGCCTTCTAATACTTCTTTCAAGTTAGTGCCACTCTCAGCAATTCCAGGATCAGTGGTAGCAGAAGTGTTTGCTGTAGATATTGACACCGGAATGAATGCCGAACTGAAGTACACAATAGTAAGTGGAAATAACAAGGGTTTGTTTCGGATCGATCCAGTGACAGGTAATATCACTCTGGAAGAAAAACCAACTCCTAGTGATGTGGGGCTGCATCGCTTAGTTGTCAACATAAGTGATTTGGGTTATCCCAAATCCTTGCATACTCTTGTGCTTGTATTTTTGTATGTGAATGATACTGCTGGAAATGCCTCTTATATTTATGACTTAATACGCAGGACTATGGAAACACCTTTGGACCGGAACATAGGGGACAGTAGCCAACCCTACCAAAATGAGGACTATCTCACGATCATGATTGCTATTGTGGCAGGTGCAATGGTTGTTATAGTGGTGATTTTTGTCACGGTTCTCGTTCGCTGCCGGCATGCATCCAGATTCAAAGCCGCACAGAGGAGCAAGCAAGGTGCTGAATGGATGTCTCCCAATCAGGAGAACAAGCAAAACAAGAAAAAGAAAAGAAAGAAAAGGAAATCTCCAAAGAGTTCTCTTTTGAACTTCGTGACCATTGAGGAGTCCAAACCTGATGATGCAGTTCATGAACCTATCAACGGGACAATCAGCCTTCCAGCAGAGCTGGAGGAGCAAAGTATAGGAAGATTTGACTGGGGCACTGCACCACCAACAACCTTTAAGCCTAACAGTCCTGATCTTGCCAAGCATTACAAATCTGCCTCTCCACAGTCTGCTTTTCATCTCAAACCTGACACTCCAGTTTCAGTGAAAAAGCACCACGTGATTCAGGAACTCCCGTTGGACAACACCTTTGTTGGTGGTTGTGACACCCTTTCCAAACGCTCTTCCACTAGTTCAGATCACTTCAGTGCCTCAGAGTGCAGTTCCCAAGGAGGCTTCAAGACAAAGGGCCCTTTACACACCAGACAGGTAAACGAGCACTTTTACTGGTCTATAAGTACTGCATACAAGTGCCCGATCAACCAGTATTAAAAGTGCAAGTATATTTATTTTTGGTTTTGTTTCAGTCTAATTTAGCTTAATTATATTATGGGGGGAAAAAAAAAGGAAAAAAGAAACAAAACAAAACAAACAAACAAAAAACCTCAACCCCTTTAATTTTACTTGGGGTTTAACCACGCATTTGCTAAATACCTCCAAAACTTTGGGTTTTGAAGAATACTGATTGTTAAAGAACTGCATGTGTCCCTGCATATGCACATACATATGCATAAAAAAAGATGAAAAAAAAAAAAGACGTTTTTTTTCTCCCCATTATTTGACTGTCCAAATGTAAAAGTTAATGAAGAAAAAAATCCTCTTTCCCTATATGCTAAATTTCAGACAGAAAGATGTGATTGTTTCAAGATTGAAGGGATATGTACATTTAATTTCAAATTTTGATCTGAGTTGTCTTGAGTTTCTTTTACAGTTCAAGCTTATCTGGAACTTTGTTAAGTTAGTGTTACTAAAAGGGTTAATTTTTTTTCCGTAACAAAGACAGCTGAATTTCTAAGCTACTTCGTCTGTGAAGCATGTGGTTTGTTGGTAGGATATATTTAAGCCATACAGAAGTCTTCCTCTGTTTTGAGTTCAAATTATTGTGTTGTAATAGATTAAAGTTGGTATCGTATAGACAGTTCGTTGCATATTTTAAAAAATGGCCAAAGCATACTTTCAAAAAGGAATGTGTTCTCTGAATACATTTGAATTATACAGAAAAAAAAAGTCAGCCCACTGTAAATATTTTCTCATCTTAGTAATGCATAAGTGATCTGTCATAACTCATTTTAAACTGTGAAATACGCCATATGAAGCAGGATTAGGAGGCTGAGAAACTCATATTTCAACCAAATCCAGCATTAGTTTTTTTTTAGGTCTAATAATTCCTTGCTAATAAAGATTTAAATGCAACGCTGTCTAATTTATTTTATTGGTGCTCATCTTTTGCCACTAAATTAGAATGTCAATGTAGCCTGTAGATGGCACTAAGGTACTATGTCGTTTAGGCTGGCCTGATGCCAGTCCTGCAGTAGGTAGGAAAAGGGGGGAGGGAAGGATCAAGCTGGTACTACAGCCAAAGAACCTTTTATTTAATGATAGTTGCACTGGAGTGGTCAGTAGTTAAGTTCGTGTGTTTGCAAAGCAGCTTTCCTAGTGCTTAGCTTTCACTGCACCAACTTTTTAGGTGTTAGAAATGACGTTCATACACCTGCTGGCATTGTACCCTACAAGTTATGGTGATTTCTTTGTGTTTATTAGGGATGTGGATCTTACAGAATCAAGCGAGACACATTTAGGCTTGTCATTGCAAAAAGATTTTGACAGTAGCCAAGTTTAGGCTAAAGTCATTCCCTTGCTGTTGCATTAGCCTTATCTAAGATGAATGTGATGTACCCAGAACTGTGTCTTGACTTTGGGTGTCTGTAAGGTGTCACACTAACAAGATACTAAGAATAAAACAAGCACTTCTGAGGCAGTTCTGCTAAACTCACTACTCTTAGACAACTCATACTTATAGTGAGACACTGAAAACATCTTAGAAGATTGGTGCAAAAACTTAACCTTTCTAAAGGGCTTTAAATTGCGGTGAACTCACATAGTGTGCAGGCTGCTTTGCTATACAGCACCATAAACAAACTGACAGCATAAATTTAAAAAAATGTTTTTAAAAATAAAATAAAGGAAAAAAAAAGCATAGAAGAGCTCTGCATAATCAGTGGTTACTTGGCTGAAGTTTCCAGATTTTTTTCCCCAGTTTTAGTTACAAAATATAACACAACCAACCCACGCATTCCTTTTCTGTTCAGAGATGTTGTTAATTTAGCTCGAATTAGCTTTCCAAACTCTATTAAGAAACTCAGACTTAATCCCCCACAGTATCTTGAGGCAGTTAAGATCCAAAATATGATTTACCTGACAGAATATGTAAGCTCTGCACTGTGAAACTGAGTATGAGGAAACAAAGAAGGAAACACAAACAAACAAACAAACAAACAAACAAAAACTACAGGCAATATTTTTAGTTACCTGTATTCATTACATTAAATATATTGGTTTCATTTAATAATCAGCCATTATATCTATATTTGTCTTATTTGTTTGTATGGATGTGATTCAAATTCCATTGAAGACTTATTAAAGTCTTCATATGCTGACCCTTCTGAGGTCAGCAAATATTGATGTCATACGATTTTTATCAGTCCCTGTAAAAGCTGTAATATTATGTATAGCTGCAAATATTACTGTTTCTTAGACAGACTATTATCTAAACTGAGTTTATGTATTTTTAGTTCATGGAGGAGGAGATGGTGTTTTTGTTTGTTTGTTTTGTTTTGTTTTTTTCATGCATGTTACAGGAAGTAACCTTCTTGTGTCCTTTTAACACTTCTGGCTGGAGGAGTACAGCCAACAATGGTGGTAATCATTAGCAGTCTTGATATTATTCGTTATTCTTTCTGTAATTCCTGGGATTAGGTTGCATTTTGGCTAGCATTCATTGGCACTGACGCTTTCATAAGTCTTTCATAGGTCTTTTTGGTTGGTTGTTTTTTTTAGGTGTGTTATAGAGTATGGCCTTTACACAAAGTATTCAGACTTAAAGATAAAAACCTCACTAAATAGTAGTTAATACTAATGTCACAATATCCAAAAACTTTTTTTAAAAAAATCCTTCATGAAGAGATACCTAGTTCTCTGCCACTGTACTGTTTTCTTAAGGTTTAAAATAATTCTTTTCTCGGTGTCTTATGTTACAAGTTGTAATAAGTTACCTATATTTTGATTTTATTTATGTGGTTTGGAAATGGTATGGGAATCATTAAGATGGGGAAAGATGACATACGGGATTAGTATATGTCTAAGAAATACTGGTATCCTAAGTTTTTATTTAAATTTTCTTTCAGTCCAAGCGAAATACACATGCAGTGTATCTTGCAGATGAATAAATTAAAACTCATAGAGAGCTGAGACCCAAGTCCACACTTGGACTTTTTTCAAGCAAAATCCCATTACTTTTAATGGGAGCTGGGCCCTAGAAGTCCATTAGAACTGGGACCTAAGTCAGAAAGCTTTTAGAATTCAGAAATAGATTGTTCAATACAAACTTCTTAGTATTTTTTGCTGGGCAATTTCTGTGCAATTGTCAATAAATTTAGAGGAAATTCTGTGGTTGTCTTCACATATCACTTTGAATTGCACAGGCTGATGTTTCAGAAATATCCAGTATAAAAACCAAAGCCTTCTTCAAGTGCCTATATTGCAGTAAACCTGGTGGATGCTCTGAAAAGAGCATTTTTGAATACTTGAACTTGGGATTGTTCTAAATGCTAATTCACATAATTAGGAGTGTGGAAAGGATGTTACACACCACCAGCTCGTATAGCTAAGCTTCCAAAATCAGTGTTATGACTCATAACGAATGCTTAAATCTATGCAGGCTTCTCAATCAGTGTTCTTTTCAGAATTTGATTGAACTTTAAAATGCACTTCAAATTAGTAAGTCACTACACCAAACAGCTACACGGAAATACAGAAGAAGACAACATGTATTCTTCGTTGTGAAAGACCTTTTATAAAAAGCAAATAAACAGATAAAAACCTCTTATTCAATGTCACTAGGTTAACAACAGATTAAATAACAAAAGAAATCATGGGCAATTTACCATGGTTATCCAAGTTTTAAATTATAATAACTTCATTTAATCAGATTTGAAGTACAGCAGTGGCAAATAACACAGGTTTTGACCCAAACCTTCAGTGTGCATTCTTAAGCAAACAACCTTTAGGCATGTGCTTAACTTTCATTTAAAGTAGTGGGACTGAAGCAGATCCTTAAAGTCCAAATTACTTCAAACGCTGTTTTCAAGAAAAACTGCTGGTTTTTTTTTTTTTTTTTTTTTTTTTTTTTGTTGTTGTTGTTTGTTTGTTTTTTTTTGTTTTTTTTTTTCTGTGATCTGATGGCAGAAATTTAGGATTTGGGGCTTCACTGACACATAAAATGAATTCCATACTAAGGTATATTTTTAATCATACAGTCGATAACATAAGGTCTGTGGAGCTTGTTTTACTCCTTTTTCAGTCAATGGACTTTTTGCCTAATCAAGGAAGCCAGACTCACACTGATCAGTCCAGATCACAAGCTTTCTGTGGCAAATGTGGCTGATATTGTCTTACTCTGGAGTATTTGAATCTGTAACTTTGGGGTTTATATAATATTTAAAAAAAAAAAAAAACCTTAAAACATTAGTGATTCTATTTTCATATACTGAGAGTGACAATTTCAAGGTGCATAAGATGATGGAAATTTGCATTGTAACAGCAGTGCAGAATTTACATCACTTGCAAATATTAAAATTCTGTAACCATAGCATTCCATAATTCTGTACAAGGTATTATTTTTATTGGCCCTGTTTTACTACTCAGTAGAAAAAAAGAATACAATTCCATTGTTTCTTTTCCTTTCCCTGCTTAATTTCTGTATGTATTAGCATGGATTAGTCTTGTGTGAGGACTAGTCACCTGGAAAAATGTCTGCATGTAAAATTTTATTGCTTTGAGTTCTATATATTTATATATCTATATCTATACTAAAATATTAGAAATGTTGAAAGTGTGCAGTGTATTTTTACTATCCTTGTATAACTGAAAAATAGGTTAACAGATTTTGCTCAACTGTCTAAAGAAATTCATTTTTCAACTGAGACCAAGCATGGAAAATTTTAGCTGAAAAGAAGAATTTTTCAGAAAGTTAAGAGCATGTGAAAACTCTGGGTTATAATGGAAATCTGAACATAACCTTAAGCTATAATACCATTTTCAATAGTGACAGTAGAAATGCTAAACTAGAGTAGGGAACATTTTGTGTATACAGATACAGACAGCAAAAGTTTAGCAAGCTTCCTTGTTCTTTAAATGTTTCCAATGCAAAAGTATTTTATCAGAACTGCTAGAGTCTCATCTGTCCTGAATGTGCAAAACCAAAGTTTCATAAATGCTAATAAATTTATGGCACATGTGGAACAGTGAATTGGATCCTGAGAGTTTAATACTATTGGAATTCTGTGATAATGTTCTTTTGTGTATAGGAACAAGGAAGAATCCTTATAGTTTCCATTTCAGATTTTCACTTCCAAAGAATCTATTCTTCTAGCACAGCAAAACCGTATCAGCCGCAGTTTATTGACAGCAATTTTATTGTAGCTTGAGGCTTACAGTAAGCTGTTTATTGCTGTTCCCTAACTCAGTTGACGGCAATTGGGGAATTAATTTTCTTGCCCCTGATGTGCTTTCTTGGGTATAAACAACAGATGTTAAAGATAGGAAAACTGTGACCCATTTACATGCAGCAACTTTTTATGGGCACAGCCTACCTGTCTGAAGTGCAAGTTTCAAATCCTAAGTAAGATTCCTTCATCAGTTCTAGGATTCTTACTTTGGCAATACAACTTTTCATCTGTATGTATTCTGTACAAGGGCAAATAAATAATACCTAATGGACCAATCCTCATCTAGGCAAATTCAGTTCAACAGCAGCTGAGTTCAAGTTTCATTTATTTCAGGAGGTGCTGTATCTTCTTACTCTAGGATTTAATTGCACCTAACATACAGAATATGACTGACCAAGTGGACATACCATGTACTGAAAGATCAGGTGATACCATAATTTTTGGTGTCACTTCCCCGGCAAAATATTATGGTGGTTTTTAAAATGTATACTCAGAAGTTTCCTCAATGGCTACCAAAGAAGAACCATCTGACACACACTCTGTAATGTCCATATCTTTGCTGAAGGAAGAGAGAAACACAAAATCACACAACACTTTCTTTTTGTTTTATTACTGCTTTGACTTGACAGCCTGTGGTGGAATGCATGTGAAATGATTTATCCCAGTAGACTGATGTAAGCATTTAATTTGTTCATTTCTGATTTACCTGTGAAAACATTCCATTCACTGAGAAAAGATTTCCCAGGCTGTAGATAAGAAATGAATGGATGCTATCATCTTTTACTGAATTGGGGGGCATCTTCTCTTTGTTTCTTTTGCTGTCTTTTAGCAAAACATTTGCAATATAAGGGGCTTTAGTGTCTTACCTGACTGAGATTTTAAGTGCTTGTCTTGACACAAAATGCATATTATCTTAACAGGTCCTTTATAATTAAAATATCATATAAAATAGTTCCTTTTATTATAGCTGAAATAATTTTGTTGTGATGGATTGTGTTTTAGTGAGCTATAAACTCTCTGTGGAAACAAAAATAGTCATTACTGATATAAGACACCTTAAACTGGTATTACTACATTGTTGTTTTGGTTGTGCAATCATGAAAATAAATAATCAAATAAATCAAATTCAATTATTTTGTATAGCACCATGTTTATAGTCACACAAAACCATATGTTGATTATTTCTAGGACCTAAGGATTCAGGGAAGCATTTGGCCTACTCCAATTTTGATATCAATTTCATGCTGGTCTTACTAGAAAAATCTGGACTTTCAAATCTTTCTCATTTTTTTTCAAACTTTCTCAGTTTTGAGCTTAATGAGTACCATGAATTATGTGTGATAATACTAAGCAAGCTGGTTCAAAATCTTAATTTGTAGTCACATTGAGGTGTCTAAATTGTATCAGTCTCAAAAGCTGTGCTTTTTTTTATTATTATTTTTATTATTATTGTTTCTTTTGCAGCAAGTGAGTTGGGGGTGGGTGATTTGTTTTAAAGTTTTAGCATGGGTTCTTTTGCATCTTCTTTTGCATAAAGAGGGAAAATTGAGTAATTTAACATTTACCAGGAAAACACTGAGAGCTGGCTGCAGCTGATGTGTAATTTCTGTAGTTTCCTACAAGATAATGTTGTAGTTTTACCATTTTCTTTTATGTAGCTTTTACCATTTCTTTTATGAAATGCCACACCAACTTTTTTTGGGGGGTATGCATCTTGATTTTATTACTTGAAAGTTGTTTTTGCATATGCTCAGTTCTTGCTATAAAGAGACACTTTTTAGAGTAACAGTTCAACATTTGAAACTAAGTCCAGACTGGAGTAAATCTGCTGATTTATGCCATGTGCATCTCTTTCTGATGTTATCTACTTTATAAAAGCAGTAGGATGACACTAAGATAATGTTTTCAAAATCTGAAAAAAAAATGTGCAATGAAGTGGGACTCAGGTGAATTAAAAATCATTTTATTTTGAGCTGAATTTGATTAAATGTGGAGGATCAGCTATCGGATTTTCTTCCTTTCTTTGTTTCCTGCCCTACATTTGTAGGAACAAGATTTAGGTAGCCCTTTAAAACAGCTCCCACTGCCCCCCCAAAAAACATTAATTAGATATTCTTGCTGGCTGATTGCTGGAAGACGATAATTATCAATGTTGATCTGTAAAATGCTTAGTAGCCTCAAATTGATATTCGTCCATTCTCCTTCATTCTTTCTAGCCAAAGTAAGTGTGAGATCCTACTCTGAGTTTGAATTTAGCAGAATATTCTTAGTACCTCATAGGTTTTCATGTGTTACAAATAATGCGATTGGTTTTCTTAATTGTTAAAAATTGTTAAAAATCTGTGTACAATATTTTCTATAAAATGAGCTACTTTAGTCTATGTCATATAGCTTTTAGTACACCAAAAAATCTAAGATGAAGTCCATGTTTCAGTTGGGAATGATACTCCCCACTCTTATAGCTTCTTTTTTATTGGTATGTAGCATCTTTTAAATACCTAAACATGATTAATGCAAATTTCTGTCTCAAAATCTGTGCTCCTTCAAAACACATAAGGTACAGTGGCAATTATGTTTCTGAGGGGAAGACATCTCTAGGACATACGCTTTTATGTATGACATATATAAGAGGTTATTATAGGGAATTTTCACTTAGATTCCTGAAGAGAAATAAAAGATTTGATACTGACCTTCATGGTGGAATACTTCAACCACTGAAGTTTATGTGAGTCTTTGTTTTCCCCTACCAGTATTTTTGGAAGAAAATTCTAACACCTTGTTTTAACAGGAATAGGTCCGGGAGATACAGAAAAGGGTGTAGATCCGTGAGTTTTAATTATAGTGAAAACCTCCTTGATGTGTAAAATAAGGTCTAGAGCCTGAAGGAGAGTGATATTGAGCCCCTGTTTTGGGGAGCTTTTCACTCAGTGTCCTAGTTTTTGTGAATATGATTGTTACGCCAATCCCTCTCCTTGCAGCCTGTAATGAATACATCTGAACAGGTGCCCAAGTTCTGATTATGGATCTAGCCTAATTTCTGCAAATTATGTTCACAAAAAATGAGCATCTTCCTTTGTATAATTTTCAACACTGTACTTAGCTGGTAGCACCTGTGCACACAGTACCTGGTTTTGTTTCTGTTGACATTATGGTGGAATTCATTTTGTGTAATTTCTAATTGCATGTCAAATCTGGGTTCACAATTTACTCCATCATTAAAGAAAATATGCTAGTTTAAGCTGGTTGTTGAAACTGATGGATACAGTTGGATGAGATGCATCACACAACAGTGAAGACTGTGGTGCAGTGAAAAGTATGATCCAGTATGATCTGTACTTTTCATTTTATCAGTATTGAGTAGGATCCACTCCAGTTTTCTCACTGAAGTCAAGAGAAGGGCTTTAAGGGTAAGTATTTCCATAGGTAAAGATATAATCTGAATAGCGTATATGTCCACAAAAATGTATAGTATGCACAGTTACTTACCTTTGGGAATGTCTTCTTTAGAATACGGATCAAATCCAAAAGGTTCCAGAATCAACAGAAACATCCTTTTTATTAAATTGTTATCAAGCCATTTGCACAGCTGACTATTTTAGGAAGATGATACAGTGAAACTCAAGAGTTTTGTTGTTACCATTAATTTTTTTTTTGTGGTCGTTTGTTTTGTTTAGGTTCAGTTTTTGGTGCTGTGCTGAGTATTTCTGGTTTTTGTTTTGTTTTGTTTTGTTTTTGCTGAGTGCTACATGCTCCTTGATACCTCATTCTGTGAATGTGAGCAAAGAAAAAGGAAGATGCAAGCTATCTCTAGAAGCTGTATCTACCCTCTGTTATAACTGGCCATTCACATTACACTGTAAAAATGCTTCTTCTACTTCTTTTAGGTATGTGACTATAGCAGTATGAATTTTCAGTCACTTATCACATTGTTTCACTTTCGCCATTTCAAAAATACAGGTCAAAATACCAGTGTTATATACTAGTGTTATCAGTAAGAGAATTTGAAATTGCCTTCAGTTTGTGACAACAGTACACTGAAATTATACTGAAGCCTGCAGCATCCAGAGCAGCAGGAGGTAGACTATGCACCAATAGTAAAACTGTAAAACTATGGGAGTAAAGCTCCCATATTTTTAACAACTGCCAGATAAATAAAAAAAAAAAAAATAAATGAAATCTGCATCTGTATAAGGACAGTAAACCTTGCCTGTTGAAATTTAATCTCTACTGTGTACAGGAGATGGACTTTCCTATTTGAGATTTCATCAGTTTCATTTCAGAAAGCTGTTATATCTGTCAAACATTTCAGTTTGAAATGAACGTCTGATTTTTTTTTCCTTTGTGTGCTACAAGAGCACCTGGTTGTCAATCAGCAGAAATACAAAATGAGACAAGATAGATGATCCACTACCATGACTGGCATTTTATTTTTATTTTACAAGTCCTTTTTTCTTTCTCAAACTGCGATGACTTAAAAATGGCAAAGCATGTCTATGCTGTGAAAATACAAGAGAAACATGGATGTAGCAAAGGGAACCCATCCTTGGCTTGCCCTGTTCCTGTTTGTTTTGACTACCGATAGCCATTCTTCTGAGCGTTGGTACAGAACAGGTGGGCAAGTACAGGAAACTGTAGTTGACTAGTGAGATAAATTGTGTGAATGGTACACCGTCTTGTGAATAAGATTTAAATATGCTTTATGAGTGATATTTAAATACTTACTTTTGCTTTTCTTTGTTTTTGCTATAGAATTAATACATTACCACAAACCTCATGCAGTCCATAGTATTTAACTGACAGAGCAAGACAACTTCTGGATGAGCTCTGTAGGCTTTCAGAGTGCCTCCAGGCAAAGTAGCAATCCAGGACTTTGAGCAAGTAATTTAAATCTCATGACAGTTTTGCTTTTAATTTGCTTCCCTGATTGCAAATCAGAATGTTTGTTTCTTAATGCAATTTTTCAAACTCTGGCCTAATAAATTGTGAAAATGGTGTGCACTTTTCAAAAGTGTTAAAAAAAATTGATGTATTGCTTAGATTCTGTGATGTATCTATTGATAGCATCCCTGCTGAGCATTGCTGAATTTCACTATTCCTCTGCTTTCTTAAAAGCTAGGCTTTGGCCTTCTTCTGTGCGTTAGCGATTAAGAAGTATTCTAATCTGTCACAGAGTACCAAGAAACTAATGGCTTGTGGAGTATTTTAGTCTTTAAGCTTCCACTGCAAGTAATATGAAAAATAGCGTCATTTGGCTGATGCTTAAATACCTCACATTCTTCTATGAGATATCATTGCTGTCCTTTCTTATTCCTCTTTTTAATCTCCTCTTTCATTCTCTGAGCATACTTATTTTTGTAAAACATATATATGCAAATAAAAGAAATCTGATACTTTCCTTCCTTCTATCAGCAGAGAATCAACGCATTTTGTATACAATCTGTTCAAACACCTTGTAACCGCATCCACCTTGTAACCGCATGTTCTAGTAGGTAAGGGCTAATAATGAACTAACTGACTTCATTAGTATATGAAGATCTTATCTGGAATTATATCTGGATAGAAGCATGATATGGGAAGTAAAACACTTTCTAAACTCGCTAGGTACTTGCTTTGACTTGTTCCAGTATATTTAAGAGAATCCAATTAGAATGAATTACAGTTATTAATACAAATCTGAAAAGAAAATTAAGTCCTGAAATATGTAACATAAATTTTCTCTCTGTGGCTTGCTTGGTTTCGTACTAAATTTATATTTCAAAACTGAGCTGAAAGATTGGCAGAGTAGAAACTAGGGCCTAACTTCATAACTGGATTTGCAGAGATGTTAGCTGTGACAACTCCTGGTTGTAACCGGAACAGAGAGAGTAAACAAATGTAGCCTTAAGTTGCATGTCAAAACATGAAATGGCTTTAATTTAGAGGACTTGTATAACTAAAAGAACGTACAGGATGAGCAGAGATTGCAAGCTTTTTAGTGTTATGCACATGTCTTATAGTACTGACCAAATTTGATTCACTTGTAATTGATATTGTGTAGGCGTATGCATCATGGAGGAGTGAAACGTGTTTTGTATGGTGTAATGAATTGTAGGATTCATTTTTTCCTACAGAGCAGTAAATGTCTGTATTGTCAGCAAAAATACACAAACAAAATCCTCTGTATCTAACCTACAACTGCTAGAGTAATGTGCAATATTGTAGTACCAGTTAGCCTGCTGGGTATCACCAGTTATTTTTGTATACATCCTGTATCTGTCATAGTTAAAACAAGCAGACAAAATAACTGTTTAATATGTTTTGCTTGCTTGCATTTTTTTAGAAAATTCTTCATACTTTTCTCACAGATGGTATAATGCATTCACAATTTGCAATAGGTGTGGTATCTCACTGAGACTTATGATAGAAAATTGATTCTGAAAACAACAGCAAAAATGTAAATCACAAAGCAAAACACTGGAGATTGCAATTCAGTAAGTGGGTAGTGTTTCTTGAATTCAGCAATTTGAAAGGGAGATTGGGGTGAGAGATGAAAACATTTATGTATTTTTACATTTCAAAATGGTTAAAAGCTGTGTGGATGTCTGGACTTGAAGGAAAACTAAGCCTTTTAATAAGAAAGCTGGCAGTGCTGGTGTGATATAAAGAATGCCACTGATCCTTGAGTCTGCTTGTTTAAAGCAGCATGCTGAGCACTTTTCAGCAGAGCAGTTTCATACAGTGCATACTAAGACACTTTATAGATAGTTCAGATCAACTGCAGACAAAGTACTTCTTATTGCCAGTTATGATTTTTATCTGTCATTAGTCACAGAAATTAATCCTGATTTCAGAACTTTCCTTCTCTAGATCAGTGCAGACCACACTGAAAAACATTTTACATTCACCATCTCACAACTGGTATTTTTAACACTTACATGTCCAATGCCAGATATAAGCCTAACCTGTGAAATTGAAGCCCATTATTTAAGTTAATTTCAGCAAGTCTCTAGCTACTGAAGAACATTATATCCTATTTCTTGCAATATTCAGTAAAGATACTTGGGGGTCAGAGGGCTCTGCACTTTGTGCTGTTGTTTGCTATTATCCATGACATTTGGAGTCTGGTGGGGATGTTGTGATAGCACCTTCAATTAAAAGTCATAGGCAACAAGCATAACAGAGGGAAAGCTTAAGACTGCTTAACATTTTGCAATTTCTTCAACTAGAGTAAAACCAGCATGAGAATAAATTGACTATGTTAGCTTAATTGTGATCTTCACCTAAGAGACCATGAGACCTCAGACCTAGCAGAAAACCCCAGCTGAAATGTTGAGGGGCTTTTTTGTTTTAAGATTGCTTGAATTTGTCATATTTGCTTTAGAAAACAGCAACGCAGTTCTACTCCAGTTTTAGACTTAAGCTTTGGTTACCTGTCTTGGGTTTTCGTTACTTTTACATGTATACAGTTGCACAGATAATGAGAAACCTGCAAAACCTGCATATCACTGCATGTAACCTTGCTCTGCAACTATTTACCACCTCATTAGTTTTTTCAATAGCAAAGATAAGTTAGCATTCTGTCATGAAATTTGAACAGCCACCACATCCAGCTGAAGCTTATAAGCCAAGGCATAATAACTTTCACAAACTGCATTAACTCTTGCAGAAGAAGATGCAATCTTGTAAATACAATCTTGTAAAAAAAAAAAAAAAAAGTGACTTTTTTATATCTATGTAGCCAATTTGTTTGACATTTTCTCCAGTAAATTTTTCTTCTCTCTGAAATCTTTTAAAATACAAAGGGAGGAATTAGGTTTTGCATCAGTCTGCACAACTCAATTGACTGAGATAAAATTGATCTCATTTACATTTGGATTATGCTGTACACTCATTGGTCTTAAAATGTGATGTGCCTTTTTCTTATTTCTGTTAAGGCTCTATCTTCACTGCAGAACAGGTGTGTTCTACATCAAGATTGTTGTGAGGTAGCTGTCTAAATCTAAAATCCATGTGGAGAAATGAAGCGGGTGTTTTGTAACTTGACGTAGCTGATCAAGGTCAGCCCTGAACACTACACTTGCAGTTGATCTCAACTGGCTATGTACAAGTGAATCTACAATACCTTATCATTAGCACAATTTTATACAGCATTACCTTCTTCAGTGTAAGGTCATGTTACACTGTCTTGTGATTTTAAGGTGCCTTTGAGGATATGAATTGCAGGTGTACTTATTCTAGGTCCTTTTACACTTCTGAAGTGATGTAAAGTGAATCTTTGCCCTACTGTCTGGCATAAAATTTGGTCTTGTGGCTGCAGTAAAGTCCTTGCCTGTACTTTCAGATTTATTCATTGTGACATTAGCAACAATATTCCTAAAAGTTGTGCCAGGCTTCCATCTGGTATAGCTGCAATGCATTTTTATACCTTCTTCAGTGTTGATGCTACCATTTTGCAAACTATGCATGATTGCATCAATGATTGCAGGTTCATACAGTGGTTATAACTCAGTCATTCCCCAAAAAATAGAGTAGTATGAAACATCAAAATCAAACATTAGCTTAACACAGGCCATTAAGTTGTGATGGTGATGGTATAGATGTGTCTTTATTCAATTTTTACTTCAGTAAAACAGTATTTTATAGGAAGCATGATCAGAATAAAACATTTCATCCACAGTCTACTCAATCTTGACAATAAATGAGTATAATGGGAACAAATGGCACTTCCTTAGCAAGCTAGGTAAGCAGTCCTGAGCATGAGTAGTCGTCTTCAATTTTTTCGTGATGTAGTTTGAGTCTACTTGCTCCTAAGAATTCACTTCTCAGTATATGTCTCCCACATTTGTTTGTGTCTTCTGAAATTGCCCATAAGCTTGAATTAATGTCAGTTGAAGGGTTACCATTCCATTAAAAATGCCTTTAAGATTTACTGTCTAACCTGGTTAGCAATCTGGATAAACAGTTGTTTTACACCTTGTGCCTCTTATTTGACGTTTCAAAAGTTCTCCCTTATATCTCTTAAAATATTCCTTTACCATTGCCTCCTCTCTTACCTTTTTATTTAAACTCAGTGACTCTTTCTGGTCTTTCTACTTCTGAACTTTCAAAGTAGTTTGCTTGCCTAATGTCCTCTACATATACTCTGCCCATCTAAGGATCCTCTCCTTTTCAGTATCTTCTTTTTTTAATATATATAAAAAAAAAAAAAAAAAAAAAAAAGGTACCTGCAAGACATCATATCTGGTTCACAGTCAGTAGTAACTCAGTAGCAGCTGACTGCTGCTTCCAATTATACCATATACTGGAAAGCCGAGTTGTTGAAGTATTGGAGTCAATGTTATAATCAAACTAGTTAAGAAGCTAGCAGTGTCTCATAAAGGGTTCTGGACATTGTCTGATTTCTGCCATAAGCAAAATACTGACAAGTCCTGCTTTGTTTTGCTGCTTTTTCAGGTGGCAAAAAGCTAGACATACATTCATTATATTGTAAAATCACAACGTTCGAGATCTTGCCGAATCTGCCCTGCAGCTATTTATCATATGATTGCAGGGAATGAAAATAACATTTTTTCCTTCTGCTAGGAATATGTTGCTAACCTTGAGGCAAGATAGTGCATAATTTTATGTGTGCCTAGTGTTGCTGTTATATATAGATTGTTCTGAGATGAATCAGTGTTTTCATTTCCCAGAATTTGGCACTAGTGTTTTACGAGAGCCAAGGAGATTTCATATACTTAGGCTCTTGGCTGCTACAGTGACCAGGGATCCCAAGTCTGAGTCACATTTACACTAATGCCATTAGTGTATATAGTCATGGAAAAGGGCCAAAAAGATATTAATACCATTTACTCCAAAGTCAAGGGTTTTTGTTTGTTGTTGTTGAGGTTAGAGCTTGCATGTAATAATCTTTCTGTAAAGGCTAACTGAGCCCAATCATGATTTCACATCTATTAATGTTATGTTTTTGAAATTACAGCTATTCCACTGATGTTTTCGCTTGTAATCAAGAACTGAATCTGTTTCCTCGTGTCTGCGTGCTAATCCCTCTTTCTTCCTCCCACAAGCAATAGTCTGCAGAAAACTGAAAGATCTTTAAGACTTTTTTTTTCTTTCCCGCAGCACCCATCCTTCCCTTGTGTCTTGAATAATTGTTTTTTAATATGAAGTATTAATTTACTTTAAATAGAAGGAATTAGGGAAACTGGGGCTCAGTCCTTCTCCACAATTATGAATTTAACCATTAAGATTATCTGATGCTTTTGAAAGCATAGCTCTATTATAATTTTGTACTTAATATAGTTATGATTTCTTTGTTTAGTTTATTTACAGGATGACCTGCAGTGGGAGTTTTTAAACATGTTATAATATTTTCTGCTATTACATGGATACTTTCTGTCATGTCCCACTTTAGAGCTTCTTATGCATAGAGACATCATTTTTTAGGTAGTACCTAAAGATACAAATTTTTGGAGTGCAATTTCCAAACAAAGTTTGCTGAGTTCCAGTTTTTAATGTTTCTGACACATAAACGTCTTAAGAACAGCAGAAAAGCATGAAATTTATAGAATTTTTTTTTTTAGGAGTACATTGATGAAAACAATAGTATATACAAATCAGGCCATTTTAAGAAATAAAGTACTTTTAAGTGTAGAGATATTAAGATTGTCTGTGCCCTAGCAGAAACTTATATAGTTATAAAATAAGTGTTTATCTTCTAGCCATGGGCTAAAAAAGAATCACATAAGTCCATGGATCTTTTGAGGTAGTTTATTTTGAGGTAGTTTAACACAATGGTGAGATGAATTATACTAAATCCAAAACCATTGGAGCTTCAGATTATACTGCTTTAAATTGCTGTGTAAATTTTCTTTAGCAGATTTCTAGTTCGTTAAAGCTTGAGGAAAGTTAAAAAAAAAAAAAAAAAAAAAAAAAAAAAAAGAGAGAGAGAAAGAAAAAGAAAAAAAAAAAGCAGAAAGAGAAAAGTTTAGTTTTACTCCTGTGAACTGGGTGAGGGAGTGGGGGTAGCTATCTCAAAATATGAGAGCAGCAGTCCACTGTTGCAGACTTAGCAGAGGCACAAATGTCATGACAAATTCTGTAGAACATACTTGGGCAAAATGCCTGTTTGTTTTATTGAGAATTTTGTCTGCTTAAGACCTGTTTTCCCCTTATCTCTGAGTTTCTTGGACAAACTGTGTTGACTCTGATCCAGTAAAGTAGTGCAAGCTTCTTAATCTGGCATGTTAAATGAAAGCTCAGCTGGGAAAGGAATGCAGTATTTTGTCATTGCATTTCAATTGAATTGAAACTTATTATTTTAAGCTTAGGCTGTGATAATCATCTCCAACCAATATAACATCATTTACAAAGTCAGGTGATAGATACTTGGACTGAATACAAGGATATGATGGGACACAGCTTTACTGTTAATAAAAACATAGATAAATAAATGCAACATTCAAACTTCCTTATTCATGTCTTTGAAGCAGCTCAGCTCTGACTTGCAGCACTCCTGCTGTTTTGAGTTGCAGACCTTTCTTTCAACACAAAAAACGAATTATGCTAATCTGCATGCTGGGCAAAAGCCCATTTGAGAATAGCTGGAAGTCTAAAAGAAGTTTCACTTTTGATCACATCCCAGTTTTGAACCAAGACAGCTAATGCAGAAAGGGTGGCCACAACTAGAGGTCTGCTGAGGGCCTTTCATGTCTCCCCTAAAATTCTGGCATAATTTTTTCCTCTCACCTTCCCTTTCTCTAGGGAAATTACTCTTATTTTACACTAGAGTAATAACCAAAAGAGTTGGACCTTTTATTTTTAAAACAAACATGGATATTTTTTCCATTTGTGTTGAGGCTTCAGTCTCTGCCAACAGTATGAAAAGAAATCGCCAAATGTTCTGTAACTCTTTAATCAATTATCACTGAATACATAGTACGGTTCCAAATGTGGTAAAGACATAAACGTTCAAAAAATAAAATCTAGCACAAATCATAAACAAGTAACTGATGTAAATATGAACATGCTTGTCTTGATGTTAATACATATAAATTTTAAAATGTAAATACATTGTCAGTAATCCTGGGAGTGATATAGAATATCTTATTTTCATGAAGGTGAAAGATGTGAGGCTACATGTACACTAAATAATTGTAATCTAATTTATTTCTCAGGAGTATTGAAGATGCTCATCTTAATATACAGAAGTATTTGTTAAGAATGTTACCAAATCAATATTGTGGACTTAGACTAAGATCATACCGGAAGCTCCATCCTTCAGTTGTTCTCTGAATCATAAGAAGAAACAGATTGTGTCAAATGGAAAGTGAGAAATAATGTAATCTAATCAGTCTGCACTTTGGCCAAGTCATTTTAGGCTGGCCAAGATTTCTTTCCTGTTCTCAGTTCATGTAGGTATTTGACACAATACTGAAGAATTGAACATTTTAATTGTGCATATGTTTTCTTGAAAAGTTAAAGTCTTGGTAGGTTCATAGGGGTCTTTATCAATGGGTTACTTACACAACGTTCCTCAGAGTGAGCCAGCAAGAAGAATCACAGTTGGTTGCATCAGTACTTGCACCAACACTCTGCTGGGAATTGCAGTAGTTAAGAGAGCACGGAAAAAATAGATATTTTCCTCCTTCACAGCTTTTATTGCTTCCCCTGAAGCCTTCTGTCCATGATTCTTGTTGATTTTTGAACTCCGTGAAGTTTTTTTTCTTGGTTCTGGGAACTGTCTCTTTTTAGAAATCTGTTAATGAAAGTTTTGTGGTTTTGTGTCTTTTTTTTTTTTTTTTTTTTTTCTGAGTCTGCAGACTTAGCTTTTCCTAATGTTTACAGTACTTTTGCTTTTCTTCCTGTTGTCTAACCAAAGAAAACATGAACATTCTTACCTTTTCCCTCTCTAATCTAGTCTAGTATACTGCAGACACATCTTTGCTGTATTTCACAGGAGAATGTGCAAATACACGGATTAACCCTTACTTGTTATGCATTGAATATGATGGAGACATACTGTTGCATGTTTCTGGATTGTGCAGCTTTAGCAAAACTTAATATCAGCTATGTTGATTTAATTGTTGTATTTTCCTCTGTAATCTCACAAAGCCTTGCTATTTCGTAAAACAGTCCATTTTCACAGCATCACAGAATTGTCTAGGTTGGAAGAGACCTCAAGATCATTGAGTCCAGCCTCTGACCTAACACTAAAAAGTCCTCCATTTTATTCAGTATAAATGAGAGTTACTTTGAACAAAGCAGGCAATTACTTATATGGGATCTAATGCTCTGTAATTTCTGAAAATGAAAAAACAAAACAAAACAGTTGTTTATACAAATAATATAATTTTAAGGTATTTTATAATAGATATTATTACTCTTTCAGTAAAGGATACTGTTTCAGTAAAGGATAAACTGAGGTATAGTGAAATAACATCTTAAAAGTGACGCCTGTTTTCAAAGCCAGGAATGGAATGTGGACTAAATATTATATACATTATATACATTATATACAGTGTCCCTTTTTGTCAAATTATTATTGAACTAAATATAAAATTTGATGTTTTCATGAAGGAAAATTGAACTTTTAGAAAGATGAGAATGCCAGCAAACATCAGCAGTTATTTACATAGTATTGTCAGGGACAACTATTCTGGAGACAATTCAGTGAATCAGAGCTGTTTGATTAATCAAATCAAGTCTCTGTTGTAGCAATGCAAAGAGGTTATGTCTGTTGGCAATCTGATTTGAAATCAAATGTTTATGGATTAATGAACACAAGACAATTGCTTCTAAGCCTCTTTTCAAGTAAAATTCTCAATCTTTAGAAATGTGGATAAGTAGGGAATGATTAGCTGGATCTGACAGCACAAGTGAGAATTTATCCCCTCAAACATGCACTCCTTACAATTAAAGAAAATCTAAGCAATTAAAAGCAGGCAAAATAAAGCAAAGAACAAAATTTACAAGTTGTGTTTGTTATTTTATTAACATAAAGTAATTAAGCAAATTGTAATCATGGTTTCATTAATTGAAGGATAAACTTAACAGAGCTTTATTATTACAAATTATATGAAGAACTAACCCACAATCTACTTTTTAAAAAGCAGTCCAGGTCTTATCTTCAAATGACCCTTGCACTTTAATTAACTGAAAAAAAATAAAATCTTTCTTTTATAACATTTGTTGTTCATTACATTATCTTAAAAACTGTGAACAGTGTGTGTATTATAAAAGGAAATGTGTAATCCATTTGAGCATAAAAGAAAGTTCTTCAGCTTTTATAGGAATTGACTCAGAAATAATTCAGGTACAATTTTGTGTTCCCTTTGGTCTCTTTCTTCTCTGAGAAGGCTCTCTGATTTGGTTTGATACTAAATTAGTTATATCTAAATGCCACCTTTATTTCTGCCCCCACTGAGCTTAACAGTTAATTTTCCAGGCTAGAATAAAGAAATACTTGCTTTCATATTTTATCCAATCCCCATGGTGCAATAGACCAATAAGAACTATGTAGTTCTTACTGAGTTAAGAGAATAGGAGCACTTCTCTGAAGAAAATTGGCTGGCTTTCATTCACTGCATTTAAAAAAAAAAAAAAAAAAAAAAAAAAAAAGATCAATTAAAAATGAAAACAGCTGGAAATGAAGATCTTCCTCTTGACAAAGGTGAAAATTAAACTACTCCCTGATTTAGCTTTTTTGTTTTTGTTTTTGTTTTTTTTCAATATGATTCTCTTACTTGATAAGGTAACAATGATAGCATTACCCGATTGGGCTTGTTTTTGGAAAATTGACTATGAATAAAATATGATATACAAGTAGTTTCACTGACTACTCCACACAAGATAACTAAATTATAAGTTCATACGGGGATTTTTTTTTTTATCAAAACAGTTTAGAGAAAGCAAAAGTTCCCATTAAAATCTGTGGGAATTTTAAAATTGATATTAAGTCCTTTTGAAAAACTTGCTACCTTGTTTTCTCATGTTAAGCTCAGGGGGATCACAGAACTAAATCCTGTGGGTGTTGGCTGCTGCTTTACCTGAAAGCTGGAAAGCTGATCTGGAGGTTAAAATATTTTCAGTGGAAATTTTAGTAATGACAATAGTTGATCTGAAAAGGAGGGGAAAAAAAAAAAAAAAAAAAAAAAAGGCAAGACAAAACACTGTCTGAAAGCATAACAGGTAGGTTCTATTCTGTTCAAAGAGAAACTCCATGACTCCATGAACTGACTACTTTGATCAAGTTTCACACTATGTCATCATCTCAAAATTGTGTTTCTTTTAGCATGTAGTAGCCACTGTACTTCACATTTTTTAATCATTTACTTCAGTTCTATTAATTTTATTTTTGTAATTTTACTTATATTAGGCAGCAAAAGAGCGTATGATGTTGCTCAGCATGTTGCATTATCATAATGCTTGTGCATGCGGATTTGTGTTACAGATACGTACACATGCATGTATGTACAGGATTATATACACTTATTGAAATACATTGAGGTTCTAAACCTTAAAGAAAATGCTGGCCAAAGGTACATTATTCATTTGCCTATAAAGCATGCACTGGTATATAGTTAATAGTTAAAGAGTCATAGAAAACTCAAAGTCATCTTCAACACTTTCAGAAAATGCTACTTCTCTTTTGACTTATTCAACATTGCTTTACATTTTCAAGTTAAGAAGTGAACCAAGTCCTCAGATTGTACTGGACGTTCTCCTTGTTTAAATAAACAGATGATGATCTAATTCTATGACATTTGAAGATTTATTTTAGAAGATAAAAATAGATGGGAGATATTTGTTTGGAAAGGTAGTACAATTGCAGTCCAAATCAACAGGAGACTTATCCCACACAGACCTACTGTGCATATGCATCCAAGGTGAATATATGCTGTAGGAATACCTTTAGACAAAGCCATCACAGAAGACAGAAGGGATGAACAGTTTGTAACTGCCAGGCTCCTTAGTGGCCAGTACTCTGACTATATCCCTATCCCTGCTGTTCACAGACTGAATGAGAATTAAAACAGCTAGGGATGCCATTACGGCATTGGCTAGCGTACAAAGTGAAAGAGTTTCTAGCCATAAGAAATCATGAGGTATATCCATGTGTATTTCTTATTCCATTTGGGTTTATTTGCATTTTAGTATTTGTTTCTTGATAAAGTCTTCAGGATTAGAATCGTGTGAAACTTTGCTCTTGTAGGAGCTTTGCAGGTATTTTCGAACTTTCAGCCTGGGAAACACAGACTGGAAACAATGGTACTGACTGAGGCAGAGCTGTCATATACTGTGGTTTCCACATCAGGTAGGTAGCACTATTGCTTTGTGTTAGAAGATAGAATCCTTGTAAAAAACATGGTATGTGTGTTTGTTCATGTAATGGTTAGGCAGTGTCTATGCTGATGAAAAGTCCTGTACTGAACATCTTAAGCAAAGTCCATGAGTTTGGGCTAATGCAAACAGCAGTGCAGAGTGGTGTGTCTTGTTTTGAAGTGCTTGGCACCCACTACTGCTACTATTACTTTTAGAGGGCTCTTTTTACTTTTTTTACTTTTTAGGTGTCTATTCCTGAGGTCAGAAATAGACACCTAAACCTTCTTTTCCAGTCAAATTTCTCTTTCAGATATTGACTGTGTACTGTTGTTCAGCATGCGTTAAGATCTTTTAAACTATTTGCATATGACCCTTTTATTTTCATATTAGAAATTAAATTTTGCAAAAGTGTTTTACTATAAGTGTATCCTTCTGTTTTAAAGTGTTAGAAAGCATACAGGGACACTTGGCTGGTGTTACTCATGGACCATTTTTTTCATTAAATTTTGTATTATAAGGGTTTAAATTCAACAGTGAAATCTCAAGTATTTTTACAACTACTCATAGAAAACAATTCCTGTTTTCCTTTCAGTAAAGAATGTGTTAAGTTTTGGTTAGGCTTGAGCAGCCCCATCTAACATGATTCTTCTGCACTGAATTTTCCACATGCTATGCTCTGTGTACATCAAAGCAAATGAATAAAACTAGCTCGGTGATCTGGTGATAGTATGCACTGCACCCATGCAGTGATTCGTGCAACAGTATGCTAAGAAACTTGAGTGGTGTGTACAGGGTAGGTAGATCGTGCTATCACATTGATGACTGCTATTTTAGAAAAAAAGGATAAGATCTTTTTTCTATTCTAGAAAAAAAGGATAAGATCTTGCTGGAGTTTCAAATGGCAATGCAGCAGTGGAAGTAAAATAATTCCAAAAGAGAAGTCAGGTCTTAGAAATAAAATGTTACAACTCTAACAATCTGATATATCTAAGAAGAAGTTTATTTTAAAATTTCCTCTACTTTGTGGAAGATTCTGAAGCTTTGGTTGTTTCATTATTTTTGTGATTGATTTGCATATTTATTTCCCTTCTCGTTTTATTTCAGAATTAAAATATTTCAATATTTAGACTTTTTTTTCTTAGTTAAAGATTGTGTTTGGATATATCACTGAACACAAATCTTAGTACAATTAATATGCAAACAAGTTTTTCTGTAAAGAGTTCACTAAATAATCAATCCCAAATCCTGGATAAGAGCTTGTATGTGTTACTTTTTCATGTCAGAAGAATTATGCCAACTTTTACAGGTTTAAATTAGTTAAGTTCATGAAAGGTTGATTTTTGGTTGGTTTCTTTGCTTGTTTTCCTAAAATAAATAAATAAATAAATAAATAAATAAAAAGTATGGAAAAAAAAACTATGGAAAGAAAGATAGGGGTACACATGCTTGCTTTGGGATAGAAACCCCGTGCCTTCATGTATATGCGTGTGTGTGTGTGCATGTGCATGCATGTGAGAGTGAATATCCAAACAAACAAATCACTTTGCAGTGTAAAAATGTTGAATTAAAAAGAGAAACGGTGGTGTTTACAGAGTATCTTGTATTTAACTAGAGCAGCCCTGGAAAGCAATGCTCCCAGTAATCTCTCTTTAACAGATTCAAGTGGAAGAAAGCCAAGTTGTGTGGTTGCACAATAGGTTGCAATCATGTGGGAGAGTTCCCAGTTGGGAGTTGAAAACTGTAAACCTGACATGCATAACTGAATGAAGCTACGCTACATGATTGTTCATTTAAGATTTTTTCCCCCTCCTTAAAAATACAGCTGGGCTTTTGCCTTTGTCAGGGTGCTGAAGAGGCAACACTTTGTAAGACAGAAAGTTAGTTTTAAATTGACATTTTGGTGATAATTTATCCTGATATTATGGCTACTGGTTGTGATTGTGACAAGCAGGCTTGATCCAAGTGGGCACTGTAAGAGCCAAATTTAATAGACTACCATTGTAATTTCCTGCCTTGCGGACTGCAGAGACTTTCCAATGTTCCTTCACCACAACAATCAGGGATTACTAAATAACAAGTCCACAGCACTAGGGTAGGATTGAAAGGATTAATGGAATATGACAAAATTGCACCTGAGGGGGAAAATCTGTAGCAGTTTTTGTATGGTGATGTGATAGATCAGGCAAATTGGCAATTGCTACTGATCTTTACACATGCATGTCTTCAAAGAAAGTGTGTGAAAATCAGGCAGAATCCAGCTATGTGGTTAAGGCTGTCATAAACATTTATGTCATCAACTGCATAAATCACTTAATACTATCATTTTAAGTATTTGCATGATCAACTATATTAAGCATCAGTAGATTGTAGGCACTGTATTAAATCATTTTTTACTCTGCTATAACCTTTATCCTGCTAAACTAAATCCTAAAAGATTAAAATGTAGGGTTAGTCAAACCCTTCTTTTCAAGGATAATTAAGGAATACAGTTACTGTTTAGGAAGAGTGTTTCCAGCTTTAGAAAATTCTCTCTCTATATATATGTAAAAAATTGGTTTGGAATCTTCATATTCTGACCTGATGTTAAATAAAAACCTCTCTATCCTTTGATAAATATCTATTTCATAACAACAATAACAATCTTAGCCTCTTAGCCCCAAGTTATTATGGGATATTGATGTATTTTTAATAAATTTCATAGTGATAAATTTTATCACTATGAAATGTCAGAAGTTTGTAAACAGATCCTTGGTTTCTTTTCACACTGGCTTAAACTAAGAATGCCACCACTGATGGCAGTGGATTTACATCAAATATGTACAAGGAGAAGGAAGAAAAAAGCTATTCAGCTTTATTTTTAGAATAACTTTTCTTTTGAAAGGAACTTATCTATTTAACATTGTTTATTATCTCTAGAATAAAAAGGTAAAATTTGGAATATTTTTTGTGGACTTAAGTGGAACAGTTTTAGATTATGCTATGTTCATGATAGTTGAATTTAGCCCTTCAAGTAAGATTTATTTTTTTTTTCCAGTTTAGTATAAACACTTAATGATTATGAAAAATAGCAAGTTGTGAGAGGGTTAAAGTTTTGTCCATATAGATTAATGCTAGTGAGAGAAATTTAAAAAAGAAAAATCACAAACATTTTTTAGTTGCTGTCTGAGGTAATCCCTCATGTATCGTGAATTGTTTAAGGAGGCACTTCTTCAGTAGCATTGACTGAAGAAGTTTTGTTGTCATTTAGACTTGTTACTAGTGGAACAGCCGTCAAGAGTCATGGAAGGCTTTGGTTATATTCTTGAAAAATATCAGTTAGGAAGGGGTGGGCTATGTTGTGTCTTTAAACGGAAATAGGGAAAAAATATGCCACAGAATCTAAGCAGATAGATTTATTTTTAACCCAAAATAACATTCTAATACAAAAACACTGAGTTTTTGTATTAATCTGACTGGTAAAGTCAGTTTTAAAATCTTATGACTGGTAAAGATTCTAGTTATCTATTTTTTTTAGTAAGTCTTATAAGTTCTAAAAGTACAACCTGTCAGTATGCCATTAGTGTTTTCTCTAAATCTGTCTTGTCTCCAGAAGTAATGCCACAGACTTCATGTTTCCCTGCCTTTGGGTTCCCAAGGCAATCCATAGGTCTCATCCTATGCAAAATGTGTGCTGTTGCATGTGGTAGGCACATAGTATGTATAGCAGGACTCAAATTGATTGGCTTGCTGCGTTCTTCTTGTGCATATTAGGTGCAGTCAGGGTTCATATTTTGATGTCTTTTCACCATGAAATCTCTGGTGGTCTAGTGGACAGAAAAAGTGAAAAATACCATGTGAATCCGGAAAAAATAATTAGCATTTCTTCCTGTTGTTAACAGAGGTTGCTGAAAACCTAGTCTTACTGTTTTCAGCATGAAAAAGCAAAGAGACATTCCAGGATTAGGAGCCCAGCCAAAAGTAGATTACATCTGAATTGGAGTGTCTGCCCTCTAAGTGATCACTGGTATTGAATAGTAGTTTTGCACAGAGAGGGTAAACTTTTTTCGATAGAAGGGATAGTTATATTGAAAAGACAGTGAGGCTCTTTGTTTCAAGAAGCTTCATTTGGTGAAGTCCAGGAAAAGTACATACGCATTTGATTCTTCCCATGTACTTTAAAAAATAGCAAGCTGTCTTCTAGAGATCTTCATGTCCCAAAATTCCTTGGTGGTGTTTAAAAATCCATAATCGGTTATTCTGAATTTCAGCATATTGCTTTTATTTCAGCAATAAGGAATGGAAAGCTATCTTTATCTAAGCAATGCTTTTGAGCTGTTCAGATAGCACATTACAGAGTGGTTAAATGCAACTCATATAACCCTACCATGCTGTGTTTGAAAGGACAGTGAAACTTCTAATTCATTATTGGGTAATTTTCTGATATGCTTTTTCCTCAGTTTGAGTGACAGTCCCACACCCCCAGTGCATGGTTTGTTTAGTTGTGGTGCAGAAAACTTTCTCTTTTAAGATCTAATTTTATATCAACTGTAAAATTATTAGTAGGATGGTCCTCACTTTTAGGTACTGAAAAAGGGAACACATTTTGCATACTTCTCAAGACATAACTTTGTCACTGTGTGATGATTTTTCTCTAAAACATGGAAGACAGTGGAGGTCCATCTGTTGGGTAAATTTTCCCTGTGTGTGTGATATAATGTAATGAGTAATCATAAATGTAAAACACTTGATGTGACTATTTTCCATATAATGATTATGCAGTAGTTAGTAGCCACAATATACTATATTACTCCTGTTATGTATTTTGGAGGTGGACGCTATGGATTCATAATATGGTTTAATTGTACAAGTAGTATCACTTGATCTGAGGGATACTTTTCCCCCACATTGAGAATTATGAATTTACAGTGTTGATATTTTGAATCTTATAAGCCACTACAGAGTGGAAAATATTTAAGGGAAGCAGTGTATGTACTTCTATATGTTACTGAGTGTTAAATAAGCAATCAACTGATTGTTGAATAAACTAATATATATATAATGCATTATATTTATGCAAAAAATAGCTGCAAAAATCAGGTGAAGTGTTTCACTTACTGTAGTAATAGGCACGATTGCTATGTATTTATCTATGCATAGTTTAGGAGAGAAGAAGATGCTGTCAATGATTCTGTAATATTTTCTTCGTTGTAGTGGCCATTGAGTTAAATATGAATTCACTGGTATGTATAGTAATGAATCTTTAAAAATATCATTTCTAATCAGTGTTGGACAGTGGAAATAAACAGGTGTCCTTTAAAAAATGGACCTTTGTACACTTTGAGTAAAGAACTACATGAAAAGGATATAAAGTAGTTGTACATTCAAAATGTGTTAAACTCCATTTTTGCTTTGCTATATTTTGTAAAACATTTCCATTGTAAACAGTATGCCTCTCACACATGTCAAATCAAAACTCTTTATTTAAAAAATATATACCTAATGTAATTGGAAACTTATTGCACTCATAAATGTATATATTGTGACTTCAAAAAAAGTCTGTACTGATCTTTGCTTAAACTACTAGTATGTGGATTTCTTTCAAATTTATTTTTAATTAATGATATTAAGGATAAGATCCTTTCTAAATGTACTTTAAAATTCACAATAAAGTTTCAGAAGTTGTTTTGTACAATGTTGAGACTTTGTGTTGAATTTTCTTGTTGAAATCTTTTAAACTGGTACCTTTACTGAGTTTTGCATTCGTTGAATATGTGTAAATCTGTGTTTAACATAATCATAGTTTAAATCATGTGTGCTATGTTACAAAATACAGAATATTTACTTAAGAGCTGTCTTGATTTAATTAGGTATTGCTGCTCTATTGAACACAGAAACTACTGGCACTTCTGTAATTTCTTCTTGAATTCAGACCATATTCAAGCAACTCTCTGTATTAGACTTTAAGGGTGAGATAAAATGAATACTCTGTTTTTTGTAACAGCTTCATCCAGAAGACAATACAGAATGAGTTGGGTGAAATAGTTGAATAAACATGGAGAAAAACATGTTAATTTCAAAATACCTAAAAATCTAGTTTAAAGCTGCAGGGAGAGGGACCAGGGGGAGGCGGGGGGGTGGCAGCAGGGGAAGTAAATATGACAGTATTGAAGAAAGATGACATGGTACAATATGTAGTCAAATACATTGCAAGCTTTCATTTTTATTCTTTATGTCTTTTTTTTTTTCCTTTCTTTCCCCTTTCTTTCCACTTTCTTTCCCCTTCCTTTCCCCTTCCTTTCTCTCCCCTCCCCTCCCCTCCCCTTCTGCTATTTTGTTATTAGCTGATTCAGTAGTTATTGTTCTAAAAATGTTGGTGTCCCCAACAGGGAATTTGCCTGAGCAAAGAGGTGATTAGGCTCTGTAGAGTTTGGAAAAACATTATTTTTCATTTCTGTTCTATCCCCATCTGGAAAATACAAAACAAAACAAAAACAAAACAAAAACAACCAACCAACCAAACAAACAAACAAAAACAAACAAACAACCAAAAAAAAAAAAAAAAAAAAAAAAAAAAACACGAGAAAGAGAGAGAGAAAGAAGGAAAGAAAGAAGGAAAGAAAAGATGAACAATTATTTGCTCAGAAATACAACTTTCTATTGCAGCTATATTTCAGTCTCTGCAGTTTCACAGAGACTGAAAACATTAGGCAAGAGAATGATATATTTTTAAATTTGAGGATGAAGTAGGCCGTCCCTATAAAAATAGTACTATTTATCTGTTTGCTATAACAAGAGAGAAATAGCATTTATATGTTTGAATGAAATTTTTAAAAACGTTTAATATTGTCCAATTGATTTCACTATAAAAATTCCTAGTGGTGCAGTTTTAGGTCATTTTACAAAGCTATATCACATACCTGTATAATCATGAGATTTTAATTTTTCAGAAAGCTTCATTAGCTCCGTAGGTCTACATATTTGAAGACATGTATAGCTTGATAGTTCCCATTCAGAAATCCAAATATAGCTTCTTAACTACATTTAGCTCAATTTTTATATATTAAAAATGTAATTCTGATGTCAGGTAAAACTGATTTAAGAATGAGGTAGAAATCTATATATCTTTCAAAACCCACTTATTTAACTTGTAAATACAAAAAACCTTTTCAGAAATTATTTCCAACCACAAAGCTTCAGCTAAGGTCCAAAGCAAAATTAGAGCTAATTATCTTAATGTCAGATAATACTCAGCTATATACTTTACTTAAGAAATTCCTTAACTTTAATGGTGCTATTCCTGCAGAAAATCAGATCTTTCTTTTCAAGTGACTCCTTCAAAAAAAGATTGAGGAACAGTATTGAATTGGCATCAAAAAAGAATCTGAGATTCAGGCTCTTAAAATGCCCTCTGATCGCTTTAGAGATAGATAGTTTCACCATACTCAGCTGTTGTTTTTTTTTTTTTTGAACAGTCTTTTATAACATTTATCTCATTAAAGACATGCTAAGTGGCTAACTCAACACTTAATTACATTGAAGCACTGATACTCTAAACTAGAGAACCATTTTCACTTTCAATCCCTGAAACAGAATGGTTGTTGAAGTAGTCTCGGGAGGGAACACTGATGACCAAAAGGAGGCAGAATCATGTATTTTTCTGGCAAATACAGCAAGAGAATAGAAATAATACACCAGCATTATTGTGCAACAGAATAAATAAAATGCTCATTGTCACTAGGAACAAAAGCCAGTGCATTGTCTATTGCCTAGGTTCAGGCTTTTTGGTATTTAAGACCCGTAATTGTCTCTTGATGTATGACTTTGTTTCTTTTTCCTAAGATTCACATCTTCACCTTCTTTATTAAGAGTTATGAATCTTTCCATTGGAACACTACCACCAAAGTTAATTGATTGGCCTAATTTAGACCCTGATTGTGTAATATGGTTTCACATTAGCTGGCAGATAAATCTGTGAGTTTCAGTGTGGCCCTGTTAATTTCAAGATAGTACAGTTCACCTGTAAGTACAAACTGTCATGCCAGGGAGTGTGTAATTCAGTGCTGAATATGTTGATTGCCTTATGCAGAGCTTGAATTTAACCAAGCTTGAGGACCCTTACAATCATTTTTAAATAACTTGCTCTTAGTGACAGAAAAATGTTTCCTATTGTCCAGAAGCAGAAGTCCCATCCTGAGTTTTATTTTATAAAGTTTTAAAGTACTGCAATTGTTTTTTGTTGTTGTTGTTTGTTGTGTGTTTGTTGTTTTTTTTTTTTTGAGCAACATGTGAGACTGATGAGTGCTGTTTCTATGCTATTTAATTGTACTGAATACACCAGCATTAACCTTGTCTAGCTTAAGACCCAGATTCTGACGAGAGAGAGAGAGAACTGGAGCAAGAGGTGACATAAGATGAATTAAAATCTCTTCACTGATAGCCATCATTAAAAGGAAAAAGAAAAGCATAGTTTACTATGAACCCAAGGGAACAATTTAATTTAGTTTTTGAACATAGACAAACTCAATAAAAATACCCTACAGAAAGAGCTCTAAATTAAATTTTATTTTGATCTTGAGAATGTTACATTTTTGTAGTTGTTGCAGGTTTTTGTATATCAAGTGATACAATCAATGCATGAAGTTAGATAAAACATTTAACATTCAGATTCATTTCTATATGCATGGATTTACTTCAGTTTTACTTTTTTATTTTGTTGTTTGTTGTTTTGTTTTTTTTTGTTTTTATCAACAAAAATTATTTCGTTGATAAAGTTTCAGGAAGTGCTTGAGGGTCTTTACTTTGCAACTTTCTTGAAGAAAGAGGAAACTTTCTAGTCACCTGCGTCTGAAAAATCTGATAAGAGCCTGCTTCACAAGAAATGAAGGCAAACATTTTTTGTCTTTGAAGAAGGCTTGGCTTCCACTAGATTTCCAATAGGGAGCAGATACACTGAAGGAATTTGTTCAATTTCATTCTTGCATATTCACTTTGCATTTAATACAAAATGTTTTCTTCCTTGCAACATGAAGCAGAATCTTGTCACAGCACTGCAAAGGGAAATTACGTAGTGGTCTTGGCATTCCCTGACAATATGCTTTCATTAAAACTTTAAAATGTAAATGTATGGAGAAATGCATGTCATATCCTATCATAAAGTTTCACAGCTATTGCATTCCTTGCCACTAGTATGTGGCAAAGTTGTTCTTTCCTCTTTTTACAGCTTGTTCCTTTTGTAAATATAACTATACAGTAAGTTATATTTGAGAGTTTTGCAAACCTTAGCTAATCAATGTGAGTCTTAGTTCTGGGTCTGTTACATCATTAGAAGTTTAAATTGGTTACCAATGTTTAACAGATTTTAACAATACATTTTTTTTCCCAAGTTCCTTCTGACACTGCTTTGCAGCATGATTTTCAGGTTGCTACTCAGTGTCTTATCAGAAGGAGTGGGTGGATTAAAATTCAGATACATGAGAAATGTTAAATGAAAATTGCTCTGTAGTGTTTTGACTATGGCCAGAAATATGTTAATTAAAAACACTGAAGAACATAATCCTTTCTGAACCCAAATGGCTAAAACAGTTTGTAGAGTTGGGAGACACGGGGCATACTTTAACAACTTACAAAGCTGTTTAGATGGACCAGAAAATGTAGTGGAGAAAGATTACACCAGTGAATCCAGTTCCAGAAGCATCACGTCATCCCTACTTTAGCTTTTAATTCATTATTTTAATGTTAAAAACTTGAAACAGAGAGATTAGAGATGTCATATTTTATGCCAAAAAATGATACATTCCTTAGTAAAAGAGAGTGTGATCACAGAAGCCTACCCTAGGATGTTTTCTCTTTGTAAACAAGAATGTCACTACTATATCCTAGAATATTTTTTCTTTGCAAACAAGAATGCCACTACTCTAACCTTTATGGGAGATAGTGGTAGAAGGAGCTGGAGTTCTGTATGGTTCAATGACAAAGTTAGGAGACTTCCTTTTTATAACCAGTATTTGGTATTTATTTCCATGTGTATTTTTAAACTATGGTTGTAAAATAATTATTTTTGCAATTTATATGCTTTATAGAGATCTCTGAAATGAGGCTTACAGCTCTGTGGTGACAGACCTGCATACCACTGGGGTACAAGAAAACTTCAACAGGGTCAAGTCTGTGTGTTGCTTTGTATATTTATGTTTTATTTCCACATGGCCTTTTTATGTTTTGTTCTTCTTTTTTCTTATGTTGGCCTGGTCTTTCCAGGCATGCAAAAATAATATTTGCATTTGTGTTTATTAGTATCATTTATTAATTAATTCTAATTAATATTATTAATAATAATAGTGTGTCATATGCTATTGATGACAAATGTTGACATAATTTCAATTTATACTTTTAAATATGGCAATAGTATATTACTGTTCTGATCCAAATCACTATAAAAGTACCATCATAAATGTCTTTGCTATAGACCATGACAAGAAATGAGGTAGTCTGTCTTTCTAAGTGTGACAAGAATGTCAAGCTACTGTAGAAATAAGTGGGAAATCAAGATTATTTAAGAGAAAAAATAATTCACTCATATCCAAAATAGCTGGCAGACAAAAGCAAATATTTAACTTAAGTAAAGGCTTCAAACCTTCTTTAAAGAGACCTATGTTAAGCATTGTAAGCCAAAAAATAAGATTTAAAATAATAATCATTTGAAAAAATCATTTGAAAAATGTGAAAAATCATTGAAAAAATATGAACTTCATCAAGAAAAAAAAAATAAAACAACCTTTTAAATATTTTTCTATTTCTAAATAGAAAATAGAAATATTCCTAATTTAAATATTTATAACAGAAAATAGAAATATTTCTAAAAAAACATTGACAGAAATTGCTATATAAGAGAAATAGATTCTGAGAAATAAATGCTTTCATCTAGAATAATCAGCTGCCAGCTTCTGCTGTTATCTTGGATCAAATTCATCTGACTGAATGATCTAGTCAGCTAGACACCCTTTAAAGTTAGTGGAGAGAAATAAACAATTTTATCTCATTCCATCCTGAAGGAGATGTCCCAAGTCATTCCTACAAATTTAATCCTAAATGTTGATTATAAAGGGAAAATGAATTAAGGATGTGTAGACATGTACCCTTGTAAAGGTCTAAAGCTGGATGAAGTCATTTTTTTCAAGCCTCCTATTTATTTGAGTAATCTATCTAAGTATTTCCAGCCTTAGTATTTAGCTGAAAAAAAGCTGCAAATTAAATCTACAGAAAAAAAAAAAAAGCATTACTTGTCACGCACTTCATTTAGAAATACATAAGGAATAAAATCAAATGGAGCTGGATGTTTCCAGGGCTGGCAAGCTGAAGCCTTGATAGTCATTGTGACTGGAATACCTTAAGAAAAAGCATAAATAATGCTAATAATCCTATCATTTAAGTTATTCTTTAACAGTAATGTAAAGTGGTGTTTTTATACCAGCTGACCACTTATGACAAGTGATTTATATGTTGGCCATTATCTCCATTGAAGGAGGTGAAGGATTTAATTCTTAGGACATTTCTAAAAGCAAGACAACAAATGTTTTGACCCATATTTTAGCTGTTTTTTTGTTTTGTTTTGTTTTGTTTTTTTCTTCTTTTAAGTAAATTAACATTACATTTAATTTTTGTGCAGAAAAATTGCTTTTTTTTACTTTTGTTGTCTGCAATCATTGTCATGCAGCCACCTGTGTCCAACTTGGGCTTAGCTTTTTATATAAATTGTTATTTTTCTAATTGGTTGTCTAGAAAACTCAAATCTGAATGTCAGGCTGGGTATATATATATATATATATATATATATATATTTTTTTTTTTTTTTCTTGTGCATCATCATCAATTCACCAATTATAGTTGGATTAAAATGCTCAATCAGTTTGATGAGAATCTTACTGATTTTTCTCTTCTGTAAGGAATGCAGTTCTGTAAGGTTTCCTCACAGATTTCTTTTGTTTACTTTTTCTGAATGGATGGGATTTGCTTCATCATTAACCCCTAATGAGGATTTAATGTGACTGAGGATGAAAGATATCTGCTTCAAGGTTTATTGATATTTTTTTTTTCTGGAATTTTCTTCCAAATTTTATCTTATTTGAATGTAACTCTGAAGGGTATGGATTTTTATCTGTGAACCTCAGTAGCAGTGCAGTCCTGTCCCAGCATCGTGCCCATTTCACCTTGAGGCACTTAACACTTTAAGCCTACCTGGGTTTCTTTAGGTGTCAAGGATGCTGAGGACAGAGCTACCTCAGTCACTCTGTTGCTCTCAGTATTACAGCTTTGAATACTTTGCTTCCGTTCTTTTTGTCTTCAGGGTGAAGAAGAGGATTTTAGCTTTCAATGACAGCAGCAATAATAGTAATGATAACACAGTATAAAAAGGAAGAGAGAAAACAAGCATAAATTCTGAAAGAGAGATCAGCGAGCCCATGTATATGTAATTGCAAAGACCTATAGATTTTCAATAAATGCACTAGCAAAATATTTATTTCACAGCAAGATGTGATCAACAGCCTGGAATTTATGGAAGATGCTGAGCTCTCAATCCATTCTGTTTTCTAGCTGTTCTGCCTTTGGGAGCAGTGGAAAAGACTGCAACAGATGAATCTAGAAACTCCTTTAGGAACATAGCAATGAGCAAAATAAACCAGCATTTCTCTATTGATAATATGCAGTAGGTGCTCTTTATCAAAACTCTGTTACTCACACAGTATTAAAAAGACATACAAAAGCTTAGTGCACCCATGGGGCTTGGGAGTCAGATTATTTCTCTCAGTGAGTTTGCATCTGTAAATTAAGGACTGTATTCTGGATGTTAGCTTTGTTGGTATAATAAAGTCTCATAAAAGAGAAATATATAAAACTAGATCCATTACCATGGAAATAGTGAAAGGTCATTTCCATGGAAACCATGGGAAGCTCTCATACCATAATTTTGAAAAAGCCTGTCTTTGAAGCTACAATGCATTTATACCATAAGCCTTGTTTTAAATTAAATCTATATATGTAAAGTGATAGACATTTTGAAAATTCTAACATAGTGCAGCCATTTGCTGGAAAGGGCATAAATACCAAAGCCAGATGTGTTGTTCATTTTGTTTATGGGAAAGCTGCTTGGTATATTTTTGTGCCTTTCCTCATGTTGTAAATAGCTGAGCTTTTTCACAGAGGACAGTAGCATCTCAGGATTCAGGACTGAGGTTTCTGTTTTCTGTAGGTTCCTTTACTGTCTAAACCTGATGTCAGAGCTTTAGCCTTAAAAGAATGCTTTCTAGTATATATGTAAACATATAAATATTTGTGTAAATACATTTACACAAATATATATATATATTTGTAATTTGAGAACTCATTCAGGCACAATGATGAGATAATTTTCAAGGATGTACCTTCATGAAAAATTCCTATAAAATGCAATACAAAAAGCAAGGTTCAATAGAAATGAATGTGAAATCCTGTACAAGTTAATTTACCCTAAGCCTTCGTTCCTTATCATCCATCATGGCACCCTCTTTAGATTTTTCTTGTTGTATAGGCAGTCCTTTTTAGAGACTTTTAAGTAACATTTCAGAACAACTAAACAGACAACCAGCCTGCAGGTGATGTAGAATTCTTATCTAAATAAGTGATTCTCCAATATGTTGTGTTTTTGTTTGTTTGTTTGGTTGGTTGGTTTTGTTTATCTGTTTTTGTTTTTCACAATGAAAGATAATTTATTGTTTCTGTAATGAATCCATGCATAGGTAGATGGAAAAAGAAGAACACAATAAAGTAATTAAAGGTGGGTTCCAGATACTGGAACACACATGGGCCTGCTTTCAATGTGGAAGCTTAGAAACTTGCTAAACTGCCCAGAGAGGTTGTGGGTGGATCAGTGTGGATCTCTGGAGGTGTTCAAGACCAGGTTGGATAACAGCCTGGGCAACCTGATCTAGTAGGTGGCATCTCTGCCCACGGCAGGGGGGTTGGATCTTCATGGTCCCTTCCAACCCAAACCATTATATGATTCTATGATAAACTAGCTTTAACAAGTATTTCAGTTAGAATACTTGAGCTTCAGAAGGTAAGAATCCTTACTTAAAATAATTTTCATAAAATCATAATGAAAGCTGGAGCAAGACTTTCTTTTTCTCTTATCAGAATCACCGAAGCAAAAGCAAGAGCATCCACTTTTACATACCTGCTTTATTTTTAAAATAGCAGTAAGCTTTCAGACATCCTACTCCCCAGGGTTTCCTATAAAGTCAATGGGAAGAGTTAGTAATATCTAAGGTTAGGCAGACTCTGCACTATAGGTCCTACCCACAGAAGTATTTAGGAGTCTATGCCCCATTAAAATCATTGGAGTGTAGTCTCTTAAATGTCTTTCCAAGTCTGACTATGCAGTTCCTTGATTGCACAGGAAGTATTATAGCTTGGGAGGGCTGTCTGAATCACCCTTATCTTAGAAGTCACAGTAGTTATAGGGCTGTAACTGCACTTTTTTTAAAAAAAAAAAGGTCCTGGATACCATCCATACTTTCTTTCTTGACAGGATTCTAAAATGTTTTTCAAATACTAAACCTTTTATCATTCTACATTTGAGGGAGTTTAAGGATCAAAAGTGTTAGGACCAGCATTTCTGAAGTTTTCACTAGTTCAATGAAGGTTTATCAGTAGTCAATTTGAAAAAGCATTTGGGCCTGATTTCAGTCTGAGTCTAGGACAAAGAGTTCTTGCTGAGAATAGTATCTGCTAGCATGTGCATTAACTGAAAAATCAATTTAAGTTGTTTATCAGAAGTTTTTACAATCTAAAAGTAGGAAAGAAGAAGTGATGTACTGGTCTGATGTATGGTCTCACTGTGAATAGCGTTTTCCTGATTTGACATCCTGACTTTCAAGGCACAGATAAGCTGAAAGAGAGAAATGAAAACACTGTGAGTTTTAGAGCATTATTAGTCATGCCAAGGGGACAGCCTTGGTTGGAGTCATCATACAATTTGTTGCAAATTATAGTTCAGCCAAAGTGCAGAACACTTTTCTTTTTTTTTTTTTTTTTTTTTTTGATCATTGTATTCATATATGTGACTCTCTCCATACCCTCCATCTGAACTCTCTCGGAGTGTGCCATTTCGTTAATATTAATTTAGTTCAGTGATACTCTCAAAGAATACTACATTTTCTTTGGCAATCCCACATTGGACAGATGAAGTGATGTGGTTGCTGTAAAGCAGAAAGTTCGCTTTTGCTCCTTGATTGACCAAAGGAAGTAATTAATATTGGAAGAGCATTTGGTTGTTTCCTTATCCCTCACTGTTGCTAATCCCGTCTGTTAAGCCAAGACACAAATCTTGTTAGCAGAAGATTCTTCTGACATGATCACCATGATCTCTGTGATGACAGACATTTAGGTTGGGATCTTTCAAAAAGTCCTACTTATATCCAGTCTTTACTCTCTTCTCATAGTTTCATGTGTGAAACAGAAGTTCCTTTTTCTTTTTCTTTCTCTTTCGCTTTCGCTTTCTCTTTCTCTTTTATTTGAGGTGTCACTACAATCATATGATGTTTATCAGAAAGTTTCCCACTCTATGGATTTTCTGGAAATCAAAACGTTTTAAGAATTAGGTCAATAGCAAATAAAAATCAGTCATCTGATTGCTTGTTTCCCCCCCCCCGCCCCCCATACCTTTTGTTCTAAGTCTCATTTCTGCAATCTTTCCACTGGGAAGTTATGTTCAGTTATAATTTTTGTTTGGCAGGAAAGTACTGAACTACATTCAACAGAAAGTACATCTATACTTTTTATATATTTGTTTTATTTAACCATCTACTGTAGCCAAGCAGCTTAGATATTTAACTTGTTTTCTTCATGTTTGGCCAGATCCAGAGCAAAGTCAAGAGAAGACTTCAAGAACTTTCAATGGGCTTTGGAAGAAACTTGTTTCATTTCTATACAGCTAGAAATATAATGAATAGCCATTTATATGGTTTTCCAATTACATGTAAAAAGTTAATCCTAAGGAAAATACTGAAGTTACAGAATTTCAGTTCAGAGGTGTTGCTTATGAAGAATAGCTTTGAAGTCAATAGGAATAGAGAAGATGGGAAGAAAGATTTAGTATATCTCTTTAGTATAGCCTTTTGTCTTCTCCAGAAAGTCAGCTTTTAAGCAATTACATGGCTTTCTTATTTTCACAGAATCACAGAATTTCTAGGTTGGAAGAGACCTCAAGATCATCAAGTCCAACCTCTGACCTAACACTAACAGTCCCCACTAAACCATATCACTAAGCTCTACATCTAAACGTCTTTTAAAGACTTCCAGGGATGGTGACTCCACCACTTCCCTGGGCAGCCTGTTCCAATGTCTAACAACCCTTTCAGTAAAGAAGTTCTTCCTAACATCCAACCTAAAACTCCCCTGGCACAACTTTCCCATTAAGCCCATTCCCCCTTGTCCTGTTGCCAGGCACATGGGAGAACAGACCAACCCCCACTTCGCTACAGCCTCCTTTGAGGTACCTGTAGAGAGCAATAAGGTCGCCCCTGAGTCTCCTTTTCTCCATGCTGAACAAGCCCAGCTCCCTCAGCCGCTCCTCGTAGGACTTGTTCTCCAGGCCCCTCACCAGCTTCGTCACCCTAAGTTGAGACCATTTCTAAATCAGTTTGGCTACTTTCAATTATTTTTCCCCTTCTTCTAGCTAGGTCTTTAAAAGACTAAGAGCCTCCCCAGACTTTTACCACTTTCACTGATCTAAAGGTACTAATTTAAGTAACATTACATATTTTCCAGCCATTAAAATAAGGAATAAAACAGGACCAGAGCTGTATGGTCCAGCCTTAGAGGCCCAATACAGGTTTTTTTGCAGATTTTCTCAGTGACAATATATTGATACCAGAATGTAACTTCATCCTGGGTATTTGAAAGTAGTAGACTTGTTTCTATGCTTATTCATTTTTTAAAAGATATTATTAATAAATGCATAAAAATGGGTATGCATTTATAAAACAATAATTGTCATCAAAGGAACTAGGATATGTCATTTGGCATCATTATAATTAATAGTGTTTAATTGACATTTTTGAGATGAAAAGAAAAATTGTTTTAAATTATTAAAATGGGTCAAATGGTAATTTGGTGTTTTGAGTTCAAGAACAAAACTGGAACAGTATCTCTTTGTATATTGCTGGCTCTTGATTATTTGGAAGAGGAAAATTGGAAAATATAAGTTTGATTTCTTTAGAGGACATTTATCTGCTGAAAGGTCAAACAAAAGGTTATCTTGAGATGATATTTTTGAGTATTTATGGAGAGAGGGATGATAAAGATTGTAGAAAGAGATGCAAAGAGTGTAGAAGCTTTATAAAAAGCATCAGAAGAGAAATTATCCATCATTTCAAATTTTCAGAATATATGCTAACATGTCAAAAGAATATTCATTTTGGTTATCATTTAATTTATCATCAAAATAGATTAAATACACCATAATCCATTATTGTTATTGTCTGATTTATTATTTTATTGCAGACACTTTTTATATATACAACAACTTCAAAAGCTTCCTGTCAAGTCAGATCCCCTGTCCCTTGCTGTCTGCATTTGCAGAACATTATTCTGCAATGGCACCAAATCTACAGACAATCACTTTTAACAAATTAAAGACAGTTATGTATATGTTTCAAGATCAAGTCCCCAGTTGGGAAGTAACCCAGGAAATAATGAGAATAAAAAAAAAAAAAAAAAAAGAGTATCTCAGGTGGTAAACAAAACTAAGATGCAGCTGACAGAAAATTGTAAATTAAAAGCTATCTGCAGTCTATATTGTATCATATGAATGTCAGAAATGCTATAATTGAAGTGGAAATCAGAGAAGATTGGCCTTGAAACATTTAAGAGGTGTAATGAAAACAAACAAACAAAAAACTAAAGCGACAGTCATTGCCAACAGCAATGAAGTCTAGCCTCACTCATTCCTATTTAGTGTAACATCAATTACTAACAAAAATAATGTTTTTATAGTAATATACATGGGATAAAGATTGATGGGTGTGGTAAATGTTATGCTATCTACAAAAAGCAGAAAACTCTCAAGCAATTCCCTCCAACTCAAAGTGTGACACCAGTCTTTTTAGGATATACTGGGTGCAGGAGACAACCAGCAGTGGGAAGAACAAACACTAGCAGCATCCATTTGCTCTGGGCTCATGAAAAGCCCTTTCTGTAATATGAATTTGAGATGCCTGGTAAGGATTGGGCAGGGAGCTGAGGTTGAGAAGGAGCCAGAAACTTGTTTCTCATCACCTCCCAGATAAAAACCAGATTCAGGTATAAACATGAGTGCAAACTAAAAATCTACCAGCATTTCAAATGTGTTAATGGGCAGTCAAACCATTCTTTATGAAAATATAGTTCTTCCTTTACTAAAACATTAACCACACTGCTAGTTATATTGTCTTTAACACCATAATATAATCAATATGATTCTAATAATAATGAAAGACATAAGGCCCACTTTTTCCATCACTGAAAAAAAAATGCTGCAGTTAATGAAACTGTAACAAGGTAAATCTCATTATCCTTTCACAGTACATACACATAGGATACATGGTTACAAAATTACTGGCAAAGTGTCTAAATATGTAGAAAATCAATAATTCCTATCTTATTTTCATATTACATATCCTTATATTTAATAATCTTGTATAGAATACACTTTTAAAATCTGTCTCTCTGTGTGCATTTATTTTTTGATTTAAGTAAAATGATATATTTGGTGTGGCTTACATTTTTCCTTTTCAGGTAAGTAATTTATCTACCTGTTTGTTTCAGAAAGTCACTCCACAATTTTGTGTGAATGCCTTCTACAGGGTTCCAGCTCATCTCAATGATATTGTAGTTTTAGTTGTGTGTGTATCATACAAATACTGCAGATTTTAAAAACACATTTGTTTGTTTTTATTTGTTTGTTTGCAAAATGAAGTAACCAACTAACATGTTCCCATTGATAATAGAGATTCTGTGAATGATCATTATGGGAGCTGGAACACTCACACAGAGTTTATTGGTTGCAAATCCAATCCAAATTACACTTTGCAATCAGATATAACTAACTACACCAGAATCACTAACTTTGTGGAGCAGTGTGCTGATAAGTGTACAAAGAGCTAACATATCTTTGAAAATAAGCATTAGAATTACCGTGTTGGAGGTATTTAACATCCTTCTTGATATTGATATTCCATTTCCATCACTCCAACTTGCTTGCAAGTATTTTAGAGAGAAGATTGCTGGAAATCTGATCAGAAAAATGACTCCAAAATGCCTATAAAGTTCTATACCTGCTCTCAATGACATTTCTACCCTAGTAGGTAGGAAGTCAAAGATGGCTTTGAGAGCTGGGTGATCACCAACCACATGAACCACAAAGGCTGGGTCCTGCACCTGGGACAGGGCAACCCTGGCTATACGTACAGACTGGGTGATGAGACACTGAAGAGCAGCCCTGTAGAGAGGTATCTGGGGGTTTTGGTTGACAGCAAGTTGAATATGAGCCAGCAGTGTGCCCTGGCAGCCAGGAAGGCCAACTGTATTCTGGGATGCATCAAGCACAGCATCGCTAGTCAGTCGAGAGCAATTGTCCCACTCTACTCTGTGCTGGTGCAGCCTCATCTTGACTACTGTGTGCAGTTCTGGGCACCACAGTACAAGAGGGACATTAAACTGTTGGAGAGTGTCCAGAGGAGGGTGACGAAGATGGTGAAGGACCTGGAGGGGAAGATGTATGAGGAGTGGCTGAAGGCACTGGGCCTGTTCAGCCTGGAGAAGAGGAGGCTGAGGGGGGACCTCATCGTTGTTTGCAACTTCCTTGTGAGATGGAGTGGAGAGGCAGGTGACCTATTCTCTGTAAACACCAGTGATAGGACCCATGGGAATGGTGTTAAGCTGAGGCAGGGGAAGTTTAGGCTGGACATTAAGAGGTTCTTCACCAAGAGGGTGGCTGCACACTAGAACAGGCTCCCCAGTGAAGTAGTCACTGCACCAAGCCTGTTGGAGTTTAAAAAGCAATTAGTCATATGTGCACTTAGTCATATGGTCTAAACTTTTGGGCAGACCTGTGTGGTGCCAGCAGTTGGACTTGATGATCCTTATGGGTCCCTTCCAACTCGGGATATTCTACGATTCTATGATTTCAGAGCTACAGGCTGGGAGAGGAATGGTTGGAGAGCTGCCAGGCAGAGAAGGACCTGGGAGTGATGGTGGATAGTCGGCTGAATATGAGCCAGCAGTGTGCTCAGGTGGCCAAGAAGGCCAACGGCATCCTGGCTTGTATCAGGAAGAGTGTGGCCAGCAGGGCTAGGGAGGTGATCGTCCCCCTGTACTCAGCTCTGGTGAGGCCGCACCTCGAGTACTGTGTTCAGTTTTGGGCCCCTCGCTACAAGAAGGACATCGAGGTGCTTGAGCGGGTGCAGAGAAGGGCAACGAAGCTGGTGAGGGGCCTGGAGAACAAGTCCTACGAGGAGCGGCTGAGGGAGCTGGGCTTGTTCAGCCTGGAGAAGAGGAGGCTCAGGGGCGACCTTATCACTCTTTATAGGTACCTCAAGGGAGGCTGTAGCGAGGTGGGGGTTGGCCTGTTCTCCCACGTGCCTGGTGACAGGACGAGGGGGAATGGGCTAAAGTTGAGCCAGGGGAGTTTTAGGTTAGATGTTAGGAAGAACTTCTTCACTGAAAGGGTTGTGAGGCACTGGAACAGGCTGCCCAGGGAAGTGGTGGAGTCACCATCCCTGGAGGTCTTTAAAAGACGTTTAGATGTAAAGCTTAGGGAAATGGTTTAGTGGGGACTGTTAGTGTTAGGTCAGAGGTTGGACTTGATGACCTTGAGGTCTCTTCCAACCTAGAAAATTCTGTGATTCTGTGATTCTGTGATTTTCTAATTGCCAGTTCTCTTTGAATACAATCTGGAATTCCCTGTTTGACTTTCACATTTAGCTTCCTAATAAGAATTCTGCAGTTTAGATTTAGATAAATCATTTTACTGATGAAATATAAGATATGACAAAAATTCAGCTCATTTTTAAATTGTGTGTAATCTAATAGTAGTATAAACGTTATTTATTGTTAAACAAGGTTTGCATGATTTTTAGTCTGACAGGGTAGATAGATCCTTCTGAAAGGGAGAGCAAAAATTGGTCAAATCGTTTGGTTTTGAACGTTGGGCTGCACACAGATTATAAATCACTTACTTATTAGTTCTTGTGAGTACATTTATGACAGTTCATATGGTTCTGTATGTATAAAACATCCATTGTTATACCCTGCTGAGAACAGACACTCAGGACTGGTCCTCCATCTTACTGGATGCACTTATTCTGACCGTGCATGTAAGGTGCAGTTACCACCTGGCCTTGCCCTTTTCAACTATAGAAACAACTTTATATTTACAACTTAATGTATTCCAACTATATTATTCCATGAGAAAATGCTTTTTGAAATCTAGTTTTGCTAATTAATGCACAAGCTTATTTTCACACGCTGAGGGAGAGGAACTTCAAATTGAGGATACTGTGTCAGTGTCAACAGAGAGAGGTATGAAAGGCAAAAAGGCCTTATAAACCTTTATGGTTCAAAAATAGTTTGATGGAATCAAGCATTTCTTTGAAATAAAGCTCAGATATGCATTTAATGCAAAGAGTTTTAATGGCTAGAGTCCATGGGTGTCATGAGACATCCCATTTCCTGTTTCTTGGCAGTTTGTGACAGTTGATGCCTTGTAAGTCTCAAAATCTATCTCAGGACACCTTTCTGCAAATTTCTACTCTCTGCCATTATGGGGTTCCCCAGGGACTCTGGAGCAACACGAGGAGATATGTTTATTATTTGCTTCATTTATTGAAGAAAACAGCTCTTATATTTAGTGGGAGGATCACAGTGGCGCAGTGAAACTCAGAGAAGTCCCTGAGCTCTGGATTTTAAATCTCCCAAGCTTGTTTGTTCTTTTATTTGCCTGTCATTGTGCACAGAACAGCATGACCACTGTTTGCCTCCCAAACCACAGCTGCCAGTGGGGGATCAGCAAGAGGTCCAATGCAGCAGAGGGGAGGGGAGGTTGTTTACACAGATCCACTCTGGCAGGAGGAATGGCTATTAGAGATGCACAAAAATGTTAAGAGTGAGGGCTCTTTGTTATCAAGCAGAGCTTTCCTCATCTCTCCCTCACTTATGCCTTTTTGCCTGGCAGATTCTCTACCTGCCTCAAAATCCAACCAAATTTTTGTTAGCTTAAACCAAGCTCATCAGGCAGCTGACCCCAGGGGTATCTCATTAAGGATTAAAGCAGGCTAGGTCTGTGACAGTTGGGGCTCATTGTGTATATCCATCACCCACCCCATTCACAACTGTTTTTCTGTCAGTGTTCAGGCCCTTCACAAATGCAAAAAAATAAAATAAAATAAAATAAAATAAAATAAAATAAAATAAAATAAAATAAAATAAAATAAAATAAAATAAAATAAAATAAAATAAAATAAAATAAAATAAAATAGTAATCCTCAAGCCCTTCTGGAGCTCCCCTTTCTTTGTATCTGAAAATCACTACTGATTTTGCAGTGACTGCTGGTGTATGGACTTCCAGAACATTCCTTGATAGTGGGATGGTTTGAGTATCCCAGGAGGCTGGGTGACACATGCTGTGTCGCTCTTCAGAAAGGTGTAATTCACTTCTCCTTAGTCACTCAGCAGTTTCAGTGGGCTCTTATCATCCCCTCCGGATGCCCAGCAGGGTAAATAAACAGCAATCTCCTTGCTCCCCTACAACACCTTGTTCATTGCAGTGTGCAAAGGCAGAGGGGGAAAAAAAATTAAAATGAAAAAGAAAGAAAAAAAAGATGTGAACTCCTGGATACTGTCGCTCCAGCTTGGTCTTTAGTTTGTTTAGATTACCAAGTATGGCATGTATAATATATTTGTATTTCTGTCTATTATGTAATTTACATGTGAAATTCTACTTGGCGATTGTACCATCTGAAAGACAAGAACGATGTTCAGGTAGGGGTTCATCTAATCTGACACTAATTGTCCACAGTTATATACAGAGCTCAGATATAAATATCTGGTTGTAAAGAAGTAGGGAATAGGGTGTCACAAGTCATTTGGTGTTCTTAGCAGCACAAAATGATGTACAGTTCATTACTGTGTTCCACTGACTAAGGATACTAATGTTCTAGCGTACTAATATTTTTGCAGGATCAGTTTATTTGGGTTTGATACATTTGGTCACAGAAGAATTTGGTTCAGTATAACACATATATGTCACAGCATATTCCTCTAGAGAATCACAGAATATCATACAATATCCTGAGGTAAAGATCTTTAATCTAGAGCAGCTATGCTATATGGATACATTACCCTTTACAGTGTTCATATTTAAAAGTATACTACATATAGCATGTCTATATATGTCTTATAACCAACCACAAGCTTTTCCTCAAATTGAACCACCTTTTTTTCTCCCTGTATTTATTTCTTTTCAAGCATATTTGTCTGTCTTTCATATCGGCCTGTGTTTTATTTGCCTATGGTTTCTCTCTCTCTGTTTTATCTGCCAGTCTAATCTGTCTAACCTACTTTTGGCTTTTATATCTTGCTTATCACTACAGTATCTAGGTATCAAATGCTCGAATGCATTTCTGAAGGCTTTTATTTTACTTAAATGACTTTGAACACACTTAGGAAGTGTTATTAATTAGAATCAGCAGCATAGTACAACTTCAGGTACTAATTAGACATTGCCCTTCCATAAATCACTTATAACAATTTTCCTAAACACAGAACATTACAGATAACTCAATAATTTGGAGATGGAGAAAACCATTGTATGTGTTTTTGTCAAACTCTACCGCATACTTGTTAGCTTTGGCATGGATAGAATATGATTTTTTGTACCAAAAAATAAATCTTTCTTAAAAACAAAGTTCTGTGTTGTCAACTGTGAATTATGTATACTTAGTTCTGCCTTTGGACCTATTCATGAGGAATTTAATGAAGACAGTGAACTTAAAAAGCAGTCTTCTAGTGACAGTGTAGTTTTAACATTTTGTTTCCTTTCATATTTGGTATTATTTAAAATTCTTTAAAAAAAAAACAAACAAAAACAAAACAAAACAAAACAAAAAAACCACCTCTTTACCTCATATTTCCTAGAATACTTTGAACATCATTTCCTTAATCAAAACAGTATGATTGTGCTTAAATTAGTCTTGTAATTTTCCAGCTGTAAACTCAATAATGGAACAGTAAGTATAACATCCAAACTTCTATATGAATATGACAAATTGTTTCACGTGTCTGGTATTGTATCAGTGTTTCTACTGAAAGTACAAAGCCTGGTGAGCAATAATTTAAATACTTTAAACATCTCAGAAAATATCTTGCAGCTTATTCAAAGCTATCTTATCACTGGGAACTAAGAAAAGCTATTCTTCACTGGAAAAAGAAAACTTTCTTTGCACTGCTACAGTAGTTATAGCTACAGAGCTTGGATGTACCTTTTGCCACCCATGGACAATATGAATTATGGACAGTGTTATGATATTAGATGAGGCTGTTTTACCCTTGATCTCATTACTTGAGGTAAATTTGCATGTGCATTCTTCCCCCAAAGGTTCTGTGTCTGGGTTGTTACCGGCAATTCACCTGCTGTAATCGCACTTCACTGGCATTCTCACAGGTTAGGCTGACATAACAATAAGGTTATGGTAGTTGTTAGGATACAAAACAGAAGTCAAATATGAGAGACTTCAGCTGCACACACAAATGCTTTCCTTGACATTTGTAATGTGTTGAAAGTACTTGCAGGACACTTCAACAGATCATGTGCACTTAAGAAAATAAATTGATCTAATATTATGAATTAGGTGGGAAAAAAATACAATACATGCTAAATGTGAGCTTCCTGAAGTCTGTTTCTTCACAAGAATAAGTCCTCTGTCATTTGTGCTGCAAATTTTGAACTGTATTTTCTAACTTTGAAATTGTTACAGCGGGAATGAAAATCAGATATTAAGAGCAAATGTGGGGCTATTTATGTGAGGAGGCTAAGATGCATTTGCTTAACTTAATTATTTTTTATTTGCACTAGAACTTTGTTTCTGCCTTCCTTGTATTTCTTTTCTACTATAAGCACTCAATATTGTTCCCTCCAAATATTTCTGTGAAAACCTGAACAGCTTGCTACATTTGGACAACATTTGGTTTCTTATGACCCATTTTTATGACCTTTTTTTTTTTTCTTTCAAATAGGCCCTATACTTCATGTACCTCATAAAGTCAGACAAATATGAGTATACTCTGTGATTAAAATTGCAGCTAGTATAGGTTAGCCTCTTGACACAAGTTTAAAATGAACATGTTTCTCAAATTATTTTGCTCCCTATTACTTAAGGTGCTGAAAAAGAACAAGTAGATACGTTTGGTTTATTCTTTTGCATGAATCAACATTACAGTCAGGAACATTCCAAATGTTTAAACTGAAGTAAAAGAAATCCTCCCTAACTAACACTTATTGGTGTTGAAAATACAGGAGATTCATCCTACCATGTTTACTACAAAGATCAAAGAAGCAACTTATAAGGTATTACTAAGAAGTAAAAGATTAATGCATCTTTTAAAGGGTGATGAGTAAGAAACTGGCATTCATCTTTCAGGAAAGGGTTGGTGTACATTTACAGCTAACTTCATTCAAACCTTGCTTAGATTTTGGCTAGAAATCTAGCAGCAGAATTTGTTCGGGCTAGACCCACAGCATTTGCAGAGGTCAGATCAAATGATGGTCAGTGTTAAACACATTTAAATTTTCATCTGTATAAAACCTGGAATTAATTTATAATTGTCTAATGAAAGTGATAGTGAATTTGATTAACACAATCCCACAGCAACATGCTAGTTGCCACAGTCTCCAGAAAGGTTTATCTCAGCAGGCTGACAACTCCACTTGAAAATAAAAGTATCATAGAAAGGTAGCACAGTGATTTATGAAAAATAACAGAAACTGAATCTCAGATCTCAGAAATCTCCACGTAACCTCTGCATGTCTACAACTATCCCTGAAGTCATGATGTTGAATCCTAAAGAGCTGGAAAAGAAAGCAAGCTTTTGTCAGAAGCAGAGCCTTTGCAGTTCTTGAGGAAGGAAGCTTTTGTTCAGCTCAGTGCAGTGAGTTGCAGCTCTGCAGAACTTTTGTGTGTGTGTGTGTGTTTTGTTTTTTTTTGTTTTGTTTTGTTTTTGGCTGACACTGGAGTGCAGCTATGATACGGATACCTTTTCAATGGATCTTTGCTGAGCAAAATGAAAGGTTGAGATGGCAAATATTTTTATGAGGTCCTCAGGGGAAGTAGGATCCCTGGAGCAAAAGGTGAATGCATGCAGCAATCTAACATTCAGAGTTTACCTCTGAACTTGAAATATGAACTTTAAACTAAATGGCATATAGGTCACATTTAGTACAGAGAGTGTCAGAACAACATCATCTCTCCTCTTTCTTTGTTACTTCCAGTACATTGTACAATGTAGACAGCAATCTAAGTGAATCAGAGCCCCTTGGAGAATTGGATTCCTTTCTTATCTTAAATCACATCAGAATGAATTCTTCTACCAACAAACAGACCACCAACTCCACACCATCAGTCATACACAGACTTGTATGAAGGCTTGATCTAGAAGTCTGAACTGGGTTTGTATCTTAGCCACAGTACAATGCACAGTGCGTGCTTTCAGTTGTGTCCTCTGACACTGGAATACCCCTTACTTCTTCTGATACTCAGAATACATGCTAATGCATGAATAAGTACTATTTTTGTCAATGTGTAAGTTGAATGTATATTTGGATGCATACATACATTCCCAATAAAATGAATCAGTTTAGCTATGCTTTAACAATAGACAGGAATTAGCTATGTGTAATGAAAAAATCATTGCTTCATAAAAATTGTAGACTTAGAAGTACCTGCCACATTTTCAGAAGAATACAGGAGAATGTCTATTTTAAACATGATGAAACTCCCGAATTTACTGAAAAATGGTGTTGGTTGATGACATGCATGCAGTACAGTTTGGGGCAAATTAATTCTCTGGGGTTGAAAATTATGTCTAATTGGTAAGAAGGATTTCTTTCTTAAAGCTGATTGCCTTATTTATTCAGCTTAGTAAAGCAAGTCTTTATTGTGCAAATTGTATGCAAGTTGTTTGTTCTGCCCATTTTTATTCCACAAAGATTTATCTTATTTTTTTTTTTACCAGAAAATATTTCTTTTTAAAGAAAAAAAAATCATTCTTTATTTTAATATTTTCCACCATAGCGGAGCAGTTTCTCTTGAATTGAACTTTTAGTTAGAGTTGAAAAACTAAACCTCCCTTTACTTAAGAAATCAATTTCAATTTTTAAAACATACAATGTGAAAAATAGTTTTACAGCTCATTCCACATTCACCTAAGCATTGCAAGGTTGCTTTCCTTCAAGTGTGGATGAAATTTCTTATGTTTTAATAATGAATATGTTAGTAAGATAGGAGTTCAACGTCCCATGCTTTGTCCAGGGTGAGTGACTTACACAAATGCTTTCTCCAGATCTCTCCAGGGGTCTCTCAGTGAGAAAGATGACAGGGCTAAGCATACTGTCTGAAACACAAGTAGTTAGACTTTCATCTCTGAGTACTTTGCTCCTGGGCATCATAGTCCTTGTAAACAAATGTTGGCAAAGTTCAAGATGAACATGACTGAAAACTATTCCTTTTCTTCTCTATGTAATAAATAGATTCCTAGAATAGAGATTCCTAGCAACAGATATTTTTATTCTTCTCTCTCTTTAAGCCTAGATGACCTCTGGTGTAATAGATTCTTGATTCCTTATGAAAAAGGGAACCTCTGTCTGCTAAGTTTTTACCTTAAAATTGTTTAAAAGACATTTTAAGACATTTAAGACAGAAGATGAAGTGTATACAATATTTTTCAGAGGAGTCTCACCAAATTTCTAAAACTTGCTGATGTAATTTGAATTTTAAAACATTTGGCTTTCTGTTAATCTTATACAACATAGAGAAGAAATAGCTTATTGCATCATTCAAGCTGTCATACCTGTATCCATCTGACCTCCCACATAACTCTTTAACATTTAAAATTTTATGGCCAGAGCTCTTGGATGAAAAGCAGGAGAAATTCAAGTTCTGCTGTGTCTCTGATATATTCTTAAGATAATGTAGCATGTCTTAGTTGACATCATCCTAAAAATGTACTTCAGAGAGATTTTTTAAAAAGAGTGATAATTTCCTGTGCAGTCTGCTCCATCCTGGATCCAGTTCAATATGGAGTAAGGTAATTTATCATTCTGAAGACTGATTTTGTAAGATGGCACGGGTTGGCTCTTGTGAAGTCAAAATTACTGCAGTATCTGCAAATACTAGCACCTGGGCTCATGCATAGTGAATTAGGATTTTTTCCATTACAGAACTGTCAAAAGGACACTCATGCCCCAGTACTCCCCTAAAACACCCAAGCCTACAAAAAACAGCACCTTACTACTAAGACAATTGCTTTGTTTACAAAATGGACTTGGTGGCATTCTGCCATTACATCTCGATGTATAAGAGATCAGATCTACTGCTCTGGACCATCACTGTGAGGTAAACCCCTGAACCTCAGGGGTTTACCTCACAGTGATGGAAGACTGCACTGCTAACCAACCCAGTTCTCTCTGTCCCGTCTGGTTTATGAAGGACAGAGTGTGACAGTAACTAAGCTGACTTAGTGACAAAAACAACCTGTCAGCCTTACTGGTTGGTAAAGGAAAGAGAATACACACTGATGTGACTGGTGCTGGTTATGAAAGTTACAGCTCTAAAAGATCCTTCTCTGCAGATTTGTCTGCTCTCCAGCAGGAATTAGAAATGGTTACTTGCAGTGCTTTTCCTTATACAGCCACAAAGCTGTCACACATTTTGTCTCCCAACAATTTTGGCTTGTATCAAATGTGAAGCTGGCTCACAAACAGCTTGTAAAAAAGAGAAAAGTAAGACACTTAGCTCCAGTAAGTGTGTGAACACTCTTTCTCATTAACTTGGCATGAGTATGATGGTATTTCAACTTGACATTGACATGAACATTTCAATGACTGGACAGTAAGCTCTCTGATAAAGCCATTGTCTGACTAGGAAACAAGCATCTTTTACAGGGCAGCCTCTTTATAGCAATTATGGTAAAAATTAACCTTTCAGAAGTTAAGTTTCTGTTTGAGGGGCCAAAACAACAAATGAAAGCAAGGATTAATTTCCCAGCAACAATCTAAGCTCTTTCCTTTTCAAATTAAAATAAATGCAGACAGGATTTTAGAAGAGGCATTTTGATGCACATGAAAATATTAGTATTTTAATTTTCCTAATTAGGTTCCACATCCAGATGTGAACACAAGCAAAGAGTCTCACATGTGGAAATAACCTTTCCCTAAACTTTGAAAATTTTAAAGCAAAATAAAGAAACTCATCCAGAAAATAATATTTTTTAGAATATCACAATGTGGAATTTTTAGGCGTAGACTTTGACAAGAGTTGCCTCATTATGCTTGGTATTTTTGGCATGCAGTTTGAATATAGTACTCCTTCTGAGTACACTGCATGAAAACATAGCTTTGATATGGCTTTGGATGTCTGTTCTGTTGCTCTCTGTATATTTCTTAATTCTGTGTTAGCTGCCATTGTGTTGGGTTGTTTGGTTGTTTTATTTATTTATTTGTTTGTTTTTGTTTTCCCCAAATGCACATGCAAGTCTTTTCATCTGTCGGTGCTTCTTCCTGTTCTTTGTTTCCTTCCTTATGGTTATAAGCATTTTTATCAGCCTTCTGAATCTGTTACTGTACTAAAGCAGTGCCATAAAATGATGTCATCTGGAAGTTAAATAGGGACATAGTGTATTGAAATGATTCCTAAATCATATATTTCATGTTAAGAAAAATCTGGGGGAATAAAAATTCTGCCATGGCTTGTAACTAATGTGCAAAAGACTTGACCAATACTGTCAAAGAGTAAGTGATATCCACACTGAGAGTCCACCATATTTAGTTTATTGGTTTGCAGTCCTTTTGGTTGTATTTTTATATTGGATGGAGTACTATCTGTTGCTGTTTCATCCATTTATATAAGCTTGAGTGATAGTCTCTCTCCACATATGATCTTAAGTAATTTATTAATCTGAAAATTAATCTGCTTTTAAAGAGTATTTCTCCCCGATTAGCATCATGAAAGTATTATTCCTTGCTGCTTTAGATAAATGCAAATTGTTTTAGTTTGTACATGATGGCAAACTAGGACTTCTGCCAGTTTCCTTGATTGTTTTAGAGAAACTCCAGACAGCTAGAAAGTAGTAGCTGCTTAATGCATGTTTAGTGTTGTAAGTTTCCTACTGATGGTGCATTAATAGCTGTCATCAGAAGTATCATATAAAAGATGATGGTGTCAGCAGTGCTGTGCCTAATGGCAGTCTTCTTGTGAACAGACTATAAGGAAGAGTGAAGAAGGATCATTTTAGACCTTTGTCCTTTATTTAAAGGCAGAGGGGTGAGACTGTCACTTTAAATAATAGTTTTCTGCTTCAGGAAGTTTGTTAGTTATTTTCTCTTCATGTTATGCCAAATTTGATTTTTGTGTATTGGAGACGATAAATGCAATGTGGGAGTCTGATACATATTCATAATTTTGCTTTAAGGCTAAAGTGCTTTCCTTGTAAATTCATCTAGCTACAGATACTGTGAGCACCAAAACCAATTACTTCACCCCAACAGTTTGGTCTAAAAAAGACCATTAAACTCCTTGTTCTATATTTATTGTTCTAACAGGGAACAAGAAGAACATTCTGCTGAGACACCAGCGGTAGTACCAAAATTAGGATGCTTTTATTCAATTATATTTGATGATGTTGGACACCTTTTTTTTCAATGTGTAATTTAGTAAATTTATGTACCTATCAAAAACAATTCATAGAGCTCTCCACTGTTAAATTGTGGTAAAAAACTTAAGGCTTTTATAAAAGAAGCAGTATGCTTTCCATTTGCAGAGTAAGACATGAGACTCTTAGGAAAGAATGCTAAGTTTTCAAACTGTTACCACCACAATCACCACCCCTTTCTGCCAACACGTTCTAACACTTAGAACCAAGAATCCATTGACGATGTTGTGTACAAAGATCACAACACTGCCCCCAACACTTACATATAACACAGGATTAAAATCTGTGTAAAAGCAGAAGGACAAAGAAAGCAAGGAGCTATTTTATGGTAAAAGACAATTGCAAGTGAAAATTTTAAAAGAATGGACTAACTTTCTAAGTGGGTAGACATTATACATTCCACCAGGCTTGATACACCTACAGAGAGGTATTTGTTTGAAAGTGGATAGATGACAGAAGTTGGGCTCGTAGACTCAAGGACAGACGCCATACTTTCAATATAAAATAAAAATTAATGGATAGTTGGAATGTTCTTGAATATTTAAAATAATAATAATAATAATAATAATAATAATAACAACAACAACTTGTGTGGCAAAGTAAATAATATAGATGAGAAGTAAATAATATAGATGAGATTGTTTCAATAATGAAGACATAAGCTGGTGAGAAGCTAATTCACATTTTTTCCTACGTGCTTCAAGGGCTACAATGTATGGATACTGGCCTGGAACTATCCTAATACATGGAATTGCCTATAGTAATAACACAGTGGTCACCAATTACCAATTAAGTCAGTGGACAGGAACACCTCCAAAGCATCACCTATCTTAAACTAGGCAGGCAAAATATATGAGATGAATTAGTTTGGGGGATTCCTGGTTTTTGTTTGTTTTGTTGGTTTTTGCTCCACAGGGAAGTTTAGTGACTATCCCAACTTATAACACAAACATCTTGTCATAACATTACACTAGATGAATCTTACCCATAGTTGGATGGTGAAAGAAGATTTTTACTGTAGTACTGCCAAAAGGCTTCACACTATGTTAAAATATTTTTCAGGTATAAATAAAGCCATTTATACAAAGAGTCAGATACCTTTCTCTTCATGTATCATGTATCTTATTTGGAGACTTCTGAAGAAGGAGTCTTGTGGACAAGAGACAGCTTTACGAGGTGAACCAGAAAGAGTTTTTGAAATGTTTCAAAGTGGACTGAATAGTGTCCAAAGATGTTCATAGACTTTGTTTCTTCTTAATTTAATGGTTTAAATTTCAGTAACTGTGCTTCTGTTTAGGAATATAAGTTATGTGAACTGCTTCAAAACAAATCACATTAAATAGAAAAATTGAATATATTTGTGCACTATATCAGATAAAATACACAATTATAGTTACATGTTTGTCATGAAAATGTGTTAAACAGAAAATTATTTTTAAAACAGATTCAACTTCTTTTAATGCTATTTTAGAACTGGTGTACACAGACTATCTACAGTGGTCTTTTCTAAAAATGTGCCATAAGTAGTCTGGAAGTGGCTTTAACTAAAGATGAAGATACGTTAATTAATGTGGAAAGAATATATTTCAAACTATAAACAGGGACAAACCACTGTTTTTACACAGATATTCAGATTTTAGTCTTTCCTGCCTCACGGGGAAAAGATTTGCTAAGGGATTTTTTTTTTCTAGTTAATTATTGTATTGTTTTTAAAATTAACCTTCAGACAAAATAGTTTTCTATGCTGCACTAGGCTGCTGGGTTCACTTACTATGGTGTAAGAAAGAAATAGTACCATCTAAATCTCTATCTCAAGAAAGGACTCACCAGAGCCTGAGCTACTACATTGTGGTGTAGAATGGATGAGCCATCTCAGTGACATTAGAAATCTGTTTAGAAAGTGTTGTTGCCCTTATCACTGTACTGTCTCAGAGAGACAGTTGGAATTTAGCTATTATCATAAACTTCTGTGAAATAGGAGTTTTTCCTTTCCTTTGAACTGGCAAACATGCTTAAGTGATTAATTGATTTTGCCAAGATGACATAAGAAATTTGTATCAATAGCAGAAAATGAACATATGCCTACTTACAACTACTCAGTTACTTATCACATAGGATCATTAAAACACACAGAAAAAAATCTCATTCTTTTTTATTAGGACAGGTGTCTCAGCAGTGCACATAGCTTTGAACTGTGCTGAAGTTAGAGTTACATATGATAGAATTCTTAAAGCTTGGTAGCAAAGTTATAATTTTATGATATGAGTAAATTAGGATGGCTGTTTCAACTTGGTACAAATCTGTGCAAAGGAAGTCTTGTCTAAATACCAAGTAACTGGAGAGAGGAACATGAAGTACAGGACCTTTGTACTGGAAACCCTTACAGATAATCTAGAATCTAGGGCACTTATGGAGCTGTCTTCATTTTAGGGAATATTCCCTTCAACTGTTTGTCATGTTTCATTCCATTTTATGTTTTCGGCTGTTTTTATATGCCCGTCTGAAAAGCACAGTCTCAAATCCTGTTTGGCTTTTTCTTACTATTCCCATCTCAACATGCTCACTGTATGGGCCTTTGTTATAAGGTCTCCTGCATGTGGGAGAATACATTGCAAATTATTAATTCCTCCATGTACATGAGGGCTTCTTTTCCTGCAAACACTATTTATTTAAGCAAACTCTTGTTGATGTGAACAGAACCTGCCTGTGTCACAGATGTGAATGAAATTTGACACTGGATGTCCATCTAAAGGAGATTATTTGAAGTTTGGCTTCTGTTCATCAGTAGTATTTGCCATCCATTACTATCAAAGAAATATTTTGGACATTAATCTCTGTTACTTTATTTACATCTGTACTGATGAAATTTCCTGTGGAAGTTTCACAGGAAGAACTGTTCCAGGTAGATTTCAGATAGGGAAATTTTCAACACAGTACTCCTAATAAATTCAGCAATATAAAAATTTAAAAGAAATTAACCCTTTTCTGTGAAGATGCTGTAGTGAAAATAGAACAATTCTAATTAGCTAGTATGACCATAGACAAGAGCCCTTTAAAATGAGATTAAATTATTTTATAGTTGTATCACATTCAGCTGGAGAGTTGTAACTCTGTTTTATGGGACCTATTTAATACATAAACTTCACTGGAACATAAAGGAGTGAAGTAATAGTTGTGATAATTTAAGATTACAAGTATTTGGATAAAACCAAGTGATAATATGAATAGATCTGAATTGTCATCTGAGATTATAAAACCTGATTTATTGTTTCACTGAACAATTGCAGGTAACAGTTCACAATATATTTTCATATGTGGTCTTGTCATTTTTTTCCCTTAACAAATTATTTTCCTCTGTATAACAGAAACAACAGTTTTATTTTGTCCTGAGGACATGTAAGATTTATGGAAAATAGTTATTCTCTAGGTAGAAGAACTGATACTATTTACTCCTTCACTTTGTTACAGAGAGGGGCGGGTATGATCATCTTGTACTTATTCATATTTCATGCATTTTATTTTTCATTCATGTTCTGGAGTTGCTAGAGTAACTGCATTTCTGAAAACTTGCATTTAATTTCCATTTGCCAAAGTTAATGAAACTGCTTTTAAGAAAATTGCTTCTTCGTCAACCTATTCTAATAATTACAGTGACTAGACAGGTCATGTTTCTTAGCTGCTAAACTCAGAGGGAAACAATAAAGGATTCTGGTAGAAAAGTATAGTTTGTGCATAAGTGCTTTTGCATAGATTTCCCAGTCAACTTTTCCAAACTTTGCTTATAAAATGTAATGGTTTGTTTAACAAAGATTTTCTGTTTCAGTGGTCATGAGTCAGATAGCTATTTTCTCTGCTCCAAGCAGCAGTTTGTTTGACATAGATTTTTTTTTTCTTTCTGAATATATTATCACAAAGAATTCTGCAGACAACAAATGCACAATCAGTTCTCATTCTCCTGTTATACATTGAGTGTTGCAAAGGCTAGGTTGAACCTTATTTTCTTCATTCACTCAGGGCTGTAGCCTTTTCATCAAGGGCACTGTAGTATGTCCAATTTTTATTTTCTGATGCAGTCTCCTGCTGACTGAAATCTAGGTCAAAACCTTGTGACCTTATTCCATGTGCATTCTTTCTGCTCCTTGGCAGAAGCAATGTTTGATGGTTGCAATGCAGGTTTGTAGATCAGCCACTGAGAGAGACACATGGCATTTTGGTGTTGCATTAAACTGTTATTACAAGCCTTTCTTACGCAATGGCTCAAGAGTTTATGTGCTGCCTGTTAAGAAAAATCATATTCCTCCAAGAGTGCTGAGGCATTTCAATGGCAATCCAGTGGTGTCTCCTAGAAAAGGAAAATAGCTGTCTGGGGTCACAGCAGTGGTCCTGCTTCTGACAGTGGACAGCAGCAAGTGGCTAAGGAACAGAATGATGGCAGAGAGATCTCTGAAGTGACCTTCTGAAGAACAGGCATGTTTATTTCTCGCTGTTCCATTCAGAGCAGTTATCAAGGCACAAGTAGAAATCAGACCTCCTTCATTTAGATAGTAGGGGTAGAGGGAGTTAACTTGAAGTGATAGGAGTAGAAAATGAATCAAACAGCAGAAATATAGCTTGACTACCAGAGAAAGTATTTAGTGGTAAGCTGCATTACAGAATCAGGCAGTTTCCTAAAAGAGATGACAGATTTGTATTGCTTGTGGCATTTAAAGGTGAGTTGGGCAGAACACAAGAAATATGTTAAGAGGTATCTAGCAGAATAAAAGATTGGATGAACATGGCATAACAGAAGTGTGTTATATCCAGAGAAAAGATTTAAATAATTTCCAGAATTGCTTAAGTAAGTGTATGAGAAAGAAAATGCAATAATTTTTCTTTCAGATTGTCAAAAAAAGGTTTCAATTTTTTTTTTTCTGTTCATTTTGCATAAATTACCTTCAGTCTGTGAACCATATAGTTTTGCATGTATATCTTAACTTTTACAAAACTTGTTCAGTGCATGAAGGTCACATAATCTGTATTTAATTACATGCTGCAGGACATATACTTAAATCATATATGCATTTTAGAGAACTAGGTTACCAAAAATATCTTGCATCATTTTCTTTTGCAAAACTAAATTATTATGTAGTGTGTTCTAGCTAATGCCAAACAGTATCTAGCTATGTGGGAGTAACGTACTGTTCGATCTAAATAAACATTTCACAACCTAGGCTTTCATTTTAACCAGTTGACTGCATCTGACCTGTGTCTCTTAATGAAAACTCTGTCCAGAATGTCATCCAACTTTATGAAGCATTTACTTTTAGAAACATTTAATATGCAGCTGCCTGCTAACATATATAGCACATCTCCATATAAAGCCATCAGGTAGGAATAAGGCACTTAAAAACTTCAAGACATCACACAATTTTGCAGTTGAAGACTGTTTAAAGCTTTAGGCACTTAGGAAACTTAATTTTTGTACAAGGGAAAAAAAAAAAAAAAAAGAGAGAGATTTAGGTATTCAGAAGAAGATGAAGTCAGAGAGTGCTGTGCCAGGTGTTTCAGTTGTAGGAAAGCTTAAAGCATGGAAGGAGCAATGTAGCAGCAAAGCAGACCTGCTGAATAATTCATCACTGTCTTACACACTTCTGCTGCTGTACCATTATTTAGGAAAGAATATTATATTGTTATTGATTGCAGCACTTGCTGACACGTTTCATTTGCTGGGAGGTGCGTGTGCATGCTTTGTATTTCCGACACTTACACCATCAGCAGATAAACTTATGTTTGAGCGCAATTAAAATTTAAGAGGCTGTTATCCACACACACACACACACAAACAGCATTTATCCTTAACACTCCCAATTTGGGGAGGGAGAGCTGGCTTCTTGTGACAGAGGAACAATCTTCCCACAGATAGCATTTTCAAAGCAGTGAAAAACATTTCTTAGGGAAGTACAAGCAGCTTTGCCTTTACCATAAGACTGCAGGGAAAGTGGCTCCCTCGTTATAAAGCCATGCCACCCCACAGCACTGTGGGAATGTGCAAGAAAGGGCACAGAAACATCCTCTGCCAGGAGAGCTGGCCCTGATGCGGCTGTGATCAGAGACAGCCCCACTTACACAAGCCAAACCCCAAGGGTACCCTTTACTTAGGCTGCTGCAGTTGCTGATACAAATAAACTTTGCCTGTAGTTGGCTAAAGGCCAGAAGAACTTGATGGCTGTTGCAGGCAATACATGTTTTTTTAACAATAAAATGAAACCCTGCTTTAAAAGAAATCTATAAATATACATATACATATAGACTTATAGATATAGAATATAAGTATATATATATATACAGTTATATATATATATTTATACAGATATGTGACATTATTTATGATTTTAGATCTTTTAGATTAGTAGTGGCACATTGTGAGGAGTATAATTTTTTAGACTCTTTTCTGAAACAGTGAAGGATATTTTCCTCAGTTAAGGATAGGGGAAGGGAAGAAACAAACCAGAAATATTTTTCTGATTTTCTCTCCTGTTGTTATTTAAGGAAAATCTAGTTTAGATGAAAAAGGCATTGTTACAAAATATAGATTGTCTAGAAACAGTATTGAGAAAATCCCAAGAGGCTGTAGCAACGTTTCTCTCAAACGTTGAGCATGTAGGGGATCCTGTGCCAAATCCTCAACAGCACTGGAGGTTGAAAGAGAAAAAATTGTTTGTATCCTGGAGGAAACCCTTTCTCTACCTCTCCTTCTTAAATGCTGAAACCCATAAATCACACACACACACACACAATGTAGGCAGAATACAAGAGACCCTGAATGACTTGCTAAAAGAATAATCAGGTTTATTTCCCCATTTTGAAAATTGACTTGATGGAAATACAAGTAATTTTATACCTGGATTAAATCATAGTAAGACATTGATCTGCTAAAGCAAATGACTGCCCTCTCAATGATTTCAAAAGGGTCAGAGTTCACTCCTAACATCAAGTGTTCTCAGGTGGATAATAATGATTACATTCATAAGCATTTGTTTCATAAATATTTGCTTCTTTTCAGATTTTGGAAGAGCCAGTTAGCAGGTCCAGAGGTTTAGCAGATTACATGATCCCCTGACCCATCAATCACAGATACACAGTATATTTCTGTTTGATATATACAAACTGATTTTGCACAGCTTGGATTTTTTTAACACTCAAAATACTAAATGAACACTGCTCAGTAGAGTATTCAGTAATGCAACTAGCAAGTATTACATGCCTTTTGTTGTTGCTATTGTTGTTTTTCCTTTTCTTGCCAGGAGGGCAATTAAATGGACAGTTAATGCTTGATGTTGAAGACTTTTTGTTTGGTTTTATTTATTAACACTGAGATGGCAAGATTGAAGAAAAGTTATGGACTTAGAAGAGAAGATTTTAAATGGATTTCTAATGGTTTGTATTTGCAGTGACTCTATATGGGTGTTGGATCAATATCTAAATAGAAATTTATAAATAAAATTTTACAAAGTTGTTCTTCAAAATGCTTGGCCTTTACTGTGACAAAAATGCATAAATGCTGCAGATAAAGAAAGAGGTACTTCAAATTGTGCTTTTGCATCAAAGTCATATCTTACTTCCACGATTTAGTTATTGTGATTTACCTTGAAGAAATCCATACATAGATTTAGTCAGTATTTTGATTGTTGGTAACTAGTGAAAATGAAAAGCAGTAAATCTCTGAAACATATTAAGAATGTTAAAAGGTACACCTTAGTCATTATTTATTGTCTTGAGTTTTTGGTATGTCTGATTCATTTTCAAGATAAGTGCAGGAAAAGAGGAATGTAATATGTCTTTTACAAAATGCTCAGCAAAACTCACAATAATGTGGTAGTGATTAGTGCAGTACGATGCTTGCAGCAATCATATAGTGCCAGTGATTATACTTTGGATCCACTATAAAAACAAGCTGTTCCTGATGTGCTTCTCAAAAGTAGGACAAAATGTTCTCCATTAGTCTGCTGCTACTTAACATCGTTCTCTACGTCATACCTTAATTTTTCTCTCATGCCATCTGCAGAAAAACATGTCTCTCAACCTTCTAGATCCTGAGATGGCAATTTTCAGAGCTGTAAGAGAAATTAGGCCATGCAAGAGGAGAATCTTCTCATGGTGCTGTTGTAAAGGCTTTAAAAAATATTCAGATAAAGAACAAAGTGGCTAGCATTGATTTTTATCTTCAGTACAAGTAACCATAGCATTATTCACATATAAAATTCACATATAAAATTCAAATTAAATATATATATATATATCTCCTGACATTTTAGTCTAATTTTAATGCCAAAGTATGCAATGTTTATGTCTCTTGGTCATTGAGTGTTAGAGCAATTAAAATGTACTGATTATGAAACACATTGTTGTTTCCACAAAGAAGACTTGTATGAGGTAGGGAGCATTGTGGACCAATCTGACAAGATATTTGAGATGTATTCTCCATGTTGAGTATGCCTGCCACCTCCCGCAGATGGGCAAATGGCTGATGAGATGAGCCTGGACTGAGGTGCCCTGCTGGACTGGCACCGCAGCACCGAGCAGCCTGCCAGCTCCTGTCATCTCCAGGGGAAAATGACAAATTTACAAATGTATTGTACATTTTCAGGTACTTTTATTGCAGGTGGACAAAACAGGATAGAGTTTCTGCTGTAGGGCAGTGCTGGGGCCTTTCAGGACATTCTCAGGTGATAGTAGTGAGCAGTAGGAACACTTGTGAACTAGTGACACAGTGCACGTGTCATTTTTCTATAGTGTATGTTGCTTCCTGGCGCGATAATGCCTTCTGTACCCTAAAAACTAATGCTTCTCAAATATGTTGAACCACGTTGCTTGAGAAGCTCAAGATATTATACTACCTATGACACACAGGGCTGGTTTAGAAAAGATTAGAGGCCTTAGTGGAGCTCAAAACTGTAGTCTGTAATACACTGACAAACTAAGCTTTACAGTGAGTTATAGCTGACATGACTATAAGGAAGCAAATATGGACAAAGGGGCAAGGCAGATAGAAAACTTCAGAAGGGTTTGCTGAAAAGGGTTTGTTTGAAAGAGGGTGAAAAATAATGGGAGATGCAACTAGTAATCTTATGACAGGCTGTGAAATGGTATGATGTGAAGGTTTGTTGAAGTCAGTGAAAACTGTTGGGGCTGAGCATTAATGTCTCACTCACCAGGAGTCCATGTGTCATGTAGCAAATCCCCAAGACTTTTAGCATGTACAGTGTTCTTCTGCTTTGGTTCTTTTTCCTCTTTCAAACATGCTCACTCTCTCTCCCATGTGCCTTCAGTTTTCTCTTTACAGTGAGTTTCCTTCTTTTGCTTTACAGTGAATATTTGATTAGCAGCTGCTCAGGTACTATCCAACTTCCACTCCAGGTAGCAACGGTCGCTTTTTTTTTTTTTTTCCCTCCACATCTTTCACACCGGCAGTTTTTTATCAATGCTGCATTTTTTGCAACTCTCACTTTTATTTTTTCTTATTCTGCTTTAATTTCCATTCTATTTTTTATTCAGTACAGAGAATAGAGATTGTCAGGTGTTTTATGCCAAAAAATGAAGGGTTGGAAACAAAGGGTTTTCCAGAAGCAGACAGAATTATTTATTGTTGAAAATATGTCACTGATCTTATAAAATTAATTGAAATACATTCCGTATTGGAAACTCAAATATCACAAGGTTGTGAAAGAGCCTAGCCTAAAGCGAACTGATTCCAACAGAAGGATCACAAGTGACTTACAGTCAATTGGTATTAGAATTGATTGGAATCTGTGACACTTCTATGAAAAATATGTCTCTTTTTCTGGGATTAACTAGCCTTAATTTATATTTACAGTTGCCATAAGATATGATCACCTTTCATATTTTGTTACATACCATGCCATGTGCTATTCTATATAATGTAACATGATTTTAAAGATTTTTCATCTTTCCATTTCACAGTTAAGAACTGAGGTACGTACTACTTCTATGGCTTGTTCAGGGTAATATGTGGAAGTCTATTTCAGAGCAAGGACCGGAATTTCAATCTTCCAAGCCATGTGCCTTAGCACTCAGACAGTTGCTACTCTCTGACACTTCTCTAGTAATCAAAGACCAAAAAGTGAAGAAGGGTAAAATGCCTACGGTATATCAATCTTTATGCTGAATAAGAATCAGAGGGAAAGAATTAACCTAAAAAAAAACAACAACAATAAAAAAAAAACTTCTAAAATGTTCTTATTCTACTGAAACTGGGCCACTAGTGCATCCAGGGATTCAAGATTCATGGATTTAGGACAGCAAACATGAAGGTGCTTGGCTGTATATCGTACCAGCTGAGCAATTCCCCTGGGATACAGGAGTCTTAGAGATCTGTTTGTTGCATTATTCAGGCATTTTATATTAGAAAGTTATTCAACAAAGACAAAGGAAATAAAAATAATGGAAATTATTCTCACCCCCTTCTATACACTGAAATATTCTCAAGTTAAAGTTTAAGGATAAATGTAGAGTTTATTCCCATTAAAAGTAGACATCTAAGACTACTTAGATCACAGAATCACAGAATCGTCTAGGTTGGAAGAGACCTCCAAGATCACCTAGTCCAACCTCTGACCTAATACTAACAAGTCCTCCACTAAACCATATCACTAAGCTCTACATCTAAACGTCTTTTAAAGACCTCCAGGGATGGTGACTCAACCACTTCCCTGGGCAGCCCATTCCAATGCCTAACAACCCTTTCGGTAAAGAAGTTTTCCCTAATATCCTTCCCTGGCTCAACTTTAGCCCATTCCCCCTCATCCTGTTGCCAGGCACATGGGAGAATAGACCAATCCCCACCTTGCTACAGCCTCCTTTAAGGTACCTATAGAGAGCAATAAGGTCACCCCTGAGCCTCCTTTTCTCCAGGCTGAACAAGCCCAGCTCCCTCAGATACTCCTCGTAGGACTTGTTCTCCAGACACCTCACCAGCTTCGTCGCCCTTCTCTGGAATCGCTCGAGCACTTCCATGTCCTTCTTGTAGTGAGGGGCACAAAACTGAACACAGTACTTGAGGTGCAGCCACACCAGAGCAAAGTACAGAGGGACAATCACTTCCCTAGGCCTGCTGGCCACACTGCTTCTTATACAAGCCAGGATGCTGTTGGCCTTCTTGGCCACCCGAGCACACAGCTGGCTCAAATTCAGCCGACTATCAACCAATACTTCCAGGTCCTTCTCTGCCAGGCAGCTTTCCAAACAGTCATCTCCCAGCCTGTAGCTCTGCTTGGTGTTGTTGCGCCCCAGGTGCAGGACCCAGCACTTGGCCTTGTTGAACTTCATACAGTTGGCTTCAGCCCATCGGTCCAGCCTATCCAGATCCTCCTGCAGAGCCTTCCTACCCTCGAGCAGATTGACACACAAACCTAACTCGGTGTCATCTGCAAACTCACTGAGGGTGCACTCAATCTCCTCATCCAGATCATCGATAAAGATATTAAAGAGAACTGGCCCCAGTACTGAGCCCTGGGGGACACCACTAGTGACTGGCCTCCAACTGGATTTGACTCCATTCACCATGACTCTTTGGGCCCAGCCATCCAGCCAGTTTTTAACCCAAAGAAGCGTATGCCAGTCCAAGCCATGAGCAGCCAATTTCTTGAGGAGAATGTTGTGGGGAATGGTGTCAAAAGCCTTGCTGAAGTCAAGGTAGACCACATCCACAGCCTTTCCCTCATCCACCAAGCGTGTCACTTTATCATAGAAGGAGATCAGGTTCATCAAGCAGGACTTGCCTTTTATAAACCCATGCTGACTGGGCCTGATCACCTGTTTGCCCTGCAAGTGCCACGTGATGATACTCAAGATAATCTGCTCCATGAGCTTCCCTGGCACTGAGATCAAACTAATGGGCCTATAGTTCCCCTGGTCTACCCTCCAGCCCTTCTTGTAGATGTTGCAGGTATGCTTTAAACAAACATCAAGGAGACAGTGTAGCATGCACTCACAGTACAGATAAGACTGATCAACTTAGGAATTTTTCATCCTTTATCCAAATATTTTGTTTTACATATATTTTAAAGCATGTTACCTACACTGGCTATGTACAGAAGAGGTACAGTTATGTGTGAGTGACCACTCTGCAGTTTACAATGTCACTGCAGCTCTGAAAGTGATGGATAATGGGTGTAAAGAGGAAGTATTGTCAGGAGTGATATTGACTCATTAACTAACTTCCCATCAACACAAGCAGACATAGACATAGACATATAGACATGAGGCTGAGGGTCTGGACAGTAGTCCGAACCCGGGAAGCAACCCTGAGAAGAGAGGCAAGATTGGGGGAAGTGCAGAACATAAGGATCAGGACCGGATGGAGCACTGCATTGTAACCGCTGCCACAAAAAAAAAAAAAAAGAGTGGAGAGTCCTGGTGACTGGGGACTCCTTGCTGAGGGGCACTGAGGCTCCGATTTTTCGCCCAGATAACCTATCCAGAGTGGTGTGCTGTCTTCCTGGGGCATGTGTCAGAGATGTTAGGAAGGCTCTGCCACGACTCATTAAACCGGAGGACTACTATCCTCTTGTAGTCATTCAGGTTGGATCCCAGGAAGCCGCTATCAGAAAAAATGAAGAATATTAGAAAGGACTTTGCATCCCTGGAGAGGTTGCTGAGGGGATCAGGGGTGCAGGTAGTGTTCTCCTCTGTCCTCCCGCTGGGGGACTGGGATGCAGATAGAAGGAGCAGAACAGGACAGGTAAATGACTGGCTGAGGGGGTGGTGTCTGGACCAGGGATTTGGGTATTTTGATCTTGGGCTGTCCTTTGAGAGGCCGGGTATGTGAGCTATGAACAGACACCAACTGAGCAAGTGGGGCGCAAGTGTGTTAGGGAGCAAGCTCTCTGGGCTGATTACCAGGGCTTTAAACTAGGTTTGATGGGGGAAGGGAGGGGAGCTAAAGGTGACAGAGAAGGGCTGGGGGAAGTCGTCACTGCTGTCACTGTTGAAGACAGGGAAAAACTTCTGAGCTCTCCCATAGGATTGTCTGAGGACTCCTCAGAGAAGGTAGTGTTCCTGATCCCCTGTCCAGTATCTTCTTCTTGCATCCCCCCAGGGGTAACTGCACCTGCTACTTCCCTAAAGTGCCTGTATACCAATGCACGGAGCATGGGAAATAAACAGGATGAGCTCGAGATCTGTGTTTGTTTGCAGGGCCACGATCTCGTTGCGATCACTGAGATGTGATGGGACAGCTCGCATGACTGGAACGCAGTCATGGAGTACTATGTCCTCTTTAGGAAAGACAGGCTGGGGAAGCGAGGGGGTGGGGTTGTCCTTTATGTGAGGGAGCAATTAGAGTGTACCCAGCTCCAGATGGGGCAGGGTCAAGGACAAGTGGAGAGCTTGTGGGTAAGAATTAAGGGGTGGGCTGGTATGGGAGACAAGGTGGTAGGGGTCTACTACAGGTCTCCAGATCAGGAGGAGTGTCGTGGTTTAACCCGGCCGGCAGCTAAACACCACGCAGCCGTTCGCTCACCCTCCCCCTCCCTCTCTGGGACGGGGGAGAGAAATGGAAAGTGAAGCCCGTGAGTTGAGATAAAGACAGTTTAATAAGACAGGAAAATAATAATAACAAAAGTAATAATAACAATAATAATAATAATAATAATACAATGGTGATAATAGGAAAATAATAATAATAATATGTACAAACAAGTGATGCACAATGCAATTGCTCACCACCCGCTGACCGATGCCCAGCCTAACCGAGCAGTCCGGCCCCCTCCCCCCGGCTAGCCACCCCTATATATTGTTTAGCATGACGATAGATAGTATGGAATACCCCTTTGGCTAGTTTGGGTCACCTGTCCTGGGTCTGTCCCCTCCCAGCTCTTACTGCACCCCCAGCCTGCCTGTTGGCAGGACAGAGCGAAAGGCTGAGATGTCCTTGGCTTGGTATAAGCACTGCTCTGCAACAATTAAAACATCGGGGTGTTATCAGCACTCTTCTCATCCTAAGCCAAAACACAGCATTCCACCAGATACTAGGAAGAAAATTAATTCTGTTCTATCTGAAACTTCTGTTCTAACTGAAACCAGGACATCTATCCACCCCTTATTCCATACCATTTATGTCATGCTCAGGTTACACTCTTTTCCATACATTCTAATTAGTTACCTATAGTAGTCATGGTAGTGATAACATACAGTATTATATAGTAATTAACATGGTACAATTCAGTTCATGGGCTATTCTCACCCAGTATTAAATCTCCTTGAGGTACACACCGGACCTCTCCGTTCTTTTGCATCACCCACCAAGTGTATCCAGGTCCCTGAGCAAAAACAATTCCACGAATAGGTTTGCATTTTCCTGAGGCAGAAGTAGCCCAGACTGTTTTACCCAGCATATTTCTTACATGCACTACAGGAACTTTATCCCCATCTACAGTATGTAACAGGTTTGATTGGGCAGGTCCAGCTCGGTTAGCAGATTCCCTAGTATTGACTAACCAGGTAGCCTTTGCCAAATGCGTATCCCAATTTTTGAATGTCCCAGCGCCCATTGCTTTCAATGTAGTCTTTAACAGTCCGTTGTATCGTTCAACTTTCCCGGAGGCTGGTGCATGATAGGGGATGTGATACACCCACTCAATACCATGTTCTTTGGCCCAAGTGTCTATAAGGTTGTTTCGGAAATGAGTTCCATTGTCTGACTCTATTCTTTCTGGGGTACCATGTCGCCATAGGACTTGCTTTTCAAGGCCCAGAATAGTGTTCCAGGCAGTGGCATGAGGCACAGGATATGTTTCCAGCCATCCGGTGGTTGCTTCCACCATTGTAAGTACATGGCGCTTGCCATTGCAAGTTTGAGGGAGTGTGATATAATCAATCTGCCAGGCCTCTCCATATTTATATTTCAGCCATCGTCCTCCATACCAAAGAGGCTTTGACCGTTTGGCTTGCTTGATTGCAGCACATGTTTCACAGTCATGAATAACCTGTGCTATAGCGTCCATGGTCAGGTCCACCCCTCGATCACGAGCCCATCTGTATGTTGCATCTCTACCTTGATGGCCTGAGGTGTCATGGGCCCATCGGGCTATAAATAATTCACCTTTATGCTGCCAATCCAGGTCCACCTGAGCTACTTCAATCTTAGCAGCCTGATCCACCTGCTGGTTGTTTTGATGTTCTTCAGTAGCCCGATTCTTGGGCACATGAGCATCTACGTGGCGTACTTTCACAGCCAGGTTCTCTACCCAAGCAGCAATATCTTGCCACAATGCAGCAGCCCAGATGGGTTTGCCCCTACGCTGCCAGTTGTTTTGCTTCCATTGCTGTAACCATCCCCACAGGGCATTTGCTACCATCCATGAATCGGTGTAGAGATAGAGAACTGGCCATTTTTCTCGTTCAGCGATGTCTAAAGCCAGCTGAATGGCCTTCACTTCTGCAAACTGACTCGATTCACCTTCTCCCTCAGCAGCTTCTGCAACTCGTCGTGTAGGACTCCATACAGCAGCCTTCCATCTCCGATGCTTCCCCACAATACGACAGGACCCATCAGTGAACAGGGCATATTTCTTTTCATTTTCTGGTAACTGGTTGTACAGTGGGGCTTCTTCAGCACGACCCACCTCCTCCTCTGATGATATCCCAAAGTATTTGCCTTCTGGCCAGTCCATGATCACTTCCAATATTCCTGGGCGACTGGGGTTTCCTATTCGAGCCCGCTGAGTAATCAGTGCAACCCATTTGCTCCATGTAGCATCAGTTGCATGATGCGTAGAAGAGACCCTTCCCTTGAACATCCAGCCTAGTACCGGCAATCGGGGTGCTAGGAGGAGCTGCGCTTCAGTACCGACCACCTCCGAAGCAGATCGAACTCCTTCATATGCTGCCAATATCTCCTTTTCAGTTGGAGTATAGCGGGCCTCAGACCCTCTGTATCCCCGGCTCCAAAACCCCAGGGGCCGACCTCGAGTTTCCCCAGGTTCTTTCTGCCAGAGGCTCCAGGTGGGGCCGTTCTCCCCGGCTGCAGTGTAGAGCACATTCTTTACATCTGGTCCTGTTCAAACTGGCCCAAGGGCTACTGCATGGACTATTTCCTGCTTGATTTGTTCAAAGGCTTGTCGTTGTTCAGGGCCCCATTCAAACTCATTCTTCTTACGGGTTACTTGGTAGAGCGGGTTTACAATCAGACTGTAATTTGGGATGTGCATTCTCCAAAACCCCACAACACCTAGGAAAGTCTGTGTTTCTTTTTTGTTAGTTGGTGGAGACATAGCTGTTATTTTGTTGATCACATCCATTGGGATTTGACGACGTCCATCTTGCCATTTTATTCCTAAAAACTGGATCTCTCGTGCAGGTCCTTTGACTTTATTTTGTTTTATGGCAAAACCGGCTTTCAGAAGGATTTGGACTATTTTCTTCCCTTTCTCGAAAACTTCCTCTGCTGTATCACCCCACACAATAATGTCATCGATGTACTGCAGGTGTTCAGGAGCTTCCCCCTGCTCTAGCGCAGACTGGATCAGCCCATGGCAAATGGTAGGGCTGTGTTTCCACCCCTGGGGCAGCCGATTCCAAGTATATTGGACTCCCCTCCAAGTGAAGGCAAATTGTGGCCTGCACTCTGCTGCTAGAGGGATGGAGAAAAATGCATTAGCGATATCAATTGTGGCGTACCACTTGGCTGCCTTCGATTCAAGTTCGTACTGAAGTTCCAGCATGTCCGGCACTGCAGTACTCACTGGTGGCGTGACTTCGTTCAGGCCACGATAGTCCACTGTTAGTCTCCACTCGCCATTAGACTTTCGCACTGGCCATATGGGACTATTGAAAGGTGAATGAGTCTTGCTGATCACTCCTTGGCTCTCCAATTGACGAATTAGGTTATGGATGGGAATCAGGGAGTCTTGGTTAGTGCGATATTGCTGCCGGTGCACAGTTGTGGTAGCGAGTGGCACTTGCTGTTCTTCGACCCTCAGCAACCCCACAACAGAGGGGTCCTCTGAGAGACCAGGCAAGGTAGATAATTGTTTAATGCCCTCTGTCTCTAAGGCAGCTATACCAAAAGCCCACCGGAACCCTTTTGGGTCCTTGCAATATCCTCTTCTAAGATAGTCTATGCCAAGGATACACGGAGCATCGGGGCCAGTCACAATACGGTGCTTTTCCCACTCATTCCCAGTCAGACTCACTTCAGCCTCCAATACAGTCAACTGCTGAGATCCCCCGGTCACTCCACAAATATAGATGGGCTCTGGTCCTTTATAGCTCGATGGCATTATAGTACATTGTGCACCGGTGTCTACTAAAGCCTTATACTTCTGTGCGTCTGACGTGCCAGGCCATCGAATCCACACAGTCCAATAAACTCGATTATCCCTTTCCTCCCCCTGGCTGGAGGCAGGGCTCCCCTAATCCTGGTCAGAATCTTCTTCGTTTCTGTGTTTGAAGGACTGTCTGCCGGAAGTTGGAGCAGCAAACTTTTCAGAGAATCCCTTTTTCTTGATTGTTTTCTTTTGCAACTCACGTACCCTTGCCTCTAGTGTGGCGGTAGATTTTCCATCCCATTTTCTCATGTCCTCTCCATGGTCTCATAAGTAAAACCACAGGGTGGCACGGGGTGAGTACCCACCATATCGTCTTCCTTGTGTGGATAAACGCCTACCCCTGATAGCTGAGACACTGCTTTGTACAGGTGCGGAGGAGAATAATCTCTCTTCAAGTTGGTGAACCTTTTCAGAAAGTTTCTCCCAAGTGTTCTCTTTCGGTCGTTGGACACTGGTTGGTTCAGGTGGGGAGGATGATAGATTCTCTTCAAGTTGGTGAACCTTTTCAGAAAGTTTCTCCACAGCTGAGACGCAGGCCTGTAAGGAAGAAGAGAGACTTTCTTCGTACTGCCGGAGTTGTTTAGCCACTTCATCCACTGTGGGTTCCTCATCCTCTTTCCAGGCCATTATTGCCAATGAGCTGGCATATGATGATGGTGCACTCCGTACAAACTTCCGCCACATGGGTCGTGTACACCTGACTTCATCTGGATCTTTGGATGTTTGTCTGAGGTCTGGATCCTCATAAATCACTTCCCGTACGGCTAATTCTCTCAGGTACTGGATTCCCTTCTCCATAGTGGTCCACTTGCCTGGTAGACATAAAAGTTCTTCCTTGAAGGGATACCTTTTCCTCACAGCTGAGAGGAGACGCCTCCAGAGGCTGTGAGATTGTGTTCCATCTGCAATTGCTTTGTCAATGCCTGCATCTCTAGCAAGGGATCCCAGTCGCTTGGCTTCCCTGCCGTCTAATTCCACACAATTGGCTCCAGAGTCCCAGCATCGGAGCAGCCAGGTGACAAGCTGCTCACCTATACAGTGACCAAAATCTTTCCGCACATCTCGTAACTCACGCTCGTTTAGGCTTCGGATAGTTACTGTTGATTTTTCGGCATCCTCATCTTCCTCCTCCTGAATCCTTGATGGCCCAGCGTCATCGTCGTCTCCGTTGTCTCTATACCTAGATTTGGCAGAAGACTCTCTGCGTTCTAAACGACCTGAATCTCTATACCATTTTTTCACCTTCTCTACAGGGGCAGCTTGCACTGCTACAGCTCGTTTCTCTGACCTTGTTACAGGGTCTGCCACAGAGGTTGGAATACCCTCTGCAGGGTCAACTTGCACTGCTACAGCTCTTTTCTCAGCGGCTGCAGGAGCTGGAGCAGCTGCAGGAACCGGAGCTGGAGCGGCTGCAGGAACTGGAGTTGGAGCAGTTGCAGGAGCTGGGACTGGAGTAGCGGCAGGAGCTGGAACTGGAGCGGCTGCAGGAACCGGAGCTGGAGCAGTTGTAGGAGCTGGGACTGGAGCGGCTGCAGGAACCGGAGCTGGAGCAGTTGTAGGAGCTGGAACTGGAGCGGCTTCAGGAACCGGAGCTGGAGCAGTTGTAGGAGCTGGAACTGGAGCGGCTGCAGGAACCGGAGCTGGAGCAGTTGTAGGAGCTGGAACTGGAGCGGCTGCAGGAACCGGAGCTGGAGCAGTTGTAGGAGCTGGAACTGGAGCGGCTTCAGGAACCGGAGCTGGAGCAGTTGTAGGAGCTGGAACTGGAGCGGCTGCAGGAGCTGGAACTGGAGCGGCTGCAGGAGCTGGGACTGAAGTGGCTGCAGGAGCTGGAACTGGAGCAATTGCAGGAGCTGGAACTGGAACAGCTGCAGGAGCTGGGACTGGAGCAGCTGCAGAGTCCACCGTAGGGGTCACAGTGGCCGTTGGATCTGTCACAGGGCTTGGAGTGGCCGCAGGGTCTGTCACTAAGTTGATAGCAGTATCAATGGCAGCTCGATAGGCATGAGCCAGGCCCCAGCATGTTACAATGATTTGTGTTACTTTGGAACTGCCAGAATCGTGACACCTTTTTCTCAAGCATTCTGCCAGTTTTTGAGGATTTTGCAGTTGTTCAGGAGTGAATTTCCAAAACACTGGGGGTGCCAACTGCTCTAGATGCCTGCCCATATCCTCCCATACTCCCTGCCACACACAACTATACTGCCTCCGGGCAGATCTCCGGATGAGCTTCCTAAGTAGTTGTTTAACTTTAAGCAGAATCTGAAGTGCATTCAGGAGGCAGAACAACAAGACTATGCTGGTCTGAGTATCCCAAGAATATTCAATATCTTGGAGAGCTATTGTAACAAGCTCGGAGGGTAAGAGGGTGGTGAAGGAGGAAGGCAGAGTGATCCAGGAGGATATAGGGGTGGTGAAGGAGAAAGGGAGAGTAATCAAGTAAGAAAAAATATCTTCCCCTTTCCCCTCCACAGATTGACTCCCTAATGAAAAAAAAACAATAGGTATAATTGCTAATAGTTTCCAAGATACAGTTTCCAAAATACAGAGTCGACGATGTTACTGAGTACAAATACCAAGTTAGAGTCATGACCAGATATCTCATCGTCTCATAAGCCATTGCTACAACACTCAGTACCATAATGATCTGAAACCAGGGCCCGGAGAGGATAAATAACATGACAGAGAGCAAATACGGAAAATAATGTACTATAATACTCAATTTGGAAAACAGGCGCAGCAGAGTTGAGATTAAAGCAATCAGCATTATTACAAGTGACTATTAAGCAGGTCTAATACTTACACCAATTTTAGTTTAACACACTCTGGTCAGATCTGCCGTTATCTCAACCTTTCGGGCCCCACGTTGGGCGCCAAAAAGACTGTCGTGGTTTAACCCAGCCGGCAGCTAAACACCACGCAGCCGTTCGCTCACCCTCCCCCTCCCTCTCTGGGACGGGGGAGAGAAATGGAAAGTGAAGCCCGTGAGTTGAGATAAAGACAGTTTAATAAGACAGGAAAATAATAATAACAAAAGTAATAATAACAATAATAATAATAATAATAATACAATGGTGATAATAGGAAAATAATAATAATAATATGTACAAACAAGTGATGCACAATGCAATTGCTCACCACCCGCTGACCGATGCCCAGCCTAACCGAGCAGCCCGGCCCCCTCCCCCCGGCTAGCCACCCCTATATATTGTTTAGCATGACGATAGATAGTATGGAATACCCCTTTGGCTAGTTTGGGTCACCTGTCCTGGGTCTGTCCCCTCCCAGCTCTTACTGCACCCCCAGCCTGCCTGTTGGCAGGACAGAGCGAAAGGCTGAGATGTCCTTGGCTTGGTATAAGCACTGCTCTGCAACAATTAAAACATCGGGGTGTTATCAGCACTCTTCTCATCCTAAGCCAAAACACAGCATTCCACCAGATACTAGGAAGAAAATTAATTCTGTTCTATCTGAAACTTCTGTTCTAACTGAAACCAGGACAAGGAGGAAGTCGATGAGGCCTTCTGCAAACAGCTGCTAGTAGCCTCACGATCACGAGTGCTGGTCCTCATGGGGGACTTCAATTACCCAGACATCTGCTGGGTAAGCAACTCGGCCAGGCACGAGCAGTCCAAACAGTTCCTACAATGTGTTGAGGACAATTTTCTGATGCAGGTGGTGGAGGAGCCAACAAGGCAGAGGGTGCTCCTGGACCTCGTTCTTACCAACAGGGATCCCCTTGTTAGGGATGTGAAGGTTGGGGGCAGCTTGGGATGCATCGACCATTAGATGGTGGAGTTCCAGATGGAACTAGGCAAAGGAAGTATGGCTAAAAGTAGGATTGTTACCCTGGACTTCCGAAGAGCCAACTTCAACCCCTTCCGGGACCTGCTTGGGAGTATGTCATGGGATAGGTTGCTAGAAGGCAAGGATGCTTGTGAGAGCTGGGCCACATTTAAGCAGCACTTCTTCCATGCTCAGGATCAGTGCATCCCGAAGAATAGGAAATTGGGGAAGGGGGGCAGGAAACCCATGTGGATGAGCAAGGAGCTCATCAATAAGATCAAAAGGAAGAGGAAAGTCTATGAAGTGTGGAAAAAGGGCCTGTCCTCTTGGGAGGAGTATAGATGTGTTGTCAGGGCCTGCAGGGACGCGACGAGGAAGTCTAAAGCCTACCTAGAGATGAGGCTTGCAAAAGAGATAAAGGATAATAAGAAAGGTCTTTTCAAGTATGTAAACAGCAAGAGGAAGACTAGGGATAATGTGGGTCCCTTGCTGAATGAGGGAGGTGTCCTGGTCATGGGAGACGCTGAGAAGGCAGAGATACTGAATGCTTTCTTTGCTTCCATCTTTGCTCCAAGGACACTCCCATGGGACTCCTCACCCCTGACAACAGGACAAAGGGTCTGGGAAATGGAGGGCTCCCCCCTGGTGGACGTGGGAGTGGTTCAGGAACATCTGAGTGGGCTCAACGCACACAAATCCATGGGTCCCGATGGGATGCATCTGCATGTGCTAAGGGATCTGGCAGATGTGATCGCCGAACTGCTCTCTATCATCCTTGAAAGGTCCTGGAGAATGGGTGAGGTGCCTGAAGACTGGAGGATAGCCAATGTCACTCCGGTCTTCAAGAAGGGCAGGAAGGAGGATCTGGGAAACTACAGGCTAGTCAGTCTCACCTCTGTCCCTGGAAAGGTATTGGAGCAGCTTGTTCTGGATGCCATCTCCAAGCAATTGGAAGAGAAGAAGGTTATGAGGAGTAGTCAGCATGGATTCACCAAGGGGAAGTCATGCTCGACCAACCTCGTTGCCTTCTATGATGGCATCACCAGCTGGGTAGATGGGGGGAGAGCAGTGGATGTCATCTACCTTGACTTTAGCAAGGCTTTCGATACTGTCTCCCATGACATCCTACTAGCAAAGCTAAGGAAGTGTGGGATATATGAGTGGACGGCAAAGTGGGTTGAGAACTGGCTGACTGGCCAAGCTCAGAGGGTGGTGATCAGAGGAGCAGTCTGGCTGGAGGCCTGTGACTAGCGGTGTTCCCCAGGGGTTGGTGCTGGGTCCAGTCTTGTTCAACATCTTCATCAACGACCTTGATGTGGGAATAGTGTCTGCCCTCAGCAAGTACACTGATGACACAAAGCTGGGAGGAGTGGTTGACACGCCAGAAGGCTGTGCTGCCGTTCAGAGAGACCTGGACTGGTTGGAGAGATGGGCAGGAAGAAACCAAATGAGATTTAATAAGAGCAAGTGTAGAGTCCTGCACCTGGGAAGGAATAACACGAAGTATCAGTACAGGCTGGGGGACGAGCTGCTGGAGAGGAGCTCTGAGGAGAAGGACCTGGGGGTCCTGGTGGATGACAGGTCCCTTCCCTTCCCTTCCCTTCCCTTCCCTTCCCTTCCCTTCCCTTCCCTTCCCTTCCCTACCCTTCCCTTCCCTTCCCTTCCCTTCCCTTCCCTTCCCTTCCCTTCCCTTCCCTTCCCTTCCCTTCCCTTCCCTTCCCTTCCCTTCCCTTCCCTTCCCTTCCCTTCCCTTCCCTTCCGTTTAGCACTATCTTTGTCCATTTATATTTATCAGGTGCTTTTTTTCTATTTTATTGTGTGTAATCCTGTAGAAAATTTCAGCAAATATTCCTTTGCCAGAGTTCTCAAGTGTAATTGAAATGCTTCCACCTCTTCCTCCTCTTAGGGGTGGAGCAATGTCAGCAATCTTGCTCTCAAAAATAAATAAGGTAATGCTGTTTCTTTCCTCATTTTTCCTTTGGCAATTTGTATAGTTCTCATTTTTCACTGTGAATAAATGTTGCTTTTTTGAGGATAATTCTCTGTTTTAGAAGATTTCATAAAGCATACAGTTATGAATTTTGTAGATTTAGACTAAGGACAACTTCATCTTGATTGTCACAGTGAGAATTTAAGCAATGACTTGGGTAGATGCATATATAGATTTACATGTATCTGTAAATATAAACAGCCAGAGAGGATAAAAAAAATGCTGTTTTTATTTTTTTATTATTTTTTTAGCCACTCAATGGCTATTTCAAGACTTGTAAATAAATCTGTCTAAAGATTGTTCTTTAGCTCTGATGATAAGTAGTATGACACAACTTGCATCCATGTGGCTAGACTCTCTTTCCACAAATCAAGATGATCACTGCCCTGCAGTGTGGAAACTGTCTTTATTCCAAGGTAACTCCTGAACTATGCCATCGTGTTGTCTGTGACAGCAGCAGTTATGTTAAAACTGACAAGGATTTTGATGTTACATGTAATGGTTGTGCCCTACTCCTGTTTAGTTTATGAGGCTGGATTAAACTTTTATTTTGTATAGTTCAACCAGAAATGAGAGGGCACACTACTTACTGATAAATAAGCTACAAATAAGTTTTCTGCAATACCTATGCCCATTACACTGACTCTCATCACTACCCTACTTCAATAGTGGCTGATATTTTGGTGATATCTCTGGGATTAACCGCCAATACCCAGAACTCCATGTACATGGATGCCAACTCAGTGGAGAACCAGGCCCCAAAGGAACATTTAGTTACTGGGTAAAACAAGCATGACTTACTCTAGGACACCACATGTGTTTGAAGGTTGTTAGGAGAATACATGGTCATACCTTAATAACTAAAGCTAATGTGCTTCATATGCCCTGTCTGATCATTCTGCACATACAGACAGGTCTAATTACAATAGTCACAGTTAAAAAAAAAAAAAAAACAGAACTGATTTTCTTGTATGCAGCCTGTGTGCAGTAACTTGGTAGGAGGCTTCTATGAGTGAAAAATAGTGAATAGCAATCAGATAGTTATCTATCTTTTATATAGGTATATTAGTTTTGAAAGAGGGAAAAGATTATTCTGTTTCAGATATTGAGTTGTTTTATCTTACCTAATTTTGTTCATCTGTGGAATGCTATTTCATTTTCTGAGGAATCCTCTATTTCTCAGTTTCCCTATCTTGTATTATAACTTACACCAACATTAGCAGCATATATTGCACAATATTTCTATGGCTGCTTCTAAAAAATTAGTGTCTATTAAAATCATTAAAAAAAAAAACAACAAAAAAAGTATTTTTTTGCATTAGCACACATGCATGTTGATATAGTAACAAACATACCATACATCTTCCTATTTCCGTGCCTCTTTCGTGCCTGCCTGCCTGCCTGCCTTCCTTTCTTCCTTCAGACATAACTGCTTGCAGATTGCTCTCCTGTCTTGCCATTCAGCAGGGACATCAATCATTTTGAAGCTGAAGGAAAATGCTGCGGTCTTTTCATATCAGAAGAAGCTTGATTTAATCAGAGATTTGAAAACTTATTTTACCTGTCTTTGGAGTCTCTGAATTTGACTGCTCTTAGGTTGCCACTGTAAAATAAAAACAAACGTATGTTTGTGAAAAAGACATCCATATGGTTTCATTTTTTTATCACCAAAGTTGAATGAAAATTATACCAACATGCTTTTTTTCTTTTTGTTTTTTCTTTTTAATCAGACTGAAGCATTGCTTCAGATATTGAGGATACACTGATGTGAGAAGTACGTTGTTAATTTCTCAGTCTCAGACAGAATGAGCTCAGGCCTGGAACTGATTATTCCATTTCAGTAATGACCTCTGCATCTTCATCTTTGAAAGTAGATGAGGGATGATACTCTCAGCTGAAAGAAACACATCATGTTTATCATGTTTATTCCACTTATGTAGTTGCTGTGCTCACTTTTCTTCTAAATGTGATAAAGTAAAAAGGAAGGGTCTTTATAAGCTCTATGACATGGTGTTGCTGTTAAGTTTATCTAAGAGCATATTTGCATAAGCATGCTTAATTTTATCCACCAAACACGTTATATTCATATCCTAGTTGAAAAGACAGATGGCCTAACTGCGTCTGTAGGGGTGACATGATACTCTGGCTGTCACATAAGTCACCTAACTTAGTCTTAATACTTAGTTCCTAGAAATATTTCTTTTACTCACTTCTATATGCTTTTGTTCTTTCCTCTCTGAACTCTTTCTGAAGTGATACACTTTTCTTAACTGCCATAAAGTTTCATAGTTATGAAACTTTTAAAATTAAGTTAAAAAAGGAATCTGTGTGACTTAGTAGTGTTTGTCCCACTTCTATTGTACATTATTGCCTTCTTATTCTGGACCTGTTGTTTTCAGATTAGAAACTCCGAGGGTGCTCTGTGACGAAAAATCATTTAAAAAAAAAAAAAAAAAAAAAAGCCTAGTGAGCAATGATAAAGCAATTATAAGGAATAACATCCACCGATTTGGAAAAAAAAAAAAAAAAAAAAAACATTAAAAAAAAAATAAAAAGAACAAACAAGCAAACAGAAAACAACAACAACAAAAAACTGTGATTCCAGATTTGGGCAGGTACTAAGTTGGACTGAAACCTTTCCAATCTTTTGATATATGAGATAAAACAAGATTTAATGAAAGTCTTATCCTCATTGCATGGAAGCCAGTTCACACTCTCAATGACTGCAGCATGAATGGGATCAGCTTTTACATGTGCTATAAGTTAAAACTCCCACTGTGCTTTAAAAAAAAAAAATTAAAAAAAAAAAAATGCTTACCTCTCTCATTTCTTCTCTGAGACAGTGGTGACAGTGAAAAGTCATGACTGTTACTAAAAGTCTGGTTAAAAGTCAATGACTATCAGGGCTTTAATGTCTTAGTGATCACAGAATTTCTAGATACTCAACAGAAGCAAAGGCCACATGCTGCTTTCCTCTAGTCAATGAGAACTTTGCATTGATTTTGATGGAAGGAAGATGCCCAAGCATGATATCTTGGATTGTACATTCTGGTTATCAATGATAAATATTGACTTCTTTCATGGCAGTTACTAGAGATTGTTTTCTCCATTTTACAAGTGACAAAAATCAAAGTTGAGAGGTTAAATGCCTTGTGTTCAGCCATGGATAAAGAATGTAAAAGAACAAAGAGGCTCTTGACGGTCAGCTCTGAGTTGAATCTTCCAGAAATTTGGCAGATACAGCAGAGAGCAGATGAGAAACTCCCCTCTGACACATACTGACTGAAGAGGTAGGGAAATACACAGATATTCATAGTGAATTAAGTGAAGCATGGGTTAAAAAAAGCTGAGAAACACTTCATGCACTGTAGTATGTGCCATCCCTCATGAAGGCATGGAGAAGCCCCTCCAAGCTAGGATTTTAAGGGTGTGAGAGACCTTGTTGGGGATCCTGATACTTATGTTTTCTACTTGATGAGGTTTGACAAGGTCATACAAGAGCACATGCATTGTTTCACCGTCGCAGTGGGAAATAAAATTGCAGTGTGCAGATACAGAAGCATCAAATGAGCCTACCTATCTGGTATTCTGTGTTTGGATAGGCTAAGACTGATTTAGCCATATTTCTCTAAATGACAAAGTAAGAGAAAGAGCTGAATGTTAGTGGCACTTTTAACCTTAGAACATGAAACCTTTCGCATGGATCAGCTTTTCCAGAAGGCCTCCCAATGATAAAGAAAGTCTCTTTAGTATTAATTGAAGTAACTAGCAGGATGCATAGCACACAGAAGAGGATTTTGTTGACCTATTGCCTAGAAAAGTTTTGCTGTCTGGAGTTTCTGCAGAATGGAAAAGAGGAAGAAAATAACAGCTATAGGAGAAACTAACTGCACAAGCTAAACTGATACATTAGCCAGGTTTCAGATTACTGCTTTTTTTTTCATGAGAGTTCTAATTTACTTAACATTAAAAATTTCCTATCACTTTAAAACAGGTGTAAAGTATTACTTGTACAAAGCTAGAAAGGACACAGTACATTTGCCTTGTATTCCCCACGACACATGTGTACCATCTCTGTTACCTAGGAGAGGAAGGCATATACCTCAGGTGTAGAAATTCAAAGGAGATAGGAAATGTCTATAATTGGTCCCTGACTGCAAAAAGAAGTATTTCAAACAAGAAAAAAATAACTTATTAGGCAGTGGTTTTGCATCTTCATTAATTGAGAAAGGAGGGGAAAAAACACACCAGATATTAAAATTCTTTTGCAAATAATAATCTGAATGTATGGTCATCAACTATAAAAGAGTGATATGCATTTCATATATGATATATATATATATGATATATGATATATATCATATATATGATATATATATAAATCTGTATCCATGCATAACTATTTATAAATTCACAGTATCACTGAGAGCTATGGGCTGCTAAGGAGTTATGTTAAAAAGATAGACTTGCATTTAAATGCTGATCTCAACTTTCCACTAGGGACCACTAAAAAGTCTTTCAGTAGAAAAGGCCAGGATCAGCAAAACATGAAATCATTATAGCTGCAGACTTTCTAGACCTGCTTTGTATTAAGCTTTTGAAAAGGACATTTGTTTAAGGATAAGATACTTTTATCCTGCCTCTAATGCTTAATCTTCTGCTGTGGCAGAACCCCAGTGTTCTCACAGCAAGGTCACTGAGCCAGGGCAGAGGCACATACCTGTTCCCTCCCTCCAAACCAACATCTGAGCCATTTTGATGCAATCTAATTGTTAACAAATGACTACACTAGGAAACCTGGAAGTCTTCATCTTCACCTTTTACATCATAATTCATCAAAACAAACCTGTCTTAGGATGTAACACAGATTTTACACTGGTGAGGGGGAAAAAAGAGGAGAATGTACCTGGGTAAAGGCCTCAGGGTATATACCAGATTTTTCCATTTTTACTTTCTTCACTACAATCAAAGTGAAGGTAATATTTACACTGTCATGAAATGAGGAGTGCTTTTCCACCTTGTCAAGGTCTTTCTGAATTCCATCAGAAATTTGGTAATACAAGGGTAAAATTCAGTACATCTGGCTCACAAGACACAAATGTGTGCAGCCCTCAAAGCAAGGTGTGATGTTTCATTTCCCTGCAGCAGCTGAGTGAGACACCAGCACAAAGTGACCTGCTATTAAAAACCTGAGTACACAACTCCAGAGAAAAAGGAATGTCTGCCCACCCAATGTTCAGTTATAGGCAAAAATAAAAGACACAGGTTTATTTAGATATTTCCATGCTATGTAATAATGCATGTTTTATTTGCACAATCTGAAGAGTCAATGAGCACACAGGAGAAAAAAAGGGGTCCCATACCAATGTAATTCTGCAGAAATTTGGATGAAGAATTGTAGAGCCTCTGGGTTTTTACTTGTGAGCTGGTTTATTTCCCAGCTGCAGTAAGGTAACTGAGATGATTTGCAGATCTGGGTCCCTATAGTCTGCAACCTATGGAAGATGGAGACAATTTTAGGAATCCAATGTGAAACAGGATTTATAGAAATAAAATAAAAAATCAGAAAATCTATGCTATGAAAGTGAACACCATTTAGAGTAACATTTTTCCCAATATACACTTTTAATGAAATTCCTGACTTGCTGCACATAACTTTCTGCCATACAGAAAGAGGTAATTCCCAAATCTTTTCTCACTTTTTCATGATTCTTCAAGAAATAGAGAACATATTCCAAGACACCTTTCTATGTATCTTTCTGCATCTTGTTATGCTACTGTTTTCCTTAGGATTTAAGATCTTTAAAAAAGGGATTTTCTGAGCATAGCTTACCAAATTCACCCTTCCAATACTCAAAAAATGTAGGCAATAACCACAGCAATCACCATGACTCCATGTAAAAACTGCTTCTTTCTCCCTTCTCCTGAAGTAAGAATGAATGTACTTCTGAAGTGCAAACTGTGAAAAAGAATGACAGATACACTATACACTAAAGGGAGTGCCAAAAAAAAAAAAAAAAAAAAAAAGTTGTATAGACATGGTAATCACAGACCTCAAAGCCTCAAAGACAAATCAGTTATCTCATAATGGTCATATAAAAGATCTGATATGTTCACACACAAAACAGGACTAGGAATTCAATATATTGAGGGGATCAGAGCTGAACTTTAGTTCGGTTACTATTTAATATCTGCATGCATTAAAAATAGCAGCATAAAAGTTGACTGTTTAAGATACTCAGTAATTCATGCCATGTATCTGAGAATATAATTTAGCATCTGGGATATAGTAACTATTCTCACTAGAAGATTTGCATATAATCCAATGTTAAATAGTATAAGAAGCAGCTTTTCTTAAAAATGAATGGTGGTCAAGGAAACCAGCTTTCAAAACCTTATTCTCTTCCCCTTTTTTTCCCAATAACTATGAGTCCAATGAAGTAGTCACATACCTGATGAATGCTGAACAGGAACATTGCAACAAGAAAGCGCACTGCTTGTTAATACAAAGTACAAAGTTAGATCTTCTGAGCTGCTGAATTTTAGCTGTGTATAGGCAGAATGTAATAAAACAATGTCTGGACAGTTTGTGCACTCGTATATAATTAGCCAGGTACTTAAATTTTCCTTTTTTAGTTGATCTTTTACAGGTGATAGGTAATATTCTGTACATAAAAAGGAGACAAAGTGTCTTTCAGAGTATTTCCATTTATAGAGGTGTCAGAGAGCTTTTTTGTTATAACTCAGGAACATAAATGTCTGAGCCTCTGAACTGATTAACATCTCCTGCATGCAAATCTAACACAAAAGAATCTATTTACAGCTTGACTTCACAGCAGATTGCTACCATATTAGCAACCACCTTTAAGTAGTTTGAAAAAGTGATGATTTGTTTATTTCCTTTGGACCATGTAACTCAGTTGTATACGGTTGCTTTTGCTCTCTCTTTTAAGAATCTCCCCATTACTACCACCATCAAAGAAGAAGCCTTCAATAGTTGCTCCGCATCTTCCTCATGCTGATAGATAATATACACAAAAATAATTTAAAGTATCACATGGAAACCAACTACTTCAGTCTTCCTGTAGATGCCTTCTTTAAATTTTTACAGATGGCTGGAAGACAACCCATAGAATCTTAACTCAAATTAGAATTTCAATGTGAACATGTTTGAGTATGAATAGAGTGTGTAACCAAGTACCTCAGCATAAATTAGTAAAGAGAACAGTCTGGAAAAGATTCTTAAACCAAATTCCTGTTTAGCTGTCTCTGCTATACATACAATTTAATATTATATTAATTTAATTTCTGCTGTATAGGTAAAAAATTATCTGAACTAATTAGCTTATAGACAATGATATGAGGAAGGCTGAATGAGCATTGAGATTATTTTACACTCTTATGCCTAAGAGTGGTTATTTTGGGTCAAGGATATTGTGAAGGAGAGAACAACCAAGGACAAACAAGAAAGCTTGCTCATTGCTCCCATGTTGTACCTGTTCTAAATTTGGTTGCTTTCATGGAATTCAATCCTAGAACATTCAAAAGCAGCACTAAATGAAAAGAAAGCATGTCTTGAAAAGGGGACCAGATTTTAGTTCTGTGTTATCATCATTACATTGGCATAAATTAAACTACTGGTTGCAATGTACAATGGTTTAGAAAGCATACATGCATATGTTAATTACATACATTTCATTATGCTAAGATATTTATATTAATGGAGGACATGAGGAAAAGAGAATCAAATAAATATTTTTATTTATATTGGGCACAGAGAGGAGATATATTTGGAAGCAACACAATTTATATTTAGTTAAATATAGTCCTAAAATAAGAAAATAAAGACTTTGAAATGTTTCATAACAAATTTGTAAGTTAGTTGAAATTTTACAATGAAAGAAAAGGAAGATTAATTTTAAAAATCCATTTATAACTTCTGTGAGCTGCTTTCAGGCTGTCCAGAACAATATGTTGTGAAGAAATCTTTGGTGTAAGTGTAGCTTGAGTCAAACCAATGCCTGTCTTTGAAGAGCTTGCTTATTGTTAATGATATTAAAATGGCACTGCAAAGAAAAATAAATGCAATAAAATTATGTATCATCAAATACATGTTAATGCTCTATCAAATACATAGAAGTGTATCTATTTTTCTAGAATAAGTATATATGAAATACATAGAAGCACTCTATTTCTGAAGTTCTAGGACTGATTTCTAGCCTAAGTAAATTGGAATACACTGACGTTGCAGTGTTTGGATGCTAACCTTACTGTTTTATTGGTCTGTCACAGCAGTTAGGAGCCTTAGCGCTGGGTCTGGTTCTATTGCCTTAGATATTACCCAAGCATAGAAAAATGCACTAAGACAGTGCAGACTGGAGTACTGTGTCCAGTTCCCTAGTACATGAGAAACATTTTGCTGATGAAGAAAATCCAACAAAGTGCCACAAAGATGATGAAGGGACTGAAACATCTCTTCAGAGCTGGGACTCTTCAGCCTAGAGAAGTAAAAGCTTGGGGGTGAAGAGAAAGCTCATTATGTAATGTTTATAAATACCTGAAGGGAGGTGTGCAAAGAGGACGGAGCTGAATTCTTTTGTGTGGTGACCAATGCCAGAACAAGAGGCAATGGGTACAACCTGGAACACAAGAGGATCTGTCTAAACATCAGGAAACACTTATTTACTTTGCAGGTGAGCACTGGAACAGGATGCTCAGAGAGATTGTGGAGTCTCCCTCCTTGGAGATCTTCAAAAACATCTGGACACAGTCCTGAGCAACCTGTTGTAGGTGTCATTACTTGAGTGGGAGGGTTGGCCCATGTGACCTTCAGTGGTCCATTCTGATCTCAACCATTCTGTGATTCCATAAAACAGGGCTGCCACCTGGTGAATTTTTGAAGGTTCATGTCTTTCTTCATAGCGCTGGTCTCTTGCAGCAGTATGTTATTATCTGGCCTATTTTATGCATTCATCTGAGTTTATCTACTAGAATACTTTTTAACACCCAAGGAAAAAAAAATGATTGCCTTATGGTAATGTGAGAATTAGTCTTATAACACTTTACATGCAGTAGAAATTATACTTCTGCAAATAAAAGTGTAAAGGATACATCCATGCTAACTAACATGCTAATTCCTCCTATGATAGAAGAAACAAACCAACTGAAAATTAAAACTAAAATTAGAGGCTTCTCATGAATGAAAAGTATTGCAAGACTGAGGGAAGCCAATGTTTTTAAAGATGTAAAATAAACAGGACTGAAACTGCAGCTAGCCCTTGCTTTGATTTGAAGCTTGCTCCTTCTCTTTAATTGAGATCTATTTCCAGTAGGTAAAAATATCTAAAAATATTTGAGGTAAAAAGATATAAAAACATTGTGTCTTGGGAAACACTGGTCATGTGTGTGAAAATGTATTTTCCATAACTTCTACACATGAAGTACCTTAACTGACAAAGTGTCAAGAGATTAGGGTAAGGAAAATTAAAAAAAAAAAAAAAAAAAAAAAAAAAAAAAAAAAAAAGAACTAATAAGGAGAAGACCTTGTGTGAGAGGCTGACATCACAGTTTTTTCAGGTATGTCTTGAAGAGAGTGAATATGGAAGGGAAGGGCAGCTGTTCCACTGAAATAAGGTCACTAACAAATAGAATACGAGACACAGTTTAACTAAAATTGGACCTGACTCATGTTGGAACAGTATGAAACATTTTTGCTCAAAAGGACCCTCAAAAGGTTTTTTCTTAAAAGAGCTGGTTGGTCAGTCAGCTTTTAGAATGTCATATTGGATGATGAGCTGAGAAGTGCTGTCATTAAGCCATTCAAGCTTTTATTGTATGATGAAAACTTTTCCTTTCTTCAAGAGAATGTTGAAGGTTTGCATGATAAAGTGATGCTCTAGTGTTTTGTCTTTTCAGTCCTATTATATTCTGTAATGCTACTCTTCAATCTATTATATATCAACAGAGCATTATAAATATGTCAGAATATAGTTTGTGGTTTCTCATTGTCAAAATATAATGCAGCTGTGATTAGGACAATAAAAGTTAAAAACACTGAAACCCAATAAATAATAATAAATCTTTAACAAAATTCTAAATTAACAATGTCTAATTGTTTACAAAATATAACCTTCTGCTTATTGTCATACACAAGCACAATACTAAACAATTTTTAATACAAATGAACTTTAATGTTCAGAGATTTAACAAAAAGGGTATATTAGGCTGCCTTTTAAAGGATAACTTCTTCTCTGTGACTTTCTCATAAGTATGGTTGTTAACCACTAAGACATTGTTAGCAACCTAAGCACTGTGTTAAATCAGGGAACAGAATAAATAAAGATTGTGGGAGGTAAAGGAGTTTGGACACCTCATGGTACAGAGAAAATTGATTGGTGGAAATTTGGGATTCCAAGTAAAAGAACAATTTCCTTTTTGATCCTGTTTCTGAATCCTTGTTGCTCATATCTGCTGATATCTGTTGCCAGCCTCTTATTCTTAATCCTAGTTCTCAAATAGTTTTCTAGCCTGGTTAAACTCAAATACCTGTTTCTCATGTAGATTTGGCTGGTAATTTAACTCTTATGCTCACAGTTTTAATTTTGTAGATTTGTTTCTCTCAGAAGAATTGGCTAGGACTTATTTAGCAGCAAAAGCTAATGGAGCATTTTGAAGCAAGGTAGCCCTTTTTTGCTGCATTTTAGTAATATCAAATGATGGATTAAAGAGTGTGTCAATATGTTGGTAATATGGCTGATACACTCTTTACATTATTTCTGGCTACACTTGTTAGTTGTTTAAAATAGATAAAGACCTCCTGTGAAGAGCTTCAAAACTAGCAGAGCAGAGATGGAAGGAAACCAGGAAACCCACGTCTTTAGATTATTCTGCAAAAACTAATTAAAAAAAAAAAAAAGTGCAATTCTAGTTCCTTTGAAATCTTTAAGTACCTCACATTGAGACCATTTCTGCATTTAAATTTTTCATTGTTTCATTCTACCCTCAATTTTGATATTTTCAAAAGTATGCAAAACAGTTACTAAGATTGTTTTGCCATATCCATGCATATTTTCAGATCTGTTGCTGCATGTCCAATTGCTAAGAAGTTATAGGACAGATCATCTCAAGTATGATGTCATTTACTTCTGATTAGAAAATGTTTCATACTCATCAGTGACACAGGATTTTCTTACTAGGATTTTGAAGAAATCTGTTGGGTTTATGTCAAAATCTTTCATAAGATTGCTGATGAGATACCCAATGCTACTCATATATAAGATTAATTTTCATTATAAAAATCTATGGACCGTTCTTATTAAGAATAACAGTCTATTTCTAGCTATTAAAATACTTAAAATGTTCTGGCTATTAAAGCACTTAAAATGTTTTGACAATTAAAATTTCTGAACTATTACCACATTAACTGTTAATTTGTAAAATTCTGTATCGAGTTGTTGCACACCAACAAATGATAAACTAACAATTCATGACTTGTCTTTTAAAAAATAAAAATGGGAAAAGTGGACATTACATTTTTCTGTATTTATATTTGTCTTGGAGAAGGCTGATTCAGAATTTGAAACTGGATTTGTCTGTTGTTTTTTTTTTTTATCTCATGGAATTCACATATGTCATAAAAATAACTAAACCTGAACCAAGGATAAAATCCTAATCTGTTGAAATAAATGATAAGGCTTCTTTGGCTTCAGAAGGGACCATAAAATCTTCCTACTTGTCCACAAAAATAAATTCTGATAACCATAAATGTAAATGCTACTAATCCATTTACGTTATGATGAAGACCTAATCTGAAGTAAACTTGTACTCCATATTATTTTCTTCATATATACATTTTATTTACATTTCTTTTAAATCTCTTTGTTTCTAGAAGTGGATCTTTCTGTCTTGAGATATTTTCCTACCATCTCAGGGAGTTTTGTTATAAACTTGCTGTAAAATTCCAAGCATGATTTAACTTCTTTAATTCTTCTATTTATCCTTGCCTGTGCATTTCAGTTAGTCGTGTTCTCAGCCTATACTGTCTGTCAAATCTATGGACTTAGATGTTTCTGTTAGAGCTCTGAACAGGAGATGTGGTCTGTTTAGTGAAAAATAAAAATAAATAAGTAAATAAAAGCAGTCAGCTGTATGCCACAAGCTGCAGTTATTGTTTAGAATTAACAAAATGCAGTGCCTGTTTTTTTTCAGTACTTATTTTAGTTGTGTTTGAAGGCAGTAGGCCAAAATGAGGAACAATATGAAAAGCTACAATTCTATTGATGTTGGTATATTCAGTGCTCTAGCTTTGAAGCTAAATTGGCCCACTGCCTACGTATATTAACGTTCAGAGGATCTGAACCCAGAGCAATGGGCATAGAAGTCATTTGCCTGTCAGTCTTTTTCAATTACTTGAGAGTTGGTATGGTATATTCCTCTATAACAGTAATTGTAGTTCTCAAGGGATACTCAAGACACAGAGCTTTCCTTTCAGACAATGCTTGTTGCCTCAGGGGGAACAATAAACATGCAGATATTCTTAGACAGTCACTGCCACTCACAATAGCTGTTCCTAGATGTATAGTATCATAATGCTGAAGAATTGCATGATTACTTGTAAGGCTTTTATATATATATATATATATATATATATATATATACACACACACATACACACACACATACAGAAATACAGAAATACAGAATTTTCTAGGTTGGAAGAGACCTCAAGGTCATCGAGTCCAACCTCTGACCTAACGCTAACAGCCCTCCACTAAACCATATCCCTAAGCTCTACATCTAAACGTCTTTTGAAGACTTCCAGGGATGGTGACTCCACCACTTCCCTGGGCAGCCTGTTCCAGTGCCTCACAACCCTTTCAGTGAAGAAGTTCTTCCTAACATCTAACCTAAAACTCCCCTGGCTCAACTTAAGCCCATTCCCCCTCGTCCTGTCACCAGGGAGAACAGGCCAACCCCCACCTCGCTACAGCCTCCCTTGAGGTACCTAAAAAGAGCGATAAGGTCACCCCTGAGCCTCCTCTTCTCCAGGCTGAACAAGCCCAGCTCCCTCAGCCGCTCCTCGTAGGACTTGTTCTCCAGGCCCCTCACCAGCTTTGTCACCCTTCTCTGGACCCGCTCGAGCACCTCGATGTCCTTCTTGTAGCGAGGGGCCCAAAACTGAACACAGTACTCGAGGTGCGGCCTCACCAGAGCTGAGTACAGGGGGAGCACATATATATATTATATTTATTATTTATTATAATATATATATATTATATTTATTATATATATATATATTTATAATCTGCCAGCAGCCTCTAAGTATAAACTAATCCAAAGAATTTTTCTTCATCTAAGGTTGTATTAGATACGATAGTGTTTGCCCGAACACTTTTAGATTGGCAGGTCTAGACTTAAGGTGCAAAGTGAAGTCTGCTAAAGGTTGCCATCTTCTGGGTCAGAACTTCCCTACACATCAGGAAGTGTATAAGCAAAGCCAGCCAAGTGCTTGATGGTTCTCTGGTACCTTCCTACGTTCTCCCTGAGGATCAGCTAAATTTTCTGATGGTTGACTAGGGCTCTAGGTTAATCATGGGCTCTGTCCAAGAGGAAATGTAAAAATGAAAGACTCAGCAACTAATGGAATTGCCTTGGTATAGGATGCTTACATGTGGGCAAGGCAGGCCTGGATGCTCGTTCTGGGGTGCCAGTCACTGGCCAGTGCAGATAAAACTTTGGTGCCAGAATAAGCCCGCACTCTTCCTCTGAATGTGACAGTGTGACCTGTCTACAGGAATCAGAGATAGAAATGGAAATGGGCTGTCATTCCTTGTCATAGGCAACTGCTGTTCAGAAAAGAGAAAAAGAGGTTCTGAAGTGGAGGCAAAAGTGCATTCCTATTATAAATGTCATTTATTTAAACACCAGGCTCACTGAAAGGGTATTTTATTCATTTTCTTTCTTCTGAAAAATTAAAGGAATATGTCTGAGCATTTCACCTCAATGATCACAGTACAGAAAGCAAAGAAACAGAGGTCAGCCATTAGTTGTCAGTTTTCCCATTACATTATACATCAGAAAATGAAACTCTCTGTGATTTACCATTTGCATTGTTTATTGCTTTCATCCAGTTTTGGCAAATCCATTTTTTTTAAATAGTATTTAAACCCCAGAATCCTTAATTCTGTCAGAATGTAAGTAAATTAGCAGAAATGATAGCAAGATTGCTATGACTCCTAGTTCTGAAGGTGCTTTGAATACTGTTGGTACATCACACTTTCAGGCAGTATAATGGTCATTTTTACAACTGATTCTTGAACAAGTATGTTTTGGTTAAGGTCTTTGCTCTTTTAATAATATAAGAATTATTTGAAAATTACTGATGACTGAAAAAAAAATGATAATTTGAAATATCTTAGGTGGATATTACTAAAGGGATGACACTTTTTAGAATTATGTTTGATAGGCTTGGACTCCTTCAGAGGAGTTTACACTTTTTCCATTCACAGATACCCACAGAATCGGTGATCCTAGAAACCTCATCCCCCGTAAAATACTTGAATGGCTCTGTTTTCAGGTTTGTCCTAAGATTTTACTATGGTCAGCCAAGCCTCTGTATGACTAGAATGAAGGAAGAATGAAAGGTCTCTTTTTTTAGAAGGCATCTTTTTTTAGAAGCAGTACATCTTCCTCTTTTTGTGACTTTATGTGTGTGCCTGTGTGCAGGGCAGAAATGGTTTGAGGATGAATGCATGCTGGCAAAGGAAAGAGGGATTGTCTGGAGGCCCCACGTAGCCTACATTTATAAAAATGATGACAAAAATGAGGACAGACATGAAAAAAAAAAAAAAGATTCAGGTATTTTTAGGGACATGTAATTGCTCCACTCGCTCCTTCTGTGGATACCTATGAATGAAAAGGTGTGGGATTAGATTTTGAATATTCAGTACTGTAATTCTTTCACTATAAACTCTGCTCTGGGTTTTCTACTGACATTCATAGACAAAAGAGGAGAAGCAAACAATATATTATGTCTGATGAAAAAAAAAAAAAAAAAAAAAAAAAAATGATGAGCATAATGTAGTTCTCAAAACCCAGATATTTAATGCAGCATTAAACAACCTTGTTCAAAAGATGAGCTTTGGAACAGGTAAGGTTACTGTTTCCCATAGCTGAAAGGGATAAAATTGGGAGTTTCTAAAAGTTTCTAAAAGAAATACAAATAGCTGACATCAAAACTCATCTGCATTGTCTAAACCCAGAGGATAAAATTAACTCAGTCTTGCCTGTCAGAAATACAGTAGATGGATTTTAGGTTAATTATTCTTCATTTGTGATGTTTTTAACCACATAAGACAGGTTTTTAGCTAATAAGAACCTAATAACTTCACTTCCCAATGTCTCATCTCCCCATCAGGTAAGACACCACAGGATAGATGTATGCACTGTGAGAAAGAAACTAAGCTTATTATGCCAATTGTTCATGAATTGGTCAGAGTAACCAGATGAACCTCTCATGATGAGAGGTTCTTAAATGAAGGAGACTTACATCTGCCAGCTGCCTTTTTATTATTTTATTATTTAACTGTATGTGCCTGCAAGGTTCAGAAACTATTGGTAGTTTGAATTAAGTCCCATTTCAAAAGCCAAATCCTTAAAATCACTTTTTATAATTGTTATTATTATTTTTAAATTAGAGGCAGATGAGTGCTGTCTGACAGTAACATTGAGAGAAATTTCTCATTTACTTTCTAAAGTATTTATGAACTCCTATGAAATTAAAATACATAGAAATTACACTAACTATATCCTTTATTTCTGAATACCAGAATCTTGTAAGAATCTACAAAATATCAGGTTATCAAGAAGTAAGACACTGTAAAATAAATTAAATCATTGTCAAAGAGCAAATATAGCATAATGCATACTTGTTGATATGACTATGCGGCTTTTGAATGGTTGTAGAGAAGCCACTTTAGTTTACCTACAGTCAAGAACTATGGGAAAACTAAATGTGTTTGTGCTATTATGAGTATAGTGAGTGAATAACTTTTGGTTCTGTATTGCTGACAGTTTCAAAGATAAAAAGATGCTGTGAGTTGGATTTGCATTGCAATTGAAAATATCTGATAAGGTAAATGGAAAATACTATATTTTCAAATTATTTTTTTTTAAATTTTGATGTTAGATTTGATTATGAGATTCTTCAAATGTTTCTAATAATTTTGAAAACTAAAATTACATGACATTGTGAATACATATCATTTAGATAATGTCAGAACTGGAAGTAGTTGGTTGCGCCCTTAGCTTCATAGGGATTTTTTGTTTGTTTGTGTGTTTGTATTCATTTACACCTCTTCATCAAAGATTACTCAACATTTTAGTGCTATAAATCTGTTTTTTCCCCACTTCTCTCCTCTTTAAACTGTGCTCTTGGGCCTGTTTTAGTGTGTATGCATAATCAAGTTCCTTCACTTCAGCACAAATAAAAATAAACTCCTGGAGCCTTTCTTCACCCAGATAGATAGCTGTGTAACTGCATGCCTTTTCCTCATATTTATCTGACTTTACATACCACTACCCAGAAAACACTCACTATTTGTGTATGCTTATCGTCTCATATATCTTTTCATTGACATCAACCTGAGTTTTAAGATAAATATATTTTTTCTTTTCAGAAACAGTCCATAGAGAGCTAGTTCTTTTAAGGGTTGTCCCTTTCAAGGTGACCCACTGCATGCAGACTCAGCGACTTTAATTTGTCTTTACCTTCCTCAGGCAAAGCAGAGATCACAATTCAGTAGTCTGCTGGCAAGAAAAAACAAACAGTGACAACCTCAAGCACTACAGCACTAAAAAAAAAAAAAAAGCATTCAGTGTATAAAAATAAGCAAGTTCATATTTATTTTATTGGCCTTTTGGTTTTAGAACTTTCTAAGTCCATCTGGGTCATATTTTCAGACTCTGCCTTGAAACAAGAGGTTATATGCATACTTTGTTTAAAAGGAACACAGTCTTCTTCCCTCAGAATTCTCATGCATTCTTGTGAATAAGAGACAAAAGAAAAAAAAAAAAAAAAGGCCACAAAATATATAAACCCTGAAAGATGATCCAGAGCAAGTTTGGAATGTGCAACATCCCTTGGCATTCCCTTATCTACATTGAGGAGGGGGAAATTGCAGTCTTTTACTCAGTCATTTTATTCTTACTTCTTCTCCAGCAAAGGTGAGATAAAGGACAGTTTATCACAACAAATAATCTGTTACTACTACAGGAAGCTTTACTTAGTTCAATCAGTGTCATATACAAAACATAAAGTGAAATTCCCATGTGCAGGTGCTGTTTATTCTCATTGTATGAGTCTTTTCTTCGGGGAATTGTGTGACTTCAATACTGAGCTATTAAATACATAGAGTCAGAGCAAGTAGAGATAGTGTTATAAAGGATAGCAAAATGTTTATTTTAAATAGATGAAAATTTCAAGAAAAAGACTGTTTGTTGTCCCATTGCAGGTGCAACTGACTCTGAGAGGGTTATAGTAATGATACTTCTGCCTTTGCAAAATGGGACCAGAAGGAGACTACAGAGAAGATAAATTTCAAATCTCTTTAACCAACACCATCTAGGAAAGCCAGCTATCATAGTAGAACGGAAATATATAAACATTTCAAGGTGTGAAGTCCTGTACTGTTTTAGAGATTAAATACTGTGAATAGTGAGATGCAGCAGCTTTTTTAAAGCGAAGGGAGCATTCTGCTGTGCCAAACAACATTAACATTTTCAACATTAGCTGAAGTGTAGCAGTGGAGAGACCCAGATCAAGTAAATTACTCACACATCAGCTACTTTACATGTATGTTGTTTACATGGAACAAGCGAGAAGTTCCAGAAGCTTTAATAATCAATCCCACAGCTCACTGAAGAAAGCATACTTCCTGCAGGCAGATTTTGTCATGTATTCTGTCACCTCCATGCTTTCCAGATATGGAATACCAAATAAGATCTCTTTATGCTGTGGTGCTTAGCTGTAGTCTAAACTTCATTGAATTTCACTGAAAGCAATAGAATTGTGCTCTTTTACTTTCAATATGAATTTGGACCGTTGATCTAATTTGGTGCATTCTATTTCATCATTCACTTCATGTACCAGCTTTCTGAGGCAAAACATTTCCATAGAGATGCCTGCACACACATATGGAAACTTAACATAAAAAAATAAAAATAAAAATAAAAATAAAAAGTCAATCAAACCCCACATGATACAGAGTTGTACCTACATAAAAACCACATAAAATGAAAACAGAAAAGGAGTTAAGGAGACTGACTTGACATATATTCTCTCTTGCCTCAGTAGCAGAAAGGACATTTTCTCAAGGCAGAGTCTGTGGCTCTGAATGTAGCACTTAAAGCATTGTATACAGTTGAGGCATTTGGTGCTTTAAATAAACCTCAAGTGAAAAAGAAACAAAAGGATATTTACAGGTATTGAATTAGGCAATGATAATTTAATGCAAATAATTGTAATTGCCTAAATACACACACAGATATCATCTTCCATATTTCAAAATTTTGTTTTGGAAGCTTTGGCTTTGTGGAACACCTTTGAGTTCCTCATTTTGATTTATTTTTTATTTAACCTATATTAGCAAAGTGGTGAATCTGTAGCCACTGTGTTAGTCATATATGGCACAGTAACAGGGGGATATATGGGAAGGTACATATGAAAAATATTTGATAACCTAATACAGTAAGACTACTTTGTTTCCAATATTTATTTATATATCTGTGCTTGAAAAACGCTTTATAAATCATATTACTGTGAATTAAAAAGAGATACTAAAGAAGCCAGGAAGGGAAAAATAAAGCAGCTTTGATTTTTCTCTAAGTTGAGCTCAAATACCCAAATCTTCTCAACCTCCTGTGTATCTATCTGTATGTGTGTGAGTATGTGTGTTAGTTATCTGTGAGGTTGGTTTACCCAGTGGCAGACATCATAAAACTTTACCCCTTTCTCCCTCCCCACCCCAATTAAAAAAAAAAAAAAAAAAAAAAAAAAAAAAAAAGTTGGCAGAGCATATACAGTCACTCACAGTCACCCAGAACACAACAGAGGGGATTGTTCTAGAAGTGAGAAAGTTTCTGCTGGTATATACTGATTTGTCACTTCCCTTGGGAAATAAATACGTCAATGCATTTACTGCCTTATGTGTAATCAAATATCCTTCCAGGCAAAGAGAAAAACTAAGTGCTGCTCTCCTTCTTCCCTATCCAGATTATATGCAAAAATCAAGTCAAACTCACTTTTCATCTTTCAGCAATCTTGAAAATTAAAAGCAGTGTCCTGTAACTTGATTCAGTTAGCAACAACCCTCCTTATCTTTATTCAGGTGTGTCAAATCTAAGTTTATGGAAAATAATTCTTTGAGGGGGTTTTTGTGTGGATACATTTATTTGATTTTGACATGCAAAGTAATGAAAAATCAGTCACAGTGTCTGGATTCAGTGCATGACCTATGTGTGTGGGTAATGACAGTGCAGTGCAGACATTGGTGCACAATCTGTACAACAGGGTCCAGTCACCCACTGGTGAACAGCATACCCATTGACTACTCACTGCAGAGTATTTCTTGAATTTCACCAGAGGTGCAAAAGGAGCTTTTTCTTTCAATGTGGAGAAATTTCAAAATTTCAAAAATTCAATTTCAAAATTTCTGTAGTGGAGACTATTGCAGAGTCCAGCACTCTGACAACATCCTGGGACATCTGTCCCTTGGACTTTATTATTCCTGGCAAGGAAGAATTTAAGCAGAGGTGGTTTGTGACTTTGTATTGCCAAATCAAATTTCCATCTGCTTTATTCCTGTAAAATAAAGCACATTAGTGCCACCCTAATGAATATACTTAACTGTGAGTTCAACCTGGCTCTTCAGGTGTTCTTAATGGCGTATGTACAGCTGTGCTGGAAGTGTTTTACATTAGCTCAGTCATATTATTTCCATATTGCTCTTTCTAAGGAAACTTTTGGTGGAATTTGGTGCATGCAAGTAGAGCAAAACGCATAGAGGCTTTTTGTTGTTGTAAATTTCTGGTTTTTTGAAGTCATTGTCAGTGCTGAAAATTAGTATGAAATACAAATTGTATTCTCTATTAAAACAAAAAATATTATAAAGGATCAATCTGAGCTTCAAAAGCTTCAAGGGGATTGTTATTTTGTTTTGTTTTCTTCTTTTTTTTTTTTTTTTTATGACAATTCTGTGTTTTCTTGATCAGAAATGCATAACTAGCAGCCATTTTGTTATACTCTTAGAGAAAAATAAAAAGCCTGGAGAGAGAGAAAACTGTTCCATTTAGTGCCAATCATTTATACTTATGTTTCCTTCTGGTAATTCCTTTTTTGTCAGTTATTTCTGTTCGTGTTTGGAAATTTAGTTCAATTAATTTGTGAAAGCAAAGATAGGGAAAAATAATTATAATAGCTCTTACATTCAGGAGATAAATTTTGCCTTTCCAGTTATGACTTGTTATTTGACAGTGTGTCTTAGTTCAGAGTGTTGCGTCTTGAAAGCTCTACAGTCATTTTAGACCTTTGAAATCTCTTCATGAATACTTAATTCTGCATTTGTAGGAGAAGAGTCTGTGCTGGAGAGATCTGTAGTACTGCTCAATCTGTTGCCATTAGCTCTCAGTGCAGATTGTGCAAGGCTGCAGAATAAATTAGTATTATTTTGAAACACCGTTTGTCCACTGGAATGTCATCCTTTCAGATCCTTGTGCAGAGTGTATGAAATAGCACCAGATGCAGACAGTGATGTATGTTCGACTATGGTTCTCCCAATTATTGTCGTGAAGCTCTCCTGCCTGCATTGATGTTTTGTGAGAAGAACAGAGAACAGTGCTGGTTCCCGAATGTACATTTGTGATGGATGACATTTATTTTCATTTCTTTGTTTCTCTAAGAATAGAGTGAGTGGGCAGCAGATAGGTAGTTCTGTTTTTGTTGTTGGTTTGGAGGAGAGATCCCTGAGCAGAGGGTACGCAGTGTGGTCCATCTACACAGGAGCCTGAAGCATGGGCAGAGGGCAGGGAACTAGTGAAAAGTGCAGGAAGCAGACATGCGGCAGAAGTGCAGATGTGATGAAAAGAGAGCTTTTGAGGGATCTAGAGAGGACTTCCCAGAGTGTGCTGCAACACAGATCCACTTGATCTGAAACCAAGCCCAGAAAGAAGGAGTTGCTTTCAAATATATGAGAGCTGAAAGGAACATACTTTATAATTCCACTTTATTTCTGTTGTTTCAGAGAAATACACATTCTGTTTTTTCTATTAAAAATATTTGGTCTAGTTTTAGTTCAAATACAAGCTTGCTTTACCATTTTAAAACCTGTTGGAGTTTTTTGGGTACTCTCTCTAATGAAAGGGCGTACCTTTTCGTTATAAGTAGAGGGAGTACTTTACTTCAAAGGTCTGGTAATCTTTGGCTCTTGTCACAACAGATTGAATTTCTTCAGAGCAGAAAAGAATATTTATTTTCTTAAACAGCCTCCCTGAATTACATGATTAAAAAAAAAAAAAAAGTAAAAAAAGGATTCTGTAATCATTGAACTATAGGAGTTGGCAAATATAAATAAAGAATGGCACAGACTTTGCCCTTAATTTTTCTCTTCTGTTTTCTTCCTCCATCTCTCTTTTGCTTTTACCTGTTTAGACTTTCGAAAAAATAAAATAAAATAAAATAAAATAAAATAAAATAAAATAAAATAAAATAAAATAAAATAAAATAAAATAAAATATATATATACAACAACAACAACAAAAAAAAACTAGTTAGCATGCAAGGTGTTGCACTTTTTGTCTGTTAGCAATAGCATCTTGAAGACTTTAATATGATTCTGTAATTGTAAAAATAACCAGTAAAAGAAGGAAGGAAGGAAGGAAGGAAGGAAGGAAGGAAGGAAGGAAGGAAGGAAGGAAGGAAGGAAGGAAGGAAGGAAGGAAGGAAGGAAGGAAGAAAGAGAAAGAAAGAAAGAAAGAAAGAAAGAAAGAAAGAAAGAAAGAAAGAAAGAAAGAAAGAAAGAAAGAAAGAAAGAAAGAAAGAAAGAAAGAAGGAAGGAAGAAAGGAAAAAACAACATTAAATTATTTTCTCCTTTTTATAACTTCCAACAAAATTAAGTTTGAGCCACCCAACCGGTGCATGGCATCTTTAATGTACTGAATGCCATGTTGTTTAGGCAAACCAGAACCCATAATAAAAACAATTCAATTAGAGAAGACAGTTAACCACTTTACCCTTAAGTGTAAATTGATATGTGAACTGAACTGAGTGGAATTTTCCCACTGAGTTCAGTTGTGCTGGAATGGATAGAATGTTTCTGGTTTGTGTACATGTCTTAAAAGTGAGGAGGTCTGACACATTCTGCAGCAATTCTGGAAACGTTCCCTCTCAACATCTTTTTTTTTTTTTTTTTTTTTACTTTTGAATTTCCTGAGGGTCCTAATTAATAAAGTCAGTAAGAAAAGCAGTCACAGTCTATCTGCATCCCTAATGGACTTTCATTAGAAGGGAGGCCAACTTCTTGCCTGTTTCAGATCTTCAGTTTATTGGCCACAATATCAGGCCTGGATCTGAAGCCCTTTTTCTTTCCAGATTTCTGTAATAATTATTTCCTTGCCAGACAAGCCCATTTTCTAAATTTAATACTGAGCTAGCCTCTCTAAAATATCCTTTTCATCTGGTTCAGGAGTCTTGAATTCCAATCAAACATCTAGCTTCTTATCGAAAACATCTGTGAGAAACACACACACACCACACAGGCACACATACACACACAAATAAATAAATAAATAAAAACAATATATTTACACAAAATAACTTCTATACATACCTATAAAATAGCAATTAATCAGCAGAAGTCAACCTTGAGGTTGTCTCTGTGAGAATGGCTTATTTAAAATCTCTCAGTGATTAAAATATGAGAAATACCTAGTTCTTACTTTGGCATTTGTTCAAGTAGACTTAAAAACTTTTTCAAGGTTGTAAACTTGACTAGCTGTATTTTACAGATGGGAGGGGAAGGAAGCAACTTTACTTCACTGAAGAAGTAAATAGTAAAGTTGCATTTAGAAATTCAGGCCTCCAGGCTTCCTGTCAGTACTATCTAGATCCCACTTACAGTCAATAACATAAAATGAAAGTTGTCTCAATGCCTGTTCTGGATGAGATATTATTAGGGTCATAGATTTACAGAGGTTTGTGTCCTTTGACTTTTACACTCAGGTGTCACAATTTGTTCTAGGTGCATATTATAATAGCAGTAACACTAAATCATGGGAAATAGGTAGAAATAGTGGTTATGGCAACGACATTTGGGTAGAAGATTCAGGCTCTTGTTCTCACTTTGTTAAGCATTAAAGACTTAAAAATCAGCATAGAAGAAAATGTGGTGACTAATATTTTCCTAATGAGACTATATGACACCCCTGACTAATTCTAATATGAAAGAGGGAGGTCTCCACATTCACTGTTTTCCAGCAGACTTCATCCAAATCAGTGTTCAATTTAAGTTCAGTCATTGTTTTGAGAATGAAGAGAGCATATCAGGACACTCCTGCCCCCAAACTGGGCAGTACAAAAGTGAATGCTATCAGATGGGATAAAATATTAGATGTTAATCTTGTAGTCAGACTGGGTTCTTGAAACAAGTCACATTCAGAGTATCAGGCACAACACAGCACACAGCCAATTGCTGGGCTGCATCTCTCAAGAGGAAGATCAAGTACCCAGAAGCAAAAGGGAGAGAAATATAATTTTGCTATGGAAGTCTTAAAACTGTATTCAATTTAGTCTCCGCTTAACCTCCAGGACCTTTATGAAGACAAGAGGCACAGAAAGTCAGAAAGGAATGAACAAAGATAGATGGGAAAGGAAGGATAACTAGGTCAAAATAGGAAATGAAAGAAAATGACTAGGGTATTAGAAAGTATAAAGAAGAGGAAGGATAGCACAAGGGAAAGAGAGGACCATTTTGTGCTAGGGCAGACGTGGAAGGAATTGTCTTTCAAAAGTTTTCCACCCAGCAGTATCTAAGCCAGGTTCCTTCTTCTCCCCATCTTGTCTCTTGCTCATGTACCCCTCATGTGCCCTTCATATGCTAGTGTAGCAAGATACAGAAGGTAGTATATTTTGCCTAAAGAAATCTTTTTTGTGGGACTGAGACATTAGTTTGCCCCATGCTGCAAGCCAGGCACCGGGAGCTGCAGCCATGGCAGGTCTATGAACCATGCAGGGATTTGGGCTCAGTGTGTGCTCTGTGCGGGAGTGGCAGTGAGGCAGGGCTCTCGTAGCAGTGGGATGCTGGGGCAGTTCTCAGAGGTACAACCCAGAAGTGGAAAGAAAACAGAAACTGGCTGCTATGTGAGCCATTCAGGGTGTCCATCCATACCTGTGCTGTGCTGTTTCTTGCAGCTCAGTTGCTGTCATAGTTCAAACCATCTTCATTACTTTGCTGCTTTCCTCTGGATGGACCATTTAAAAATTTTTTTAAATCTGCTTTTTGAAACAAGACAAGTATATACAGTATTTAAGGTCACTATATTTAAAAGCACTATTTACATTATTGTTCTCTTTTAGTACTCTGAATTCTTCAGACCTTAATAATATTGTTGGGCTTTTTGACTACTGTTGTACACTGAACAAGTCGTTTTGTTGAACTGTCCAAAATACTTCCCACATCTTTTTCTTTGAATAGGTGTACTTAATTTAGAACCCGTTTATAGATAGGGGTAATTCACCCTATTTCATACAATGTACATTGCCTCTTGTCTACACTGAATTTTATCTGTTGAGTTTCTTAAACACATAACTTTGTTCAGCTTTTCTGAAGTTCCCCCTGGCCTTCTCTAATCTTGAGTAACCTGTGTCATTTTGACTGTAAGTTTTAAAGGTTCCATTAATACTTCAAATAGTTTTTAATTTTTTGTTTTGTTTTGGGATTGGCAAGGCAGTATCAGAGGTACATTGAGAATATCTTTGTTCAACAGAGCTGCAGTAATTGCTTCTGTCTCTTGTAGCTTGAAGAAAGTGAAATAAAGTGAAAATACCCATTCATAACAAGAAAATGTAAAGTCAAATAGGCACAAAGTTTTTAATATTTAATTTTTCACATTATAAAGTAGACTTCTCTGCCTCCCCATAAATGCAGAAATGGATAGGATTAATTAAACATTAAACCATTAATCTTCCTAAAAGAAAAGTCCTTGATGGTCATGTTTAATATAATTTATTCCTAAGGTGATCTTCCCCCTATCTGAATTTTCACCATCATTGGTTTAAAAATAATTAATAATAAAGACATAAATATTTTGTTATCATATCGGTCCTATCTTTTTACTGGAGCAGAAGGGGTATTATTTGGTAAATCTTCTTTTAATTAAATAATTGACTGGAGGACTGATTGCATAATGGAAATGTATGACATTCAGTACGGCCACTGATTTAGAAATGAGACCGTGAGTCTGTGGAGAAAAAAGGGTTTCTAGGCCCATAGGCTCTGGGGAAGAAGCATATTTACTTTCTAGGCTGTTTGCCTTCTAGAAAAGTAGGAGGAGCGGGGAATGAAGCCAACAGAATGGGGCCACTAGCATTTTTAGCTGATTATATGCAACATCAAGAAGGTGCTATTTGTATCTGTGGGATATTACTATCAGCTGACAGAATAAGAAAACAGGAAAAAATATGAAGTAAACTCAACAAAGTGAAAATATGCCATCAAGGAAGAAAATATATACCAGAGAACTACTTATATATATATATATATATATATATATATATATATATATATATGTATAAAAAAGTAAGTCATGCTTGCTTAAATTACTTAAGGTTTCCATTCTGTAACTATGAATGATATATGATATGAACATAATTATTGCATTGGCAGTATGTATTCTTTTTATTTCTAGCTTTGTTACTTTGTTGAATATGTTGGGGCTAAATGGATATTTGGGGTCAACATTATAAATGTAATAGCACTAAGCAAAAATAATAGTTACTAACATATTTTAAAAATATAATGGGAAGAAATAAATAGTCTTTATAGACCTTTTATAGTCCTATAAAATGGGGGAGGGGGAGGGAAATGAGAGCAGGAGATATGTCTGTGTGATATTTCCTAATATGATATTTCCTAATATGATATTGGCAAATGAATTGTCAGGAACTCTCTGAACATGGGGAGATAGGAAACTTTAAGAAACAGTCTGAATATTTTTACCTATTTTGAGACTCCCTTTATTCCTCTATGGACAGACAAGGAATTCTAATCCATTAACTCAGGCTTTTTTGAGCAATAACTCTACAACCTGTAGCATTTTCTTTTAATCTCACAATGGTATATTTACTATCTTAGTTCATAGGTTAAAGGCACAATGAGTCCCAAAGGAGGAGAAGGGAGACCTATTGTTACTCAGATGCAGAAGATCTACTCACAGCAACATCTATCAGTATCTTTCTAAAATGAAACCAAAAGAAGAGTGGACAAATGATACAAACTCAGGATGCAAATGTCAGTGGGAGAGGAAGTGAATATGAGACTGTGGCCCAGTCAGTGCTATGAGTACAAAAATTCAATCTAAGGTAGGGCCTTTCTACCTCCCGACTGCCATAACTTTGATTAACCTTGCAGTGTTTCAGCACGGGGTCATGCTATCCAGTTGACATTTTTCCTTTGAGATGTCAGTCACATTTCAATAACTTTTCAGTGTGGGCTTGTAAGTCCTGTCTCTTCATTGACTTTGAATGAGACAGGTTGCTTATGAATGCAGCTTGGAGTGTCACTCAGATATTCTTGCATTGTGTTATCTTTGATTGACATGTCTGGAGTGGTGGAAAAATTCAGGGTATCTAACTGCCCCTGTTTTGTCAATGAGGACCCTCCATTTTTTTTTAATTATTGTTATTTTTTAATTCTTGAGACTCTTGCCCTTCTGAAGATAATAAGATTTGTTATTGAGTTTCTTTTTTATTATTTTTGTCTTTTGTATTAACAAACACAGAAGAATCCTGTCCTGCAGATATAGCAACTTAGCACAGGTTTACACAGCATGAAAAGTGTAAGCTTTACTAATGGAAGATAATACGTTAATGATAACAGAGAAAATACAAGTTCAGAAAAGGACATAAAAGAAATTCCTATTGGTTCAAGGTAGATAGTTTTATTTTATGTCTGTCTTGTGTAATTCGTAAGGGTTAGGTTCAAAGCTCTTTAAAAAGGGCCAGAAAGAAGGGGAAAAATAAATCTAGTTTTCTAGTGTTTATTATTAGCAACATAGACTGTAGCTGCTTTTGTGGAAGTTTCACTATGTAGTAGAATGCTGTGTCCCAGAACAGTGATTGTTCCAAGGCTGTGTTATTCAATAAGCTGATTTATAACATGTGACTCCAGTTATAATGTAAGAGTTGCTCCGTTTACTTTAAACAAAATAAATATTTTCTGCTGTATCCACTTGAGGTTTATAATCTTGTTTTTAGGAGTGCCCTAGTTCACATAACAGACTTACCCCCTTCCAGTGCTAACAGAAAATTCAGGGTCCATGGCGGAGGACAGGAAAACTGTAATATAAAATAGTTCATATTTGTTTCATGGCATTTCATAAATCTGGTTCCCAGGCAGTAGAGGAAAATTAATAAGTGTTGTTGGTTTGTTTTGTTTTGTTTTGTGCTTTTTGTTTGTTTGTTTGTTTGTTTTAGCTACTACTATAGCTTTCTTGCTCAGCTGAATGGAAAGCAGTATACAAAAAAACAGTTACTGCTGGAAACCAGATACAAAACAACAGCAAACAGAAACTTCTTTAATAGGCATAATCTGTAGTCAGTGAAAAGCAAAGACATCATTAAATTCACAACAGAACTTATTTTTCTACTGTAAACCATAGGGGAAGCAGTCATGCTGAGATGTGAATAAAGAACCAAGGGCTGTATCCTGAGCATTGTCATGCCAAACTTTTGCATGTGTGTCTATCTGCGAGGCTGAATCATGAAACTTGGTTAGATCTTTAGCCAACCATTTATTGCAAAGGGGAAATACTCTGGGGTGGAATCCACAAAATCTACTGTGATGAGGAGAGAGCTACTTAAGTAAGGTAATAGCAGTGAAAAGGGAATCAGCACATGTTGTCAATCATCTTATACATTTACATCAGTAGGAATAAAAAACAAAAACAACAAAATAAAAAAAAAATCATAGCTCATAGTCTCATGGCTACAGCACTTGGCAATGGGAGTTGGAATACTCTTGAAAAGCAATTGAACTTAATCCTCTCAAAAGTTACATGAGTGCTTGAACTACTGGATGAGTGGGACCTGTGGTTCTTTCAGCAGACAGTTTTTTTTTAAAGTGGTACTTACAGTGGTACTTTGTAGAAACCTCAATTTGCTACAGGTGCACAAGAGTGCCTATAAGATCAAGCCCTCAGGAAAAGGAGGCAGAAGAACATCTAGCTTACTGATCCTGATGTGGCTTAAGTCTGCTCTAGGTATGAAACTCTTCATCTCTGTTGCGACTTAGACTTTTCGATATGTGTGCAGAGGCAGGACCTTAGATGTGTGAAAATCTTTAGTACGAAGTGCAGAGTGTCTGACCTTGTCATTGCCAGATGCCCAGCCAGCTCTCTCACTCCCCCTCCTCAACAGGTCAGGGGAGAAAATAAGATGAAAAATATTGTGTGTGGAGGCAAAGCTAGCAGGATCACTTACCAATCATTTTCAAGGCCAAATAAGACTTGGAGAAAATTAATTTACTGTCAATTAAAATAAAGTTGGATGGTGAAAAAAAAAATTAAAACACAAGCTTTCTCCCATGCCCAAACAGTGCAGGAGGGGATGGGGATGGGGAACAGGGGCTTGGGGTTGGATAGAGTACCTCCTCCTCCTCCTTCTCTTCCTCCTTCTCCTCCTAGTCCTCCTCCTCCTCCTCCTCCTCGTCCTTGTCCTCATCCTTCTCCTCCTCCTCCTTTTCCCCTCCCCCCCCCCCCCTTTTTCCTTCTCCTTCTGCTGACTTTAGGGTTTGCAGGTCTGTTTCTCACACTTTTCTCTCTCCCCCCCCCCCCCCCCCCCCCCCTTGTCTGGTGTTTTGCACATTCTTAAACATGCTTTCACCAAGGTGCTGGCTGCTGGGCCTAGTTGTGTCCTGTGGTGGGGTCATTGGAGCCCCAAACATAAAGAAAATGGAAGCTGATCTATGAAAATCTAATGAGTACATGTATACATTAGTCCATTGGCTGTGAAAAACAGATGGATGCATTTCTAAAAAACTAGTTGCTTTTGCTAGTAATAATTTTTATGCTAGTAATAATTTTAACTATTATGATTTTTTTTTATTTCATTTCAATTAGTAGTTGCACATAATTTTTAACACTCTGATACCTCTTCAAATAATTTTGAGAGTGTTAGCATGTTTTCCTCAAAGGTAGAGGTTTCTAATACCTTGTTAGTAGTTTCTTTTTATTCATTTATTTGTATATAATATATTGCATATAACACTAGTGCAAAAGAAGTGTATATGTGTACATATATATATGTACGATATATATAGTATAATATGTATAATATTATTCTGCCAATGGCAACATAATGGCCACCCTAGTGATTGGAGCTAATATGCTCAAGAAGAGAACTTTTTAAAACGTACTGAAACTCCATGTGATACTGACTTCATTCTTCATTCACCTGTCTTGAAATCTAGCAGAGACGAAAGAAAAAAAAAATCGTATTTCCCAGTGGACAATCATGAGCAAAAAGACAGAAAGCTGTGACATGACTTGAGATATCACACCAGGGGGTCATTGTCTAACTGCAGAGCTCTGTATATTATCACAATAAATGGCTGTGGAAAGTCTTTTAGTTATCTAAAAGAGGTGTTCAGAATCAATTTTCTAATGTATGAGTCTAATGTGTGCTTTAATATTAGATGTCTACTGAACTATTTCTCCTGATCTCACTGCCTGTATTTTTATCCAGTTACTGACGAGGTTTAAGGTGGGTAAAATTAAGCAGGCAGGATCTCTCCTTGAGTCTGTGAAGGTGTGTAACTTCTCTTCATTGTTTAGCTAAGTTGCTCATAAAAGCAACTTAACATAATTTAGAAAGTTTGCTTTGCCAAATACTCATGATATAGGTATAAATAAGTTATTAAGTTAGACAGGCTGAGTGCTAAGGGTATATGGATTACGTTTACCTAGTGTAGACAAATATGCAGTGAATACTAAGCAGGGAAAAAGCTAAAGGAAAGACTAGATTTCTGTATTCATCTTTGAGTGGGAATAAAAATTTGCACTTTTTATGAGTCAAAATTTGCTAGGGCACCAACCTCTTAGAATTACACAATTTCACCAGGAGATTTAGTGAATTTCAAGATGAATAGAAGAAAGATGTTAGCAGGCAGCCAGTACTTTTTGTTCTTTGTAGCTCTCTACTTTCTACCAGACTGACTGAATCTACCATATATACTAAATGACTGTGTTTCAGCCATCCCTGTTGGGAGATCTTCATAATCTAACAGACTTAGTGTCATTAGGAAGTCCTCCCTAATATTTTGCCAGCAGGGCTCTACTGAAGCTTTTATCTATGGAACTGTTGAACCATGCAACACGCAAGCAGTGGCAAGGTGGTATGTCTTTCTGGGATAATGACAACAAACACTTCCTTTGGACTTTGGAAATGAGTGGATAGAAATAATTATTTTATTTTTGTTTTAGCTATTCTGTATTCTATTCATGACTGTATTCAAGTGCTCTTTGACCACTGGATATTATCTCTGAGTTGGTGGCTCTGGAACACTCACCTACGTTCTTAAAGACCTCCTGTTTGTCCTTCTCTTCTGAATATAGCCATGCTGCAGTGGTGAAATATTAGTGTTACTATTAAGTTTAGATTTTCTTAGTTTAATTCCACTTTGCTTCACTGTATAGGGTATAAACATCATACATGAATGTCTCCCTGAAAAGGTGGGAAACACTCATAATTTTGATTCCCATCAAGCAAAATGGGTTCAGCCCAATTTGTCCCAGGTATGTGCACTACCCTGATAGATGGAGCAACAACAACTATTTGAGTGCAGTGCCAGATTTATCAGGTGTGATCCAGAAGTGCTGATTATCAAAACCCTGTCAAGCCCCCTTTATAGATTTAGATGGAGTAGAGAAGGAGGCATGCATTTCTGAGAAAGTAGAAGAATGGATTTAATGCTCAGATTAGACATGTGACTGAGTTTCACAAGCTTTATGGTTGCTTCACATCCTCTGCACTGCAGTAGCTGACTGTATGAGTACTCCTAGTCAGTGGTAATTAAAGTGTAATTAGACATGATCCATTGATGTAGCTCAGCTCATGTGCGGTATGTCTCTGTACCACGGTCATTTGAGTATGTGTCTAAGACAACTTAGATAAGCAAAAAGTAGTGATTTGTAACAGAAGGATGGGCTATTTACATTAGATGTTTAGAAAAACTTTTCAGTGGCAAAGATAGTTAAACATCAGTTTTGTGATACTGCTGTCACTGCAGATCTGGAAGACACGAGCGTATTACAGATAGGAAGAATTGCTTTCTTATGAGTGGAGGCAACTTCCAGTGCTAGGATTTAAAAAATAAAAATAAAATTTAAAAAAAAAAAAAAAAAAAAAAAACTTGCTTGCCCTAAGCCATTTAGCAGCAGTTTTATCAACAGTCTGTATTTGAGGAGGGTACCTAGTCTTGGTTTCTCAAATCCTGCTGTTCATTTGAACAGAATATTTAGTCCACAGTTTTTGTTTATGATCTTTTCTTTTGTTAATCTCTCTGACAATATTTATGTTTCTATCCTATATACACATAGTTCCTTCTGAGTTCTATTTGTTAATTAGACTTTTCCTATGCAAATTCTGAGCTAGGCTAGATTTTCTAAAATTGTGGTTGCACAAAGAACAATGAAGACAAGATATGTCTTCATAAAATCTTCAAACTTAATAAAATTATTTGCCTTCAATGTTTAAAAAATGTAGGAGAAAGTATATTTTCTGTATTATAAGCTGTAGCTGTCATTCCTGCATCTTTATACACATGTGCCTCTGGAGAAAATAGCTGTGAGGATGCTATTCACTTCCACTTCCTTGTGGAAGTCCCAGTTCTGGGTGGAGTGTCATTGCCACAGTCACTCCTTGCATGATTCTAGACATGAATGTACTGTGTGGCAAATAGTCTTAATTTCAACAGCATGTGCTCTTTATTAATTTTACTTCACTGTATATTTTCACTTTAATTTCATTTGAGATTTATTTTCCTACAGAAAAGTTCTATAGAAACTAGAAAATAAATTAAAAAGAATCGCTGACACACTAGGAGACACACAGCTCAATAACTCATTACAGTTTAGAGATGCTTATTATGTATATTCTCAATTTTCATTCACAACATGCAAAGTGCAAACTCTCCATCTCTCTTTTGACTGTGCACTGTTGGTAAAATGGATTACATTTTTTCCTTGCACAGGATATATTGTCTATTAAGGTCCATGAAAATAAACACAATAAAAAATCTAATGAAATGTTGTAGTATAGAATAAGTAGTTGCTTTTAAGGTCTTACTGTTCAAGCTGCATTAATTGTACAAGTTACAGAGCTTAATATTTTTGGAGGAAAAAATAGGAATTTGTTTGAATTATTCATGTTTTGAAAATGGCCTGTATGACAGCTATTTTCATAACTCATTTTTACTGCAAGTTTAGCACATACCAAAACTCCCACTGAATTGAGAAATTAAGATAGTTATGATTTTAGCTAAAGTATTTCATGCTTTCTTTTAAAGAAAAATCTTCCTTATTGTTAATATACTGCACAATGCCATGATTAGGAAAATGCAGACCTATGAAATCATGTAATGTTTTCTGTCAATTCAGTAGGCTATAACAATTTATCCTTTTTAACATGATCTAGATAGCTCTTAAAAGATTTTTAATCTCCCTTTCTCTCCAGTGCAGGAAAAACCTAGACCCCACAAAAATTACTCTCATAACAGATGATGTAGAAACCAACAACAAAAGGAACAGTATTAAGCCTGGGGTAGGTACTTTTTCTGATTTTGGTCTGTAGGAGGGGAGAAACAGAAAATAAAACCATCCTCTCACTACTGTCTTTATTCTCCCTCTTACAACCACATGGAAATCAATTGATAAAGGGTCTTGTGCACCTTGGATGCAAAAAGGAAGTAAGAATTGAGGAGCAGGATTTTTGTCTTCAGGGCCTGTGTATGCAGATTAGCTTGGATCTTGGTTCATGTTTCTCACAGTTGGCAGCTGGAACCCTAATATCCTCATTGGAAGATATTAAACTAGATCCGTATTTATTCAGCACCTTTTCAGGAATCAAATTTATGCAAGCAAAAAGGATAATTTACTTGCAGCTTGCTGCTCCTCTATTACAGCAGCAATGTTTTTGTCCCTGAGTACAGACAAATTAATAATTTATTGATATATGCCAGGTTATATTGCTCTTTCCTGACCAAATAAACTAATTTAAATATGTTGCTTGTACTACACTTGGAGGCTGACCCTAGTAAATTGTGGTGACATCCAGAAAATTACTCATTAGGAAAAGGTATTTAGAATAAATGAGCTGTAGATTGAACGAGCAAATGTGCTATAAATCTCATTTTTTATGTGTTTGATTTAATTTACAGTCCCGGTTCTGGTCCATCTTCATCTGGATATTGCTTTATTCTTAAAAAGATTTAGAACAAAATGGACATCCAGCTAGCATGGTATTTTGAATATACCTTTGACAGACCCTCAGATTTAAGGAAGCAAGAAAAGCATGTTTGCCTTAAGAAAATGATATATATTTTTTTTTTTTAACAGAAGAAAACCATCAATTCCTAATGAAAAACTGCTAAACATAAAAAAAAAAAATAAAAATAAAAAAATTCATGTGCCATATGGCAATTATAACAAAAGACTGAATTTATTACCAAATAAAACTGTTGGCTTGTGCATTTCACAGTTTTCTCCATTCACAGCCAGTGTGTTTTTAGAGGTTTTCTGTAGGGTTAGTTGCCCAGACTTCTGCAAAAACAACAGTTTGTCCTTATTGAAGTAGGTGTTAGGAAATCAAATCCAACTGGAGCACGGAATGAAATTACAGACTGGTTTTGTCCCAGCTGCATGAAATGCCAAGAGCTGATTTTTCAGTGCAGACATTTAAACAAATGCATACAAAGTTATATTTGTTCTCTTTCTGAATGAATTATCTTTATTGTGTTTTTCATATTTCTATGTGCAATTTAATATTTTGGCAAAGACACTTTTCACTTTCACCTCAGTGAAAATGCTTTTGCACATCACTTTTTCTTTTAATAAGTAGTCCGTTAAGGAACAAAATAACAGCCAATGTAAAGCTCAATTTGATTTTCTAAACAAAATCAAGTAAACTTTGATAACAAATAGATATTTCTGTCTAATAGACTTATTGCATTAGAGCTACTCAGATAATAGCCATAATGACTTAAGATGTGACCTGTTTCATTGCTGCCGCTGTGCTGTTGTTTTATCAAATGTCATTATTTAAAAATAAATAAATAAAATGTGGGATTCTGGAGTGGTTCACTCACTAGCAGTACAGAAAATTCCTGTGCAATTTCTTCTAATGCACCCTGGTCTCAGAGAGCCTTCTAATAAGTACTCACATCTCAATATGATTTTTAATGTTTAAAAATACGTGTTTAATATCTGTTGGTTTGTTGTTTTTTTTTTTTTTTTTTTTTTTTGCCATCAATTTACTTTGTTATCTACAATTTTAATTAGGTCATATTAGAAAGTATTTCCCTTCTTCCTCCCCCTCTCACCTACTGCAGCTATTCATCTACGGAAGTGGACATTTGCATTATCATCTCTGATCAGATTTCTTCTCTGTGAGTCTGTGATGCAGTTAGCATGTATTTAGCATGTATATTTAAGCAACATTCGTACAAACCTTTTAATGTAGCTTGCATCCAAATTATAAAATGACTTTTTTTTTTTTTTTTGGTGCAAGCACCTACTACATGAAATTCTTTGGTGTGTACAGCAGTACTTACTACATTCAAATTGTATTGCCAAAAAGAGGGTGAAGGGATAAATTTGAAGACTTGTGATCCCCTCACTTTCACTTGGCCACACAGTGTGACTCTCACAATTAAGTTGGCAAAGATCCTTGAGATGTGAAAGGGAATCCTTTAGCAAGGACAATGGTGTTTTTATTTGGCAGTAAGAAAAGATGCAAGGGAATACAATTAAGCTCCATACTCTTGCATTGAATGGCTTAATTCAGCTATGCTCGTTCACCAATATTTCACTCCTGTTGCTGTGATTGGCATGGAAGGGAACACAGGGAAGTTAAATCACAGAATCTCTCTTCACAGGGACAACTTGCTTATCTATAACCTGTCAAATTCACCAACAGCTAACATCAGTATATTAAACTGTTCCTGAACATATTCATACAACTTGTTTGGCAGATCAGGTCTGTGTACAGAACTAATCTTTGAATCTCTTCTCTCTCTCTTGGACTCTCCTGATTTGCCTTCTTTGACATCTAATGTCAAGGAAATAGTATAATGTGAATTTGTGAACAATATTTTCAGCAAGTTCATGCTGATATAGAATTTCCCTGAGAGGCAACATTAATAATGGGTTGGCACAACACATTTGCTGGAGTGGATTTGATGCCTTGATTGAGTTTCCGTGGTGCGTTTGTTGTTGCTTTGGGGAACGTGTGGATATTGGGTTCAATAGACCATAGAATTTTGAATTAACCTCTCTTTTTCTCTTCATGAATATAATGGCTTCACAATCTGTTCTTGCTTGGCCTTTTATGTAAGGGAAAGAAGAGAAGCTTTAATTTAAGGAAAAAAAAAAAAAAAAGCCATTTTTGAGTGCATTGTGAGGAAAAATAAATATACATAAGAAAACATTGACTCATAAGAATCTCTTAGGCTACTTTCCCTCAAGAGCATCCTACACTGATTCACTATAAAATATTCAGTTCAGCCCTGAAGTGTAAAAGATGAAAACCATTAGCACTAAGTTCAGAAATGGCAGCTTCAGTTACACGCTTTGTTTTGGAGAAGCCTGTGATGAATTTGAGACTCCTGTATGATTTTCAAGAGTCCTGTTAAACCCTGTCAATGGTCTCATTTTAGGTAAATATCTCTTTTTCTTGTAGTTGTAATTGAATAATGCAATTTTACAAGAAAAATTGCAGGGGGAGGGGGGGGGGAAGGGAAAAAAAAAAAAAAAAGGAATATATTTTTTCTTCATTCCCTGCTGTTGTTTTCAAATAATCTTCTGTTTGCTTTTTTAGTTAACTATAAATTTGCTATGAGGGTCTCAAAACATCAGAGGAACAATCTGATCTTTGCCTTATTTCCAAATCCAAAGAAGATTTCTGTGTGTGTGAGCTACACATTCAAATGGGGGAGAGGATAGTGGGTAACAGAAAACAATAATTATAGGCTATATCTGTATTGCAAGGTGAAAAATGTGCTCAGGGTTAACTTAAGGGAAAGCTGATATAAAAATACTAGTATTGGTAAACTGACGTATAGAGTGAGCTTGAAATCTGTGTTATTTTAAAATGACATACCAGCCAAAGTATGTAACCTTCCTTACATACTCCTACTCCTACTCCTTAGGTTGTTGCATTACAAAGAATGTAAAGCATTACATTTGCTATCTTCAATATTTCACCATATGTTTACTCTTTAAGACCTGTTCGTTTATCAAGAAACATATTTGTTATTTTAACTCACTAGGTGTCTACTTCAGATCAATCTCATATTATTTTGGTTGTTCATCTCACAAGCATATGTTTATATCTAAGCTTTTAATTCAAAACAATAATCAATAATATGATTACTGGAAAAATATGATTACTAAAGGTTTTGGTTTTATCTTAAAGAAACATAATATGAACTGTTTTTTCAAGTTTACTAATTTTACCTTATCTTAACTGCAATTCATTGATATATTCCTGAATGCTCTTTCTAACTAACTGCTGGCCATGATTACAAAAATGAATAAAGCTATTGCATACTTTAGCAATTTGTTTCCTGAGTTTCTTGTTCAAAGTTGTGTAGGTTTTAGAAAGCAAGTTAAATTTGAGAAAGTTAAATTAACCCTAGGGAAAGTCTGTCTGTATTTCAAACTTGCAGTAAATAATTTATGTGGAATTTATTTGCTTTAGGAATTAGCTCAATAGATACTGACCATCCTTCAGCTCTTAAAATGAGAGTGTTTAAGGCTTTAAATGTTTTAATTTCCTGACAGACACACCAAAAAGTGGGAATTTCTTCCCTTTGATTATAATTCACCACAGCAATCAAAAAAAGAAAAAAATTAAAAAAAAAAAAAAAGGCTTTTCATAGGTTATCGTATGAAGGAGGATTTTTATTTTTCAAATTTTCTTGTTCTCACTGTTTTAGCTCCATGTTTGCTAACAGCAAGAAACACGGGCTTTAAGTGCATAAAGCACAGGGTGAAGCTTGAAGGCCTGAAGGAGTAGGGGGCATGTTGTTTTACTGTCAACTGACTTAACATTATGATAGAAATATAATAGTTTGGGTTGGAAGGAACCTTAAAGATCATCTAGTTCCAAAACCTCCTGCCATGAGCTGGGACACCTTCCACTAGACCAGTTCACTCAAAGTCCCGTTCAACTGGCCTTGATGGGATGGGGCATTCACAATTTCTCTTGGCAACCTGTTCCAGTGCCTCATGACTGTCATGGTGAAGAATTTCTTTCTAATAGGTAAGCTAAATCTACCCTCTTTCAGTTTAAAGCCATTTCACCTTGCCCTATCAGTACACTCCCTGAGAAAGAGTCCCTCTCCAGCTTTCTTGCAGGCCCCCTGTAGGTACTGGAAGGCTGTTATAAGGTCTCCCAGAGCATGATCTCCTCTAGACTGAACATCCCCATCTCTCTCAGTTGTTGTTTTTTTTCATAGGAGAGGTGCTCCAACCCCCTGATCATCTTTGTGGCCCTCCTCTGGACTGGTTCTAATAGGTCCTTGCGCTGGGGGCCCCAAAGCTGAATGCAGTGTTCCAGGTGGGATCTCATGAGAGCAAAGTAGAGAGGGAGAATCACCTCCCTCCTGCTGGACACACTTCATTTGATGCAGCCCAAGATACGGTTGGCTTTCTGGGCTGCAAATGCACATTGCTGGCTTTTGTTGAGGTTTTCATCCACCAGCACCTCCAAGTCCTTTTCCTCGGGGCTGATCTCCATCCAACCTCCACCCAGCCTGTATTTGTGCTTGGGATTGCCCCAACCCAGGTCCAGGACCTTGTACTTGGGCCTGTCAGATGTTGGCTTATGAGATGAACAACCAGGCATTCCTACTCTTTTTGCTCTTGCCTTTTCATCTTCCATCTCCACAGATAAGAGTCAAAATTGGTTGAAAAATGACTAGTGCCCATTGTTCTAAGTTGGGTACAGAGAATTAAGAATCCCAGTAATGCTGTAAAGTGATATGAAGCATTTCTTTAAAACTGTTCTTCCCACTATTTTTATCTCTACTGGGCTCAACTGTAAAAGTGACAGAGGGAAATTTTAGCAGAAGTTGTCATGATGTTGCCAAGCCCACACAACTGTACTTGACTTGTAAATCCAGCTTCTTGCATGACATGAAATGTGGGCAGTTTTGGTATCAAATCGGTCTGCTTTTTACAGGCAAATAAAAAGCACTTAGCTTGTTACCATATGGAACAAAAGTAATTACTAAGGATGAAAGGCAAAACAAGACAATTAACATGCTTGTTGTTTGTCAAGAAGCAACCTTCTATATCTCAAAATGCTGTAATTCAGGTCTCATGATGAGGGTTTGTGGAAATGCACTAGAAGTAGTGATTTGAAAGATTTATTCCCTTATTGCAGTGACAAATGCAATGGAAACCTGTTCAGAGACTTGCTTTATACTCAATTGCTTCTTGTAACTGATTCATTTATCAGATATTTGACTAGGAGGAACTCAGTGTAACATTATATTGATATAAATCAGTGCAGAACGAAATGTGCTGAATTTCATGGGCTTGCCTGTACAGCAGAACTGATTATCTCTGTATTTTAAATATCAGGCATTTTCCTTAATAGGGTTTGCCACCTGTTGAATTCAATCTTTTTGTAGTTGTCTTTCTTATGAAATGGTAATTTCTAAATAAAGGTATTATTAATTAATAATTTATACATAAATACAGGAAAATTTTGTTTATGTGAAACCACCGTAACACAGGAAATTGCTCATGATTTCCTGTCCTCTCATTTGACCTGAGTCAAGGTTACAAGAGGAGTTTTTCTATGCTTTCATTTCAGTTTTTCATTTTTCTATGTCAGAACATTAAAATGTGAATATGTTTTAGAGCGTATTTTCATATTCTGTGATCTAGCTTCAGCAAGACCAGTTCTTCTATACAACATAACTCCAGTTTACAAACACATTCTTCCTTCACTTGTTTTCTTCTTCAGAGAAGCTTCAGTTCTTAAAACTGTAAAGAAAATGGTTTCAACAAAAGTCCCAGAAGAGTCTGTAACTGGCCAAACAGAGAGAATAGGTTAGCAGTCTGCAGTCCCCATGGTCCATATTAGGTACTTTAATTTTGCCAAATATGCAACTCTATGAGCATTAGGGACCCTGTTAAATCCTTAGCCACCACAGGGTCTCCAATCTTGAGTGAAAAATTCCTTAAATGTGACATGAAATTCTCTTTTATCTGAGTTGCAGTCTATCCATTTCTCCATGTTCAGGAGAACATGGCATTCCTGGCATTTTCCCCGCCTTCCCTGATATGTTGATTCTTCTTCATGGCTTGATGAACTGGATAGGGAATCTGGGGAGAATGAGAAATATGGAATCCAGTGTATGTCTTTATTTATTTCATCAGTCTCCATTCATAGGATTTATGGTTATTTTTTTCTGAACAATCCCTTCTAATCTGGGGGTCATGACTACACTAGCAATGTGTATAGACATGACTAAGCTATTTTAGTCTAATTTCATTTTCTTGCCACAATATGTTTCTTAGAAGTAATGTTTCCACAATATTCTCCAGTGAATGCTTCATTTATATAAAAATAAGAAGATGGAAGATTACAAGACACAAAATGGTCTTTTTTTGAGCCATTCTTTCCCAGGAGAACATTTAATAATTTTTATGGAGCATATTGATAAAATATTGTGTACTGTATGTTAAATGATTGAAATATATTGAAAATATACACTATGTGCTTCTTAAATATTAAGAATGCATGGTTATATATGTATATATCTACTTATTACTTACACAGTTATTATAATACAGGAGTTACAATGACAGTGAAGCCAGAGAGGTTAGGATACACACACACACCAAAAAAGTTGACCTGGGTGGTGTAAGTGCTGACTTACTAGTTGCCAACAGAACTACATTATATTTTTTGATTGACCCACATGACATAGCAGCAACTTGTCCAAGAGGGCTGTGTTTCTGTTTTGTACTGCAAAGGCAGCAGCCTTAATTAAGATTTGTGTGATGACTTTAACTGAATTTTTTTTCATTTAGTCAAAGCCTTTAAATTTCTTAATTGCGCTGTTTATAGTATGCTAATTTGAGTTAATTTTACTACACCAGATGATACACTGATTTAGAAATGCATGCAATAGTCCAGTTTTGAATGGAGGGAGGCCCTTTCTTGGTTTATTCTTGTAGGCACGTGTTGTCTGCTTTGACCTGCAATTCATGCAATAAATCATTTTTAATGCTGGCACAGGTGTCCTTTTGAATTTAAGTATGCTTGCTCTACATATTGTCTGGTATAGTTTTTTTTCTGATGTATGGCTCATTATCACATCATTCTGTGTGTGCAAGTATTTTTATCGCATCAACTTTTGTAGCTGTTTCTAGTTCCATAGTTGAATTTCCTATACTCATTTCTGAGTTTTATATTCAAACTGTATGTATGAGCTTTAAAATACCATATTCAAATCACTCTCAATTTTTCAGTGAAATTTGAATCTGTCTGAACCTGATTTATTCTCCAACCCAAAAACAAATGATCTGATTAAGTAATAGTTGAGAAAAATAGCAAAGAATTACAGAGTTCCCTGTAATTTCAGATCTAGATAGCTAGCATTACAATCAGGAGGGCTTGACTCTGCAGTAATTATTTACAGTGGTTCTTATACATATATGTTTTTTAGATTTTCTTTAAAAAGTGTTTTTTGTTGTGTGTTTTTTTTTTCCTCCTCTAAATAGAAATGAAAACAAATCATACACACACACAAAAACTCTACTTAAGTCATCACTGATATTTATTTCTTAAAGTCACCCAGCTATGGGAACTCCAAAGGTCACTTAGCAGTCTATTTCAGTGTTTCAGTATCCTTCCTTAGTGCTAGAAAGATTTTCAGCATCTTGCTACAATTTAATTTCATTGCTTCATCATGGCCAACACATTCCTCTTTAAAGCTATCTTTTATACATTAAAATATCATCTTTATCTTCAGCTTCCTCTTGTTTAGATTTAGGAATCTCAGATTGTTCGATCTCAGATCTTTCCTTGTTGGTCAGATTCCTGGTAGTTCTCCTTTGGACTTTATTGCAGTCCATTGTTGGTTTGTATCTCTTGAGCTGCCCAAAATAGGACAGAAGCAATTCATTTCATGTTTTACCAAAACTAGAGCAAAGCAGAAATTTTATCTTGTATATCCTGCAGTTAGTTTTAAGGTAAAATTTTTAATATCCAAGGATGATTTATTTTCAGATTGGATCCTTTCAGATCTCCAGATCCTTCCTTGAAAAGCCTCTACTTAACTGCACAGATTTTTTCCTTTTAGAATCTGCATTTTAACCTGCCTTCCAACGCACTGGGAGGCCTATGTATGTGCCTTCTTTAATGCAATATGCAGTATTATTAAAAGTTTGTGTTTTATTTATTTATTTATTTATTTATTTATTTTTAATAATAATTAATAGACTAATCTTGATTGCTCTCTCTCTACAAAGTTATCTAATCCATTTTGTATGCACACTACATTAGCTACGTAAGCAATTTTTCTTTTTCTCTTTTTTGTATGTTTGAGAATTTTCTGTGAGGCAAGAACCTTGAGGCCGTGTAAGTGGATGTAAATGGATTGCAACTCATCTATCCATAAGGTCTGTTACCATTTTGGGGAAAGAAATTTGACATGATTTGTACTTATATGATTGACTAATTGTTAACTAATTGATTTTTCTTACCTCCATTTCATTATTTCCAATAACTTATAAAGCACACTGTTCATTTGTTCCAGAATTTTTGAGAGACTTAATAGCTGTCAGTTTTATTACTCCTAAACTCATGCTTTCTTTTCTTTCTTTTTTGTTAAAGATATTATGTTTTTATTTTTCCATTTTATTGATACCTTATGTATCCTTCACAGACTACTTTTTTAATTGTAACAGTTTTGAGACGGCTTTACCAGTTGTTGAAATACTCAGGAGGAAGTTCATCAGGCACATCTGTTCTGAAAAATAATTTACTTGAGTACTCTTCAACCTTTTCTGCCTGTATTTTGAATTGAAATAATTCCTTTTTTTTTTTTTTTTTTTTTTTGTGTGTGTGTGTGTGTGTGTGTGTGTTAATTATGTTAGTCAACCCCTCATTGTTGACCCTTTATATTAGAACTAATGAAAAAAAGGCATAAAACACTTTGGTCTTCAGAGTGTCAGCTGTCAGTAACTTTTCTCTGTTGGACAACAGAACACCACTTTCCTTTGTCATTCACTTAGTTTGAATAGATTCAGTTTGATCAGTGCCGGATGGGGATTTTTGTAATTATGTTTTATTCTCCCAGTAGGTCAGTTTACATTTCCATTGAAGGGAACTTTCTATTGACCTTACTGTGTTCATGTATGTTCCAAATTCAAATTTCTGGTATTCCTGAAATGTTTTATACAACTAATCATGCATATCATGCATATTATAAGAAAGAAAGAAAAAAAAAAGAAAAAAAAAAAAAAAAAAAGCTAGGAAAGGTTGAAGTCCAGAAGCTTGACAGTTTTGTTTGTCTTGTGGCACGTTATTCACATTGTTATTCACACAAAACTGAACAGCAACTGGAAATTACTTTGGCATGATCAGTCAGTCAGAGGATTTGATGTTGTCAACATTCCTGATTCTCTAATTTACTACAGAGGACCTTTCTATTCTGGAATTGTTTTTAACAGATCCAGGTATCTTCAATTATAACTGTTCTACTGGGATAGATGAAGATATCAATCACTAGAAACACAAAAGTGTTAAAAAGGAACAACAACAACAACAAATCACCATTTTATCTCTCAGAATGAACTTGAATCGAATTGTCCTTGCCCTCTTGTTTAAATTTCAAAATTTATTAATATAGTTTTTTAATATTTGTTAATATACTCCTGATATTGTTTAAAAATATATTCATCAGGAATGATCTCCTCTTCTCAGGTATACAGACCATGGTATACAGACTTTCTATAGTTGAATTAATGCAAGGCTTTCTACACGTAAATTACTGCAAATACGTTCCTCTTTCTCACTCCATCTCTTTCTCACTCTGTCACTCAAGCAGAATCATCTCAACCATTTTTAAGATTACATGAAAATCTCACAAATAGAATTTAAAAAACTAAGTGAAATAGAATAAAAATTGGTTTTGGTAATACCTATGACAATAATTTCTGTAACATTTCAGTAGTATCTGTTTGACTTTCTATAAACAACTGTTCTGTGTGGCATGGTGCCACCACTACAAGATGGCTAAAGGTAGTTTAAAACCGTCAAATAAGGATACTTAGGCCATTTTTATGAAGCAAGTCCTTTAAAAATTTCTCTACTGCCTGAAGCAAAATGTGGTTTTAGCATTGCATTTAGAAGTGCAATTTGCAGACGGCCTGTAAAGTGAAGAATGGGAAAGCTGACAACTAGGACAATATACTCCTGGTTGCCTTTGTTTTCAGATGGGACAAGAGCATTGAATTTGAAGTTATGGACTTTGTAGCTATTCATATTTACTATTAGTTACTGGAAGGGTTGCTCCCTGACCAGTGAAGACTGGGATTTACAGTGCTGAAAATGCATGAAATCTGCCTTGGGAACTTAGAGAAAGACTCCACAATTATAGAAGAGATTTGTCTTTTTGTGTATATGACAAAACCTCTGTGGAAGAATGTGCTCAAAAGCTGATTTTTTTGCTTACAATATATGTTCTTCAGGATGAATAACTTGAGAGCTTTTTATTGGACATATAAGTAATAGGATGTACTGCATCAGTTACCCATGTGAAATGCTCTGCTATGGGATCTTTGGAGATTTCAGGATGTTTTCTTGTAAGTAGACAACTTGGAAGAAAATCTTGCCCTTTTTTATAATACAGGTTGTCAGTGATGCCCGGGCTGATAATGTACCATAAGCACTTACAGGCAATTTACTGAAGCTGTGATAACTAAACTTCATGCCAAGGATGTCTAAATTATTTGTGAGATTTTAACAGCCTAAAACACAGCTACAATATTTTCTAAATAATTGAAAAAATAAGATTCCATTTTGCACTGACAGTAAATCTAGCCTTAGAGGGGAGAAATATTTTTAATTCAGCCATATTTAGATAGCATTATGTTTATTTGTTGTTGTCACAAGGGTGGGGCTTTCTGTTGCTTTTGGATCCCATGAACTGCTTATTGTTGCTTGGTTAGGTATGTCAGGTGCTAACTTGCTGTAGGCAGCACAGAGACCTAAATGAGTTAAATGCTTTGGGCAACTAACATCAATTCTCTTTGTAAACATTGTACAGGTAATTCTGAGTGTGGATGATGCTAATTTATCACAGCCATACATATCACAAGGATACAATCAGTCTCTCTCAGCTAAAACTGAAAGAGTAGACAATGTATGCTAGAATATATATGTTGTAGCTTTCATCACTCTGTTTACCAAATGCCATTTTGAATACTTTACAGTATTTGCACAACATTGTAGGCAAACAAAGCAAATTTAGTGGTACAACAACAAAAAATAATTTCTCTTCATGGCTTTGTATTTCAGAAAACACATTGCATTAATCTATCCATTCTAGTCATTATTATAACATTCCTTTACCATCTTCCAGATTTTTTTTATCTTTTCTACTAAATCTAAGAAATGAATGGAAGTAACAGTCCCATCAGCCTTGTGATGACTGGAAACAGTCCACCATATGTAAGCAAGGTCTCAGATTTTGTTGTTTATATGGAGGCAGTGTGGCATTACAAGACTTTTTACAAATCTTCTAGGTTTCTTAAACCTTGCTTCTGTCTTTATTAGACTGAATTTCATTACCAGTAAAACTCTTGTGCATTCATATGTTGATTAAATTGTAGGTTTGTGCAAATGTTAAGTAAAGTTTAGCTAATGATGAAACCTGCAGTAGACAGCATGCATTGGCAATCAAAATAAATTACTTGGCAATCAAAATAAAAACTAAGATTTTCTAGGGCTAAGTAACTATTCAGTATGTAGCACAGCATGTGTGTAAACATTGTTCTCTGATTCAGGTACACATTAATTTTAATAACCTGCTTTCTTCCATAATATTTTTTCCTGTTCTACTGTATCTATTCAGTTTATCAATGTTAAGCACTAGGTATTAGGTAATTATTAATATTATTTGTAATAGTAATGATAATATTGTATGCACAAATGTATTGAGTGACCTCAAACAAGATAAAATATTGATTTTTTCCCTTTTAAAAAGAAAGCGGTTGAAGATAAGACTAAACCCCCAACCCTTCTCCCCAAACTCCCATTTGATTTTATGCAGTATTTTTTTCTTGATAATGCAGTGAAAAACACAATTTTCATGGCCAGATCATTACAAAGAAGATGAGATAAGACCCACTGGTTGTTCGGTCATTTTTGGAGGTGTCTTAGTGGTTTACCAGGAGTCTGGAAATTAACAAGAATCCATTTAATCCATAGTACCTGGTCCACAATATTTATTTGGGATTTTTTAAAGGACTGAAAAGATTGCGCCTTCCTCCACCTACAGTCCAGGAGCTGTTCACTTAATGTATATCCCCGCAGTAGTTGTTTTACAATGGATTATATTTTTTTTGTTGTTTAACATAGTTTGTTCTCTTGACTGCTTCGGGAAGCTTTTGCATTTCTTTAGTCTTGGTTCGATATTGTAACTTTCCAAGGTAATTCTGAGTAAGAAATAAAATAAACAAGATTGTATGTACAATTACAGTAGATATTGAACGTGGCATGTTTGGAATTATCAGTGCATAGGTCATCATCTTAAGAAGATGTTACTGTCAAGGGCTAGAATTTAGTGAAGTAAACTTCAGCATTTTGAATGGTGAAGCAGTAAGACCTACTAGTCTTATTGAAAAATCTTTCCTATTATTGATTTTATTTTTCTTGGAGAAAAATAGTAATAAAAATGGATTCTAGAATAAATTTAATTTACAGGTGTTTTTTTCTCTGCTGCATAAAAGCATCCATTTTTAACTGTTAAAAAGCTGGTCTTCTGATCCATATTAGTTAAACAGACACTGTGTTCAAAAAGAAATTGCAGTTAAATTTCTGGCATGATTGTATTTTTATGGAGGTAAAAAGACAGCTAACTGAATTGGAAACAATAGAACATTTCTTTCTTTCTGTGCTGATACAGAGGACTCATTAAATCTCATATCAGGCTTGCAGGCACTACAGAGGTACAGACATTTCAGAGATCTTCAACCTCTTAGGAACTCTGGAAGTTAATGAGCCATCCCATAGTTATTATTTTGTGTTTTATCAGGAGTTTGCTCTGGGCTTTTATTTGATTTTCAGATTGTAATGTGATGTCCTGTGTGTGTGTGCTGAATGACACCAGGTCTAGAAATGCTGTTTTCCAGTACAGATGGGCTATACCATTCAAATCTTTTAATGTTATTTGAGCCTTTTGTGATACCCCAAGTATCCCAACACCATTTAGCATTTCAGATAAGAGTCAGTAGGGATCTGTGAAGCTGTTTGGAGATTCAAGGAAACTTTGGCCATGGTGTAGTACTGTAGCACTAGGTTCTGCCAGATATACTGGGACATCTAAATATTTTCGTTATCTACCCATAACATAAATACTGCTTCATCTTCCCTTTCCTTCCCTTCAGGACCCATAAGGTCACATTTTGTCCCTTGCTTGTCTCAGTTCTGCGCTGTTGTGGTTATTTTGTTGTCAGGATGAAGGGCAACCAGTCACTATGGGAAGAAAAGCTAGTTGCCTCCCCTTCCCCTTGTCTTTGGGACAAAACTGGAGGGGCCAGCCAGAAACCACTGCTTCAAATAAATCCAGAGAAGCAAATGGATAACAAGGAGAAGGGAAAGTAAAGGGCACAAACAAAACAAAACAAAACAGAAAAGCAAAAAAACTGAAGTATTAGAATCAAACAATGTTTGTATCATTTGGATTCAGTCATTGATACTACTTTCCTATTTGTTTTTCCTTCTGAGAAAGCCAGAAATACTTAAAAAAAAAAAAAAAAAAAAAAAAAAGGGAAAGGGGGAGGTATCCTTTCTACTGAATAAGACTAGTGCTCTAACAAAATCTTCCAGTAAAGAAGTACATGACAAAATATTTAAACATCTGGCAAAAGTGACCCCCTCTTCCTGTAAGGCTAACTAAGAACACCGCTAGAGTCACTGGTGATACAACATTACTATAGCTTGATTTATGCAATCTGCTCATTCAGACCCAGAAAGCACAGCAGGAACATCATCATTAAAATGATGATTTGTCTTGACCGTGTAATGTGTTTGAACTAGCAGGCCTGTGCCAGAAGAAACTGAAGTTACTCCTGGATTAAACTAGGTCCTTTAGACATAACACTTAGAAGTCAGTAGCAATCCTTCCATCTTCTTCTTTAAGCTTTTGATCAGAAACTCAGGGTCGATTTTCTTCAGCTAGAAGCATCCTTTTGGAGAATTTCAAACAAGACTCAAAACTATTCCTCTTCACACATTCTGTCTCCTATCTGGCAGAAGTCTGTCTTTTATTCGAGACTTTTATTCAAGTTTCTCATCTTACCATTTTTGATTACAGGTTCTGAAACCAGGAAAACAGAATAACCATGGTGTTTTTTTGTTGTTGTTGTTTGATTTTGTGTTTTGTTTTGTTTTGTTTTCTGAAAATATATTTATCATTTGAAGTAAAATGACTAGTGGTGGAGTTCATAATATTTTGAACCTAAGAAAGAAGTTGAAGATCAAGAGTCAGCTGAGTGAACGTTTTTTTTTTTTGTATGGGGAAGGGGGTTAAGGATTAAAAAAACATTTGTTTTATAGCAATCAGGCCTTCTTGTGCTGACACGCAGTGTTTTTCCACTCCAGTTGACATGGTTAAACATCCTCTGACACCCTGAGGGATATAAATCAGGGACTGAAAATTGCAGACATTTTACTCTCTGGAGAAATGTACACAGTATTTTAATGATTATCTAACTTTTCCAACTCTACATTTGCTTATATGCATGTAGGTTTAAAAATATATAAATATATATTCCCTTTTAAATATTCAAAAGACAAAAAAAAAATCTTTCGTCTGTATGGCTTGTTATCATTTTCCTATACATTTTCCAGAGGTGTTCTAGGAACAGCCTGCTGTACAGCTGTTCTGCTCCAGCTGAACAGGTTCATAGGGTATGAAGAGCTTACAGCAATTTGTAGGCAACGAAGCAAAAAGGAAAATCCACAAAGAAGCAGCTGATGTTAGCAGCTTTTAAAGAGATTGAAAGAAAAAGGAAAGAATAGGGAGTTGAATGTAGAACAGAGACAGAACATGATTTTGGAAGAATTAATATTTTTCAAAACCAAGAAGAAGCTACAGTACTTACCTTATAAGCCATGCTTTATCCTTTCTTGCTTTTTACTGCATGCTGAACAATATGTCTGCTTAGAATATGTGGACATTTAGCTAACTCTTTACCTTATTGCACAAATGACTAGGAGGATGAGACTGGCAGCCAAAGTTTTGTGTTACAGCTCTGTCACTGACAGGCAACTAGGCCTGAATCAGGAAAAAGTTTAGGCAATATGTTAAATTTTTGGCATGTGGTTAATCCCACTACTTGTAGTAATACCTTTCTGAAGTGAAACCTTCATGTTAAACTCCACAAACTAATCTTGCAGTGCCCATTTTCCTACTGTAATCTGGGAATAAAAATGCCTATTTTCTTACATATGGGTTTTGCAGCTTTATTCAAGGTATTTATACACCACTCTAAGCAAAACTCTAAATATAAAATTGTGATTTCTTACTCTCTCTCATTAATTCATACAGGAATTGTTATGTGCATCTATTTCAAATAAATAAACACTTAATTTTTCATTGCATTATAGTATTGAAAATTTTAAAGGGAAGGCTATCAGTACTAACTGATAGCCATAGCTCTGTTTAAATCATTATCAGAGAGTCAAGTCAAACTTAGCTCACATCAAATCCTGTATGAACTACTTACAGAGATTCTTTTGGTTTTGTTTGTTTGTTTGTTCTTTAGTCATTTACTCTCATACAAAAAGAGTGTAAAATATTAATAACTATTAAACTATGTGTTAGAGTATGTCCGATATTCCTGAGGTATGTAACAGATGTGGTACAGTGTCGTGGAGCAGAGGGACCTATTACTATATTTCATTTGCTCTTTTATTACCTGAGGGTAAGAACAGGCAATAGAGCAGGGTGTCATACTTACTTTTAACCTTTGGTCTTAGAATAAGCTAGATGAAGGGTGTGTGTATTTTAAGTTATTATCTTGCAACCATCTCATTCCCCCTGTTTGCAACTAGTGAAAAGGAATGTTATGCACTTTGAAGTGTCAGTCCCTTACACAGTGTTCCACTGAGACCTGTTTTCCCTGTCATGCTTTTCCCTGTGTTTTGTATGACGTCCTATATGTTGTGTCAGATAACTTCAACATAATTCCTGCTTAGGGGAAAAGATGTTTAAAAAATAATTAAAAATTTCACTTTTGAGTGACACTAAAAATGGACAAGACTGGATTGTATTTTTATTTTTAACATGCACAGGTAGGTCATAGATCAGACAGACAGCGAAGTCAAATATTGCAGGGTAAAGAAAATGACAAAATATTCTTCTATAACAAAGGCATTATTGTGGCTGTATGTTAGCATTTGCAATGTTGCTAAAGATTTTTCATAACTCAGCTCAGATATAAACTCTTTGCAGGGGTCAGATGGACAGTAAACCAGGCTAAATCAAGCTGCTCTAGAGAAGCTGCTTGGACGGTGAGCCAAGAGAACAGGGAAATTAGCTTTGAAATAGAATAAGAACTATGTATTGTCTTCCTCTACCCCCCTGCATCCCTTGCTACACACATTCTGCAGTCAACAAATAATGTGAAAAGTAATAACAGAGGTTGATGGAGAATGATTCACAGTGTTAATAGTCTTTCCTCTCTTTCCTGAGAAATCTGTGGTTCACAGTAAGATATTAGTGTCACAGTAAGGTATTAATGTAAGCATGTTAGTGTCTCTTACAAACAAAACAAACAAACAAACAAACAAAAAAGGCAGAGAAAATAATGTGGGGAAAAATAGCAGGAAAACATCTTTTAGCAGCTTTGAGGAAAAAATACAAAAATGGATCCAAAAATGGATGCAAAAATCCATTAATTTCAATGGAAGGAGACCTCTTCTGTCTTCTGGAAAAAAAAAAAAATTAAATTAAATTAAAGTAAAGTAAAGTAAAGTAAATAAGTAAGATTTTTGTATGAGTTTGACATTAGAAAGCATCGAAGATGCTTTAGATAACACTAAGTAATGTGATAATTAACATTTTACTACTGATAACTTCTTCATTTGAATTTGTACTGTACTGTTCAGAGTACTTATTTTATTTTCTTTGTCTGAAAGTTGTTTTGGGTTGGTAAAGGATGGAAGGTGTTGAACTCTCTCCTCACAGAAGCTGATGTTGTTAAGTGTCCTAGCCATACACCATACACATAATTCTGCCCATAGTTTTGTATGAGTAAAGCCAACTCAGCAACAAAGACAATTATTCTGAGAGAACTTTTATGTTACAGCTCGTTATTTTACTACTGAGGGTTTTCTGTGTTTATTGACTCCATCTTGGGAATCCAGCTCATTTCTTGGCTGCAATGACCTTTGCGTTTATAATGTTTCATCAGTTTCCAAGCAGTCAGTTGGAGGTGAATGCTGTAGTATTAATATATTTATCATCAATTCATGTGACCTGAACGTAACTCCCCACTCCACCCCCACTCCTTTTAAGCTCTGGTCAAATGCATTTTGTTGAAATCTAGTGGAAGTATTAGGCTCATTGCTTTTCAGACAGATATGTGGCTTTAGGATTTTAGGCTTCTATTGTAAATGCATCTGTTTGTCCTTTCTGTCATGGTACACTATTTTCTGCAAACAGTTTGAACACATCTAATTAATATCTATTGATTACGTTGTAGTAATAGTAGTAACAGTAACCCAGTATTCTTCTTGTCATAATGTTTTCAACCATAGATCTGAGAGTACTCTGCAAAGGAGTTTGATATTATTACCCCCAGTTTACATATCAGGAAAGTGAGGTGCAAGAAGGGAAATGACTTGCCCCAAATTAAACTATGAAAGCTAAAAAAGAAGTGGGGACAGAAGCCACATCTCCTAGCACTCATTACCCTCTTCTGCTTCCAAAAAATTGAGGTTATTATGTTCCCATGCAGATAAAGAAACACTTTTTTAAATGTATGAGAAGACATTTTAAACCACATCTCATTCCTTAATTTCATTTCTCAGTAGGATACAGTATCCTTGTCTATTTCTAAGGAAATTAACTGCAGGCTATTTTATCAAAGAAAAATTGTATGATTATGCCTTTATGAATTTCTCTAAATATTAACACTCTCAGTTTAAATTAAAATAATTTAAGTAAATTCTAATTAAATGTTTATGCTTAAAATATCTGTACTGGAAAATAATATTTTTTTTTCAGTTATTTTGTTTGCGTCTGGGGTATTTTTTTACTACTTAACAGGGTAAAGATAAATTGGAATAAAGTCTTTGACAAGCAGGACTGTCTGACAATGTAGCTTTTTTAATTATTATTATTGTCTAGACACCATTTTACAGCATTATATATATATATATAATAAATAGCTGTTTTAAAATCGTCTACAAAAATATACACACCTCTTTTGATGTGGCAGTACCTCTAAAACATTGTTGTTAATAACTACCCTTAAAAATGTTCATGTCATTAAAAATGTTCCCATGTCATTAAAAAAAAAAAAAAAAAAAAAAAAAAACAGTTTACTGGTGACATTTAAATGGATTACTGCCAAGTTGTCTCTGTGATATATTCTCATAGTCAAAATTTAACAAGAAAATACATGCCAAAACACAATCCGTGTTTGAAACAGAATAAAAATTTAGTTTACTAAAAGTTAATTTATATAGAGACTTTCAGGAAAATTAATCTGTAAAAATGAATTTAAAGTGGATTAGTTAAACCTAATTAAGTCCCTGCATAGATGTTCATTCAGAATAAAAATTGCCTTGATTTGGTTTAACTTAACTCCCTTCCAAATGAATTACGATTACCAGAGATTTAATGTAGTTTAAATAATCTACTTTAAAAATTAAATGCAGAATGATTTTCTTGCATGTCTCTGTGTAGACAAGGTATGGAAGAAAATCTGTCTGTCTGACCCTTTCCCAGATGTTAATATAGGTGTAGACATTAACTGAATTTCAAAGGTAGTCCAAAGTCTTGTAAAAGGTCACTGTGAAGATCACTCTGAATTCTGATTCAAAGATCACTCTGAATTCTGAAATGATCTCTCATGAAATGACAGAATGCAGCAAATAAGCTGTCTAACAGATAGAAAGTTATGATATGAGGGAAGGAATATCTTCGGATGGTGCCTACTTCCAGTAACTGCAGGGAAAGTTTGGTCTTCAGCTCTCATGATAAATTTTGTTGAGTGAACATGATTTCCTCAGAGAAGGAATAGATTGGATAGAGTCATCTTCTGTAGGAGGATGGAGCTCTGCTCATAATTATCATAATTATCTGTCATCTGTTTAGAACATGATAGGTTCTTTGTGCCGAGATTCCTGTTTGAATGCACAGTGGCAATAATCCTGAATTACCAATAGAGTATATCGCTTTCTGTGTTATTTTTTTTTAAGATAAGCATTTTTTCCAAAATTTTAGAATGTAGTCATATACCACAGTTTCTGGATGATAAATATTTTGATCAGGTGAAAGGACAGACAGATTCATGAAGAAAAATAACCCCACTTTTTGCCATAGCTGGTTTGTGCTTGAATTAATATGAAAGCTTGGAGGAATGTAGAGGAACGGTCAAAATGAATTTTGAAAAGACCTGTTCCAGGAATTGGCTTCTTAATTAATAAAATTAAAGGCCCTCATGGGCAGTAGAGATGTACAGTGCAAATGATAACAGCAGTTTTTTGTAATGGTGATCTTGTTGACCCTTTTGGATCATTGTAGGTAATTTCTTCCGATCTTTACTTTGCCAGTTGTGCAAGATGTCGCATGATTATAATACAATCCTTTCTGTTGTAGTGGAATATTTTCTTTCATAAGGGACTAAGGAACTGGCATAATTTGGAAATAATAGGCTTTGATCAGAGGTAAATCTGAGGTGTTTCGCTACTGGAAGGAGGGCCAGGTGTCATGGAAAGAATACAGGGATGCTGTTCGTGTTTGTAGGGAGAAAGTTCGTGTGGCCAAAACACAGCTAGAGTTGAAGTTGGCTGTGTCTGTGAGAGAAAATAAAAAGGTTTTTTTTAGATATGTGAATGGAAAAAGGAGAACTAAAGAATACATAGGGCCGCTCCTTGATAGGGAAGGTCTCCTCACAGACAATGACATAGGCAAAGCAGAGACGCTTAACGCCTTCTTTGCCTCTGTCTTCAATGCCGATGATGGGCTTCGGGACCCAGGGTGCCCTGAGCTGGAGGACCGGGACGGTGGGGATGACAAACTCCCAACTGACCCTGAACGTGTGCGGGATTTGCTACTCCACCTGGATCCCTACAAGTCCATGGGTCCGGATGGGATTCATCCCCGGGTGCTGGAAGAGCTGGCGGACGTCATTGCAGTACCTCTTTCAATTATTTTTCAACGATCCTGGGAATTTGGAGAGGTCCCGGTAGACTGGAAGCTGGCAAATGTTGTGCCGATTTTCAAGAAGGGTCAGAAAGAAGACCCTAGCAATTACAGGCCTGTCAGTCTCACGTCAGTGCCTGGTAAAATCATGGAGAAGTTGGTTCTCGAACTTATTGAGGCACACCTGGGGGACAAAGCAGTCATTGGTCCCAGCCAGCATGGGTTTGTGAAGGGTAGGTCCTACCTAACTAACCTGATTTCCTTTTATGATAAGATCACCCGTATGGTGGACCAAGGGAAACCAGCTGATGTGATTTTTTTGGACTTCAGCAAGGCTTTTGACACGGTTTCCCATAGGATCCTACTGGACAAAATGTCCACCATACAGCTAAATAAAAACATTATACGATGGGTGAGCAATTGGCTAACGGGCAGGGCCCAAAGGGTTATGGTAAATGGGGCTGCGTCAGGCTGGCGGGCGGTCACCAGTGGGGTCCCTCAAGGCTCCATTTTAGGGCCGGTACTTTTCAATATTTTTATAAACGAACTGGATGTAGGAATAGAAGGTATTTTGAGCAAGTTTGCTGATGACACCAAACTTGGAGGAGTTGTGGACTCAAATGAGGGTGTAAAGGCCTTGCAGAGGGATCTGGACAGGTTGGAGAGCTGGGCGATCACCAACCGCATGAAGTTCAATAAGAGCAAGTGCCGGGTCCTGCACCTGGGAAGGAGAAACCCTGGCTGCATGTACAGACTGGGCGATGAGACGCTGGAGAGCAGCCTAGAAGAGAGGGATCTGGGGGTCGTGGTAGACAGCAAGTTGAATATGAGCCAGCAGTGTGCCCTGGCAGCCAGGAGGGCCAACCGTGTGCTGGGGTGCATCAAGCACGGCATCGCTAGTAGGTCAAGGGAGGTGATTGTCCCGCTCTACTCTGCGCTGGTGCGGCCTCATCTCGAGTACTGTGTGCAGTTCTGGGCACCACAGTATAAAAAGGACATGAAACTGTTGGAGAGTGTCCAGAGGAGGGCTACGAAGATTGTGAAAGGCCTGGAGGGGAAGACGTACGAAGAACGGCTGAGGTCACTGGGCCTGTTCAGCCTGGAGAAGAGGAGGCTGAGGGGAGACCTCATCACAGTCTACAACTTCCTCGTAAGGGGGTATTGAGAGGCAGGAGACCTTTTCTCCATTAACACTAGTGACAGGACCCGCGGGAACGGGGTTAAGCTGAGGCAGGGGAAATTTAGGCTTGACGTCAGGAGGGGGTTCTTCACAGAGAGGGTGGTTGCACACTGGAACAGGCTCCCCAGGGAAGTGGTCACTGCACCGAGCCTGTCTGAATTTAAGAAGAGATTGGACTGTGCACTTAGTCACATGGTCTGATAGATCTGTGCGGTGTCAAGAGTTGGACTTGATGATCCTTAAGGGTCCCTTCCAACTCAGGATATTCTATGATTCTATGATTCTATAAATTATCTCCCTTTACTTAAAGCAACAGAATGAATGATACTTCTGTAAGTCAACCATATTGAGAATGTTATTAGAATCACTGTGAGCTGAAACTATTGTGCAAAAGCAAGTTACTGTTACTTAACAGAAAGACTGATAGTTCTGCATATACGGTAAAGAAACAATGATTACTGATAAAGGTGATTTAATTTTCAAAACAGCAGCAGCAATATTGTTCTCTTCAATTACATGGAATGGTTTAAAAGCTGTTCTTGTTTCTCTTTGCTTGCTTAGTAACAAGCATCAGCAGACAACAAACTTCCAATCAGTGTAATGAGAAGACCTACACGTTGCAACAGTACTAACAGTACTAACTTTACATACTGATTGTACTATTGGATTTTGAAGGAATATGAAGGAAAACCAAAATACTAAGGGAATGAAACAACAGAATGATTTTGAGAGCTACCTGGTAATATTTTTCACATTTTATGTGAAATAAACCACACAACAGTAATGAAATCTAGCACTTGTGCATAAATATACTTCTCTGCACATATGCACTCTAGGGTAAGTGAAGAAATTCTAACAAGGAAAAACACAGTTAAACTGTGTAACTTGACTGCTTTAGAAAATAAGTTTCTATAGCAGTTTTAACCAACAAAATCAGTCCTGTTGAGGCAGCTCCTCCCTCACCCACAGGTGCATGTCTTCATCTTTTGCTCTGTGAGCTGTTGCAACTCACTGTGTCCACAGAAAACAAACCCTACTAAAACAAAGTTATTTTCTTCTGATTAAAGAAAAAAAAGCACATTCTGAAAATATGCTTCCTGATGAGTCAGATAATCCTGCTGGAAAGGAGTGGGAAAATACTCCTTGAAAGGGCAAAGGGCAGTTTAGAACACTTTCAGCCTGAACATAGAGTTCAGGTGGAAATATGAAAATGTTTGTTGTCTGTATAGGTACAAATATATATATTGTTCTTACAGAGCCATGCAAAACATTTGAAGTAATAGAAATAGATTAGCATCTGTAGTAGATACTGCTCTGTTAAATATTTTCTGAAACCTCTGAATTATTAAGGCATAAATTAGATTCTTTAAGAGCAGAACATTGTTTATAAAAGTGCACTTGTCAGTGTTGGGGAGGTAAAAAGAAATAATCCTACCATGACAGTAGTCCCCTGGGAATACCCTACTTTCCTGATACCATCCATGTTCCTTGTGGTTCAGAACACTTGTTAAGCTGAAAGGGGGGAAGAGAAGTGCATGACATTTAGACTTGTTGTAACATAAACCATTTCTTATCTCTCCCCTCAGTTCCTCTTCTCTGCCTTCCTTCTGTCTCCATTTACAACTTCACTATCCCTCCTGCCTCCTGGGACCATAACCTTAGTATAATCTTTGTTCTTTTTGCTTCCCTCTGCATATCTAAGACAAACTGTATCTTTTTCTTTTTATTTTTTCGTCTAAAAAAATAATAAATCCACATTTCCCTCATTTCCTTCAATGTTTTTGCTGCCAGAAGCCCTTTTTGTTTGTTTGTTTGTTTTTTCAGACTAAATTTTCTCCTTTCTCATCTCTGTCTCATAATTCCCTTATCAGCTAGCCCATGGGGCTAAAATCCCACATGACACTAATAGTTCTACCTGTTAGTCATATGTATTTTTTGTCATAAAGCAGACATTGTCCCATTGGGTTGTAGAACTGAAGTCTTTTTTTTCTTTTTCCCAAAAGACAACCTAAGAGATCTCTAATTATGCAAGAATGCACTGTTCTTCCAACCTGGATGGGTTTTCAATAAGCCTGGAAAGCATATCTATGCCACTATCAACTTATCCAATACTCACCAGCTCATTTTACTCACAGTTGTTAGCATACTTCATGATTTTCATTTTAATTAGACATTTGACAGTCTAGGTTTTCATTTCTCAAATTTCTTCAGCCAAAATTTATTTTTTTTTTAGAATTTTCCCAGAAGCATTGATATCTTGGAAGAGCAGTCCAACTTGCACTTTACCTTATTTATACTTAAAACATAGGCATCCCTGTACCTAAATCCCATGGGGGTCTGGTCTAGATAGCTGGTCTGTGAAGGAACTTAACACACACTGACAGCAGTGAGTTTAGCAGCAAGTAGTCATGACCACAGCCACTTTCATTCAAAACATGTTTAGAATATAAAGTAGTGCTTTCTTCCTGTCAGAGCATTTGCCCAGGAAGCAACAGATTTTGGAGAACCTGAATGATGCTAAGTTCCATTATGAGTTTCACCCTAAATTTTGTTGCTTCACTTCTTTGGAACAATAATATTTGCATATTTTGCGGAGTTATTTGAGATCTGTTGAAGAGAGATGTTTAAAAAGATGTACACATTTTAAGAGAAGCTTTGAAGCACCCATAGTTTTACATTAATAGTTCTGCATTAATAGTTTTGAGGTTCAAATAAATGCTGTTATAAATGGCACCACTTAGACAGGCCTTGTGTGTTCCTAACTATGCAATCACGAAGCAAATGCAGTAGTTAGGTATCTTATGACAAGTCCATGTGGGAGAACAACTAAAAGTCTGAAGTTAATGCAGCTAAATTAAGGACCATTAAGCCTCTGTATGTAAACTCTTATTGAGAAGTACAGTGCTTAAGGGAGGATTAAACTCAAAAAAAAAAAAAAAAAAAAAAAAAAAAAAAGGCATTTTAATTCAGAGAGTATCTACAGAGTTTAATGTGATTTAATTTCTCTACATTAACTTCATAGCTTTAGTTTTTTCATCTTAACCTTCCCAACAGCAGGCACTCCTAAGTGATATCAGTTTTTCACAAAAGTATGTCTCTGGAAGCCTTCAGTTGTAATCAGACCTGCTCTTTAAATGTTTATATCCTTCTATTTTTCTATAACCCAATAACATTATTACTAAAAACAAAACAAAATCATAGTTACCTTCATTTTACAGTGAACTGCTTAGGCAGCAGGCATGGCCATCTGAGTGAGAAACTATTTTACCATACTAAATATATAAACTAAAAATAACTTTGTATTTACGTGTGGTGGTTAACAGCTTGAGGGGAACTGTTAAGCTTAAGGTCATGAATGATGGACGCAATGGAAAATCACAGAGAACAGCAAAAGAAAGAGTGAGATAGTAAACAGCATAGCATACCTGCCCACAGAAACTGGATGTCTGAAATCAAACCTGATGATTATAAGCAGACCATTTCCCACAGCATTCTCCTCAAGAAACTGTCTGCTCATGGCTTGGACTGGCGTACGCTTCTTTGGGTTTGAAACTGGCTGGTTAGCTGGGCCCAAAGAGTCATGGTGAATGGAGTTAAATCCAGCTGGAGACCGGTCACTAGTGGAGTCCCTCAGGGCTCAGTACTAGGGCCAGTTCTCTTTAATATCTTTATCAATGATGAGGGGATTGAGTGCACCCTCAGAAGTTTGCAGATGACACCAAGTTAGATGCAGGTGTCGATCTGCTCGAGGGTAGGAAGGCTCTGCAGGAGGATCTGGATAGGCTGCACCAATGGGCTGAGGCCAACTGCATAATGTTCAACAAGGCCAAGTGCCGGGTCCTGCACCTGGGGCGCAACAACCCCAAGCAGCACTACAGGCTGGGAGAGGAGTGGTTAGAAAGCTGCCTGGCAGAGAAGGACCTGGAAGTATTGGTTGATAGTCGGCTGAATATGAGCCAGCTGTGTGATCGGGTGGCCAAGATGGCCAATGGCATTCTGGCTTGTATAAGAAGCAGTGTGGCCAGCAGGCCTAGGGAAGTGATTGTCCCCCTGTACTCTGCTATGGTGTGGTTGCACCTCAAGTACTGTGTTCAGTTTTGGGCCCCTCACTACAAGGACATGGAGGTGCTTGAGAGAGTCCAGAGAAGGGTGATGAAGCTGGTGAGGGGCCTGGAGAACAAGTCTTACAAGGAGCGGCCGAGGGAGCTGGGCTTGTTCAGCCTGGAGAAGGGGAGGCTCAGAGGCTGTCTATAGGTACCTTAAAGGAGGCTGTAGAGAGGTGGGGATTGGTCTATTCTCCCAGGTGCCCAGTGAGGGGGAATGGGCTAAACTTGAGCCAGGGGAGGTTTAGGTTGGATATTAGGAAGTAATTCTTTACTAAAAGGGTTGTTAGGCATTGGAATGGGCTGCCTGGGGAAGTGGTTGAGTCACCATCCCTGAAGGTCTTTGAAAGATGTTTAGATGTAGAGCTTAGTGATATGGTTTAGTGGAGAACTTGTTAGTGTTAGGTCAGAGGTTGGACTAGGTGATCTGGGAGGTCTCTTCCAACCTAAATGATTCTGTGATTCTGTGATTCAATCGTTGTGTGTTTGACACAGCCTCTGGTAAAGGAAGGTGTGATACCTGAAAGCTGTAGTACATCCTGTTACTCCGTTCAGCTTGTTCCCAAAAGAATAGCTCTCTATGTCTGTGGTGTTTCCTCAAGCTTTACTAATGTGTGTGTGTGGGGGGGGTGTCAGGTTTGCTTCTTGGTTGTCCCTTTATTGTCCCACATTGATAAATATCGACTCTACATAAAGAGTAATTATAAATTATATTTATATAAAACTGCCAGATAAACCATCTGATATCTTATACTCTATAATTAATAGAAATTTATTCTCACTCATTAACATAAGAATTCTACAATCTTTTCAGCATTGATAAAGCTGCATCATAGGCATGAGTTCTGATACTTCTGTTTGCTGGAATTAACAAAGTTTGGATTAGAATTTTAATAATCAGATTTAGATCCTTTTTTTTTTTTTTTTTTTTTTCTTTAATAACACACTGATATCGGTGGCTTCCAAGCAGTGGCTTGCGTTCACTTTCTTTTTCTTTTTCTTTTTCTTTTTCTTTTTCTTTTTCTTTTTCTTTTTCTTTTTCTTTTTCTTTTTCTTTTTCTTTTTCTTTTTCTTTTTCTTTTTCTTTTTCTTTTTCTTTTTCTTTTTCTTTTTCTTTTCCTTTTTCCTTTTTCCTTTTTCCTTTTTCCTTTTTCCTTTTTCCTTTTCTTTTTCTCCTGTCATTATCCATAAAATTTCATGGAAAGGTGGTCAATTTCAACCTGCAGGGTAGTAGGTTCCAATGATGTATTGTTATACTGATTATAACACTTATGTAAATGGAAGTACAGACATCATGGTGATAAAGTAGAGTAAGAAACAGAAACATCAATGTCTCACATAGAAAGTAAATGGAATATTTTCTCATTGCAAGAGTTACCAGATCTATGAAGAACAAATGTTTTGCTCGTTGTTATTACTGATTTTAGATTTCAAAGAGTCTTCATTTTAGTGTATTAGGATAATAACTTTTCGTAATAACAACCTATACAATTAAGATCAGAAAATTAAAATCTTCTGCAGATAGTAGATGGGTTTCTTATGATACAGTATTGACATAGTTGATACTAAGTAGATTTATGTATGTAACTTAGTCATTATTATTTTATAGCATTTAGATGTTAACTGTAGACAGAAGGGAGTAATATTTGAAAGCTGTGCAGCATTTTAGTTTAGAATCATGTAACTAAACTTCAGGGCTGATCTTCACAAAAGTGTTCAGCTACAATGGGAGAAGCATAACAGTCTTCAGAGAGAGATGCCAAATCCCATGCATTTCTTTTATCATAAGTTACAGTAGACTGCCAGTTATGGGGCTAGTGATTTTTCCTTTTCACCTGTGCATTTTGTTGTTAGAGCACACATAGACTTGCATTCTCCTTTTAGAGAAATCAATGCTTCCTGTCCTCCTACCCTTTATTTCTCACTGCCCACTATTTTTCTTGTCAGTTTGTGTTCCCCATTGCTGGTTGAGCAGCTTATGAAAAATAAACCAAAGGCACATCAAACCTTATAAGAAGGCCAGATCAGTAATTCAGTGGCTGAGTTTTTCCAATTCATTCTCTTTCAAGTGGCTTGTTTGAAAACAAACAACAGAAAGAAAACCTTATTGTGTCTCTTGTTGCTATTTAACAAAACTATAGAAAGACCTTTTGCCTTAATAATGCCAGTGACATGCTTTTTGTTTATCTAATTATTTATTTATAGTTGACATGAAAATGCTTCCCACTAGACATCGCTGACTACATGAAACCAAGTTGCATGTTGCCTTTGTGAGACTTTCATTATTATAGCATGATTAAAGTAGTGCATTAATTATGCATCCTGATATAAAACTGGATACAGCAGAGGGAATAAATACATATTAATAATATATTAGTTATTAATCTCTATACTTGTTGCTTGAATGAGATGCAAACTACTACATCTTCAGTTCATGAAGACCATTCCATTAGTGGAATTTTTAAGTCCACGTACATCTCACTACTGTGGAAGGACAAGCTTTTTTTAAAGGTCACCTTGCGGTAGAGATGAGTGCTTCTGAGTTGCCAACACATCTGTATTATGAAGCTAAAATTTTAACTGACAGTGAGATATGGCAGTAGCATAATAAACAGATTGGTCACCAGGCTGGGCCATGTGCAGCCAACATTTCATCAAGATAAGTGGTTGAATTTATGGACATTAGAAGAGAGACACCTTCCTGGAGAAAATAAGAGCAGCTCTGACTTTTTATTCTGTATTCCATTGTACTGCTGCAAGGCAGATTTTGTACTGAAGGGAAGCTATATTTTGATGAATTTATGAAAAATATTGTAGAAATGGGTATTTAAAAACATTAGGTCTTGTAAAGTACACACATGTGAGGAAGTTACACCTATTTAGTAATAATGCAACAGGTTCCAAAAGCCTTGCACATAAAGGTGTCATTTAGTTAAAGGACAGAGCAAATAGATAAAGTACAATTGCAGCAAATTAGCTGCAGCAAACTTTTAAAATACACCATTCACTTTTTTTTTCTTTTTTTTTTTCTCAAGCTAGGATAAAATAAATTTATTTAATATAAGAGCCACTTGGCAAGATTTGCAGTAGGAAATTAAATGTGCCTGGGAATGTTCCCAACGGTGAGGTCAACTGTCATGGAGTGACACACATCCATACTATTAAAATCTGCTAGTCTACAACAGCAGGTGGTTGCAGATTGCCAGAGTAGAATCCTGTTAACTCCTAAAGCTTGTCTAGAAGATAGTTTTGGAGAGGCCTAGATGACCAGGGAGTGTTTGTGCAGTCTAACAGGTGACCGAGCTTTAGTCCCTTGCTATGTTCCCTAGTATTTGTTGTTTTACTGGTAGTGGTAGTCTTGTTAAGTGAATGCCCAGAAGGTAGAGTTGTACAAAGATAAATTTCATTCCAGATTTTAGTTCCACCATTAAATGGCATATCTATAACTTTATTTATAACTTATGGCTGAGAGTTTTTAGATATGTTCTAATTTTGTATGCAAAGGAAGTCAGATAGATCTGTTTAAAACATGTAAAATCCTCCAACTTTCATCTACATATGGTTGTATTTTCTCATTGACTTAATATTGAATAAGGACAAATAGAAAATTTCAGAATGGGTGTACAGTTTTAAAAGTTGTGTGATTAGCTTGGTCTAAAAGTTGTGTCAGCCAGGACAAATTATTATTGAAATAATTAATATTAGTAATATCAATAATACAGCAACAACAATATAATAATTATTAAGAAGAATAATATGTAGCCCTGGCTTGGGATTTGCACGAGTAGATCTGAAAGCACATAAACAAGAAAGTAAATATTATCTTATGGACTGTGGAAGTGAAACGGAGTCGAGTGCAGTGTAATGGACAGAATCACATTTTAGGTCATTAACCAGAATCAGGGTGACAATGTAGATGTCTTGAATCCCACATTAAAGCTCTGTTCATTGTTCACTAGTGGTTGAGCACACAGGTTTAATTTTTTCCTAAATTAAGTTTCTGTCCAAAGAAGGCTCTGAATCAGTGATGGTTGGAGTCATGCAACATGGACAAGACAACCCTAAAGTTAGTGGGTCAGAACAATATATGGATTTATATTAGACTAAAATGGCTTTCTCTCTTCCTGTATCTTGTTTCCTGTATTTTCAGACCTTCTTAGTTTTCTTTGAAAGAAGACAGAGAAGATCACTCAGTTAAGAAAGCAAGCTGTCTGCCAAAAGAGGGATTCACCTGTATATAAGCCCTTCCTGATAAATACACATATTTTTAAAAACAATTCCAGTGGTGAAATTAAGTCTCTTTTTCTATAATCATTTCAGTTCATCACTATCCATACTCTTGGAAAATTGTTTTTGTAGTGTCTAACCTGCATTTTCTTTGCTCCAAGTCCATGTTGCCTTCTGCACATCTGTCTCTCTTCTTTCCAAGTCCTTTGCCTTCCCTTTTATAGCAACTGTTGAAATATTTGAAAATTGTTAATGGTCTTAAGTATGGAAAAGCTTGACTATTGAGTATATCAAAAAGTGAATCTGTTCCTTCTTTCATTACTATTTGCAAACCTTTCCACCACTTTCATTAAAAGACTCAGTAAACATCTCTACCATTTTTCCTTGAAACTGTGGTAACCTTCCTTTCTAGAAACACTCTGTTAGTTGCAGTGTAGACCTCTTCTAGTAACTGAGATGAAAACACATGAATAAAAGTGAATACCAGATCACAAATGAGAGAAGAAAAAAAAAATAAAGAAAGAAAAAAAAGCTGAAAAAAAAAATGTGCTGATGTTGTAACCACTCAACTGTTGTACTGTTGAATTTCTTTCATTTTAAAACAATGTTGCGTAATTATATATTCACTGTTTGCTTTGTTTTGTAAAACCCTGGAGTGATTTCTGTGAGAGGAAATGAAATGATCTGGCTGGCTGCTGAATGCTTTGGCTGCTTTAGGGCAGTTCAGTAGAAGTGTTTCTGCATTAGCTGTTTGGATTTTTTTTCCTTTATTCTTTTCCTTTCCTTTTTGGTAGGGAAAGTAGTAAATAATTATACTCCAAAAACAAGATACCACAACATTTCTCTAAGAATCGTGTCCTGCTGTTTGTTAACCTTATATATATAACCTTATATAGCAACAGTGCATTCATTCAATTAGCTTACAGTGGTGCTCTGGCAGTGCTTTATTTTCATAAATTCATGCAAATCCTTCTGTTTAAAGCACAAGGTTTTCTTAACTTCTCCAAATACGTTAATGATGGTGTAGCTGACAGAGCACAAAAAGGCAAACAATATCAAAAGATAATTCCTGCTCTGATACATAGATGCTTTATTTGTTTAAACTATCTCTTTATTTGTGCCTACTTTGGTAGGGTTTATATTTGTAATTAGAGCCCCTCACAGTTTTTCTTTAAGTTATTGATTACACTGCATTCATCCATCAAGGTTGATGAGCTGTAGAGAAAAAAACGCTGACATTTTCAGGGGATTTATTCATTGGGGAGAAGAAATTGGAGCCATTTCACTGGGGCTTTATAACAGACATTTGGTTCCAGGATTCTGTAAATTTCCTTCAATTATACCAGTTCTATGTAACTGTTACAAAGAACTGTTCAAGAATGACTTTGTCTGGAAGGAACCTTAAAGATCATCTAGTTCCAACCCCCTCTGCCTTGGCAGGGATGCCATCCACTAGATCAGGTTGCCCAGGGCCTCATTCAACCTGGTCCTCTTTCACCTCCATCCAGTACCTCCTGGGATGGGGCATCCATCCCTGGGCAACCTGTTACAGTGTTTCAGCACCCTCTGAGTGAAGAATTTCCTCCTAACCTTTAATCTAAATCTCCCCTTTGCCAGCTTACATCAAGCTTTTTGTCCACCAGAATCCCCAGGTCCTTCTCTGCAGGGCTGCTCTCAATTAGTTCTTCTCCCAGTCTATAATCATGTCTGGGACTGCCCTGACCCAGGTGCAGCACCATTTAGACTTGTTAAACCTCATTAGGTTCATGTGGGCCCATTTCTCCAGTTTGTCCAGGTCCCTTTGGATGGCACCCCTTCCTTCTTTTGCATCAACAGCACCACTCATTTTAGTGTCATCTGCAAACTTGCTCATGGTGCACTCGATCCCACTGTCTATGTTGTTGATAAAGATACCTAATAAAGACACCTAATACTGCCCCCAAGACAGGTCCCTGAGGCACACCACTTGTCCCAGGTCTCTACCTGGACATAGAGCTCTTGACCATAACTCTCTGGGTGCAACCTCCAGGTCTATTCCTTATCCAATGGATGGTACACCCATCAAGACCATATCTCTCCAATTTCGATATCTGGATGTTGTGTGGGACCATGTCAAAAGCCTTACAGAAGTCCAAGTAGATTACATCAGTCAGTCATCTTGTTGAGTACATCAGCCTTCTCCATGTTTTCTGTTACCAGTACAGCATGTGTACATCAGTGGAAAACAATATGTGTCTCAAGCAAACCTCTTTCTAATTCCAAATAGAAAATGTTCCAGTTATATCTCAAGACAGCAAAATGTTGATAAATCTTTTGAAAATCCATTTTCAAGGCAAGTTCTGTGGCAACTCCTTAAGATTTGTTTGAATAATTATGCTGAAAAACAAAACAAAAGAAAACTACAGGAGCTGAAGAGACTAATTAAAATTTCTTTTTGAAGATAGAAGAACCAAAGTTTGATGGACTTTCTACATTTAGCACTGGTCTGAATGATCTGATACTTGATTCATAATGTTATAAATGAAGTCTCAACTCAATCTGAATTTAGTAATATTCATAAAAGGAATAATTATAAAAAGTATAAAAGGCAAGTAAACAGCACTGGGTGTGCGGGGAGCCTACGCTCCACCAACACGCACACATGAACACCAAACTTTCTAAATACACAGAACACTGCCTTTACATACTAAACCCAAGTACACCTATACATATGTACAATCAGAAAAGGTAACAAACAATCCTTTAAGTTCCATGACTTAACAGTCTCCATTTTCCGTTCCTTTTCTTGATTACAAGCAACTCTCCATTTTCCGTTCCTCTTGAACAACATGTCTTGCTTTAAGTTGTCAAGCAACTCGGCCTCCGGGCCTTATGTATCCTGTTCTTCCCGGATCGAAGAAAAGCATATCCATCTCCTTTTCAAGGCCAATAGGGCCTGGGTCAAAAGGCACGTCCAGGTCACCAGGGGGCGTAACAGCAAAAGCCTTCGATGGCTGTAGCAGCAGAGGGGCTGATGGCGTAGCAGTGGCATCAGCAAAGGAGCCCGCAGTTCCCTCACTGTGTGGCAAAACCACACGTTTCTGACTCTGGTCCCACATGGCTCTTTAAGGCCTCAGAGATTGCTCGCCAGCTGCTGAGCAATCCCACTGCAACCGTGTCGTTTTTAGTTGCAGAGTCCCACGCCTTGACCTCAATTTGGTCCCATGTTTCAGGATCATAAACCGTCTGATTGTTAAGAAGGAGAATAAGCTGTAAGGTTACCAGGACAGTCTTTGTTTCTAAGGACGTATGATTCCCCATAATGCGCAACTGCTTACCAGCGAGGGGCAGTTGTGTGCGCGGGTCCGCTTCTCTCAGCTTGAGCTTCTTCCCAGCTCTGGTGCGCCTGTTTCCACCGACTTTCTCTATGAGCTTCTTTGAGTGGTTTGCTGAGTCTAGCCGAACCTATCTTCATGAGGCGATCAATGTGCCTGTTCCCGTCCTGGTCTCCGTTCTGCTAGCCTGTTCCTTTTCATTCCTTCTTTCTGCTTCTTTATTGATGACATAACTTCATTGTGTTGCCTTTTTTTTTTTTATCTCGAGAACAGGCTCCCCTCTTATACCCTTCACCCCACAGCAGTGCTTTTCAAAACAACTTTTCATTGGTTAAACAACTTTGCATATAACAGCAACGGCAAACACACAGAAACTTCCATGCCTTAATGGCCGAAGAACAAGAAACCCAAGACTGGGTAGTCTCCTGAATCATCCTTTGTTCCCTCTAAACTCTTTTACATTCCTGATGGCCTCATCGTTAAGAGTCTAATTAACCATGGGGCTTGCCGACCCCCGTGGCCACACTCCCAAATCTCCCCCTTCTTTATTAATATCAACCATCTTCTCGACACAAATTACCATTCCATATATAACAATATGGAGCAGCAGCATAAACTTTATGAGTTAAAGCTTTGATAGAAGATGTCATATATGGGACATGAAATTAAGGAATGAGGCTTTGGGGTGGTTTTTGCATTCTCTCCCCACTTTGTAGCCAGCTAGCTTTCTTTTGCAGTAACATCTGTGGCTTCCATGCTTTATGTGGCTGGTTCGGGCACAGGTATTTTTGGCTGCTCATCATCATCACATGTACAAACACACAAGAGTCTGTCTAATGAGAAAATAAAAATGCTGTATGAGTGAAGTTACTGCTCTGTGGTTTCCTCATACTAATACTTTGACAGTATGCCAAGGCATTACAACTCAGGCCCAAGTTACATACGAAGTCTGGAATGAAAGAGGAAGGGGGAAAAAAAAAACAACACTGACAATATAATGCTGAAGTGAGCTGAATGTTATTCTGAGAGGTGCTAGCAGCTATGAAAGGAAACAATGGAGTAACATTCTGCTTTCATTTTTAGTTCTTCCTTGTTATCTTCCATATTTGCTTGGAACCCCCTTTCATGAATAAGATGTGTTCTGATAAAGAAAGTGATGATACATAAAGTAGCACTGTGACAAAGCACAAAGTGATCATTGCCCTCTGCTTATCCTCACTGCACTTTCACACCATTAACAGTGTAACTAATAAGACTTGCACTTAGTATCTCACCTTTAAGCTTTCTGTGGAAGTATCATATTTGAAGAGCAATGACTTTTGCTAAAGCACCGCAAAATAACAGGTAATTCTCATAACATCATTCTGAATAGACATATCTTATTATTTCTCATTGTGTTGGTGGAGAAAGGAAGGTTAAGTAACTTACTTCAGCTCAAACAAGAAATCAGTGATTATGATCAATGATTCATAGACTTGGCTTTTCTAGTTAGTTTACTTGAAATAACATTGTAACACGAAAAATAACTGTGCATATTTGGCAACTGGTAAAAATTGCCAGGCTCTAATAACTGATTTTAGAATTGTTTACATAAGCAACTCACTTCTCTATGTAAAAGTTTTAATTCTCCTTCTGCTAATATAGAGATTTCTTTTTCTGATTCCTTCTCTTCATTCTCTTTGGTGTGTGCTCCACTCCCACCCCTAACCCCTCCCAAGCTCTTTCATTCCCCTTGCCAGGATCTGCTCCTAAGTACTTTGCTTTCAACAAGACACTGTCTTTTTGTAGCAGGCGCCAGTTCCAGTCTGTGGGATTGTAAACTGAAAGTACCCATGACAACTGATTCATCCCCCACAGAGACCACAGATAGTACCTACAAAATGTCTGCACTTACAAAGAGAGGATCCTGTCCCCAGCTCAGGTTTGCAACATGAAGTGCCAGAACAGGTGCCAGGAGAATTTGTTTGGGCATGAACTTTATGAATGAACTAATGTATGATGAGGTATGCAGTCTCCATTGACGTTGCTACCTGCGTTGTCTCTATTTAAAGAACAGACAAGCAAGCTTCAGTCCACAATGATCATTTCCCCCAATACTTGATTTAATAGGATTAATTTCTACTTACACCATGTCTTTCATTTGAGAAGCTCTCACTCTACAAACATAAATTAATTAAGCTTTATGTTCCCTCTGTGCAGCATTGGTAGACTTAGGAATAGAGTGGTTTAAACATTACACTAGTATGCCAGTCGGGAAATACCAGAAATCTACTTTTCTTCCTCTCCATATGCCCTGGGGCAGATTCAATGTGTGCCTGAAATACAAGGACTGAAAAAGACCATGGGGAATATGGTATTGATAGTGCAACTACGCTTACAGTTTGAGACAAGGAGCTGTACTTGTCTGGAAGACAGGTAGTTGGAAGAGCTGAAATGCAAGTGGCAATGAAGTGAAAGCTGATTCCTTGCAAAAACGTTAGGTACTAAGGCCTGCTGAGGTACCACAGTCTTTCCAGCTGTCATTGAAGAGACTGTGTGTCACAATGGCCTGTATAGTTCTGCCTTGTTGCCTCCTCTCAAGTCAAACCAAGTAAATTAGGAATACCTCTTCCATAAAACTGATTTTCCTAAGATCAAGGTGGTTATTGTGTGCAGGTATAGATTTCCTAGAGGGGACGGAAGGATAACTGAATTTCCACTAAGCATCGCTTGCTATGGCATGTACTACTGAGGTACATGACAGCTCTGGCTAGTCAGACTGGCAGTGCGTATACCTCCTAGTATGGGACACAGAGCAGGCATTTAAGCTTAGGAATTTGCAGGCCTGTTGATATTAAAAATTGAATAATAAGTGAATGCATTTTTTCCTCCTCTTTGAAGCCTCATTTTTAATGTGTTATAACTTTTGTTTTTGTTTGCCAGAGTAGCAGCTCCATTCTGAATAAACTATTACCTGAGGCACTAGAATACTATCACTAAAGAAAGTGAAAAAAAAGAGACTGTTAATGTGTGTGAGAAAGAAAGGTTTCTTCATTTAACAGTAACGGCTAGAAGACAATTAAGGCCTGGCTTTTAAATCATAGTGTTAGGACAAAGTATGTTGTGTCTGCAAACTGGAAATGTTGCATTATTTTTAAATGGCTGAATACCTTGTGCAGCATCCATAACAATTGTTACATATCTAAAGTTGCATAACTTACTACAGTGAAAAAGAATGAAATTTAAATTTAATCTAGCTAAAGAGAACATATCTTGACTTTTATCCACTATTGAGTATACAGCCTAATCATAGGCTATTCATACACTTTAGTTTACCAAAAAAAAAAAGACTCATTTAATGTCTTTTAAATCCTTATGGGAGGGAGAGTGGTGGACATGTTGCTGAAGGTTTTTTGATTACTTAAGCTTGGAATAGGCATAATATCCCAAGATGGGGGGTCCTTATGCACTGGCAGTGCTTTCTCTTCTCCTGATAAGTGTTTGCATGCTCACGCAGTAACTCAGGCTGTTTAGTAATCCCCAGAGGGATGTTGCAGTGCTGCTGACACCCAAGGAGAGACAAGCTCCACAGGTCCCTCAATACCTAGGGAAAAATGAGCCTTCCTTTTGTGTTTACCCAGTAACCCAGTTCAACTATCTTTCCTCAAGAGCATAAGGGGATAGTGGAAGACTTTTTTATTTATTTATTTTTAATAAAAACTGGATAAAATCCAGTTATTTGATGTTTTTAGCCATTAAAAGTCACCAGGGATTTAATTCTCAAGACTACCATTGATCCACAGGTAGCATGCAATTCAAAGGCCTGAAAACCACTGATATCTGAGCCATAGAAATGGGTTTGAGTGTGTTATAAATGAAGTCTCAACTCAATCTGAATTTAGTAATATTCATAAAAGGAATAATTATAAAAAGTATAAAAGGCAAGTAAACAGCACTGGGTGTGCGGGGAGCCTACGCTCCACCAACACGCACACATGAACACCAAACTTTCTAAATACACAGAACACTGCCTTTACATACTAAACCCAAGTACACCTATACATATGTACAATCAGAAAAGGTAACAAACAATCCTTTAAGTTCCATGACTTAACAGTCTCCATTTTCCGTTCCTTTTCTTGATTACAAGCAACTCTCCATTTTCCGTTCCTCTTGAACAACATGTCTTGCTTTAAGTTGTCAAGCAACTCGGCCTCCGGGCCTTATGTATCCTGTTCTTCCCGGATCGAAGAAAAGCATATCCATCTCCTTTTCAAGGCCAATAGGGCCTGGGTCAAAAGGCACGTCCAGGTCACCAGGGGGCGTAACAGCAAAAGCCTTCGATGGCTGTAGCAGCAGAGGGGCTGATGGCGTAGCAGTGGCATCAGCAAAGGAGCCCGCAGTTCCCTCACTGTGTGGCAAAACCACACGTTTCTGACTCTGGTCCCACATGGCTCTTTAAGGCCTCAGAGATTGCTCGCCAGCTGCTGAGCAATCCCACTGCAACCGTGTCGTTTTTAGTTGCAGAGTCCCACGCCTTGACCTCAATTTGGTCCCATGTTTCAGGATCATAAACCGTCTGATTGTTAAGAAGGAGAATAAGCTGTAAGGTTACCAGGACAGTCTTTGTTTCTAAGGACGTATGATTCCCCATAATGCGCAACTGCTTACCAGCGAGGGGCAGTTGTGTGCGCGGGTCCGCTTCTCTCAGCTTGAGCTTCTTCCCAGCTCTGGTGCGCCTGTTTCCACCGACTTTCTCTATGAGCTTCTTTGAGTGGTTTGCTGAGTCTAGCCGAACCTATCTTCATGAGGCGATCAATGTGCCTGTTCCCGTCCTGGTCTCCGTTCTGCTAGCCTGTTCCTTTTCATTCCTTCTTTCTGCTTCTTTATTGATGACATAACTTCATCGTTTTATAAATGAAGTCTCAACTCTGAATTTAGTAACATAAAATAATATTTATAAAAGGCAAGTAAACAGCGCTGGGTGCGCGGGGAGTCTATGCTCTACCAACACGCTCACCCAACCGTCGAACTTTCCAAATATATATAGGACATTGTTGTTACATATTTATAAGAAACCCGAGTACGCCTATACATATGGATATCCTATCCCCGCTTCATATTATAATTCTTTGTGGTGTTCGTTGTGGGTGAAGGCCTCACGGTTTCCCCATCACCGTTAGCAACCTTTTGTTCCAGACTGCAGGAGCGGCTTCGACTTTCTCCCTCTTCTTCTACACATGCTCTGCCCACCACAAGGTTCCCGAAAGCAACAAAACGTGATTGCTTTTCCCGCATTTCGTTAACACTTGAAACCACACTAAACAATAAATGTTAACAGTTCTAACCAGCAACCCCCCCGCCCCCACAACTTCCGTGCCTTAACAGAGGGGAAAACAAGCAATCCTAGATGCCAGGGCGTCGCCTCAATCACCCTTCTTTATTTCCTCTAAACTCTTTACATTCCTGATGACCTCATCGTTAAAGAGTTTGATGTTATCACCAACCACGAGGCTTTCCGACCCCCATTGCCACATTCCCAAATCTCCCCCTTCTTTATTAATATTAACCATTTTTCTGACACGAATTACCACTCCATATGTAACAATCGTGTTGCCTTTTTTTTTTTTTTTTTTTTTTAATCTCAGGCTCCCCTCTTACACCCTTCACCCCACAGCAGTGCTTTTCAAAAACAACTTTTCATTGATCAAACAACTTTGCATATAACAGCAACGGCAAACACACAGAAACTTCCATGCCTTAATGGCCGAAGAACAAGAAACCCAAGACTGCGTAGAGTCTCCCGAATCACCCTTCTTTGTTCCCTCTAAACTCTTTTACATTCCTGATGGCCTCATTGTTAAGAGTCTAATTAACCATGGGGCTTGCCGACCCCCGTGGCCACACTCCCAAATCTCCCCCTTCTTTATTAATATCAACCATCTTCTCGACACGAATTACCACTCCATATACAACAAGTGCTAACCTTTCTCAGCTCTCACAGGTGTAGCTTTATTTTATTTATTTATTTTGCTAATTCTTACAAGGAGCAGAAGGCTGATAATTACTGTTTTCAGAGGAGTCTTCTCTACTGTTGGCTGGTTTGATGGTCCAGTTGGCCCATTATATGTTGCTACACTGTGTCTGTCCTCTTACTACCTCCAGCTAGCAGAGGGAATATCCAAAGGTAAGAAATATCCCTTCAAAGCTCCAGTATGCACCTAGTACAGTATTTGGGATTAGTAGAGTCTTATTACTCTGTGTGAATCAGGTTGTCCAAACTCTGTAATTCAGAGTCTAACCAGAACTTCATGATAGACTTAAGGAAAAAAAAAAAAACATATTTAAAAATAATTTTTTAAAAAAAAGACTGCCTATACAGCATTACCAATTTCAAGCAATTTCAAGGTACTTCTGTCTGGTTTATTCGTAGGGGTTCTACTACTGTCATGAACTATCTTATTCTACATAATGACCATTTAAAAAGATTATGGTATGACAGGTTTGGTTATTAACTATTTTTTTTTGTCACAAAATGAATCCTAGAAGGCAAGTAGAACTCAGAATTAAAAGAAATACCTCTGAAGTCACAAAATCACAGAAGTCCAGAAGTCCTGTGGCTGTATGTGTGATCACCAGTGAACTTCAAAAACACAGCAGGAGGTTTCCAGAAGGTTTTGCAAAGCTGTGGCTTTACTAAAACAGTTTCTTCATGGTTCTGGAGCTTCTTGACCAAGCAATTCTTTCTTATACTCATGGAATTTCTTTTTATTTTATGAAAATTAACTGACACAGATTGCTGGTAGCTGAAAAGTGAGAAAGGGAAAGTCTTTGAGTTTGATTTTCTTAATTTACTTCTGCATCAAAGTAGCTATGGTCTGGGTATCTCTGTTCAGTTTTGTTTCTTGTTTTGGGTAGGTGATACTGTAAGGACAAAATACTTGTATCTGTCAGAAAGTAAATTTAGTATTATAATTATGCCAGTGATAATAACTAAAGTGGTAGAAGGAAGAAAATAACAAACAAACAACAACCCAAGAGAATATGATATCTAGTTCCATAACTGGTTTTGAACTAGAAGTTGGTTTTTTTTGTTGTTTTGGTTTTTTTTTTTCTTTATATTCATGATTCAGTTCTGCCCCACCCCAAAAAAGAACACATTCATTCTACTGAAACATGGAAAGCTGAAAATTCATTTTGGTTTTGTAAGAGGAAATAAAAAGGGCTGAAAGATTCATAATAGAATTTCAATGTATAAGTGAAATACAGGCTTGAACCTGAGGGCAGTCCTTTTAAAGAGCTGAATGACATCTGTGTGTAATTCAATAGATGACTACTGTAACACAAGTGGAGAAGCTCTCTAACACATTGTTTTTGTGTTGATTGCTCAGTTCAATTACTATAAACAAAGAATGTAACATTATAATAGTATCTGAAATAAATCTAGCCTAAAAGGGTTGGAAAAAGGTTAGAAACATCAGACAGTTTTATCTATAATTCAATGATTTGATGCCAGACTCACCTACAAATAAAAGGCCATCTTGTATGAATATATCAGTAGCAAGGTTACCAATTTCAAGAGCTTAATGACAACTCTTAGATGATGGTTGAAATAGAGACATTTTTTCAGCATAAATGTTCACAAGTTACTACATGCACAGAAACACTTAGCAACAGGTAGAGGTTAAATATATTAATTGGTAGGCTTTTATTTCTATTTACTCCTACAAAAAGATGGATTTTAAAAGAAAAGGTCCATGAACTAAACTGTAATTTAAAACAAAGCATTTTTTTCACCATTTGAAATAACCAGGTGCTTCATTAGGTAGCAAACCAAGTTTCCCTGAGAAGTCCAATTTTAAGACTTAACACAGTGCTCCAAAATCATTTTTCCCATGCAACAAACTAAGGCTGAGAGGACAGGATGCAGCTGCCTCTAAAAGCCTGTCAATGATGCTTCTTTTTAAGTGATGGAGAACTGCTAGCACAGCTGCATAATGAGGTAGATTTACACTTTTCACTTTTTTATTTCTTTCTATATATGAGGAATTTCTCAAAAGCTGTAAAGAAAAATGAGTTAACTGCTGATGCATGAAGGCAAACGAAGACACTGCCTTACACTTAATGGCAGCCTATGGACAGCCCTTTACTTTAGAGCTTTTTTTTTTTTTTTTTTTTTTTTTTTTTTTTTTTGCAGAGACATTGTTGAGGTCAGATGTGGAGTTATTCTCTAGTTTTTACAGGGAATTTGAGGAGAGTCTTAACTTCACATCTGAGAATCCTAAGGTAGGAACAAATCTGAGTTACTATTAAAGCTACAGCTTATGTCTTGTTTTCTTTAAGCACATAATTGCTTCAGACTTGATGTCTCATGCAGTACCAGTAGATAGCAGAAACGCAGTTAATTTGGGGATTTCATTTATGAGTTATGATCCATTTTAACATCAGTGCAGATTTTTTAATTTTTATTTTTTTTAAACGGAGTAGTAGCTGGTGGCCTGAGTGTGCCCCTCCTTCCCAGCGCTCCTCATTTCCCTGCAGGCTCCATTAGTTATGAGTTTCCTCCAGTATGAGAAAAGCAAAAGGGAATAAGGCAAAGGAGCAAGCCTGGCAAGACTGCAAGCTGATGTTTCTTTGCCTGGTTGCTTCTACTTTTCCTGCTTATTAAAGTGGCTGCTGTCATCCATGCAGCAGCTGTGCCTGGTTGGAGAAGGGCAGCAGGGTCAGAGGAAGACTCAGGCAGTAATAGCAGCCAGAGAGGGTGCACTGGATATTTGTTGCTGTGCTTAAAAATGCCAAGTTAGAATAATACCCTAACAGTGCAAATAAAAACACATTATCATAGCCTTTCCATAAGGCTGGTTACAAAATAATCAAACATATATTATTTGATGAGATGGAGAACTTCTATCTAAATGACAGGCAGGAAGAGTAGGTGTATCGTTTGGTAATGACTGACCTAATGACTCAGACTTTACCTAACACAAATAGATGGGACGAGTCTTAAGTTGCACCTGCCTGTATTCTTGCTTGCTAGCCCCCAGTCTTCAAAAGAAGTTGGATCTTCAAAATTGAATTTTCTACTTGAAAACACAGTTAATGTAAGTGATTTTTGCAAGAAACTGAAAGCAGATGATTGGATTAAGTTCTTTTAATTCCACAACGTTGTTACTGTGAGAGAATCTATTTGTATTTGTGTTTACAAATTTATCTTTAATACAGCTATGATTTTCCATATGCATGATGTTAAACTTATTCCTGATTTGTGTTTTTGTATTACAGCTTGTGACAGGAAAAGTCACCACCTTTAAATGGGATAACAATTTTATTTAAAAAATCTCTCACTGCAGAGATCAAACTGTTTGCCTCGTAAACAGGCTGGAGAAAACATTGCCAAAATGATTAAAATGTCTTTGAAAGTGTAATTCTAACAATCAAAAACAAATTAACTACCAGTTAACGTGATTATGTGCGTTAAAAGTGACTATAACGTGTGAAACCTGCAGTTTTGTATGATGTAAGCTCATAAAAAGGAGACATCAAAGAAACCTACAACTGTAAAATGTTAAAAAAAAATATTTGGAAAATTAACTGAAGGTTGTACTGTAGATGATTAGAATTTATTTGAAAATTCTTTTAAAGAGATGTTTTCATTAAAATCAAGTCAGAACACTTGCTTTGGTGACTTTAATAAATTGGGATGAGTTGGTAAGAAAATATGAAATGTCAGATGCTTTGACATGATAGAAAATATCACCTTTCAAACACCCAGCAGAATTTCAGAGTAGCTACTAATCTGTTACTTTGCCAGTGCTGGGAAATGATTACTGTATTTCCAAATGTCATCAGAGTAGTTTGAATCATACCATACACAAGTGAATTTCTGAATATTCTTATGAGCTTTTCCAAACAACTGTATTCCTCTGGCTTTGGCAGTTCTCTGAGCCAGAGTTTAAATACAAACACATCCATCGTTTTGGGCTGAAGGACTTTAATCACATATCATAGATTATGTGGGTATGTTCAGCACTTAGGTGGGATGAAATCCTCAGAACTCTTGTTAGCTACCATTGTGCTGAAGTCCTTGTGTGCCAAAATATCTGCTGATAAAACCTGCAACGCTCCTGCGTCAATATATGCATACAGCTGTGCATGTAATGAGGCTTTTGGGTTGTTAAAAACTGTGCCTTTTGCATATTTTCAAAGCAGATACTCTTCCTCTTGGGCCACCTTCCCACTTGCTTTCTCACTTTAAGAAGATGGCCTGAACCTCAGCTCATCTGCCCAGAGAGTCTGTAATTACAGTCTCATGCTGGGTATATCTGTATGGAGAGGGAGAAGTTGCAAGTAGAGATGACATTCACCATTCTTTAAATTTGCTGGAGAATGGAAGACGTGACATGGCATGACATGACTCCTACTCTTTTTGGAGCACTTGACTCCAGAAGTGGGAGGAAGTGTGCTAGAGATAATCGTGGCACTACAACCTGAACTTAGGTGACATACTCAGATGTGGGTTTTACACATCTCCATCTCTTCTCCCTTCTGACTATTTTCTGCATCTCCTTGTTCAGGCTGGTAGCTTTTGCAAAGCTATTCTTAAGCACTTAAAATGCAAGGAGAGCCTGACAACGTAACAGGGATCTACTGAATCCTTCTTTGCAACTGGGTGCCAGACAGACATGTCACCACTGAGTATTGCAAAGGCTTAGTTCCTCTTTCTTTAATCCTGAACTAATTAGCACTATGATTAGAAGAGTGGCTGCAGGCCATGACTTGCACTGCTTTTACCAGTGATGGAGTTAGACCAATATAACCAGAGAAAGTATATCCTCTACCATTAAGCCTCCTGTGAAAAAGACAGCTTTTACTGGCATGTGATAAAAAAGCAGTGTCCCTTTTCATGGAACAGCATTGCCTGTTGTTCTGGCAATGTTAGATCAGATAGTGAACCTGCTGAGAAAGCGCTGAATGGGATCTGTTGCGGCAGCTGCCTTGTATAGCTCTCCAGGTATAAGGGAAATTGTTAAACCTTCTCAAGCTTGGCACATGGGAGTCTTACAAAAAAACAGCACTAGGAAAAGGCTTAGGTTTCATATGCAGTAACGTTAATTTGGGGGTTCTCTTTTCATTAATAAGTCAGGTGCTCAACAGGGTGAAGATTTTTCTTCTTTCAAGGACTTGGCATGTACTTTTGTTTGGAAAAGAATAGAAACATAATTTCACAGAGGAAATGTAGTCTCATCTTAAATATTTACAGAATGCTAATTTTATGCTTATATGTTGGCAGAAAAGTAGAATAGCATTAATTAGTTTGAAATATTTTCTAGCAGAAACATGTTTTTCCCTTTGGCTAGGACCATATTAGTAAAGAAAACATCTATGACCACTCTCTGGCCCTCAGATTATGCAACACAGTTTTCATCCATATGGCTAAAGTCTCACTTGTTCTTTAACCCTCCTCCAAAACAGAATGGCCTGATTTGTGTTGCCAGTTGGAAACCAGTACTGGTTCCTTCTGTTTCTCATGCAGTACTCAGGCACTAACTGGCAGATGCTATTTGGCATGGTTGAAAACTATAGGAGAGAGTTAGCAGTTAAAGAGTTCCAGTGTATTTCAAACACTGAACACATTTGTGTGCCAGTGCTTGAGCCCCTGTGTTTAGTATTATAACCACAATGAGAGCCCGTTGCAAATGCCATACAACCTGCACACAAGGCTAACACTGAAGGAATAGCTAAGTTCTGTTCTGAACACAGAACTTAATTAGCTAGTCACCTGCACAGATGGTAGACAAAGTATAGTATCATACCATATTTGTAATGAAAAAGACTATCCAGGCATTGAGATGGGTTACTTAAGAGGCTGTGAAAACTCAATTTCTGCAAATTTTTAGGTATAGGTTAGGAAGATATCTATTATGAATACTTAATCCTGCCTCACATTAGGGAGATGGCCAAGTTGATATCCTGCAGATGTCATCAGCTTTCAATAGTACTATAATTTTAGAATACTTCTTTGCAGAAAGTTATGGCATGTGTGGAAAATAATTTCCAAGTCTCTATTGTATTGAGTAAGCAATTCCTTTTTGGGGGAGAGGTGCGTGGTGGATGGGGTATGTGTGTTCACTGACATGGACTTCTATAATAGAGAAAAAATAATTTTTGATCTCAGGAATACTGATGTAACAAAAGATCCCTTTGGAAATTTTGATCCTGAGATTTGTTGTTTATCTAGAAACTCATCTATACCCATGGATGCAGAGTAATTTTTAAATATCAAAAAGTAAATTTAGAAACACATATGTATATTTGTCTTTAATAGCTTAAAACTGCTCAAAGAAATATTTTCTATTCACAAAAAAAAAAAATCTTATAATGATGGAATGATCATTTAAAAAAAATAAAAAAATTATTTACAAACAAAAGTTATATAAACATTTGATTTCCTATATACTTAATATAACTGCTTCTGATCCATAAATTGAAATCCCTTAATGTTAATCTCTTGTCCCTTTTTCTGTTTGCCTTCTCTCCCCACCTTCCCCTCAGGCTTTCACATAGGATAGTTTCAGGATACAAAATGCTAGGAATTTAAGAAGTGTTTCTCACTCCTGTACATTTATTAGTGTTTCAGGACACCACTAATATAAGATATATTAGACTTTTTGGTTAAACGTGAGCACTATCATTAATTCTGTTTTGCAGAAACATCACTTGAAAACTCCTTACAAATTCAAAGAAAAAAAAAAAGGCCTTTGGAATCATATCTGAAATCAGCATTAAAAATTATCTTTCATTTTTGTGTTAGTTAAACATCTGACACATTCCACAGCAGTTTTTCTTTTGTGAGCATAAAAAGTTAGAAGCTTCTCAGATGGTGTTTACTGTTTATAATGCATTTGTCTGGGCAGATGTGCTTGTAAAATTACCAAACCATTCAAAGTTATTAACACAGTTCAAATAAAACTTGTTTCATCTGTGTGAAGGAGACTGATTCTTTCATCTCCAGACTTCCTAGCAGACAAACATTATTACTACAATTTAATGGGTGCCACTGTTGTATGTGGATTGTGAGTGCTGGTTCTCCATACTTTTTTTGTTCCTTGGTATGTTTATTTATACAGGAGTTATGAGACTGTGATTGAAGTTGGAAAAGATGGTCCCCTTGGGCTTGAAAAGTGACTGACCCCAATCAGCAGGTCTTGTTGTCAGTGATGCTGGAATCTCTTCACGAGTGAGTGGAAAGTAGTTTCCTGTCAAGTTTAGTTAGGATTGTTTTTTTCTTTCTTCTTTTTTTATTTATTTTTATTTTTATTTTATTTTCTCCAGCATATGCAATCTGTGTTGTTATATATAGTGTGATTCCTGTGCTACCTTAAAGACACAAAGAAGAAAGCCTGTGTTTCAACAGAGAGACTATTACAGCTAAATTTTGGTTCAATGGAGTTGTCACATAAGAACTTTCTATGCATCATGAGAATAGATTTATCCAACAGTGAGTCCTGTCAGGGACCTTTAAAAAGTGCAGACTTATGATTGACTTTCCCATCAGTCTAGTCTCCTTATCTTCTACCTTTGCAGTTTGAAACTGTGATTGTGTCTTTGCACAATATGTTGTACAAGTGATATGTGAGGCTACGCATGTGAAAGACAGAGTAGAGATGTGTCTGATGTGTCTGGATGAAAGAATAAATATGCTTTTAGAAGAATGATTCACCAGTGAAACAGCACAAGGAAACATGCTTTCCACACTGGACATTTATTTACTTTATGATTAATGAATGTGAGCTTAGGGTTGTGTGGTTTTTGTTTGTTTGTTTTTAAATTTTTGAATATGTTTACAAATACATATATATATGTAGTTGAGGGGATTGGATCCATGTTTGACAACACATTATTACCCTTCTCTAAGAGTGACTTCTAATTTCCTTTCAACATTCCTTCTGTAAAAAAAAAAAATAAATCCATTTTCCTTTGCAATATTTTTCTCAGTATGATGGTCTGGCATTGACCCTTTACATTCGACGGAACCAAGCAGATACAGTTTTCAAGTAACCATTTTATTTCTTGCTGTTGCTTGCTATTGTTCCTTTTATTGTGCCAGTGGTGAATGACTTTAACTCCTGTCATTTTCCCCCTCTAACTTCTGCTCTAGGAGAAAGAGGGAAAAAAAAAAAAAAAAAGGAGAATGACATTTTTCACACTTCTGATGGTCAAAGAATTTATTAGAGTGCTGTTCTTGACAGGACAGATTCAATTGCAGTTCAAGCCTGGTCTCAGATCTGAGTAAGAGCCTGAATTTGACTAGGACAGAGGTGGTTTTGCTTAAAACTTTCTCACATAAAATAGTATCTTTTGGAAGATAGCTGTTGATTTTGGTGATTAAAATGCCCCGAGACAAATGGAGGTCTGTTGTGGAAGTCTGAATTGTTACTGATTATTAGCAAAAATATTTAATTAGATACCACCTTGCTGGCAGTGGGGGAATCCATCTGCAAATCCATGGGGCAAGCCCCGAAATGGTTGCAATATAACTAATTTTGAAGGATTTTAGCCTGTTTTCACTATGATGATTTCTGCCTTATAAAAAAGCCAAAACACCATCACGTCAGAGCATTGCTTTTGTTTCCTATACATCTAGAATAAATTGCTTCTCTCTCCTTTGTTTGATACCTTTTGACGCGCTTACAGTAAGGAATGATTGAATATCTGATTAACATAACGTAAGACGCATTTTTGTCCAGTTTTCTGACGAGATGCCAAACCAGTCCAAATCCCTTGAGTCTTATGTGGGAGGTAATCCCACGATCCAATGTCAGCATAATCCCCCCAAGACAGCTTAAATATTTGTACTTCTTTCTTAAATCAAGAAATCCCTTGAGGTTTATACCAATCCCAATTTAAAAAATGACTTGACCTGAAAACCCTGGAGGAATGTTTGAATGAGGTTGTCTTGCCTCTGGCTTCTTGGCCAACATGCTCTAATAAGATATGAAAAAGATATACAAGGTTCTAATTTATAATATTATATGAAAATTATGCATCCAATGAAAGACTACAGGGAAAAATAAGGGACGGCAATGGTGGTAGAGACAGCATTTGTTGTGATTACTAGAAGGGGGCCTCAGTGGGCTGGGATTATTGTACTTTAAGTGAAATTGATTTTGTTCATGATTTGATTTTAATCTAGTTTAGATGAATCAAATTCTACAAGGAACAGATATTTAATTTAGTACATTAGGATGAAAAGGACATCAGTTCAGAGAAGTTTAATGCATATGATGTGATAAAAGCAGTATCTGATTATGAGTTTTTGTGTGTTTTTTTTTTTTTTTTTTTTTTTTTATAGTAATTCCTTGTTATTTCATTACTTCTTGGATATATTTTTCTCTGCATAATATTTTGATTAAATCCATCCAAGATTCTAGTCTCCTTAATGATATTTAGGCTGATTTCTGGAGCTAAAATAATAATAATAAAAATTGGAGAAGGAAAATGAGGAAGACAAAATTCTAGATTTATCACACTGATTTTTGCTAGAGATCTGCTATTGAAACAAACAGAAGATCCTCGCTTGCCTCCTGGGCACTGCTGCAGGCAAACTCCTTTGCAGAACGAGTCATAGCTGTCTTGTTACAGACTGCAGTTGTAAACAGAGAGTCTGTAGAAACCAATCTCCTGCAATTTTCCAGTCTACTGTTTTCTAATCTAGGGGAGTTGGAATGCTTCGCAATTTAGAAGTCGGTTCCTGTTGAAGAGAGGTCTCCTGCACTTCAACAGACAGGACCAGATGGATCTGTTTTCTTAGGTTAACACCAGAGTTTCTGTTAGCCATCCATGGAGAGAATGCAGACAAAGAAAAGTTCAGATGGTGTATTTTATAGAATAATTCATGGGAAAATTTCCCTACTTCTTTCCCTCTTCCCTGACATCCAGTTACTAGAGGCTCTTGTTGGAAGAAGGTAATATTGTTGATTCACTGGCTTCCTAGCACCTTTTTTAGTACTGTTTTTTGGGTTATTAAAGATGAATCAGAGAAGTAGTATCCCCACTGAGAAATGTTTTCTGTTTGGATGTTTAATGAAAAAACCTTTTATATGTTAAGGGAAAAAGATTGTTATGGAAGGGACTTTTGATTACCATACAGGTTTGCAAAGATCTGTATGGGTCACTGTGATCTGCATGGGAAAATAATAAAAAAGAATAATGAAGGAGAATTCTTACATCATAGATGCAGGGCAGGAGTTTGCAGACCAGCATTTTAATGCATCAGTTTGGGAACACTTGATTATATGTCACCTTGCTGTGCTTGGTGACATAAAAAAAAGGTGGTGTGGGGGAGGGGAGGAATAGAAAGCAGCTGTATGGGTCTGACAGACTGTGTCCAGAGGATGGGACCTTCCCTTTCAATACTTAAATCTAATCATGTCTCAGGCAAAACTACACCCCCCTCCAGCTCCTCCTTTCATATAACAAGTTGCTACAATATAAAACCAATTTAGTTAAACTGGAAGACTGGTGGATAATTTTCAGATGCCTTCTATTTGGAGGCAGAAATCACTTGAAAGAAATCTCTAGAGATGGGTTTACATTGACATAAATGAAATTAAGATTTTCAAGGACTGCACGCTATCTGTAGGGAATTTATTGGGTTTCCCCCTTATTACCCAGTTTTAAAGCTAGTATCTATCAGCTATTGTGTGGTCCAGGAGCTGTGGTCATTGTGGTTCTGTATCGGGCTGGTACTGTAAGAGCCATTTGAAGGACAACGTGGTCTGGCATGACTGAGAGACACTGTTTCCCTGGTTTGGAGGCTTGGCTCCTTTACAGAATATTCAGTAAATAACACTCCCTCAGAGCCTGATGAATCAGCAAAAGTAGATGTTTTTTATATTTTATTACCTTACACAGGTATTGTGCCAATGAGTATATATATTTTTTTCCTCTGTCCTTAAATATATATGTGCTGTGGGCAACAACTGCAATGCAAGCTTGCTGTTTTAAAGCATAATGACTTTACCCATCTACACTGTTCTCTGTTCTGTTATTGACTAATTGGCACCGGCAAATAAGACTGCATTGTTTTGCATGATATAAAGTTCACATGAGGTTTGAATGAAACAGTGCTATACATGGTAAGGGACAGAGCACTGAATTTCATCCATGTCTTATCAATGATCTTAGATTTTTCCACCTGCAACAACTATAGATTGTTGCATCTCTTTCTTTTGCCTTGAGATTCTGGGAGTAATGAGAATTTTGTTGTCATTGCTGTCTATAAGTCCTGTACTGAGATTGCATCAGTTCATTTAGCTGGAGCTTTTCAGGAACCTGCTGGCACGAATTGATTTCCTTATTTTGGTCCTTCCATTTTGTGGATTCAACCAAAAAAGCAGTCTTCACTGATATGCCACACAAATCTACTTTAAAAATTACTGAAACGTTTTATGGTAGGGAATCAGATTTTCTTCACGTGGAAATGTATTTTACATTTGCTGAGTGCTTTAAAGCAACATATTTTACATTGCAACGCTAACTAGTAATTCCTTAAGAAGGGAAGCATAGAAGGAACCAAAATACTCAAATCTGGACACTGCATTGAGTAGATAATGTATTGCAATTAAAACTTGAGTATATTCTTATTTTTATAATATCATATTTCCTCATTCTTCCTAGGCTTTAAATTGCCTGAAACCATGAAAGGCTATATTCAGTGTCACAGATGTGTGCGGGAGAACGCAGAAGGGTTGACATGTACTTGTCAGTGTCAGCTGAGAAAAGAGCTGGCATGGATTGTTCAGTGGAACAATGAAGGAGGTGGAGTCTCTGGGACAATAGCATTAGCTGGCAAAGCAGATGGACCACTAGCCTGCGAGGTTTAACTAATCCTCTGTTGGAACAATGAACAAGAGTTTACAGTTTGCTTGGCTAAACTATGCTGAAGTGAAACAGAAATGTGTATGTATTGTGAATCTTGAGTGAGGCCCATCAAGTTCACTATTTTTGGCTGCACAGATTGCTTGAAATATTTCAGAACTTGTCAATGCATTAGCATATGTATTCATTTTTGTTAAGCAAATCCAGAAAATTGACCCCTATGAGCAAGCTCTCATAGGTGAAGTGGTAACAATTTTTTGAATAAGTAACCTTCCGCTAGGAAACTGTCTTCATTTCCTTAAAATTTTGCCAAAATTAAGTTAGCTAACATTTTCCCTCATCAAGATCTGCCTAGGCTCAAATTTTGGAAAATGTCTGGAGAAGAGTGAGATAGAGGCAAAATATTTTTGAACCTATCTCTGCATTAAAATAATAATAATTTTAAAAGCTTCTGTTTACTGGAGGAAATTTAGTCCCTCTGTTCTTTAGAAAATGAACTTGTAATTGGTGAGAATGTATTTTTTGCTCTTCCTCTGGGAAAAGCACCCACATTTAGTCCACTCATAAACACTGAAAATACCTCAGTTGGCCCTGGCTCAGTAACGGCACTAGCATTTGGCAGCTAAAGTCTGTGATTTGTGTCTGAATTGAGCTTGCTATATCTCTCAGAAATCATTGGTGTGATCTGACTGCACATGAATCAACCATAAATAGCTATATCTATGCATATTGGGTGAGCAGCTCTTTTCTTTGACAATGCTCCTCACGGAGGGTTCTTTGTCTCCATAGCGATGTTTTCTTCTTTGTTTTCAGTATTTGTCTACTTGATGACCAAACAGAACTGAGAATTAAAGTGCAGCTTCGTTGCAGTGAGGTGAGAAACAGGCATGGAGTATGGGGGGGCTGGAAGAAGGAGATACCTTGGTTAGCAGGAGTAAGAGATGGCAGGGTCTACCTGAGGGGCACAAGGCAGATTGGTGATGTTTCCAATGTCTGATGTTTCAGCTAGGCATGAATGTGCAAACTGGAAGAGCACAGAGGAAAGAATGATATTGGCAAGAAAAATAGGGGATATGAATCAGGGAGATCCGTAGCAGAGACTGGAGATGAATAGTCTGAGGAAAGTGTAGGTAGACAAGTTGGTGAGAAGCTTAGAGTTGGAAAGAGTTGGAGAATATTCACAAGGGCTAATTGGAAGCCTAGAAACTTACTTATGTAGGTTTGCTCTGATACCAGTGTTGAGAAACTCTGATCAGCTGTCTGTGCTAGATATGCAAAGTCACCCTTTTCATTGTCTGGAAAGGGAATTTATAAAGGAGAACTTTCTTACGCTTGAAGTTAGCCTGGTGATGAGACTTAAATGAAGTTCTCATTTATGTGAAGGCTTGCTCACTGTGTGTATCTTCTGATCTCTGTGACAGGCTGTGATGCACAGATTCTGACTTACAGGATTTCCTGCACTCATTATTGCAGCTGAGACCAGTGGGGATTCTGTTCTGGGCATGTGGAAGGCTGCACAGTGCCAGCCATGGAAAAAGCAGGTCCCTGGAGCTCTGAAGTTTATTTCACACTTCTGCATTTTCGGTTGCATCAGATGCACATCAACTTTCCCTCATAAAATATGCCCAGCAGTGCTACTGTACTGCACAGTGATGTTGTGTGGATAAATCTGTGAATATTTAGAAAGAACAAAAATGCTATAATGGGAGCACCAAGAACCCTTGAGGAAGTTAATATTTTGGTATCAAGTCATGATTTGAACAGCATGCTGGAAAGAGTGCATGGTACATTCACTGAATACTGAGGATAAAGTATAGAATAACTGCTATTTTACAACCTGCCTGAAAAATACATAAAATCATTTCTTGCTGTGAATGCTTAATCTATTCAATCAATGAGAAGAAATGGCTAATGTCACCTGACAGTGCAGAGAAGGGAAAAGCACAAGTATACACAATGTCCCATGATAGATGATTAAATTGCTCAGGATATCAAAATTTCTCATTACCTGATTTTGTGGTGTTAATGTTCTGCTGTACTATTTCAGCAGTGCAGCTTACCATTGCTCAGACTACCTACTCATCTTCCTTATTTCAGAAAGTTTTCTTAGAGGGGGAAAGAAAAAAAAGGCAACCATGAAAAAGCATACATACTGGGAAGGAGTTAAAGAACAGAAGCACAGCAGCCTTTTTTTTTTTTTTTTTTTTTTTTTTTTTTTTTTTTTGGTCTACTTTGTTAATCTGGACACATTGTTAAATTCAGAATTGTCTACAAGGTTATCTACCCCGTTAAAACTCAGAAGAATTTTCAATGATGCTCATTTGTAGTAATACCTGTTGGGGGAAAGAAAGAGCTTGTGCAATTACAACTTCTCTTATAGCTATTGCTTATCAGTGTCTGCCTCTGAGTCAAGAAGCCTTTTCTGGCTTGAGCAGCACAGTGAAGAATGACTCCGCTGCCAACAGAATGGAAACACAAAATGAGATTGAGTTTAAATCCACAGCTGGGACTTGAACACTTGGCACCAGAGATCATAAGGTCATTGCAGTAAGACAGGGAACATTCATGCGTAGTGTGTAAGAAACACATCGGTTTGCTAGTCATCACTGCAGATTTTCACTATCTGTTGTATGTGTGCTGTATAGTAGATTCACGTTTTTCCAACTTGCAGAAGAAATAACAAGTCTGTATGTTTTTGTTGTTGTCGTCTTCTCTTATTTTATGGTCAGACAAAAATATTTACCTGCTGTTATTTCTTTGTTGGATTTGTTGCTTCCAACATGGTGCAAAACAGACTTTCATATAATTTTTCTGACAAATAAAAGATGCACAATGTCCTTTGATAGATGATTAAATTGCTCAGGATGGATATCACAGCTCACATAACTGAAGGCAGTTATGTATGTGTGTGCGTGTTTGTTTGTTTCCAAAACATTGTTTGGGATTGGTATATGTCTTTTACTGCCTTGCACATTGAACATTACACGACTTCTAAAGTTAATAAAAACATAAATTCAGAAAAATAAACAAAGATTTTTTGCAAAGTTAAAGCTATGTTAACAGATAACTAAAGTCTCACAGATTTTCTTTTCTCTGGTTATTCCCCATTAGGTATATTACCTCACATCATTCTTGATAAATTCAAATGACTAAAAGAGAAAACTGCTTCTTTTTTTAAAAAGTGACCTATGGAACTAGAGGTGCATATTAATATTATAACTAATAAACCTGCCTGAAAAATATATAAAATGCATTTTAATACAATCAAAGGTGATCATTTATAGCTGTGAAAGAAAGGTGAAAGCTTCACTGAGACAAAAAGCAGAAACCAGTGTGGCTTCAAGAATTTAGGCTAAAACTTGGTACTGTACAGGAAAACAGGCACAAAGACAGATATGGGAACTTGCAGAGGATTCAGGCTTCAGGAATGCAATTGTATGGTAAGGATTTATTAAAGGGGAAAAAAAAAAAAAAAAACGTATTTAGCATTCTATAAAGAAGATCTTTGTAAATTTTTGCAATTACTAATCTACTCATCTCCTAGTCATTGAACATGTTTTGTCCGTCTTCTAATAAATATGACAAATTTGTCAGAGGTTATATGTATTTTCAACTGTACTTTTAGACATCAGAGAGTCCTCACAAGCGAGAGCTGTTGAATTCCCTAAGCTTTGGAAAACAGAGATCACACAGGATAATTGAAACACCAGACATAAAACCATATTAAACTGGGCTTCATAGGTTAAGCTGCTCACGGAGCTGCATGTGTTGTATAAAAACTAACAAACAACCAACTGTTATTCTAAATTTTGCTTCCAAATGACATAACTGATTTGTTTTTTTATGGCAAATGGGAAGAAAAAAACAAAAACAAAAAAAACAACTAGGAGCTAATAATGCAAATGACATACAACAAAGAATGGCTAAATATCTGAAGAAAAACATCAAAACTACAAAAGGTAAAGCTAAAACCTTAATCCTTTGATTTAAATAGCCTTTACCACTGGGAACTATTAGAGAATGGACCCCAGATTTGAGAACGCTATCATAAAAAAAAAGAAAAAAAAAAAGCTGTCTAAACTGTGTGAAAAATAAATTCTTTTAAAACTTGCTGAATCTTTTTTTTTTTTTTTTTTTTTTTTTAAAGAAAGGGGAAATTACAAGACTGTTGGCACATACTGTTTTGGATTTAAATAGGCTCCCTGCAGTTGCTCAGTGAAGCTGACATTCTTGACAGACCAGCAACTTCAGTTTAGTGATCGGATAGTTTCGGTTTTAGGTTCTATGGTTCTCATAGGAATGGGGTTTCATGAGGTTGTCCCAGTTGCAGAATTGGAGATAAATGCAGTGAGAATTGGACATACCAGCGGTTTTGGCCTCCGGGCTCCTTCACAGAACACCCTGCATGATTAATTGCCCTGATGGGAGTCCTTAAAATTCTCTTTTGGATTCATCAGAAGTTCAACAACTCCAACAATCATGGACCCAAATTTTGACCCGCAAATTGTTTGGGATCAATGAATATACAGTCAGAGGAACTCCTCAGCAAATGTTATAAATGAAGTCTCAGCTCAATCTGAATTTAGAAATATTCATAAAAGGAATATTAAAAAAAGGTATAAAAGGTAAGTAAACAGCGCTGGGTGCGTGGGGAGTCTCCACCAACACGCACACACGAACACCAAACTTTCTAAATATACAGAACATTGCTTTTACATGCTAAACTCTAGTATGCCTGTACAATCAGAAAAGGTAACAATCCTTTAAGTTCCATGACTTAACAGTCTCCATTTTCCGTTCCTTTTCTTGATTACAAACAACTCTCCATTTTCCGTTCCTCTTGAACAACATGTCTTGCTTTAAGTTGTCAAGCAACTCGGCCTCCGGGCCTTATGTATCCTGTTCTTCCCGGATCGAAGAAAAGCATATCCATCTCCTTTTCAAGGCCAATAGGGCCTGGGTCAAAAGGCACGTCCAGGTCACCAGGGGGCGTAACAGCAAAAGCCTTCGATGGCTGTAGCAGCAGAGGGGCTGATGGTGTAGCAGTGGCATCAGCAAAGGAGCCCGCAGTTCCCTCACTGTGTGGCAAAACCACACGTTTCTGACCCTGGTCCCACATGGCTCTTTAAGGCCTCAGAGATTGCTCGCCAGATGCTGAGCAATCCCACTGCAACCGTGTCGTTTTTAGTTGCAGAGTCCCACGCCTTGACCTCAATTTGGTCCCATGTTTCAGGATCATAAACCGTCTGATTGTTAAGAAGGAGAATAAGCTGTAAGGTTACCAGGACAGTCTTTGTTTCTAAGGACGTATGATTCCCCATAATGCGCAACTGCTTACCAGCGAGGGGCAGTTGTGTGCGCGGGTCCGCTTCTCTCAGCTTGAGCTTCTTCCCAGCTCTGGTGCGCCTGTTTCCACCGACTTTCTCTATGAGCTTCTTTGAGTGGTTTGCTGAGTCTAGCCGAACCTATCTTCATGAGGCGATCAATGTGCCTGTTCCCGTCCTGGTCTCCGTTCTGCTAGCCTGTTCCTTTTCATTCCTTCTTTCTGCTTCTTTATTGATGACATAACTCTTTATTGATCTCTTTATTGATGACATGACTTCATCGTGTTGCCCTTTTTTTTTTTTTTTTTTTTTTTTTTATCTCGAGAACAGGCTCCCCTCTTATACCCTTCACCCCACAGCAGTGCTTTTCAAAAACATCTTTTCATTGGTCAAACAACTTTGCATATAACAGCAACGGCAAACACCCAGCAACTTCCATGCCTTAATGGCCGAAGAACAAGAAACCCGAGACTGCAGAGTCTCCCGAATCATCCTTCTTTGTTCCCTCTAAACTCTTTTACATTCCTGATGGCCTCATCGTTAAGAGTCTAATTAACCATGGGGCTTGCCGACCCCCGTGGCCACACTCCCAAATCTCCCCCTTCTTTATTAATATCAACCATCGTCTCGACACGAATTACTACTCCATATATAACAGGGAAGCTGAATAGAACTTGCAGTAATAAGGAAAATGTCACTTTTCAGTGACGTCCCTGTCATTTTTTTTTTGTTTGTTTTACAGTACTGTCTTCTTAGCTTCCCTTGACAAAGCTTACCATGAAATCCAAGACTATTCAAACTTTAATTTATAATAAAACATTTTTGACTGCCAAATCCAGAGTTTATTGAGTTTAAAAAAAAAAAATAAATATCTGGCCATGATGTTTTGTGTCTTCTTCCTCTTTTTTGTTTGTTTGTTTGTTGTTTCTTGTTTTATATTCTTGGCAAGACAGCTTTTCTGTCTGCAAATTTCCATGCTTCTCAAGATGCTTTCCATGCTTCTCAAAAGACTTGCAACTCAGATACTAATTTACTGTTTTTACTGTTGAAAGGTTACACTCTCCTCCCTCAATAAGCAGTTACGTGATTTATCTATTCCAAATGACTCACGGAAAGCTGACTCCACAATCAGTAAGATTGTAAAGTAGGTATGTTTATTCAGCGCTGGGCGGCACGGGGGTAGTCCCACCAAAGTAGTGCGCCCCTAACATGGCAACTTGCTCTGCTTTTATGCAGTAAAGATTTACATATTCATAAGGTTTCTCAGTATGCCTATACATATTCATAACCTGTCCCCACTTACTATTAAAATTAGCTCCAATAAGTATTTTCCATATACTCCTCCCTTCTGCACTTAGTATTAAAATTAGCTCCAAGAAGTCATTTCCGGTCACTAGTGGCGTCCCCCAGGGCTCGGTACTGGGGCCAGTCCTCTTTAATATCTTTATCGATGATCTGGATGAGGAGATCAAGTGCACCCTCAGTGAGTTCACACATGACACCAAGTTAGGTGCGTGTGTCAATCTGCTCGAGGGTAGGAAGGCTCTGCAGAAGGATCTGGGTAGGCTGGACTGATGGGCTGAAGCCAACTGTATGAAGTTCAACAAGCCCAAGTGCCGGGTCCTGCACCTGGGGCACAACAACCCCAAGCAGAGCTACAGACGGGGAGATGAGTGGCTGGAAAGCTGCCTGGCAGAGAAGGACCTAAGAGTATTGGTTGATACTCTTAGGTTGATACTCTGATTGGCTGAATATAAGCCAGCTGTGTGCTCGGGTGGCCAAGAAGGCCAACAACATCCTGGCTTGTATAAGAAGCAGTGTGGCCAGCAGGTCTAGGGAAGTGCTTGTCCCCCTGTACTCAGCTCTGGTGAGGCCGCACCTCAAGTACTGTGTCCAGTTTTGGGCCCCTCACTACAAGAAGGACATCGAGGTGCTTGAAAGAGTCCAGGGAAGGGCGATGAAGCTGGTGAGGGGTCTGGAGAACAAGTCTTACGAGGAGCGGCTGAGGGAGCTGGGCGTGTTCAGCCTGGAGAAGACGAGGCTCAGGGGCAACCTTATTGCTCTTTATAGGTACCTTAAAGGAGGCTGTAGCGAGGTGGGGGTTGGTCTGTTCTCCCACATGCCTGGTGACAGGATGAGGGGGAATGGGCTAAAGTTGCGCCAGGGGAGTTTTAGGTTGGATGTTAGGAAGATCTTCTTTACTGAGAGGGTTGTTAGGCATTGGAATGGGCTGCCCAGGGAAGTGGTGGAGTCACCATCCCTGGAGGTCTTTAAAAGACGTTTAGATGTATAGCTTAGTGTTATGGTTTAGTGGAGGACTTGTTAGTGTTAGGTCAGAGGTTGGACTCGATGATCTTGAGGTCTCTTCCAACCTAGAAATTCTGTGATTCTGTGATTTCCATAAACTCCTCCCCTCTGTGCTCCCCTCTGTGCCTTCTGGTGGTGGGCGCTGAGGGTCGTGAGGATGAAGTAAGATGTCTTCATCAGGGTTGAACTTTTCATCTCGTCTCCTTGTGCATGCTCTCTGAGCCCTTGGTCACTATCTGGGCCATAAGGTTGGTTTGGTCCAATACTCTGGATCTGAGGGGCCCCTGTTATCTCAAGTCCTTGCATGTTTGATGTCCCTTTTTAAGAACAGTGCCCCTTATCTCTGAGCCCTTGGTCACAGTCCGAACCATAAGGTTGGTTTGATCTGGTTCTCGGGGTCCCAGGGGCTCCTGTTATCTGGAGGCCTAAGCGCAGCATAGGCACATCGCAAATGTAGCACGTATCAAGCAATGAGTGTTGCCTACATATTCATTCTTAATCATTTTCTAATTTCTAATCCCATGTTTCTCTTATCACAATACATGATCAAATCTATGTAACAGTTTTCCACCCTCCCTCCACTTAGGTCTGTGGTGCATGACTGCATGACCCATTGACAACTGAGGACTTTCTAAATACATAACTGAATTTAACCTTTACTTTACACAATATTTTTTGAAGTATTTGTTGTTATTTTAAGGATTGTTCTGCAATTTGAATAATACCCAACATATTCCAATGTAAACAGTAAGGCTAGAAATATGAATATATTTTTACTTGGCGCTACATTTACTTCAGCAAAATGAAGATCAGGTTCCTAAAATACAATAGGCCAATAACCATTAAGCACCCACTTCTTAACCATTCATTCTGGCTTTCCATCTTTATGTATTAGCCACAGCACTTCCTTTCATTTTGATTTATTTTTATTGTACTTTCCCAGCAGGCTTGTAGTAATGCTACTTTCTATGGCTTCTGTGTGCAAAACACACATTTGCAGTGATTCAGATTTTGTTTGTTTCGTTTCAGGGGCAAGTGGATTTGAAGAGAAGTACCATGATGGCTAATTCTCTTCGTAGTTTCTCTTACAAGAGAATGCAAATTACCTTTGACCACTATTGTAGGCAGAAATAAACTATAATGACAAAAGAATATCAATATACATAGCAATCCATTAACTGTTTGTGGCTGTTATTTTTCTAATCTATGGTGTACACATTTCAATATATATTGTGCTGAACAAATCCATAGCTCACACATACTGCAAACCAGATTCAGATGGTTTCACACATACAGAATACTTTTGTCTGCTAAAACTGTTGTGGAATTATACTGCTGACATTTCAGCCACTGAAAGTGGCCTTTCTTTGCTCTAATTAGGCAGCTGAGACTGTCAGCTTTTTCTGCAGAGAGAAATTTCTATGAGATTTATGGTAGTTCCTTCTCCAAGAGGAATTAGCTGTGAAAGGCACATCAAAGAAAAACTTGCTGCTATGTGAATGGTTGAGGTTGTGTTTGAGAGTGTGAGGATTGGTAAGGCTGCACACGGAGTATTGGAGCCCATGTCCAATTCTGGGCTCCTTGGTGCAGGTCAGACATGGACATACTGGAGAGTGTCCAACAGGGCAAAGATGATCAAAGGACTGGAGCACTTCTCCTCTGAGGAGAAGCTAAGAGAGTTGGGACTGTTCCACTGGAGAAGAGGAAGTTGAGGGGAGATCTTATTAATGTCTATAAATACTTTGAAGGGAATATGTGAAGAAAATCATAGAATCATAGAATTATTAAGGTTGGAAAAGACTTCCAAGATCATCTGGTCCAACCACCCCCTACCACCAATATCACACGCTAAACCATGTCCACCATGTCCAACCTTTCCTTAAACACCCCCCCAGGGATGGTGACTCTACCACCTCCCTGGGCAACCTTTTCCAATGCAAAAAAAAAAAAAAAAAAAAAAAAAAAAAAAAGAGGACTATTTTCAGTGATGCCCAGTACCAGGGAAAGAGGCAATGAGCACAAACTGAAACACAGGAGATTCCATTTGAACAGAAGAAACCTCCTTCTTTTCTGTGTGTGTAACTGAGCACTGAAATAGGTTTCCCAGAGAGGCTGTGGAGTCTCCTGTCCTAGAGATCTTCAAAAAACATCCTGGAGATGGTCCTGGGAAACCTGCTGTAGGCATCCCTCCTTGAGCAGGGGGGTTGAATGAGATGACATTCAAAGCTCCCTTCCAACCTCAACCATTCTGAGATCCTGTTCAATTTCGTGATTGCTTCTAAAGACATGCTGGCACAGGATGGATTGTTGGTGTAGATCTGCCCAGCCAGCAAAGGCAGGGTAGTTCCATGAAGTTTTCTTCAAAAACTAGTTTTATGTGTTATAGCTTTTTTTGCCCTGTAAGCTTAACAGTCAGGACTACCTTTGGCAGCCCTGTAGAGACAGTCATGATAGTTGTCCAGATCTACTCTATATGCTGTGTTTACTTGTTATAGGGAATAGGCTTCTTTTCAATGCTTTTCTGAGGTTTGAGGGAAAAGGTCCTTTCCTTCCTGGAAGTAATGCCTCTGTACAATGTATGGTAGGATTTGGTAACTCTTAGACTGCCAGGTACTGTGAAGATGCTAGGCTGTATGAAGAAGGAACAAAAGTGTTACACTGCTGAATTCCTCTAAATATCTCATCTAGTATTTGCTTAACTTTAAGTTTTTACAGCTTTTTAAAGAACAAGGCCTGGGAAAGTTTTCAATTAAAATAGACAGCAGGGTGGTATACTAGCAGGAGTTGTTATTTTGTTACTGGGGGAAAAAATAGCAAAACTGATGAATATGAACATCAGAGCTCAGCATGTATACTGTATGTAGTGCTGCAAGACCTACCATACAAGATATTCATCTGCTTGTCAGTGAGATTGGATTTTTGGGAGCAGATCTGTTGACATTTAAAAGACAACAACTTGCCAGTTTCATTACTTTAGTATCTTCCAGTAGATAGACTCCCTCAAATCAATAAAGCACCCATCTTAAGCTTTCATTAAGTATTAGCCAAATGTCACCATCTCCTAGAAGTGTGCTGTAAAATTACAATATGTAGCTGCCTTCTGCTTAAGCCTGTGATAACTTCACTTTAAACAGTATTTTCTTCCTCTTCTCTGTTTCCTCACTCTCCTTTCTCATTCCCCTTGCTTGTAAGGGTTTAATTTTCACTAGCTTGCCAAAAGCATAATTATACTTGCTGTGTATAAATACCCAGTGGAGATCAGAGAGAAGAAGACAGAGAAAGTCATTTTTAGAAATCTGAAAAAAAAAAAAAGGCAAATGTAAACTGAAAGTACTGACAGAATTGGAAGTGTGTGGGCTGGATCACTAATTTCCACTAGGGCAGGCTTCATTGAAGGGGAAAATATGGTTAAATTAGACACACTTAAGTAATGAATTACTTGCATATCTCTAATGAGCACTTCAGATTACCTGTTATTAGAATTCTAGTACACCCAACCTAAATTTGGATTGGATACTGCCTACACAACTCTCAATTTCAGGAAGAATTGCATTTGCTTTTACGTATATGGACATTTTATTTGACAGTAAGATGCTGTGCACCTTAACCAAAAATGATGTCAATTTATGTAGGATTTAACTATACATAAACACAGAAAATACAGACTGGATTACATGCAGAGTCCTTGTTCTTTGTATTAAATTGTAATCCACTGAATTTCAGTAAGGCAACATTGGAAAACTGAAATAGCAACATCCCCAGTAACTTTTAGCAAGCTCTGCTTGCTGGTCTGTCTTTGGAAAAGATCAGAGCAGTGCTAGTTGGCATTAGTTTTACAGTTATTAGGGCATTCATTCACTTTGTACAACCTTTGATGGAAAGTCATACAACGGACTGTAGGTTGGATAACAAAGTAACAGACACATTTTACATTAATTAGAGTTATGATGATATTTTTACATAGACTGTATTCTTGTTACCTTAGCTTGTGCCATTAAAGAAAAAATGCCTTTTTTTGTTGTTCAAGATGCCTTGAGATCATTAAGGTGAAATTTATATGGTATGATTAGAAATCCTCTGTAGTCAGTGAAAAGACTTCTGTTAATGCAAATAGACTATATTATACTGAAAACCTACCTCAAAGCTCTTCCCAGACCTGTAGCCATTTAATTTTTAGAGATTACTTTTTCTCTAATTCTCTTTACTACTGAGTATTTCTTACTGCTCTCTTGTTCTCTGTTTTGTCCCAGTACCTTTCTCTTTCTGGGCTTTTCTTCTGTATCTAACTTTTGTACACTGCTATTCATGACTTAAATCACCATCTTTTGTCTTCATTCAAATAACTCTTTAAAACTCATTCCTTTTATTGAGCCTTTGGGGAGAACCCATTGACTTCAAAAATTTGAAATGCAAATAATATACTTGGCAAGTATACAACATAGTTAATCACTTTCATTGGATAACTGTGTTTTTCCAGAATATTTGTGTATATTCTTATTTCCCTTGCATTTTTCCCATATGCCACTTTCTTTGCATTCCCCAGTTTTTCTGTTCATTGTTGTTACTGAGCTTCTGCATTTGGTTTGTTTTCACTAACAATTTGAACTTTTTATGCAAGGTTCCTGACCTTTTTTCCTTGCATTGACACATGGGGTTAATATATCAGCATATATAGAAATATATAGAAATGCGTTGTATGTTATGCTTAAAAATAACACTGCTGATGATGTACTGTGATACTTTGTTTTTATCAAGCAATCTTATTTTTAGTGTGAACAAATTTACCTGAACATCTGACCAAGGCTAGCAGTAAAATACGTTAACATTGCAAGCTTTAATAAATTGTCCTATAATCTTTTCTGATTTGTGAACATTTGTTTTATGTGCTCCATGCAAGTATAATGAACCTTTTTCATTACCTTCTATGAATATTGCCAATAAGTTCATTAGAAGAACACTGACAGGTGGATGGGAATGCATTTTAGACCTCTCTGAATATAGAAAATACAAATAAACTAGTTGGAAGTAAAATATTTCTTTCTATCCTTTCTGCATGCTTTAAAGTATCTTTCAACGTTTCCCTGTCTCTGTCAGGTCACAAGTGACATTTGAACAGCAATTTTTGTTCACATGTGGCGTATTTAGGCTGTTTCTGAATTTTTCTTTAAAAACAAGAGCAACCTCTCTTCTTCTTCCCCTTTCAAAACAACAACAACCAAACAAACAAACCCCAAACATTTTCATAATAATGTAATTTCCAAAGCAGTTTGGGTAACCACGAAAAGTAAATAGACATGACATTCTTGTGTCATATAGAGTCAATATTATATTTTCAATAATGTTACATAAAAATAATGATTATTTTGTTAGAATCAAATGCCACCAGCATCCTTTTAATGATAAAATATTTCAGATATCATTTGTTTGTTATCACCAGAATTATATCATCAAAAAATTGGTTTACTTTTTAACAAATTCAATTGTATGTTAAATGTTGATTTATAGCTTGTGATACCATCTTAACGGCACAGGAGCGGTCCATCCCCACGTGCCCAATGACGAGCCGGCGTGGAAGAAGACCGGCCTGGCTCAACAGAGAGTTGCAGCTTCAGCTTAGGAGAAAAAAGAGGGTTTATAATCTTTGGAAAAAAGGGCAGGCCACTGAGGAGGACTATAAGGATGTTGCGAGACTGTGCAGGGACAAAATTAGAAAGGCCAAAGCTCATCTGGAGCTCAATCTGGCTACTGCCATTAAAGACAACAAAAAATCTTTTTACAAATACATCAATGCAAAATGGAGGACTAAGGAGAATCTCCTGCCTTTACTGGATGTGGGGGGAAACTTAGTTACAAAAGATTAGGAAAAGGCTGACGTGCTTAATGCCTTCTTTGCCTCAGTCTTTAGCGGCAATACCAGTTGTTCTCTGGATACCCAGTACCCTGAGCTGGTGGAAGGGGATGGGGAGCAGAATGTGGCCTTCACTATCCATGAGGAAATGGTTGGCGACTTGCTACGGCACTTGGATGTGCGCAAGTCGATGGGACCAGATGGGATCCACCCGAGGATACTGAGGGAACTGGCGGAGGAGCTGGCCAAGCCGCTTTCCATCATTTATCAGCAGTCCTGGTTATCGGGGGAGGTCCCAGTCGACTGGTGGCTAGCAAATGTGACGCCCATCTACAAGAAGGGCCAGAGGGCAGGCCTGGGGAAGTATAGGCCTGTCAGTCTGACCTCAGTGCCAGGGAAGCTCATGGAGCAGATTATCTTAAGAGTCATCACACAGCACTTGCAGGGCAAGCAGGCGATCAGGCCCAGTCAGCATGGGTTTATGAAAGGCAGGTCCTGCTTGATGAACCTGATCTCCTTCTATTACAAAGTGATGCACTTGGTGGATGAGGGAAAGGCTGTGGATGTGGTCTACCCTGACTTCAGCAAGGCTTTTGACACCGTCTCCCACAGTATTCTCCTCAAGAAACTGGCTTCTCATGGCTTGGACTGGTGTACGCTTTGCTGGCTTAGAAACTGGCTGGATAGCCGGGCCCAAAGAGTTGTGGAGAATGGAGTCAAGTCCAGTTGGAGGCCGATCACTAGTGGCGTTCCCCAGGGCTCAGTGCTGGTGCCAGTCCTCTTTAGTATCTTCATGGATGATCTGGATGAGGGCATCAAGTGCACCCTCAGTGAGTTCACACATGACACCAAGTTAGGTGCGTGTGTCGATCTGCTCGAGGGTAGGAAGGCTCTGCAGGAGGATCTCGATGGGCTGGACTGATGGGCTGAAGCCAACTGTATGAAGTTCAACAAGCCCAAGTGCCGGGTCCTGCACCTGGGGCACAACAACACTAAGAAGCACTACAGGCTGGGAGATGAGTGGTTGGAAAGCTGCTTGGCAGAGAAGGACCTGAGAGTATTGGTTGATAGTCGGCTGAATATAAGCCAGCTGTGTGCTCGGGTGGCCAAGAAGGCCAACAGCATCCTGGCTTGTATAAGAAGCAGTGTGGCCAGCAGGTCTAGGGAAGTGCTTGTCCCCCTGTACTCAGCTCTGGTGAGGCCGCACCTCAAGTACTGTGTCCAGTTTTGGGCCCCTCACTACAAGAAGGACATCGAGGTGCTTGAGCGGGTGCAGAGAAGGGCGACGAAGCTGGTGAGGGGCCTGGAGAACAAGTCCTACGAGGAGCGGCTGAGGGAGCTGGGCTTGTTCAGCCTGGAGAAGACGAGGCTCAGGGGCAACCTTATTGCTCTTTATAAGTACATTAAAGGAGGCTGTAGCGAGGTGGGGGTTGGTCTGTTCTCCCACATGCCTGGTGACAGGATGAGGGGGAATGGGCTAAAGTTGTGCCAGGGGAGTTTTAGGTTGGATGTTAGGAAGAACTTCTTTACTGAGAGGGTTGTTAGGCATTGGAATGGGCTGCCCAGGGAAGTGGTGGAGTCACCATCCCTGGAGGTCTTTAAAAGACGTTTAGATGTATAGCTTAGTGTTATGGTTTAGTGGAGGACTTGTTAGTGTTAGGTCAGAGGTTGGACTCGATGATCTTGAGGTCTCTTCCAACCTAGAAATTCTGTGATTCTGTGATTCTGTGATCTCAAGATGGAAAAAAATCTACCAATTTCCACTAAGATCCTTTTGTGTATATAATGCTTAAATATTTAATTGTTTTTTTTACTGATATTTTGCAATCAAAGTTAACAGTAAAACATACAGAAAGCAAATACGATCTAGAAATATTTGAAACGAAAGGCTCAGTTTTTCCTCAGCAGGGTTAGAGCTCAGTGTTAAATACAAAGATGTTATTACTATTCTACTTACTAATAATTGTTATTATTATAGATGAAAAGAATAATTGTTATGTTTACTTTGTACATGGGTCCTCATAAAATAGCATGTTATAGCAGGCAACAGGGTAGTTATTCTAATAAGGCTTACTGAACATCTACTCCAGCAACTTTCTATTTTACCAGAAGTGTGAAACCAAACACTTATCCATGAAGAAAATATAATGAGAAGAAAAAGTAGGGCTGCTTGGCATAAAATAATATTAAATGCAAGACACTCAGGTGATGTCCTCTTCAAGATCAGAAACTTGTTGGTTATCATTGGGTACGTTTCAACAGGAGGTCTGTTTTTTATTTTTGTCTTGAGAGATGTTTCTCTTTACAGTTGACATCAGGCTTTCACATCAAACCTTCACGTGTATAAACAAGATCAAAAGTTTTGAAAAAACTTTAAATTCTTCAGTCAGCATCTCTTTCTATGAGCTCACTCATAATGCTATTTTATACAGTGTTGTATGGCTGTTTTCCCTGATTCCTTGTAGTTATTTATTTATTTATTTTTGTAACCATGTGGAAGAATTAATTGTGTTACATCCTGAGAAGTGGAACAGAATCAGAAAATAGGGTAAAGGGTCTGGTCTGGATCAAAGAGCCTGGGTGCAAAGATACTGATTTCATGGATTGATAAGGAATAGAAAAAATTATTGGGATTGTCCTACCCCACTGCTTTTCAGTTCTCACATGGCTATATTTTTTAAGTTAAAGAACAGTAGATCTTCATGCATAAACCTGCATTTTGGATAACCTGTGTATAATGAAAGATAGAGGCAGAGGCATGAGCATGAGGGGTGTTCCTGGGAGACAAAGCAGGTTGTATAGGATTAACAGGAAAGATAATAAGCAAGGGGGTTTATGGATTAAATTTCCTTGCGCTATCACACATAGAAACATAGCAGAATCCCTTGTTTCATTTTGTTTTATTTTTTATAGATAACCCCAGAATCATAAAATGAATAATCAGTAAACCCTTAGAAAAAAGGATGATGTTTTTTGAATACCATGTAGTCTCTTCTGTCATTGAAGTGACAGATTTTCTGCTGGTGTAATTCAGTATGGTTCCATCAACCTCATGTAGTGACTGATAGAATTGGCACCAAGGGGACTGAAGAGATTTACATCAATTAAAATTGGATTTTTCAGACTGAACTTCCTAGTCTTATTTATTTTATTTTGTCTTAATATGTGCAGAGAATAATATTGTGTTTTTCTTCCCATGACCTCTTGTCACACTTGTCTGACCTTAAAAAAGTTAAAGCTGACACCCAGATTTTCTTAGTGCACTGTGATATGCTTTTAGGTGTTGCCTGCTTCTATTTCACTAACTTGCTGTAGCTTGTTCATCTAACTTCTCTGAGTTGAGCTGAAAGCCATGTTTTGGAGCTGTAGCTATCAGTGGAAGTAAATGAGTTGCCACTAGTTACAACACTTTTTTTTTTTTTTTTTTTTTTTTCCCCGTAAGTAGCAGTAGTCAGGAAAAGTGGGATAGGAAAAAAAAAAATCAAAATAATTGGAAGGAAAAAATCTGAAGGTACAGCAGAGATGTCGTTTTTTTTTTAACAGGTAACGGTAGAATTTGAATAATTTAACCTTTAAAATGTTGTTTATTCTGTTGTGATCAAGAGGAAAAAATGTCACTTCTTTCTTTTGCTTATGCCATTTTACAGGGTATGATTACAGATGCATGGTGTAAGTGCTTGTGTACAAGGAGCCTTTAACTCAGTGAGGAGCCTTGGTATGCCAAGTATGTCATCCAGAGCAATTAAAAAAAAAAAAAAAAAAAGCAGGAAGAAAAGAAAAAATAAAATCACATTTGGATTTACCTAGCTTTACTCTGGGCATTTGGCTAGCAAAAACTAGGTAAAAGAAATTTGGCATAGAATAAAAAGAACTTTGGGGTTTATCGCCAAAACCATGGCAATCTATTTTCCTTGTTAAATAGGTATTTGTGGTCACCCCATCTCTAGGATTCTGCAATTGGTTGCTGCCCAGCCAGGTGCCATATGGGCTGGCAGCTCCCTTGGGTCTGGGAACAGGGGGTGTCTGCATAGGGGTGGTGGGGCAGGGTTAGGAGCAGGATAGCCAGAGGCAGCCCCAGCCCCAGACATTGGGCACCTCCCAGGGGACATACTGAGGTCAGAGAGAGTGTAAGGCTCCTGGCTGGACCAGCAGGGTGAGGCCTGGGCACAGGTAGGGCTGCTGATGCAAGTGGAAGTGATGAGTGATAACATGCTCTTGTGTGATAACAACATGTGCTGAGCTCGTACATCCTTTCTTGCATGTGCAGACGTGCTCATATTGCTGTTAGCCATCTGAAGCTGCAATCATAGGTGATTAAAAGAAATATTGGGACAACTGGTTCCAGATACCAGTCTTACATTGTGGTACCTCCTGAAGTCGGTTGTTATTCTGTTGCTTTTGCTTGAGGACATGAAGTTCAGACTATCATTGTCTGTCATACTGCATATTACATGTGCATATTACTATGTGCTGCCTGGTACTAGTCATTGCAGAGCTGGGAAGATCTTTACTACAAAGACTCATATTCATAGAGTTATATACATACGTGCTTTGCCAGCATTATTTCACCAGTTGTGGGAAGATGGTGGTATTCTTGCTGTTTTTAGTATTCCTGTTCTAGGAAAGCTAAAAGAAATGTGTTCACAGAAAAGTGAAAATGAATCAAAGATCAGATCTACCCAACAGCACTAGAAAAGGTCTTAAATTTGCCTTATGCTGCCTTATTTCAGCTTTCTAGAGGCCAGGTTGGGCTTGTGAACATGTCTAAAACATAATAAGGTGATATTACCCTTGTGCCTTCCAGAAAACAAACAAACAAACAAACAAAAAACCAACATATTTTCTGGAACGTATTGCTTCACCGGGTCTAGAATATATTCTATTATATGCTGTGCAACTTCAGATAGTCCACTGAAAAAACTTTGCTTGCCTTATGAAACATGGCCTGTAAGCATGCCTTAGGGCATGGCACTTGTGGGGCTAAAGTTACTGTACACGCACTGTATAGTTGCTTATACTTACTTCAACATAAAACAGCACATTTACACATTAGACAAGCACAAAATGGTCCATGTGGAACTACTTTCACTTGAGGCAGTCTCCTTGTAGAGGTCTGAAGTGTAAAGTGAATTTAGTCTTTTTTTTTTTTTTAATTGTACAAATAATCAGAAAAGAAAGTTAATTTGTATTCTTTTTCTGTTTTCAGGGCAGTGTGTGTGTGGGGAGTTTGCACTTTTTCTCTGCTCCTTTTTTTCTATTTTTTGGGGGAAGTGGAGGAAGGCTAAGACAAATTATCTTTTCTTAAAGATGTAACCCAATTTCCAAAGAAATATAAGATGTTATAAAGAATGGGGGAAAGTAAGCCTTAGTCTCTCACAGTTGAGTTGGAATGTGTAATGAGTAAATTTATTTTGTGTTTGTTTATGTGGTGCTTTTTGTTCAGATGGGTAGAAAGTGAAAAGGAAATGATTGTATTATGTTCATTGTCTGGGGTGGAAAAAGAATATCAGAAAAGGTGTTATTCATTTCTTTTTCCTGGGGAAAGTCTTAATCATTGGACATACCAGTGGATGCATATTTGAATATATTCCAAGATGAATCTTCCAGCTTGTATCACTTGCACTGTATTTGAAACACTGGCATATGTAGAGAGGTAGTTCAATACAGAATTAATCCCTTTGCCTTACAGGTTTGTTGTCCCTGAGAGTTTTTAAAAACCTTTTTCACTATCTTACCATCTAGTTCTTTCCATTCAAAAAATTATTTTTCCCTAAGGGATTTTCTAGAAGATGCTTGAATAGTAAACAATTCGAATTATTTGGATTTAGCGATTCAGGTGGAGGTGTGCAGTGGCAGATCTGATAAGACTGTGATTCATGAACAGCAGGTAGTAATTCAGAAACCAAATTCTGGTCCTTTGAGCTTGCAACACACTATTGCTTAGAGAAGAATAAAATAGAAGTCTCTCCATGAAGGCAATGGAACTACTTCTGAGAACGAACCCACTGGGTCCCAGGCACCATACTACAAAAGCATGCTGCAAGTAAATGCCTGCTGAAATAGCTGAGGATCTTTTATTTATTTATATATTTATTTATTTATTTATTTATTTATTTATTTATTTCCATGGCCATAAAAGCTTTGGCACTTGCTTTGCAAAGTCTATCATGTTTGGGTTTCATGGAGAGCTCAGGACTGCTTCACAAGGGGTGGTCTCTACAGGTGCCTGGGCCTGAATAGACAGGATAAGCTGGAAATCAGCCTTTCTAGCATGTAGTTCAGTATGTGTTAAGCCCCAATTTTAATTTACAGTCCATAATATAGTTGTTTTTTTTTTTTTTTTTTTTTTTGTCAGGGATTCATAAATCTCCATTTCATCTGTACAACGGCTGCATGATAATGGAGCTTTCTCTGGTGCTGCCTGTAAGAGGCACTAAGCCTGCCTCTTAGGACATGCAGAATTCAGCAGTAGGAATATCACCTGATGCCAGTCCTCACAGACGCACAGTGTTATTGAAAATGTGTTGGTGCCTCACATCGTTATGCGGGTCCATGGTCATTAAAATTTTATCATATAAACCCTGCCGTCTGGGCCGAAGAGGAATTGAGAGCTTTGGCAGAGGATGATCACATATTTTATCAGAATCTTCTGAAAGAGAAAAAACTGCAGGTTCAGAGCAAGAAGGAACCAGAATAACATTCCCTTTAATTTAAATATAATATAACATCAAACCCCTGAAATTGACATTTATCTACTGTAGTTCATTTTAACTTTTTCCCCAGAGTGGCTCAGTGTCCCATGGTTGCACAATAGTTCAAACCAGTTGCACATGATATAATTTTCATATGTTTCTCCTGCAAGGCAGCTATTAATCAAAGCATGCCACAGACAGCTGAAGTGGAAGGCAGCAAGCTATGGATTATAACAGTGATTTATCAGGGGTCAGTCTGTCAGATTAGTAGGTTTAGAGACTAGGCCATTTGTGATGTTTCCTAGCACAGATGCAGATAAAAACTGGCAGAAAGCTAATTAAGCAGAGTATTCCACAGGTAAGACAATTAGGAAGTTTCAACTAGGAAGACAACAACAACAAAAACACCCCTAGCCATTATTGGCCAAACTCTTTCAATTTGTTTTTAGCAAAGGATCAAATGAAAGGAGTTTGGCCTGCTTGTGTTTATACTGAGATTCTTTTTTATTCTTAATAACTTGGTTGTGTATGTAGGCTTGCCTTTCTAGTTCCAATTAAAAAGAAATTAGAACATTATACAATTAATTACTTGTTAAATATCTACGAAATGTTTAGGAAATGCTTATTCTGGAATGACTAGAAAATACGTGAAAAGGTGCATTTCAGCTGAATTTTCCATGGTGATAACCCATTCTCTGTGCATCACAACCTGACTGTGTATTTCAAGATAACTACCAGATAATCTTGGAGGTCTTTTTCAACCTTAATGATGCCATGATTCTATGACAAACAGAAATTATACCTATCTGCCTCTGAAGACAAAGGGAGTTTAAGATTTTCATCACCTCTTATACCAGGGTCTAGTTCTCGAAAAATGAGTACTCAAACTATAATACTTTAAATCCGTAGCCCATTTGCAAACTTCAGGCTCACACTAGTGAAAAGTGTTAAGGTCCATAGACAAAAGTTTCTGACCTGTACTCAGATAAATAAAACATACTTATTTGTTAAGTGAATAAATATGAAGATAAAAGCAGATCTATTGCAAGTAAAAGGTATTTCTATTCTCATATTTCATTCATACACAAACTATTTCAGTTTAGGTGGACTTCAATGATTAATGAATTCAGGAAAGGCAAACCCCAGTTATCCTGTGGGCAGAAGTAGAAGACTGGCATCTAGCTGTTCTTGTAACTGTTCTTGCTTTAAAAGCTAAAAAGGGTACCTTTTTCTGTAAAGAATTAGGACTAATGCCAAACACTTCAGAGGTACTTAAAAGAAGCACAAGTGTTTTCATTATTTAATGAAATTAAAGAGCAAAACAATATTGTGTTTTCTTATTGAGGAATAATGTTTATCACTGGATTTAACAACAGCGTGTTGCTCATGAATGTTTCTTCAGGATTTCTTCTTACTCTCTAATGTAACAATGGATTTAGATCAGATGGTTAACTAAAAGGTTTTTATCTTTGTATGTGTGTATATTGTCGCAGTGATTTTATTTCATTTAGGAGTTAAAAGTGCTTCATTTTTTCTGCTATTTTATTTTATTTTTATTTTATTTTATTTTATTTTATTTTATTTTATTTTATTTTATTTTATTTTATTTTATTTTATTTTATTTTATAAATGAGTGCACCTTTGTTCCTTTCCGTGTCAGGCTAGCTTTGTCTAAATAAAAATATTTTGTTATGTTAGCTTGCCTCACTTTTTTTTTTTAATAACTTAAGCAACAGTTTTACTCAGGCACTATACTGAGAAAATCTCCTGAAACTACAGACAAAGATACACTGATGTTCAGAAAACTATGTGTCATTTCAGAACAACTTTCTATTTTCAGCTGCATTTTTTTTTTTATATAATTATTTCTGCTTTTTTAGAAGTGAGCTATTCTGCATGTGCAAGAGAGAACTTGCACTAGAATGGCAAAAGGATTATGTAGAGAGGAGGAGCTGTCCCTTCCAGTGTGGCAATCCCCATACCTTCATCTTTTCCACCTTTGTCTTCTACAACACAGTCCCCCTGTGAAAGAAAGGTGGCAAGTGGAGCAGTGAGTTTGAAAAGCTTTGGATGCCATTCTTGGAGACACATTGCAAGTCTTGCAATTGTTTGTTGCAATGGGTTCAAACACATTAGAAAGAAATGAACCAGAGATTGTGCATAGGAGATTTCTGTTTGCTTTTTGTCTTTTATTATCCTCTGGATGATCTAGCTTTTTATAGGGATAATAATCATCTAGGTGAATAATATGGGTCAACTACTGAAAAATAACAGATTTCTCTTATCTGTTAAAAAAAAATAATAATCTGCTACGATTTCTAAATATGAAGAAACTACCAAAAATTCTACCATATGCCTATTTTCTATAAAAAATCAGCTAGATAACGACACTTCTGATCTTTGATTAGTATTTGTTGACAGGGTTGCTATCGAGTGCTTTATATCTAAAATTTGAAAATATTTTGGCACTGTCATTCTCCAGATATTTAGAACATTGTTTTTCTTGCTTGTGCTTGTAGGAGTGTTTTACATACTTGCAGCTAAAGTCTGCATCCTTATCCTTTTTAGAATGCATATAACTTTTTGAAATCTGTAAATTCATGAAATCCATTTGGACATGTTTTCGTGGATCTAGCAAAAGGAACTATGTGATCTCAGTACTCTTGTTTTGCTTAATATCACGTTGGTCTTAAGCCTTCATAAAGATTTGCAAATAATTAGCTAGAAAAATTATCAGTATTAACTTAATGACCTGTTTTTAATTTGTTCCATTTTCAAAACAAATAAAATCTATTTCAGTGCAATATTTGGTAAAATCAAATCAACACAAACATCAATTAGTAAAAATCTTGAGTCAGTCTGATGCAGATGGCAGGTATAATTTTGGCTTCATACAGTAAAAGTTTCACTAAAGTTAAGTAAATGAGAACATGGCTTTACATTCTAGGAAACTTGGCAGCCTTCACTAGGGGCATTTGTACCAGCTATAATCATCATCATTATTATTATTTCTTGCATTCCCTTAGCTGTGGGAAACATGATGAGTAAGAGCTGTCTCATAATGTATATTGATCACCCATGTATTAATCTATTCAAACAATATTTATCACTTGCTTAGCACTTTTCATTTCTTTAAACATGAATGCACTTTTAAAAGGCTGAGTGGGTTTGTATTTTTCCATTTTACTTATGGAGGAAATGAAGCAGAATGCGATTAAGTGACTTTCCCGAGTCACGACCTCAGAAGGGCAAGTGAAGGCCCTCCTCGTCCCAGAGCTGGAAGGGGAGACAAACTTGGTCATTTTCTTAAATGTGGCTATGTCTGCCGTTTCTGTAAAAGCACATTTTTTGTGTAAAAGCCTCTCTAAACATTTATTCTCTGAAAACAACAACTTCATCCATGCTTGCACTATCTCAGGTTTTTTTGCCTCTACCCTTCTCCATGCCATTTCTAGACTTGAAAGATGCATTCACGTGAATCAACCGCTGAGTATTTCTAGGGCTGAGTATGAGGTTTTCTTATTCATCCTCCTGATCGTGGCATACAGTCAATCTTAGGAAAAGGTGCTTGTAAGGGAGTCTAGTTCAGCACTTCAGTTTTACCAGAAGTAGTACTTCATTTTTATCTCTTTCTGCCAGTACTCTAGCAGGAGTTTTCTGGGGGACTGGGACAATGTTTTGCTGCAGATAAGATAATATAGTGCACACACACTGATTCCTAAAAAGTGTGCTTTCTAGCATACCATGTTGATAGCACAGCAAGTAAACAACAATAACTACCTTTCTGGCATACACATCCACAGCTATCGCTGAGGGACACTGCCATCTGAAACCTTTTCTTCCATGCTGTGCTACACAGCTGGGCATGGGCACTGTGATTTATGGTCCACTGACCACAGTTCCAGCTATCCTCCTTTGAACCAAATTTTTTCTTTTAAAGAAACCAGTCGGTGTTTTGTTCTTTCTTTGAAAAAATCAACTGAGTTTTCCACCAGATTTGTAAAGTCCCAAAGCCTTTTGTTACAACGACAAATACTTCTTCCATTGAGCCCTTTTACATGTCAGGGTGGGACCTTCCCCAGGATGATTTAAAGGCAAAAGACAGAAATGGGCCACTCCATGCTTCCTGTAAACAGTTTAGATGAGAACAATGTGCTAACAGTTCCATGCAGTTTTCAGAGGAGGCTGAATTTGCTGGATTGCTGAGTCACTGACAAGCTGTCGCGTGAAAGAGACAATAATTTCTTTCAATTAGAAGCTCATGCAGGCAGGAATATCTTTCAAATATCACAGAGATAAAATGGAAATCCTGCTCCATTTCAGTGCCTGATTTCTCTGCTGTTGTAGAACAAACGGCAGATAATGGAACTATGCATATTCTTACAGACATCAAACTTCTTCCCTCCCTTTCTTTTCCTTTCTTCCTTTCAATACTTCCTAAGTATCTTTTCTAAATTCATTTTACTGTTGGCTGACTGTCACTAGTTACCATAGCAACAACCTTTGGAAGCAGCAAGCCTGGGATGCCCGATGTGAGCATCTTCACATTTGAGTCTTGCCAAGGCTAGCTATTAATCCAGGGTTATATATTGGCTCAACACTGTAAGATTGCTCTATTTTTCCCCCCTTTAGCTGACTGCCAATCAGATTTTCCTGAGTTGGTTACTTTTCTTTCCACGCTTATCTACTGGGCAATCTGTTGTTAATTTTCACTCTGATCTTTTCATGTTGGTTATTTTGTAGGACTGGTTAGCTGAAATGTCTTTCTAGCTTAAATAGGTTAAAACATAATTGATTTAAAGAACCTCTTTCTCAGTTTGTCTGTTTTGTAGTGAAAAAGAAGGATTTGAAGTAATCTTGTTCTTTGGACAACTATATTCATAGTCAATCAGGGCAAATTTCACTTGCAAGCTGTTCTGATCTTTGATATGTTTAAATGCTTTGCATGATGTAACAGTGATTATTTTTTGCTAGGGTAAGGTGTAGGCAAATATATATAATGATAAAGTCTTTTGGAGACAGATGGCTAGTATAAAACATCTGTGAATGACGTAGCACCTAATGGCAGCAGTGGAAGAGTGGAACTGTCTTTAAAATTTTGTAAATCCACATACCTTCTTCATAAAACACCCCCTAATAGCAGCTTCCTGTAAAGCAGAAGTAGCAAAGTGGTTAAGAGTAGTTGGTTGGGAAATGAGAGCTGAAAGAGAAAACTGCAGTGCAGTGATTGGTTTGATTTGCTGAATAAATTGCTATGTTCAGATTCAATTTGTATCAATAGGCAAAGCAGTGTACACCTGCAGAGCCTGTCACACTTGGTATCCAAAACTCTGACACAGCTAGTCTTAAACAATCTTCACTGTTGTCAATAATTAAAGCCAAAAAGGCCCAAACACTAACCTTACAGTGTTTGCAATTTTATTCCATATACAAGAAAAAAAGAGAGTAATGTTTCCTGGGGATATTTTCTAAAAAACAAAACCAAAACAAAACCACTTTTAATAAATATATGTAATATTTTACTATTTTGAATGGATTACTTTAAAAATAGGCAAGAGGTACTGTCCATTCAGCAGAAGATTTTCTCTTTTTAAAATGTGACCAGAAGCTAGGAGAGTAGCGTACTGTCTCCTTAATACAGTATAAATTGCATTTTGATAATTTGCAGCTATAATGTAAAATGGATAAATGTGGAGTCTTTTACATTTGCAAGAGGCAACTGATGTTATTTGAGTAGCTACACTTGATTATAGTTATTAGTAGCTACACTTGATTTTAGTCAAAATCTTGGCTTTTTTTTTTTTTTTTAATTAAGGTCTTTTTTTTTTTTTTTTTTTTTTTCTTTTTTTTCTCAGTCCAGCACTAAATACAAACTTTGAAATGTTGCGTATTAACTACAATTGACATTTGTGATCTTGGGGTCAGGCTACTTTTTGAAGAAATGCAGTTGTGACAAATTTCAAAAAGCATTTTTGGCAGTTGCAACCCAAAAGACCTATGGAAGGTTCCAAAAACTCATTTTCAGACTTCCTTAACATTAGTTAAATTAACACTTGAATGTTTAATCAAAATGTTTGATATTTAAATATTAAACATTGCCATTTTTCTCTGGACACTTAAGCCAATATTAAAAGAGAGTGAACATGAGCATCTTTCTTAATTATTGTTAATGGTTTCAGGCAAATTCCAAGACTGAAATACCATCTAAAGGAAGTGCAATTCTGCTTACTCTTGGTAACAAATATTTTCACCATGTGAGCTCAAAATCTTTTATTTTGAATTGTTGTAGCCTTCTTCAATATGTAATTCTTTTATACCGGAGGGAAATTTGGTGTCATGATGCTCAGTTTTTGATGATTGTCAGAAAGGCTTCCTTCCTTATACAAATAGGAGTGACAGTTTGTGGTTGGAAGTCTAGTATGAATTTGGACTATATATAATTGAGCATTGTTGTTTAAAGAACATGTTTTGCCCTTCATCTAATGTGAGACCTTCACATCATAAGTCAAAAGTCTCAATAATACCCAAGATGTTAGAGAAAATTATTATTTTAAATTTGTAATTTAATACAAAAAGTACAGCTTTGCATCTGTTAAAAACAAACAAACACCAACGAGCCATCAAAAACAAACAAAAAATACAGCTTTGTTTCCAGTGGTGGATGAATGTCTTTGATGAAATCCAGAAGGCAGTACAAAAATAGGATTTTATTTTGGAAGACCGTTGACAGCAGGTCGTTGACCAGTCCATTAACCTGGGTTAAATTAAGCTCTTTAACCTAGATCTTTAACTTTGTTCACTAGTTAAATTGGTGGGTGTGCTGGCTCACCATACTTCCTTCAAGCTACACAGAAGGAACAATTAAACACTCTTTTATACGGCCGCTGCTGGAAACATCAGAAGCTGTGCCATAAAGTGCTTGGCTGAATGGCAGAACTTGTACCTACCTACCTGAAGAAATAAAAGAGATTTTTGAAATGGGAGTTCAGAGGCCAGTGGATTTATTGGCTGCAGCACTGAAGGTGGGAGGCTAAAAGTAAGAGGAGTAGTCAAGGCCATTCAGCTGTAAGGATGCCAAGACCCAAACCTCAAAACAAAAACAACCAAACAAAACAAACAAACAAAAAACCCACTTTTTTTTTCTGAGTTCTGGGATTTTTTTTTTTGCTGATAATGTTTGTTTCTGAGCATGAAATCTGTATTTTGTGTCCACTTTTCAGACAAAGTCAGGTGTCCTGACATTTACAGTAAGTAAATGGGATTGTGTAAAGGAAATATTTGAGGACTCCTTATTTTCTACTAACAGAAGCATCAAGTTCTCCAGTAATTGCAAAACATTCAAGGTAAAATATGTACGACTGCATTAATTATTGCAGTATATTAAAAACTAGATGGTTTGCTGTACTTGTATCATGCTTCAGAAATACGATCTTTTCTTACACCATTTTTAATACATCGTTTTGTCAAAAATGCCATAGGTATGCAGCACTTGCCATACCATGCATAGAAAGGTTTGCCTACATTTATGTCAAATCTATGTTCATTTATAGCACTGTATAAGGCACTTTAGCCAAAAGGCATTTGGTTCCCTGGTGCCAGTGTGTGCTGCCAGCTTCTGTTGTTTTACTGTATCTGTGTTCTTGGTGGATGGGCAACAGTCCATCCCTGTCTTCCTCTACTTTTGGGGAGCTTCATTCTTTTCAATCATGTTAATGAAGGTGAGGAATTTTTTTCTACACATCTTTATTGACTGTTAGGCTTTTCAGTGGAGGTATAAGGTTCTGAGTTTTGATTTCTTCTTGTTTTTCAAACAAGAAAAGAAGAAGCATTGGCTTACAGAACAAAGCAGTTCAGACAGAAGATGTAAATGATGATTCAGAAGAGGTTTTCAATTAAATGCCAATAAGCATGATCATAGGTCATTCCTACTCGGCTATTTCTTGATCAGTTAACAGAACTCTGTATATGTTATCCAGTGCCATTATTCAATGTTTGTGATGGAGACAGTTAAACAATAAAAGCCAAATGCCCGAAACAGAATTACTATGCTAGTCATGCAAATATTCCTCTGTGTACAGAGACAGACAGCTTGCAGAGGCTGTGGCTTCTTGATAGGTAGGTAAAGACCTACGAGTTGAGAAGAAATTGAGAGGATGTTCAAGGCTGTTTCTGTTTTTCTTGCTTGTGAGGGAAAGGATAATGAATAACAGCAAAACAAGTCTAGCAGTTAGAAGCAAGCTGCTTTTTCTGCCATGTGACGATTATTTGCTTCATTCATGCCTTGTAAGTCTGCAGGTTGTTGTCAGTGTTTTTCTTAAGTCTTCCAGTACAGAGCCCTGGAGCATACCCACACTACTTGTTCTTGCAAGTATATTGAAATAATGACTGTGATTCAGGCTGAGGTGAATGGAAGAGGAAGAATTTTCTAATTTGTAGTGATTTTTCATGAACTTGCATTTACTTGTTCTTCACAAAGATTTTGTTTGTTTGTTTGTTTGAATTTGTTTCCCGGGTGTTACCCTAGATGTGTTGTTTTTTACTTTAAACCAAGTAAAGCCATGTATTTCATAGGGAATTTTCAAGGAAGAAATTTTCAAGAGGCCAGATTTGCTATTGGCTTTCTGTACACGTTAGTTATCACAGAGTTGTATTGATACAGACCAAAATGGTAGTAGTTACATATCCGAAGTGCATAAAAATAGATAAAAAGCAGTAATTTGTGAGGAGTTTGCTCACGAACCCTCTCAAATGATAACAACTGCATCAGTTTTTACAGAGACTTGTGGTGCTTGAGGACATTTTCTTCAGGAGTAAAGCTGTTGAGGGCATTGTAACATTGTTACATTGTAACAAGTGGGACAGATGAGTTGGTGAGCTTTCTGTGTGGATGACTTACACCTGTGTGAGAGATGTGTTGCTTGCTTTCTCCCATTTTTTAATTTTATCATTTATTTATTTATTTTCAATTTGGGACAAGGATTGGCTGCAGCTGTTGGACTTCCTTTACATTCTGGCCAATTAAACATACTGCTGTGCAAAACTGTAGTTGTACGTTCTTCTTCACAGACATTTTGGGGTAGAGTCATCCAGTACTTATCCTTGACTTCACTGAGAACTCATTTGCAAGACACAGTCATTTTAGGTACTTGACAGTGATTTGATTGGTTATTATTTTGTTTCAATCAGATCATGTATTGCATGTGGCTGCAAACTGAAAAGACTTCATAAACACCTGTTACAAACTGCATTTTTATTGAGTTAAATTTAGATCTAACGTATTTTTAACCTTTGCTATCTGTGACTGCTTTTTTTTTTAATGGGATTTTTTTTTTTTTTTTTAATTTGCTTTGTTAGGATCTTTCTTAATTCCTGTTAAATACATAGGTTTTAATATAAATTGAGAAATGGAGATGAGCTACTTGTTTATGCATGTTAGGAATCTGAGGTCACCAGGTGTTTTTTATGTTACGTTATTTTAATTTGTATTTTTATTTTAATCTAAGTTTTTAATTGACAGATAACATTATTTGCAACAATACATAACTAATGAGGGCAGTGGGTCCCACTAGTGGCAATTACCTGCAAGTCATGCCCAGTTTGCATTCCCATCTGGTATCATCATTAGTTTCATTTGTATAACAATGACATTCTATTTCAAAATGTATAGGCCAGTAAGATATGCCATGTTTGAGAATGTAGGGATTTACAGCATTTGATGCTTTAAAAATAAAGAGAGAATCTTTCCCAGTTGCTTTTCATGCAACTCTTTGCAGAATGAAAGCAAACCAAATAAGCATCAAGAAAAACCTGGCATATTTTTTGTGTGTGTGTGTGAGTTCATGAGATAGTTTGAAAATGTCAGATAAAGGCTATGTTATTCTTTTCATTTTAACCAGAAAATTCTCAGCAATATCTATGTAGCAGGAAGATGATATTCATCAATTGTTACATTATATTCACAGTTTCTCTCATTTCCCAAAATGCACAGCTGCTGTGTCATTTTAAGATTTAGAAGTCACCACATTTATGTTTTAACGATCAATGGCAGCTGTTGATCTGAGTCATTAATGAGATTTTGACTTCATCTGCATTTAAACCTTGTGTATTCTGCAACAGAGTATGCTTGGAAAATGAGATTTCTCTCATGGTTATAACAAAGAGTTTTACAGGCTTGAGCTGAGAGGATTCACTCTACCCTGTGGAAGGTTACATAGTACAAACTTTCTGTTAAATGAGAAGGGGCAGAAGGAGAACTCTTGCTGAGTTTTCAAATACTACCCTTTGGTCTATAAGCACATAGAAAATGGCCCTAAGGTGAAGGTATCTGCCACTTCTATGTTGAGAGTGAAAATGTTTTGAGTAGAAAAGTCTCCTCAAAGTGAAATGTGATTTTGTAGCTCACTCATTTATTAAAATGCTATCTATTACACTTCCTTTGAGGGCAGCAGAGTACCTTGAGAATGACAGATTGAGTGCATACAATGTCACTTGGGGAATGTTTAATATAATGTCATAGATATTTGGATATAATAAAACTGTTCTTAAAAATGGCAAATAATGACCTTCCCAAACAATCTTCAAATTGTACTTCTGATGCGTAATAAATCCCTCCTCATAGTTAAATATTCTGGTATTTAAAATTTGTTGTATCAGAGGTTTTATGTATCAGTAATACCTTGTTTATAGGTTAATAGAGAAAAAATATATTTTTTCAAACAACAGAATGAATTTCTAATAGGTTTCCCTTCTTGCACTCTGCCTTTTATGATGTATGTATTTCATTAACCTTTCTGTGTTTTCACTAAGAGACTTGTTCTGTCTACTTCAGATCCTTGAGAAATTGTACTGGTTAATTTCTCCTTACCAATAGGCTATAATTCCAAATATAAAAATATGACAGAATCATCCAAATTAAGTGTTAGTGAAAACATGAAAAACAAAGAACAAAGAACAAATGGAAAAAAAAAAAAAACAAAAACAAAAACAAACAACACCCACAAAACAAACAAAAACATTCTCAACTACAAAGTTTTCTTAAAGGAAAACTGCTATAGTGTTTTATTTAGTCCTCCTGAACTAAGAGTGGACATAGGTGCTTCACAGGGAACGAACATGGTTCTTAGGAAAGTCTTACCTTTTTCAGATGATTACTAATTATAGTCTAAACAGGACAGTCACTGTTGGAAAGTCTAAAGTACTACGTATTAGGACATGTGAGAAGTAGCTTGGACGAGCTATGAGAGGATGCTAACATGCAATTCTTTGTGAATATTGAAACCAAACTACTATTTCAGATACCTTAGTTTCTTGAAGATAACATCTACTAAGTGGGTCATCTTGTCATAAAAGGAAATCAGGTTAGTCAGGCAGAACCTGTCCTTCATAAACCCATGCTGGCTGCTTCTGGTCACTCAATTGTCCCATATGTGCTGTGTGATGGCACTCAAGATGATCTGCTCCATAATCTCCTCTGGGACCAATGTCAGGCTGCCAGGTCTGTAATTCCCTGGATCTTACTTCCTGACTCCTTGATTGGAGTCAAATTCACTTCAATCTATACAATCACAAAGAATCATAGTTGTAACTATTCTTGTAGAAAAAAAATGTACTAAAACATTCAAAGCCATGACATAATCATTGCTTTGTAAGTGGTTCATTATTCAGAGTTAACTTTGTTGGATTATGCTTGGCATAGACAGTTCAGGAATAGACATTGCTTCTAATTTGGCCAGAGAAACTAAGAAAAATGAAAGATAATATTAAAGTTGAAAAGAGCAACATCTTTATCTTTTTCAAAATCTATCCAGTGCTGATTAACATTATTTCTTCATCCCATTTGTTCTATACAAATCTTTTGATTTGGTCAAGTGCCTACTTTCAGTTCTTCAGCATCATCCTCTCCTTTACAGTTTAGTTTATCCTTTGGATTTTGACATGCTACATTGCAACTGTAGCCTGTGTTAGCCCCAAATCTTGTCACTTGGGCATTGCAGAATTAAATAACTAGTTAGAATTTCATACAAATAACTATTAATGTACCAGTCTAATTCCCTTGAAGAGTTTATGGCTATTAGAAAGTTAGTCCCAGTCCTTTATGAGCTTGGGTATAGGACAGAATGTCCATAACCCCTAGGTGCCTGGCATCATCATCTAGATGTTGAAAAACTCAGACTGTAATGTGCTTAGGACTTTCCCCATCTATTCTCCTTTATCATGTTTCAGGAATTGCAGTGGAAAGTGGCAGAAAGTCCTTGTGATAATGTTGTCCACTAGCACCCTCATCTTGTGAGATAACTGGCTGCTTTCTACTTAAAGACCTTTTGGAAGAAATGAGTAAGCTAAAAATACTGTTCTTATGTTTGAATGCGGACTGTTTTGGAGATTAGGGGAACGGAAATGAAGAACAGTTCAAGAGAGAGCTGTTTACCATGAACTGAAAACTCAGTATCATAAACTAAGTGAAAGATTGATCTCAAATGTCTATCTTAGCAGTGGTTCAACAGAAAAAGTCATATTACTCCACAGATTGCTTTGCTTTTTCATCATCTATCTTACTATCAATGATAATTAAAAGCAAAATCAAACAAACAAAATGAACTGTATGTGCTAACTGTTTGCTGAATATCTCTTTAATGCCCTTTATAAATTTAGGGCTTAGAAAATTGACCTTCCTGGTTGAAATAACTACTGGCTAAGAGCAAAATCATGATTTCAGGTCTTATCCTACAGATACCTTACACATGTAGGTAGTGAATATCATGGGATTAATTATAGTAGCTGCACATCTTGGCCCTTGGACAATTCAGAGTCTTGAGTAGAGGCTGAGGCTGATTCTAAGATGTGAGTAGCTTTGTTAAAGCCATTGCAAATCTTGTCCGATATTACCTGTGTTTTAGTATTGGACAATTTTAAAGTTCATTCCATATCAGACAGCATATCTGAACAAAGATATATTTTAGGAAGTAATATTCAGAATTAGGCTTATGCTGAGACAGCAGTAGAAGCAGAAAAATTATCTTTGTTATTGCTAGAATGTCATGGTTTATTTTAGTGTTTAAAAAAAAAGGCAAAGAAAAAAGCTGATATGCATAAAGCATATATTTTTTTGTTAAATATGTTATATTTATATTTAAGTGTTAGTTATGCTTATACTTGTATTAAATGTGGTCAAGCTTTTTCAATTGCTTAACCAATTTCATGGAAATGTGGCTTATGTCTTGATGAGATCTGCAAAACAAAAAAAGCTTTCCTTTACCATTTTTGTCTTCCAATCACACTATTCCTGATGAAATGCCAAAGAAAAAGGAGCTTTTCATCTTTAGGAAAACCAATTCAGAACCATTAAGTATAGCTCAATTTCTTGTACTGATGGGAAAAAAAAAATAAATTGTTTTTGGATTGAGGATAAAACATAGTATATACCAAATCCCAAATAATGTATAGGGAAAGCTATGAGCAAATGAAAAAGTTCTGCATGGAATTTAATATGATTCTGTATATTATATAAAGTTCTAATAGAGCATAAAATTTAGTAGGCCTTTGTTTCAATACACTCAAGATCATCGCAGTTTCACCCTTGCCACTAAAGCCCAACTTGTAATTGGGTAAATAATGTTTTTAGATTTGGAAGGTTCACTTTGAAGAAGTGCTGGGTGCTATCTTACCTGCACATTCACTCTTTTATCATTTAAAATATACATTAATTCACTTTTCTGTTTTCAAAAGACATTTTTCCATAATGGGAACAAATGTCTTCTCATTGTTACTTCTTCCAAAAACTAGTTTTCAGTATACAGTGACACCATACAAAAGCATGCCTTTTCTTATGCTGAAGTCTATCCATCCATAGATCTTTTCATGCACACTTTTACTTAATCTAATTGGATCTAAACTTCTAACATGAAAAGATTATTTTCATGGTAAGGGAACATACTTATCCAATACAAAGTATAGGAAAAAACAAAACAAAACAAAAAAAACAACACCATACTATGTTATTTAGATTTAATATGCAAAACAAGATGAGAGCATACATGTGTAACATGGATAACATGGATGAGGTAATATTACTCTGGGAAACCTAGTTTTGCACAACCATAAATATTTTATCATTTATTTTAATAGTTAGCTGACATTTATGCTTCTTTGCTAAGAAAGGGAAAGTAAATTAGTTGAAATAGTTTTTATTAATTGTATAGATTTTTCATATGAAAATAATATTTGACTTTATACCATACTTTTTAACTGATGACAACATTTACAACACAGGACTTGACTTGAAATATAGGCTGAAGAACCTGAAGAGGTAGGATGGTGTATTTACATAGTTGATCACTATTTCGCAACATTTTTTTTCATGAGCTAAATCTGCTCTCCTGATATCTTGCTACCTTTTCACTATATGAAATACAAAGATATAGAAGCTAACTTAAAAATTACAGCTGTTAATACTGTATTTAGTCAGCATTAGAATCCATTGTTTCCATTTGTGCAGCATTTAATGAGGTAAAAATGCAATTTACTCTTTTCCCAGTAGGTGGCTTTCAAATGAAAGGTTTTTGTTTGTTTGTTTGTTTGTTTGTTTGTTTCATGATTGTGGAATTGTTATTTGAGCTCATATTTGTAAATAGTCATAGGCTGGAATTCAAAGGCTTGTATTCTTAGAATACCAGCAGTATTCATACTTTTTATTATCCCACATAATATAGGATCCATTTTTTCTAGCTTTTTAACATTAAATTCCTTGTTGTTGCTAATTAGGTCTTTCTCTTCTGCAATTGACTGTTGCACAACAGTAGCATAGTTACACCAGAGTGTTTTAAATGCATGTCCTATGTACTAAATTCAGCCTAAAAACAGTCTTGCAGACTACCTGTAAATCTACAGGCATATCTAAACCACATGATGAGTGCAGCATGGATATTTCAGAAAACAGCACTGACACAAGTCATTAATCCACCTGTTTTTTACAGCATTTCGTAGGATGTACCAGCTCAAGCCAGGAAGGGTAGAACATAAACTCTTTATGCTACTGTAATATTTTTCCTAAAGAAGAAGAGCCTAAAGAAGAATAAAATTAGGACCATGCCTGATTGACATGTGTGACACATGCACCTGGAAGCACAGAAAAGTAAATAGCACAAAAGCAAAAACAATCACCGGGGCAGGAGAGGAGACAAAGTACACAACATCTTTCCTTTCTAGTTACACCGTAGTTTATTTGTGTCTGCCATCTTCTCTCAAACATAATCCCAAGGTCAGCTATCTCAGGGTTTCTGTGCAGTGGTCATCTCCTGAGCACTGTCCAAAACCAAATTTTCTCCAGGGCAGTTACAGCATTTTCTTTACCCAGCTAGCCCTACAAACTCAGCTGCTTAACATTCGCCTGCTCCCAATATTTTCACTTACTTTATAGCTACCCCACCCCCGAGAATTTAGCAGGTTTTGTGCTGGGTAGGTGTCAAATGAAAGCAATAGGACCAGTAAATAGAACCTGTATAAAGGTACCTGTATGGTTTATCTCCCTGCTATCTAGTTAATAGCTTCTGTTGAATGAGGCTTGTGACAAGATTCAGTTGAATCTGAATCTTAGAAAATTGTAGGTGGTTTTAATGCTATATAATTAAATTGGCTTTTAGTATACTACTACTAATAATAAATAGACTACTACCATTTCCCTCCAAAACCTTTATACTTATAATACTTAAAGACTTTTTCTTCCCTTTCCCTCTGAGAATGTAATGAAATTAATAACAGTGGAAGGAAGAATTATTTGGGAATACTGGTCAAAATTAACAATCTTGATTCCACCAAGTATATTTCACACTCTCTTTTTGATTCACTTTTTCGGTTAACATATCTAATTTGGGGAAAAGCTCTATTATGCTTGTGTCTGCCATTATTTACTTGCACGGAAAATCTTCATATAGGAAAGAACTAGGGAAAGGAAAGCCCATGAATGAGAAAATAAATGGTTTAAGAACAAAAGGTGGGAGAATAATGTTATAAATTAGACCACACAATTTACAGGTCTATTGTAATTATTTTATTAATCAAGTAAGCAGACACAAGCAAAACAGCGCTGGGCGGCTGGGGAGTCTCCGCTCCGCAACAGCACGCACCTTCCCTTTCCAGGGTAGCTATTTTATAGCAGTCGAGTTCCAGCTTATCGAGACCTATTGAACTGGCTGAGGCTGCGCAGTTTATTGTTGAGAGGGGGGGTCGTTGTTCCTCTGCTGGTGTTCACACGTTGTGCTCGTATTCAGGTGGGGGTAATGAAGCGGCAGACAGGATGTCTGGTTTCACTCAAGGATGTGTATCCAATACTCCCTCCTGTTATCTGCTTGCTTTAATCCTCCCCTTTACCAAGGCCGTTAATTTGTACAACCTTATCTCTTCAGCAGTTTCTCCAAATTCCTCAAAGACAATGAACAAACCCCCCACTAATTTATCACAATCCCTCCTTTTTCTTTTTCTAACATATTTTGTTCATTGAATTTTTGCAATATTTGCTTGCTGAGCATTAAAGTTTCTGCGTTGTCCTCCTCCTGCTCAAGAGATTCATAGTTAGCACGCACAAGCATAAGATGAGCAGCTTCTAATCGACTTTTAACAATTGCGATTACTTGATTGAATATACATGGTCCAAAAGTCAGTGTTAATATAAGTAACAACAAGGGGGCCCTGCTATGGTTGATAGCAGGGTAGTAAGCCAAGGTGAGTAATTAAACCAGGATTCATACCAATTCTGACGAGCCTCATTTTCCCTTTTGTGTTTTTCTAATCCTTCCCGCAATTTAGTCATTGTATCTCTTACCACCCCAGTATGATCTTTACCAGATGGTATTCAGCCACTGTGTGATGGGTATACATATACTCTTCAGTGTGGTATAGAATCCTTGGTATAATGACCACCTGTACACAAAAATCATGAGATGTGTTAAACAATTTTAAAGATAGGCAAGGAGTGACTCCCAACAATGAACATACCCACCTAGTGTTATTTGCAGGAATTAACCATTTATGTGTTTGGTCCATTCTTATTTTTATTTTTTTCAGTGGCATGGCACAGATCATTTTTATCTCTTGGAACTGTGCCGATACATCTACCTTTTCCCGTAACTTGGGTCAAAGTTATCCCAATTTCCTGACCCCAACTGCACTTGGAAGAATTTGAATATGGGGGCTTAACACTTACACATAGCCAGTACCCTTCAGTTATCTCCTCGGGAACAACCCCTTTCTTTTTTCACAATGCTTGGAAGCAGTGTGGGAAAGGATAACTCTGTCAACTTACTAGAAAACACTGTAGTAGGTTGGGCAGTCCCAGGTATATTTACAGTCTGGACAACCAAACCTTCCCTTAGTAACTCTTTATTAGGCCCGACTACCTTGGAAGTCTCGGGTTTTCCCTTCTTTATTAGTATGAGTCCTCCCCTATCTGTTCCGTGTTCGTAAAATCTGACATTTTTCCTAGTACCCAGCTAGTATCGTCCGAGTTTGTTATATTTATATATAGAACCTTGCAAATTTCTTTATTTCCGTGGAAGGTTCCTGTATACCCTATACCATGCCCTCACCACCTGTAACGGGGATCCAATTGTCGGTTACAACTTTGCAGCCCATATCCCACTTGTAAGAATTTATCCCGACCAGCCCCAAGTGTGCAGTCTGTAGCAATGGTTTCACACCCCCGGTATGCACAATAATACACGTTCAGGCATTTACAGTACCCCCTTCCCAGGTTAGAACTTGGGCAGAAATAAAATCCCACATATTCCCAGCATCGGGGCCTCGAGCCCCCCCCGATGTTATCTGGGTTGCAATAACCTGTTGATCTTCGAATCGACTTAAAGTCCATTTAAAAGGTTGGTGGGGGTGGTGTTGAGTCGCTATGCAGGATGAAATCACTGCGAGAACCCCCAAATACCGATAGGAATGGCTGAGGCCCATGTCTTTCCCCACTTATTCACTCCTCTGCCTCACTCGTCAGTTGGGTTGCAGCCAACTACGAGGTTTTAGTTCTTCTCGGCAGCAGTAGTGTTCTTCAGGGGAGAGCCTCTACCTTAACCCACGGTACCTATCGAGTTCGTCACAATGTGAGCTTCAGGTCTTTGTTTCCTGGAGCGATCTCCCACATCTTGTCACAGGTGGGTCCTTTAACACGGCTGGCATGTGTCCATCCTTTCTCCGCAGTCCAAACGGCTGTTTCTGTAGTAAGCAAAACAACATAGGGGCCTTCCCCATCGTGGTGTTAAAAAGAGTCTCTTTCAAAGTCTTCATTAGAATTGAGGGTGATCAAGAGCAATTCCAAGTCATAGGGCATACCATATAGCATTTCAAAAGGAGAAATTCCTACATCAGTTCTGGGCTGCATCCATATGTTTAACAGTGCAAGGGGTAAGCATTTTACCCAAGAAGCCTTAATTTCCAGCATAAGTTTTGTTAGTTGTTTCTTAATTTCACCATTCATTCGCTCTACCTTTCCAGAAAAGGAGGGGTGCCAGGGGCTGTGAAAATCCCACTCAATCTCTAAGGCCTGCTTTAATCCTTGCAGTAAAACTTTACATTCATTCAGTCACATGGTCAATTAGGACAAACAAGTAACTCAGTAAAGTCTACCTGTATACTTTGGAAAGGTCAAAGCCCTGGCTCCCGTCCCCCTCTAGATAGGATACAGAAGACCTTTTTTATTTACCTTTTGACATATAGTACATCCTCTGCATGTGTGCTTCCCTAAAGTATATATTCCTACACAGACATGCTTTCTTAGAACAACATCACACATTGCTTGCACCTCCCAATGACTCTTCTGATGTAAAACAGTTAATATTTGCCTCATTATCACTTTATTCAGCATTTCTCTCCCATTGGGGAGTATCCATTTTCCTTAAAATGATCCACATATTTGTAACATTAATACCTCCTTGGGAGGTTGTAATTGCTCCAAAACCTTTTTTAGAATTTACCCAAATAGATAGGTGGCCCTGTAAACCCCTGAGGTAAAATTGTCCACCTATATTGTTGCTTCCACCCCCATTTCAGAGTCTTTCCAGTCAGAGGTGAATATACGTTTGCTCTCAGGGCCTGAGAGCACTTCATTAATAACACTGTTATTCCAGTCTAACAATTTACTATTTGAATGCCCAATTTAATCATCAAATCCCTTCCCAACAAGTTAGTTTCCGCCTTAGATACATACAATAATTGCCCAGTGATCATTTTATCCCCTGGTCTCAGCTTAGTATTCCCCAAAAGTGGCACTGTTATCCCAGTACCTTCTACCCCCATCACATTTAGGGTTTCATTAGATAATTTAATCCCTGAAGCTTTACAAGTCAGTAATGACTTAGCTGCCCCAGTGTATTGGGTTTGCTGGCAAGGTTCGGGGGGTGTGAGGGGTGTGGGGGTGCGAAACTGCAGTGGCAGCCCCCGTGAAAAAACAAAACAAAGAAAAGCAAAACAAAAAACAGAAACCTCCCCGTGGTAGGTAAGGGACAATTTCATCTGGCCCCAAAGAGGACCACTGCTGCCCAGAGCCAAGCCATGAGCAACACAGTCCGTGCCTCTGTGACAGCACACCCACGAAAACAAACAGACAAAGAAACGAACAAAACCCTGCTGCTCAACAGCAGTTGGGAGAGCGAGAAACCCCCCCGCAGACACCAAAGTCAGTGCAGAAGGAGGGGGAGGAGGCGCTCCAGGCGCTGGAGCCGAAGCCCCTCTGCGGCCGCTGGAGAGGCCCCTCGTGGAGCAGGCTGTTCCCCCCTCCCTGATGCTTGGGAAACTGAACAAACACCACAGCAAATATGCAAATATACCAAAACTTCTAGACTGTTACTTAGATAATACCTACATCACCTTTCCCTGCTCATTCAACTTCGAATACCTTTAACACTTTCCACAAACCTTTTAACACTTCCTTTATCTTTCTCTAGCCTTTACTTTTCTAATGCCGACATCAAAGGCTCAGTCAGGGGCCAACTTAATTCCATACCTTTTCCCTCCAAGATGCTGAATATACAACATTTCATCCTGTTTTCCTTCTCTCCACAAAAACATTGACTGTAATATGGTGTTATAATTAGTAGTTCCATTTAGGGGCCACTCCGCTCCATCCTCTAGTTTATAAAGTGGCCACCATTGATTACAATATTTGATAAGAGTTCTTTTACTTTTTGTACCCTCTCACCCCACTATATCCCTCCAATGTGTTAGTATACACCCTAGGGGGCTTTTCCTCGGGGTTTCTTTGCTTTGAACATTTCCTATTGTTATCTACAGTGGTTAATATTCCACTGTTTTCCTAGAAGCTCTTTACTAGTCAATCCCAATCCCTCCAAAATTCACAATATATAGATACACAAATAAAATCAAACCACTGTAAATTAACTGCCTGTTGACAATTACACTGAGGACATTTAAACCTGATGAGCCAATAATATGCCTGGGCAAATTTTGTTCCCTTAGACATACACCTCAATGGCAGTTCTTATATTTACATATTTACATATTAACATATGAATAAAAGAATACTTTAACAAAAATGCCCGGGCTTTTATATATACAATATACAATGTACAGTTATTATTCCAGTTAGAATTATTCCTCAGCAGCTGCAAACATCATGCCAGTTGCCATTAAAGCTTGCTTACCGTCCTCCTGTCCTTTTCTTAAAATCTCGGACATCCCCAGAGTTAATGGGGATGGCCACATATTCCATTCCTGGCTGGGGTCCCCCCATCGCTATTTCTCGTAGAGGATATAATCCGTCCCTTAAAGCAGATTTCTGATTTCTTGCCCTGCTTCTGGTTACCGGCCCCTGTGTTTCATGATCCGATTCCGATTCTCCTGGATTAGCTAATTCGGGGAGTCCATTAAGGACGGGAGCCGTTGGTGCGGGCGGTGGAATATAGGGCGGGGGTGGTTTCGGGACTTCTAAGTCTTTTCTCTTTTTATCCCGCCCTCCTTTTTCTTTTAGAGGATATAGATGCATCCTCACATCCAAATTTATCCAGAGGTGCACATACTCACTTTCTTCTAGACTAAAGGGTTCCTTTGAGTTTACATAAATATTTAGGCCTGACAAACCCAATCTTCAAAAGACCCAAATACAGGCCAGTAAAGGTGGTCTCCTCGAATCTGTTTACCACCCCAAACTTCAACACAATAATGTATCATTTTTACTTTATTCCTTCCCCGCCTAAAAGGGGAATCATCCCAATTCTTAATCATTTGTCCTAACGGACTATCAGAAGGAACAGAGGGTATCCCTACAGCATTGGATCCCTCCCTCATGGGGCCAGAAGGCTTACTTTTCTTCTGTCCCATCTTCCGGAGCACCTTCACACACACACACACAGCGCTTCCCCCTTTTCGTGGCCCAGTCCCTCGCGGGAGGTGGGAACCGCACTACCGAGGGGTCCGCACTCGCTTCGTCCGCACTTGGACGTCTCAAATGTCGTGCTCCGGGATACCCAACCCCAACCGAACGGAACACCGGCCTATACTTACCCACCCCGTGGGTCTTCGTTCGGGCTTCGTGCACAAAGGTTGCCTGGGGTTTACCGGTTTTATTTGCTTGTGTCTAATTTTGGGTTCGTCGGTGAAGGGTTTGAATGAAAGTAGTCCTAGCGAAGGCCGCTGAAATCAGCGGGGCGCCCCCTCCGAAGGTCTTTCAATCAGATTTGCCTTCATCCGAGTCACGGCACCAAATTGTTATAAATTAGACCACACAATTTACAGGTCTATTGTAATTATTTTATTAATCAAGTAAGCAGACACAAGCAAAACAGCGCTGGGCGGCTGGGGAGTCTCCGCTCCGCAACAGCACGCACCTTCCCTTTCCAGGGTAGCTATTTTATAGCAGTCGAGTTCCAGCTTATCGAGACCTATTGAACTGGCTGAGGCTGCGCAGTTTATTGTTGAGAGGGGGGGTCGTTGTTCCTCTGCTGGTGTTCACACGTTGTGCTCGTATTCAGGTGGGGGTAATGAAGCGGCAGACAGGATGTCTGGTTTCACTCAAGGATGTGTATCCAATACTCCCTCCTGTTATCTGCTTGCTTTAATCCTCCCCTTTACCAAGGCCGTTAATTTGTACAACCTTATCTCTTCAGCAGTTTCTCCAAATTCCTCAAAGACAATGAACAAACCCCCCACTAATTTATCACAAATAATACCTTAATCTCTCCGAGAGAGTTAGAAAGGAGAAAAAAATGTGGTAAAGAAACTGTGGAGAATTGGAGGCTTATGAAGAAAAGTGTCTCTTGTTTGGAGATATTGCATATGTCTTCCAGCTGCAGGATGTGAAACAAGATGTCAATAGCATAGCTGGAGGTTAAGGTAGGGCTTTAAGACAATTGGGACACATGGAATGAATTGCATAGCTGCCACAGTGAAAATTTATGTGTTTCTGCATCTAGAAATTTCACAGTTGCTCCAAATACATGCGCAGTGGTATATTGCTTATGGCAACGATTATGCTAATTGACAATAGATGAGGCACTAATCCAGTCAGCTAACTGGAATGGCGTAGAGTGAATTACAATAAAGAATAGGATAAATATTCTGTGAAAGGGAGGACCAAAGTTCTACTAGTAGGATTTCAGTAAGTGGATCAGAGTAGTGATTCATTGTTACAGCCTCTCTTCAATATATGTCTCAAGACAAAATGCAAACAAAACAAAGCAAAGAACAAAATAATCAAATAGCTGGAGACGGAAAAATCCATTTCTAGGGATCCTTTCTCCAAATTCTTTTTAGAAGTATTTTTTAAATCATGAAACATGGCACATAACCTCTTTTTCAAAACTTTTTAATGGTTAGTCTGTGTAAGATTCCCAATAACATCAAGAGTTGTAAGTGCCGAGTCCTTCTTTGAATCTTGGTAAGGTCTTGACATCAGTGACATCCTGTGGCATTGAGTTCCATAATCTAATTATGTGCTGCATTAAAAAGTATGTCCTTTTATCAGATTTGAAGCTGCTGCTTTTCACTTTCACTTAGTGTCCTTTTGTTCTTGAATTATGAGATGCAGGACTGCAGAAGCTCCTGATCTATTTTCTCTTTGCCACTTACCATTTTTATACTTTCATCGTATCCCTTCTTATTCATCTTTTTTTTTTTTTTTTCCTAAGGTTAACAATTCCATTTTTTTCCAGTCTTTTCATATGAAGGCTTCTCTATATGCCTAATTATCACAATCACTCTTCTCTGAATACCTTCTAATTCAGTAATATCCTTTTTGTGATGGGGTGACCAGTACATTACACTATTCCAGAGGAGGGAAAATTATTGATTCATATAATGACATTATATTTTCTTTCTTATTCCCCAGCTCATTTCTTATGCATCTTAACATTTTACTTGCTTTTTTGACTGCAGCTGCACATTGAACAGGGCTTTTCATTGAGCTGTCTGTAGTGGGGCACAGGTGTTTTTCCTAAGTTGGTGCTATTAATTGAGATGTCTGGTAAAGTGAATGATTCCTTACAGTTTTTCTCACCAATATGCTTTACTTTGCATTTAAATAAATGATTTTCACCTCTTTTATGACTGCCCATCCATCTAGCTTGGTCAGTTACCTCTGAAGTTTCCTGTCTTCTTTATACTTGGTTAACAGTCTTTTTTTGTGCAATCTGCAAGTTTTGCTACATTGCTGCTCATTCATTTTTTTCATGTTAATTAATATATTTTGAGCACCTGGTTCTTTTATGGCACCTTGAAGCACCCTGCTGTTAACTTTTTGCTATAATGTAAAATGTCAATATATGTTGTTTTTTTTTTTTTTTTTTTTTTTCCCAAAAAATCTTTTAGAGAGGTTTTGCTTCATTTTGCATCCTATCCCAGAATGACTTAATCTCTGACTGAGATGGTGAGGGAGTTAGTCTCTTGAGAGGAACCTTTTCTTGCCACATTTATGTAGTGAATCTAACAAGGTTAAGGACCGGTTACCTTCACAATTAAATCTAAATGTTCATGAGATAGCTATGCTCTTTGTGACCACAAGTACGGAAATTAAAGACAGAGGATGGAAAAGTAGTTAATTCGTTCAGTATGTTAGGCAGACGCATGCAAAATTAAGATCGGAACAAGCTGCAAGTAATAGTTCTTAACCCTGTCTTGGTGATAATCCTAGCTAGCAGAAATATTATCAGTCTAAATAGGCAGGGAGCCTGTAGAGTATAGAGCCTATTTCTTATGCCTTTGTGTGAAGAAAACCTCATGTGAAAATAAAACAAATAAATAAATAAATAGAAATCTAGTGGTAAAGTTTTAGGCAACTGTTATTTTTCCAGACTTTCTTCCAGAATCTGATATGAACCTAGATATCTTAAGATTTCTAATCCTCCAAATTGTCCTGGAAAAAGGGAAAGGCAAAGCTATTTTGATGCTTTATATGTCATATCATCCCGTAGGCCTGCTTATTTCCTGGTATCTCTTTCTCTTTCTCTCAAGTGCTCCCCATCCTCTCCCTGAGAGAGTCAATATCTGCTTCATCAACCCTGACTGCCTACAGTGTGCAACAAGCTCCACCACCTTTCTTCACGAAGAATATTGCTTGCACAGAAGGCTTCTCAAACTGCTTGGGACACCTTGCACAGAATCATGCTTCTGCCTTGAATTCAGAAGGGACACTTAACGAAATCCTGAACATTTTGTTGGAAATGTGATCAGTCACCTGCAACTTAGACCCTACCTGTTTGGTAAAGGGAATAAGGACAACTAGAATTTCTGATATTTCCAAAGATTTGTCTGAAGGAAATGCAGTATTTTCCATACAATAATCCATCCAACCCTAAAACAATTTTGGGTGGAATGGAGGTTGACAACAGGTATCAAATTTCTTTTTTTTTCTGAACAAGCTTATTAAAATGGTAGCAACATCTCTATAGTTAGAACTGGAGTCTAATAAGATTTTAAGGTTGAATATGGAATGCAGTCTTGGCTATCTAGGGACCAATTATGCATACATATATATATATGCATGCACACGTGTGCGCAGCTATGTGTATATTCATTTTTGCTGAGGAAGTTATTTTGATATAGTCAAATACAGGATGCTGACTTAAAAGAGTATAACAGTAAAACCACTTTGACCTTTATTTTTCTGCATAGTAATACACAAACAAATCAGTATAATATAGCACAATCAAAAATATAAGTAGAGTTTCTTGTTTGAAGGAGGAAGAGAAAGAAGATTTGGTGCTCTTCACTTTTTTTTTGAAATACCACAGTGTTTGTGCAGCATAAGAAACTGACAGACATAGAACATACATTGTACAGTCATATCTATTAATGAACATAATATAACATTAATGATGCCTTTGCATCAAATATAAGAAAAGAAGCTGTACTATGTGCCATTTAGTTAATATAGGGAAAAAAAAAATGTGTACCAAACACATGAGCTCACTTCAGTGAATAAATAAAAACTAAATGCTTTTCACAATATATTTGCAAAGCTAACCTAAGAAAAAGTTATATAAGTGTTTACAGTTTTCCATCCAAACCTAAGAAAATGACTTAACATTAAGTGATTGAAGGCTGAGTTTTGCAGAAACAATGCATATGAAAACAGTGTGAATATTGTAACTGCTGCTGGCTTTGTACTGAAAATATCCATACTTTGCATTTGCTATGGATTAATGTATCTCTTGAAATGTATGTGTATTCAGGTAGTATAAGAGATTAATATATGCCTTTCTAATGGTACACTGCCATTTGGGACAATATCACTAAATATTTTTCAACATCTCTAGAAGGCTGTCACTTATTAAATGGAACCCCTATTCCACTATTTGTTATGTAAACACGGATAAAATGCATCAATAAATAAACATTAAAGTGTCTGAAATAAATCCATATCCTGAGAATATTCCATTGCAGAATCTACACGTTTTTCACTTTTTTTTTTTTTTTCTTTTCCTCCAGAACTTGTGTAAAAATTAACGTGAACATAGAAAAGATTTAACAGTACTTGTCAGGCACATTTCATTGTTGTCTCCTTTCCTGAGAAGGTTGCATATTCCTCTTTGATCCCCAGATCTTTGTAAGATATTGAAACCCATGAGAGATGCTGCAATTTTCAAATGAAGTGTTTTAATACCTTCCATCCCTCCATCCTGTTAGTCTCTAGTAATAACTTCTTCCTGGAGAGTGGTATCAATGTTTATAATTTCAATGTACAAAATAGTAAGTGAAAGAATACAGTGGGAGTAAACTGTGATGGATTATATTGCTAATACAACTCTTTGTTTGGAAGATCCTGTTTCATATCCTTAAATTTGTGAGAAGAAACCTGTCATCTCATTGGAGTTTTTATGACAATTTGGAGTAGGCTTCACTGGTGTTTTTTAGTACCTCTTCATTTCAAAAAATAAAAATAAAAACAAATAAAGTGATTATTTTTTAATTTAGTCTTAGCAAACTAATAGAATTATGAGATACAGAAGATAACTCTTCTGAATTTTAGATATATTTTTTCTTCTGAAATTCACAGGTATAAAAAAGTTTCCAAGTTTCCCACTCAGCTACACTACATTTAATCAGGAACTGGGGCAATGTATTGTTGCTGCTCTTACTGATGATTTCTTTATTTTTTACTATTATAGAAACAGTCATTTTAAATAAACTTTTGATGAAATAAATAGTAATTAATAGTAACTGCTAGATGTACATTTCTGTAACTTTAAATAACCCTGGAGAGAAATGCCTTATTCTGTTTAAAATCTTTATAACATGTTATATTGCTTGTGAGATAACCAACACAGGCCCTATTAATCAAACTCCAAGATAATGCTTAATGTTATAATATAATCCCATAATATTTTCCCTACCATTAATACACAACATGTCTTTTTTTCATGCAGCATACAGTCCATATTCAACTATATATTCTTTTCATCTTGTCTGCATAAATTTTCTATAAATTACATGTGTGCATTGTGTAACTGAGATAGAAAAAAAATCATTGCCTTCCTTACCCACCTCTCATCACCTTATCACATTCTTTAAATAAATTGATATTTGATACATATATTGATCAAGTCTTTTCTTATGGCTTTGTTGAAGGGAAGGCTTTCAGAAGCGGCTCTTGAATATCTGGGTTGCAGATCTCAATATGTTGAATTAGGATGCATAATTTATGGCTGACAGAATTAGTTGTGGTATGTGGAAACAGGTAGATTTAACATTAAATCCTGATATAAAAGGAACTTAATAAAGTCTTGGATCACTTAATTTCTGAGAGAGATTACAAACTAAATAAAGTCAAAGATGTACCAGAAAATCATTCAGACGTTAACAGCATAAGCCTAAGCTTCTCTGTGGCCCGAGATCAAAAGGAAAGTATGTGAATGGTACACTTAATTTTTCTTTGTCTGGAGACATACCAAAGTAGTCGTCAGTGGAAAATCTATGTTGAACCAATCAGGAATCCAGTGTTAAGCAAAATGGATGATCTTTGTAACAGTTGTGTTTAGCACAACACAAAATGTGTTGCTTTAATCATGGCTCTAATTGGCACCTTTGTTGACAGTCTCAGAAGAAAGGTCAAGGCATGGCTAGGCAATGTACTGATGGACTGTCTTGCTTACATCTGTAACCTCCTTGGCTGAATGCTGCAATTTATTGAGCAGATGTACTTTTTAGATTCTACTGTCGTTTTAGCAAAATTCAGTGGCTAAATACCATATCTATTTGATCTTTTTTTTCCTTTTGTAATTTTTTTTTTTTATGCTTTCCTACAAATAGTGTGCTTACTGCATTAAGTATAGTAGAGAGAAAGTGAAAGTGGTGGTAAAATAGTGAAAAAAAATCTGAAACACTTCACGAGTTCGCTCACTTTTTTTTACAGAAGTATAGGAAAGAATACAAAGAAGCATTAGCTAGCTAGCTAGGCCATTAACTAGCTAGGCCAAAATACGTTGGGTATTTGAAGAAAGTACATATTAGAACACCTAAGTTTAAAAAATGTCTGTTCCATATATAGTCAAATTCTATGAGGCAGGCACTCCTAGAGGATGATTCAGAGCCCTAAATTAGTTGACTAAAGTTAGACAGTGTGAATGCCTCCCACAGTAGCAATATGTTGCAGAGGGACAGAAAGGAGACAAGTGAAGGGAGAAAGAGATGAGCACAGAGTGATAAGTACTATAAATGAAGTAAGGCTATAGTGAACTTTAGAATCTGCTTGAAATGGGTGGAGGGCTTTTTTACTTTTACTTTTATTTTTATTTATTATTTATTTGTTCTCAAAAGGGAGATCAGTATGTTTGGTATAGCACATGCTCCAAACCAAGTAGCATCTTGATAGGTAACCATAATGTTGAATGGCTCCATTCACCATTATGGTTATAATGGTGAATGGAGCCATTCACCATTATGGTTATAATGGTGAATGGAGCCAAGTCCAGTTGGAGGCCAGTCACTAGTGGCGTCCCCCAGGGCTCGGTGCTGGGGCCGGTCCTCTTTAATATCTTCATCGATGATCTGGACGAGGGCATCGAGTGCACCCTCAGTAAGTTCGCAGATGACACCAAGTTAGGTGCGTGTGTCGATCTGCTTGAGGGTAGGAAAGCTCTGCAGGAGGATCTGGATAGGCTGTACCGATGGGCTGAGGTCAACTGCATGAAGTTCAACAAGGCCAAGTGCCGGGTCCTCCACCTGGGACGCAATAACCCCAAGCAGAGCTACAGGCTGGGAGAGGAATGGTTGGAAAGCTGCCAGGCAGAGAAGGACCTGGGAGTGATGGTGGATAGTCGGCTGAATATGAGCCAGCAGTGTGCTCAGGTGGCCAAGAAGGCCAATGGCATCCTGGCTTGTATCAGGAACAGCGTGACCAGCAGGGCTAGGGAGGTGATCGTCCCCCTGTACTCAGCTCTGGTGAGGCCGCACCTCGAGTACTGTGTTCAGTTTTGGGCCCCTCGCTACAAGAAGGACATCGAGGTGCTTGAGCGGGTGCAGAGAAGGGCGACGAAGCTGGTGAGGGGCCTGGAGAACAAGTCCTACGAGGAGCGGCTGAGGGAGCTGGGCTTGTTCAGCCTGGAGAAGAGGAGGCTCAGGGGCGACCTTATCGCTCTCTATAGGTACCTCAAGGGAGGCTGTAGCGAGGTGGGGGTTGGCCTGTTCTCCCACGTGCCTGGTGACAGGACGAGGGGGAATGGGCTTAAGTTGAGCCAGGGGAGTTTTAGGTTAGATGTTAGGAAGAACTTCTTCACTGAAAGGGTTGTGAGGCACTGGAACAGGCTGCCCAGGGAAGTGGTGGAGTCACCATCCCTGGAAGTCTTCAAAAGATGTTTAGATGTAGAGCTTAGTGATATGGTTTAGTGGAGGGCTGTTAGCGTTAGGTTGGAGGTTGGACTCGATGACCTTGAGGTCTCTTCCAACCTAGAAAATTCTGTGATTCTGTGATTCTGTGATAATTTATATATGGAGTGGTAATTCATGTCGAGAAGATGGTTGATGTTAATAAAGAAGGGGGAGATTTGGGAGGGTGGCCATGGGGGTCGGTAAGCCCCGTGGTTGATGATAACATCACACTCTAAACAATGAGGTCATCAGGAATGTAAAAGAGTTTAAAGGGAACAAAGAAGGGTGATTCAGGAGACTCCATGCAATCTCAGGTTGCTTGTTCTTCAGCCATTAAGGCATGGAAGTTGCTGGGTGTTATATAAGTTGCCGTTGCTGTTATATGCAAAGTTGTTTGACCAATGAAAAGTTGTTTTTGAAAAGGACTGCTGTGGGGCGAAGGGTATAAGAGGGGAGCCTGTTCTCAAGATTTTAAAAAAAAGGGCAACACGATGAAGTTATGTCATCAATAAAGAAGCAGAAAGAAGGAATGAAAAGGAACAGGCTAGCAGAATGGAGACCAGGACGGGAACAGGCACATTGATCACCTCATGAAGAAAGGTTCGGCCAAACTCAGCAAACTGCTCAAAGAAGCTCATAGAGAAAGTCGGTGGAAACAGGCGCACCAGAGTTGGGAAGAAGCTCAAGCTGAGAGAAGCGGACCCGCGCACACAACTGCCCCTCGCTGGTACGCAGTTGCGCATTATGGGGAATCATACGTCCTTAGAAACAAAGACTGTCCTGGTAACCTTACAGCTTATTCTCCTTCTTAACAATCAGACGGTTTATGATCCTGAAACACGGGACCAAATTGAGGTCAAGGCGTGGGACTCTGCAACTAAAAACGACACGGTTGCAGTGGGATTACTCAGCACGTGGCGAGCAATCTCTGAGGCCTTAAAGAGCCATGTGGGACCAGAGTCAGAAACGTGTGGTTTTGCCACACAGTGAGGGAACTGCGGGCTCCTTTGCTGATGCCACTGCTACGCCATCGGCCCCTCTGCTGCTACAGCCATCGAAGGCTTTTGCTGTTACGCCTCCTGGTGACCTGGACGTGCCTTTTGACCCAGGCCCTATTGGCCTTGAAAAGGAGATGGATATGCTTTTCTTCGATCCGGGAAGAACAGGATACATAAGGCGCGAAGGCCGAGTTGCTTGACAACTTAAAGCAAGACATATTGTTCAAAAGGAACGGAAAATGGAGAGTTGTTTGTAATCAAGAAAAGGAACGGAAAATGGAGACTGTTAAGTCATGGAACTTAAAGGATTGTTTGTTACCTTTTCTGATTGTACATATGTATAGGTGTACTTGGGTTTAGTATGTAAAGGCAGTGTTCTGTATATTTAGAAAGTTTGATGTTCATGTGTGCGTGTTGGTGGAGCGTAGACTCCCCATGTACCCAGCGCTGTTTACTTGTCTTCTATAAATATTACTAAACTCAGATTGAGTTGAGGGTTCATTTATAACAATAACAATAGTGTAGGTATGACACCTTCAAGTATGAATATCTATACAAACACAGCTACAAACAACACAAACTACAGCTGTAGTTCCTGGAGTCCACAGTCAATACTAGAAGAATGGTATACATATATAAATCACTCCTGTTTGAAAAAGCTTTCAAACAAATCATAATTCATAAGAGAAGAGTAGGAACACAAACAGGAAAAAGAATGAAATGTCCTGGCCAAAGGCACCAAGGGTAATAATTCTTCTGTAGTATAACAGGAACTGTAATCTCTAATCCCCATGATTTGCATGTATGAAAACATTTCTAATACACACAACTTTGGGGAATTAATTTGTTTAAAAAATGTTTGTCTTTAGTAAAAGAGCAAATATTTATACCCACAAGTAATGGTACCACAATGAACAGTTATTTATGCTCACACGGATTGCATAAAGCTCTGGAAAAGGTGGTCCCTTTACAGTATTAATGGCTGTTCTGTTTTTGATTAAAATAATTTATTTAGATTGTAGGCATCTTTTTAAAGAGAATTCCAGAATTCTGCATTCACCTGTCTGTAAATTTATTAGCTTATTAGTCACTGTAAAAGTGGCTGGCAAATCTCAATTTTTAATCCTTAAAACCAAAGATTACTAAAGACAAACATCCTACATGTCACAGACTTTGATTTTTAATTTATATTTAATATTTGTTAAGAAGTCTTTCCAGCATTTAATGGGAGTGTCAAGGAGCTTTCTTGTCATGCATGGACTTGTAGTAGAACACACATAGTAATGCTTTTTATCCATCCATTTACCTACTTACCATCTGTTATTGTATACTGTGTAGGATAAAAAAATAAATAAATTAATTAATATGTAACCAACTATTGTGATCCCTTTATCACGGAGAATTTTTCCATTAGACAGTGTAATTATAGTGCCTTATAAATATAAGACAAGTGTCTTATAAGACACATTATTGTGTCTTATAAAAAAAAAAAAAAAAAAAAACGTATTGTGGTCTGGAGGAACAAACACTAAAGTGAAATAGGAAGCAAATGAAAATCTGTCTGTTAAAATTGGTGGAGCCATTATTTCATTTGCAGTTCTCTTTAATGGACTTTCACTTTGCTGACTCACTGTAATTTAGCTCAGTTGAGAAAGTTTTGAAAATTAATATCTTTAGCTTTTTGTAATGCTAGTTTGTGAGTCATAGGTTGTAACCCAGAATTTCCATTTTGTGAATAGAATCATAGAATAGTTTGGGTTGGAAGGCACCGTAAAGATTATCTAGTTCCAATCCCCCTGCCATGGGCAGGGACACCTTCCACTAGACAAGGTTGCCCAAAGCCCTATCCAGCCTGGCCTTGAACACTTCTAGGGATGGGGCAGCCACAACTTCTGGATAGACTGATATCAACCTGCATCCAGTGACTAGTTTTGCAGAAGTAAACCATATTGAACACATTGAGTGCACCCTCAGTAAGTTTGGAGACGACACCAAGTTAGGTGTGTGTCGATATGCTCACGGGTAGGAAGGCTATGCAGGAGGATCTGGATGGGCTGGACTGATGGGCTGAGGCCAACTGTATGAAGTTCAACAAGCCCAAGTGCCGGGTCCTGCACCTGGGGCGCAACAACCCCAAGCAGCACTACAGGCTGGGAGATGAGTGGCTAGAAAGCTGCCTGGCAGAGAAGGACCTGGGAGTATTGGTTGATAGTCGGCTGAATATGAGCCAGCTGTGTGCTCGGGTGGCCAAGAAGGCCAACAACATCCTGGCTTGTATAAGAAGCAGTGTGGCCAGCAGGTCTAGGGAAGTGCTTGTCCCCCTGTACTCGGCTCTTGTGAGGCCGCACCTTGAGTACTATGTTCAGTTTTGGGCCCCTTGCTACAAGAAGGACATCGAGGTGCTTGAGCGAGTCCAGGGAAGGGCGATGAAGCTGGTGAGGGGTCTGGAGAACAAGTCTTACGAGGAGCGGCTGAGGGAGCTGGATTGTTCAGTCTGGAGAAGACAAGGCTCAGAGGCGACCTTATCGCACTACCTTAAAGGAGGCTGTAGTGAGGTGGGGCTTGGTCTACTCTTCCACAAGCCCAGTGATAGGATGAGGGGGAATGAGCTAAACTTGAGCCTCGGGAGTTTTAGGTTGGATATTAGGAAGAACTTCTTTACCAGAAGGGTTGTTAGGCATTGGAATAGGCTGCCCGGGGAAGTGGTTGAGTCACCATCCCTGGAGGTCTTTAAAAGATGTTTAAAAGATGTAGAGCTTAGTGATATAGTTTAGTGGAGGACTTGTTAGTGTTAGGTCAGAGGTTGGACTCAATGATCTTGGAGGTCTCTTCCAACCTAGATGATTCTGTGATTCTGTGATATTGAAGTAAAGCAATGCATTCTTGATAGGGTTTCCCAAACTGAATCGTATTTTAGATTTATTTTTAGGTTTGGCCTGGGCCAGCTGTTGTAGGCATAATGGTACTATTTATATTATATTGTGGATAAAGTTGGTCATCCTATGACATTATAAATCTGTTTGATTTTACTGCACAGAAGACTTTAGATAGATTCCCATTTGTTACCATCGAAAGGCAAATTTCAGCTCGCATTCTTTTATTTTGTAACAGGCAAGAAAAAAAAAAAAAGGCAAACTATCTTCTGCCTGAAAATACTGAAATAAATTTATATGTATATTTGTTCTGCTCAGAAAGAATAAGTGATCTTTTGATTGGTTGCAGAAAAAAAAAATACAGGTTATATTTGATATCTGATGACTATAGTTTTCTGTAGACAAACTTATAAATGTTGCCTCTTAATAGAGAGGAAGTGAACTAGCTCATGTTTCAGTGTAACATATTTAGCAAATTGGAACTTGATAACTAGTAAATATTAGGATTTTTATCCTAAAATAAAGGAAAATAAAAAAGCAAATGCTTAAGTAGTAGAAAATAAAGATTTATTTATTATTGTAACTTTTTGTAACAACTTTACAGTCTTCCCTGACCTAACTTCTGTATGTATTTTGTCATTTTAAGGGATAGAGTATTAAGGTACAATAGAGCACATTGGATTGATAGTGCATCCCTGGATAACAACTGCAGCAGTGGGTCACTATTTCTTTCTTCTGGAGTAGAGATAAGCGAAAATGCTTATCTCTATTCTTATGCTTATCTCATTTCATCACTATTAGATTTCTCTTTGCTCTGGAACAGGAGCTATTCATATTTCTGTATTACTGGACATAATAGCACTGTAAATGTCCGAGCCAGGGAGCACAACAGGGATCCAACAGGATCCAAATTCCATATTTTGGCAACAGGAGGTCATCTGCCATAGCCTCTTCTTGGTGTCCTACTAATCCTGTAAAGAAAAATAGGGAACACAGACTGGGCAGAAGATGCAGCCATGTTCCAAAAGTGTAAGCTTAGATGCAGCCAGAGCATTTTGAGCTACTTATGCTGTTCTTCATTTTCTGATGTCTCATATTATAAGCATGTTTATTTACTTGCCTATGTACAATCTTACTCTAGTTTAAAAGTGTTAGCATTTTTATATGCCTGAATAACAAACCACTGTACCTCAAAAATGAAGACACTCTGCAGTAGCTTCTTAGAAAATACTAAACCAGCTGGTTTCTCTTTGTAATTGAAACTGGGGCTAAAAGAAAATTGGGGCTAAAAAAATTTCTCTTTAAAAAAAAAAAAAAGGAAAAAAAATGAGAAAAAAAAAACACATGAATTGAAAGCAGTCATTGTTAAGCAAAGAAACAAACAACAACAACAAAAAAACACTTGTTCTGTTACCAGTGTAATTAAAAACTAAACTAAAGATACTATCAATCCTATTTATTTATCCTATTTACTTGTTAAGCTCATGTATTTGTCACATAAAGCTGTGTAATAGTTTAAAATGTTTGGACCAATTTCTGTTCTGGGGTACAGTGCTGTACCATTAAGGAGAGCCCATTAATATCAAATATATTACTTATACAGAATAAAAGAGAAAGAAAGAAAGAAAAAAAAAAAAGATATTTGTATTTTATACCTTTTCCTTGCTTTTTGAATGCAGAAAAAAATCCATATAAATATGCAGTTTCTATTATGATGTGTGACTGTCCATCTCAGATTATATTTCCTCAGGTCATTTAAAGACAGGATTAAATGTAGTTTAGGTCAACAATGTTTTTTGTCATTCTTACTGGTAGCAAGTTCATTTCACTGCTTATATTTTCATGCAGCACCAATGTCTAAATGAAGGTTGTTTTTTTTTTTTTTTTTTTTTTTTTTTGATTAATAAAGACCTTCTAATTTCCTTTCACATCTGCCTTAGGACTAATAAGTGGAGTGGCAAGTGTCATTTAGTTAGATTGCGAATTTTGTATACATGTATATAGAAGCTCAGCACAACTGTGTTTTTTTTTCTTTTTTTTTTTTTCTTTTTTTTTTGTTTTTTACTTTCTTTTAGATTGTTTATATGCTATGAATTTGCTTCCTGATTTCCTTGAAAAATGTTAGTTTCAAAGGAAGTTTCAGAGACCTCTTCCCTTTTACCTTCTCATTTAAACATTCTTGTGCATTTGGTGGGATGCCAGATGCATGAAGTCAAGATGCACAGACTGCATGAGAAGTTTTTAGGGCATCTCTCTGCTCTCTGTTTTTGTGCATTGCTTATTGAAACTTGTTGTTCTTATTCTGGCTAACAGTATAACGTGTGGCAATGTGAGATGAATAGCTATTGAACACTTTAGAGTTCTGGAACAAAATTGCGCTAAGTATTTAATTTTTTAATCACTGATGGGGGAAGGGGAATTTTCTGGCAGTTTTAACTGTCATTTACAATCATTTAGTTTAGTGTTGGTGGAAATATACAGAAGAGCTCAATTGTGCTGTGAAAGCCTTTCATTGCTTGAGTGGTAGCGTTGAGCCTTATGTAAGCCAAATGTTTTTGAAATAGAGCTACTTACAGAAGCCTTACAGTGTCTCTGGAGGGATGCACCAGGGCAGGATTATACTGGTTTTGACTAAGGGGCTTGTTACCATTTTTCCTAGTGAAATTATATATTACTAATGACAGCAGTTTTGTAAGGAAACACAAGTGAAGGTGCAGTAGATATTGCAGTAGAAGGAGACAATATATTGTCTGCCTGCCTGCCTTTTGTTTTCAAGGTCTAGCCTTAAAAAATTAAAAGACAGGAGAAAAATAAATTATTAACAGTGCTCATGAAATTTTAAAGATACAAACATATCCTGAAATATAGTAGCAGGAGGGTGATAAACCCACACCCTTTCCTTTTTTTTTCAGTAGTGGACACATTCATGCAACAGCACTCAAGCACAGATTCTTACTGCAGGTGCTTTTCCCATTTTGGGAGTTCACTGCCCTTGTTTTGTTAGCCTCAGCACTTTGAAAGTGTTGGCTCACCCGCAGTGCTTGCAAATATATCACTGTCCATGCTGCCTTTGCTTTTTGTATTTACTGGTGTCATATGCTTCAGGGTTTCTGATGCCCTTGAGAAGCTGTGACCATTTTTTACATCTGAAAGAGTGCCAATTCATTTATTAAGACAGAGTCTGTGAGGCCTGGATAAATTTATTCTATCTAACATTTAATAAAACATTAAATTAGAAATGTGACTTATGCTGTGACATGTTTAACATTACCGTTCCAAGGTTTATATTTGAGAGTTGCACACTCCAGAAGGTAACATGCTATCAATCTAGCTCCGAGGTGACAAGGCCACTGATGTTTTCCTGTGGTGGTTGTTTAATAATTAATTTTTCATTGCTCGCATGTTCAATAAATAGATTGCAACATTTAAGACTAGTTTAACAGGTTTATAGGTTCCTTATAAATGCCAATAATTCTAATAGTTAATAAGAGAATAATGAATTTGTGATCAAAGATCTTAAGATCAATCAAGCAAATTAAAGTTGGCCTAGGCCTAAGCTGTGGCTGGTTTTGTGTTGTTTTTACTATAAAGTGTACCCTGTGTGTATAAGCCTATCTGGTGAATTGTTGAATTTCTTAATGTTTCACTTGTCATATTAATTTAAATCTTTAATCTGAGGACGTGGCAGGCATACAAAGTTGTGCATTGAATCAATATTATGTTGCAGATGATGTCTCTGAAGAGGTTGCCATTTGTGTAGGGGTATGCAGTAATAGGAATAATAAAAAGAAATTGCATTTTGATCTTTCCACATATGTTATTACAATGCTGCTCACCCATTTTAAAAAACATACAGTTCTCCTTGTAAAGGCAATCCCTTGTACAGAGCTTTGTCACATACTCAAAATGCAAAGTAAAAAAAAAAAAAAAATAGAGTCCAGATGGGGAAGTCTTGTCAGTTACTATTAGGATTCAAGAGAATCAGCTCTACGAAGAGGGAGTCTGTTGCTTACCAGGAATTTGCTTGGCATTTAAAATAGGTGTTTGTAGTCTCATTAGAGTTCCTGATAGTCAGGGATAACCTCATTAAGAAAGTTAATAAAAGAGGAAGGTACATTTGGTTTGTCTTCTTGCCTAGTATCTCATTCAGGGCCTCATTTTCCACTTCTTTTCAAACTTCTCTGTATAATCACTCAAACTGGTGCAAACAAGGTGATTTTGTGGTTTCATAGCCATTTCCACAGCTCTTTATTACTGCACACACAGTACGGTGGAAAGGGATTCAAAGCACAGTGATTCATTCCTGGCTCTGCAACTATTGTACTGAGCATCCATTCACTCCACTATTTATCCATTTACTACATCTGTAAAATATAAATCAAGCTAATGACCTCAGTAAGATGTCTGCATTAAAAATGCTGGATAAGAGTTTATTATATGAGATGCAAAACAGTTGGAAATTGGGGCATTCATTTTTCTAGAACTTCAGCATCTGAGTCTGTACTGGTTCTTTTTTTAATATAAGTCTGCTGATACAGGACCTTGCAAAAAAACCTGTGATATACCCTGAAAAGCAGAGGGGAAAAATGTAACTTCTCTTATTATCTAGATTCTAAAGAAACCAACCTTAGGAAAGGCTGTGTATCTAAACCAGCCCCTGGCAATCTATACTTCACATTACACATCAAGGCATTTCTTTAGCCTTCCTCATTTCTGCCATAAACCAAGGATACTGCTTCTCAAGCTTGCAGGTAAGGAAAAGACAGTGTGGTAGCAAGTAATCATTGCCCAGGCAGCAGTTAGCTGTGGCTGCTGCTCCTGTCTATCTGCTGAACAACTTCTAGAAATATTATATTCTGGGTACCCACATGTGGGTGGAGAAAAGAAGTTAAGGGTTTGGGAAATTAAGCTCTTGTGGTTATAGAAGATAGAAAGACTTGCAGATGAAAAAATACGTTGCACCATTGCTGAGTAGAAATAAGATGGGAGGACATTGTAGAAAAATGTAAGAGAAAAAACTCAGGGTTTCATAAGATGATAAAAAGAGGTGAAGGGCTCACAAACCCCTGTTGCTGAAGGATTGAATTATGTAGCCTCAGCAGATGGGGACTCTGTGTATTTAGAACAGGTACTACTTATCAATAACTGGTACTATCCTGTTTCTGATGTTGGCAGTAGCTCATTAATACTGTGAACAATGATGATTATAATGACAAAATTTGTATTTCTTTACTATAAGCAGATCAGGTGCTGCAAACTGGATTTGTCATGCTGCAAACCATCAGTGCTGCCTGCTCAGGGGAACTGATTGTTGTATTTGCCATTTTCAAATTTGGACTCGCAATGACTACTTATCCTGTGGTAAGAGATCATTGCTGATCCATTTCCACAAATAGTAGCTGCCACTCAGTGGCAGGCAGTGACCTTTTTCTCCTAGTGGTGGCCTGTCACCTTTGAGAAACAAGTGGCACTGACCAGTGAATGCAAATTGCACTTCCTGCATAGCAGCTCACTAGAGGGGCATATTCGTTGTAGGTTTATCTTGGGGCAAGACGGTTCTGTGGTGACTTTGTGATTCACAGCAGGTGATGAACAGTGATAGTTTACTACTGGAGTATGTACTGACTTCAGGTAAGAAGCCTGGGTCTGAGGAGGTAGCTGAGTGGAAAAATGGGACTATGGCAGCTGGAAGGGAATCAGGTATCAGTACATATATAAATATACATGTATGTATATATTTATAAGACTAAGGATGTAACAAATAAGCTACTTAAGATTTTGAAATAAGAGGAGGGAATAAAGTAAGAGGAATTTCAGTGTGGAAGTATTATGCTGAAATTCTAAGTGGTCATCCATTCATTTGCCTTGTGTACTCTCATTTAGTCTAACAAATGTCTATAATCCTATAACTGAAATCCACATAATATTTCAATGAAGTCATTCCTGAAACAAAGTGGGAGATTCAAACTCAGTACATATGTGTATATAGAACAGTCAAAAAATCCCTAAGAGGTGCTATTTTCTGAAGGAGAGATAGTGGGTGGTTTGTCTGAAGTTAAGCATTTGGAATAGACATGATAGCAAGACTTCTTGATGTACAGTAAAAACACAAAAAGAACTGCAACAGCAAACCTATCAAGCTGAAGACATTTAGTTGAAAATATGAATATATAGCAACTATTCTCTCATCATAAAAATAGGAATATTTATTAAAAATAATAAAATACTGATAGGCAAATGGGAGAGCATATTAATATGTTTGATTTTTTTTTTTTTTTTAATCCAATATATGTGGTTAGCAATAGCACAGCATTGATGCAGAATGATACGTGCATATGTTTGCATGAACTACTGGCCTTTTAACATTTCTCGTGATCCTAGGGAAGGAAGACAAGCATTTGTTATGAGATTCCTTATTACGGAAGAGAGTTTTACTTGATAAGTAAGATAATCTTTTGTTGTCCAAAATAAATTTTGAAGAGGGGATGACTAAGAAGTTGTGTCTCCTTACTTGTTATAACTGTGATGAAATAACTCTTAACAAATTTGTAAAGTGTGAATTTTATATAAATTGTGCATTCAATTGATTCCCATTCCCTAGATATGTAACTTTAACTCTCCTTCTCTTGGATGTAGTTATTTCAGTGAACCTGAGAGTGACAAATCCCTTTTCTGTCACTCTGCTGAACACTTAGATAAAAGTTCTGTGCAGCAAACCTCTGCTACTACTGAGTGAGAGTCCTTCTTTAGCCTATCCAAAATACTTTTCCTTTTTTCCTGGTTGCTTTTAGTCTGACATAATTGTAACCTTCAAGTTGATGTTAATATTCATCTAGGGTATGGAATCTTATTTCCCTCCTTAAATATCTCTTATGGTTGGATATGCTATGTGAAAGCCTGTGCTTTTTAATAAAGTACAGAATTTTAGGTCTCAGTTCATTCTATTTTAAGTTTATGAAAAATACCATTTCAGACCTACAGCTTTGTAACATTTGAAAAATGCTGACTTGTTAAAGATAACCATTGCATATTTCTGCAGAGAATGCTCTGAGAACATTTACTTTCTGGAAAACATCAGGTTTTAGGCTGAAGAAATGCCTCTTCTAATTCTATCTAAGTTATTTCTTCCATGTTAATGTTACTTAGAGGACTCTGGAGGTGTTTAAATGCCCACATAATAAATTTGACGTGAGTTATTGGTGACTCACTTTAAACGTGGGATCAACACAACACTTTATTTAAAAAATAAAAATAAAAATTGCAAATAAAATGTAAAGTTAGTTTTTCATTGACTGAATGGGTTCCTTGATTTTCAGGCCATGCCACAGAACATCAGAATAGTATTCCCTCAGGGTCCTTTTTTTAACAGTAGGCAGTGTAAAAAGGAAATTAAAGAAATTACAGAAGCTCCAAAAGGGAAACTTATCAACATTTACACTGAGTTTCTTTCTATCTAGCATTTCTAGTGAAAGGGTTAAGCACTGAAACATGACAGTTTATTTTCTTGAAAAAAAAAAAAAAGTATACTGTCCAGTGTAGCAGCTGATAGTCTTGTTAGTCATATAAATATCTAAGCCTCCTTTGAATTCTGCTGAGCTCTTAGCTTTGGTGATATCTTGAAGGAATATAACAAAACATGTTTCATGACGCTGACCTTCTCTTTTCTTGGGAATGAGCTACTCATTATTATGAGAAGGTATTTGCCACGGTCCTCTGGCTCCAGCTGATCTGATCAAACACCTTCCTACCACAGCATCCAGCCTTTTATTCCCTGGGATAGAAAAAAATGTGTTTCTCCCTCTCCTCTAAATTAATAGTGTTTAGATACTAATGGATTGGTCTTGCAAAATTGAATTCATATGGGCTGACAGCTACCAGCTCAGGCTTGATTCAGTCTGCCATATAGATCATTGATGGACCATGGAGAGAGTCAGGGAGATGTTCTTCAAAAATAAGTAAGAAAATATGGTATGAACTGTGTGCGAATCCACATCAGACTTATAACAGGTGGGTAGAAGTAACAGTAATTTAGAAAAAAAGATTGGTGAACATTGCAGAATATGCAGATTAATGAAGTAATAAGGACACAGGGCCAGATCCTCAGGGCATGGTAAATCATCATCCGTTAGCTGTGCTGTGATGATTTACAACACCTGCAGAACTGATCCAGTAGCAAATCCTTAGTGATAACGTTGGTGTTTTCTCCTGGTAACAGAGCTACAGGCATCGGGAAAGACAGTTGGTTCGTGGGGCAAGTTTAGAACAGAATATTGAGAAAAGACAACAGGCATATTTACAGCATGTGGGGAACTTAACTCTGGAGAAGACCTTCTGGAGTTGCTGTGTTCAGTTCCTTACTGTTACAGGCAATGACATCATATCATCCCATTCATTTTTTTTTCTTAGAAACAAAGTGGTTAGTTGAGGGAGAGTGATATTTTAAGAACAGCTTTATTCTGAAAACAGATTGATGGAACTTTTATCACATGCTGCCCTCTGGTTTCTTTCATGATAGCTTTTACATGTGTCATTTGAAAGAAAAGAATTGTATATTAAAAGTCTTTTTGTTTGGTAGGCTTTTGTTCTTTTTTTTTTTTTTTTTCTTCTCTCTTTTTTTCCTTAATGCCATTGTTAACCCTGTAAATCTGGGGTAGCTATGAAAGAATAAAGTGGATTATCTTCCAGTTCATTAATCTTCCAGGATGTTAATGATGTTCTATTTCCAAAAATATTTTTGTAAAGGCCATGGGACCCATATATACTGTCTATGAAGCAAGAATTAGTAGCATTGAGTAACGCAACACCAGTCTACTACCATTAGTAATTTGACTTGGTGGTGCATTTTGCTTCAGCATGGAGCTGCACTAAATTGCTGCCTGAAGTCTCTGATAATTTGGGAGTGTCCACACCACCCCAGTCCACTGTGTTGTGTCTACTGAGAGAGGAATTTTGTCTGCCAAACCTGTAATGCAGGAAGCAATGTACAAAGCCAGAAGGACATCCTGGTTTACAAATAGCATGCTGAGTCTGCAAGGACTAGATAGATTGAAAGGCTGTCTATTGACTTGTAAATTCAGAAAATGTGATTGTGAATCCTTTAACGTACTGAAAATGCAAAAGTGCTGTTTATGAGTGTCATTTACAGAACAGGATTATACTGTAGGTGAACACCAGCTTTACCTGCAAAAGTTCTGAATTTTGATGAGCTGTGAAGTGTAACTTAAGCTCCAGAAGTACTTGAAATTCTGTGTTACTGTTTTTACCTAGAGATTTTTACTTGCTTCAAACAGTTACTAGAGGAGTGCAAACATAATATAAATAATAATAATGATGTCATGTGTGTTTGTATCTGAGACCTGAAAAAAAAAGAAGGGAGTGCTTTTTTTAATCTTCTGAAATCTGGTTCCTGATAATTGATAGAGAAGATAGCATGTTTAAGTATTTGGTGTTCATTCCCTAAACTCAATCTGATTTATATAGATTCATCAAAGTTTCCCTTTCTCCAGAGAAGGATGAAAATTAACATTTTTCTGACAAATGTTTTTAAATGTTTCTAGCCTTTTTTTTTTTTTTTTTTTTTTCCTGCCTAGCTTTGAAAGTCTCTGTAGTCTCTTTTTTGGACGTTTACTAAATTTGGTTCAGGTACCATCAAATCTTTGCAAGACAATGTATACAGAATTGACTGTTAAGACAGAAAAATAAAACTTATCAAGCTTGTTTTCTTTCCAAAACACCATGTCCTTATTTTCTTGATCAATATAGCATATTGTGAATGAGAGATGCTTTATTTATTAAAATGAATTATTTTGAAACAACAGCAACAATTTATGTGAGATGTTTTGCTGGAAAACAATATTATTCTTTCTAGGAAAATACTGGATCTTCTACAGGGGAACAGTTTTCAGCTGTTTGAAGTTTGGAGATGAAGTAGTAGTAACACTAAATACAGTATCCATACAGTAAATAGGCTAAAATATTTAATGTATAACTGCTTTATCTATCTGTCTATCTAATAGCAGGCCAAGGATCAGAACGAAGTTCTATAAATCAAGAGTTTGATATAGGGCAATGTCACATGTATGGAAAATGTAAATTCTAACCAAATTTTAGGTATATGTAATGGCGTACGTGTTCGCTGGTTCAGTATTCCTGAGAAAGCTGCACCAGTGAAGATAAGATCATCTAAGTATTTAGGAAAGTGGCATTGTGAAGGGGCTTTGGAGGGCTATGGGTTAATTTTATGAAGTGCTATTTCTATTATTGGAAAGATGCGGTCACTACTAGAAAAAATAGAGAATGAATTGCATAATTTCTGAAAGAGCACACACATATAGAAATAATAATTTGGAAAGTGAAATCTAAGTTTTGGAATCTGTTTACTTGCTGCAGTATTTTACTAAGTGAAAATTACCTGGCACAAAGCCTTCTGTCTGTGGACGTAATTCTATCTGTAGATTATACTGTGCAATTTATATAGAAGTTTATAGAGCTGCAACTGATCCACGGTAATTTCTATATGGTAAAGTCTTTCATAGTGAAAAATACCAACAATTTATTTGGATCAGATATGAAAAATCTTAGACACTTGGTCCAATTTGTTTCCGATTACTTTGATTTAATTAGCTTGTACAAAACATGTGCTCCAAATGCAGCTAAGGACATCTGATAAAAATAGTATAAGAAGTCAGAAACCCTAAAGAAGAAAATTAGGTTAAAAAAAAAATAAAATCATCACTGACTCTTCAAGTTAATAGAATGTAATCTTGCAATCTTGTTGATCTGTGAATTCAATACCAATAACAAGGTACTAGAACATGGATTCTAATCCAGAACATGTTCGTGAATATAGAACAACTTATACGATGCCATCACTACAGGAAATAGTGACATAAAAAGTACCAATAAATAAATAAATAAATAAATAAAATCTGCAAGAGTCCTTAAACTGACTAAGTTTCAACGAAACAGTCCTTTTGATAAAGTGTTTAATACAAATTGTCACAGTATATTCCTATAAAAATATGGCAACTGGGCAGTTGAGAAGAAGACTCTTACTTTGGTTGGACTCTGCGCTTGAAGTCAGCTGGAATATCTGGAGGGAAAAGGTGTTTACCCTTTTGCTTGGAGTGAATTGTGAGTGGTAGGAAGAGACAGAGGAGAGGGAAAGGAAGATGAAGGATATGACCTGGAGTTTGCTGAGCAATGCAGGAAACAGAGGTAAATAAAACAACTGCTGGGGAACAGCAGCTGGGAGAGTAAGGAGTGAGAACCAGCCGTGCAGCCACCAAGGTCAGTGCAGAAGGAGGGCAGGAGGTGCCCCAGGCACGCAGCAGAAGTTCCCCTGCAGCCTGTGGAGAGGTCCCTGGTGGAGCAGGCTGTCCCCCTGCAGCCCATGGGTCCCACACGGAGCAGATCTCCACAATGCAGTCGGTGGAGGAGCCCCCGATGGAGCAGGTGGATGTGGCCTGGAGGAGGCTGCGGCCCATGGAGAGCCCCTGCAGGAGCAGGCCCTGGGCCGGAGCTGCAGCCCGTGGAGAGGAGCCCATGCAGGAGCAGGGGGTCTATGGGGAGCTGCTGCCCACCCGTGGGGGGCCTGTGATGTTGCAGTTTGCTCCTGGGGGATGGACCCTATGGTATGGAGCCATGTGGGAGCAGTTCTTGAAGAGCTGCTGCCTGTGGGCAGCCCCCAGAGGCTCAGTTCTGGAAGGATGGCATCCCGTGGGAGGGACCCCATGTGGAACAGGGGCAGAGAGTGACCACAAAGGAGTGGTGGAGACAAAGCATTAGGGACTGACCACAGCCCCCATTCCCAGTTCCCCTCCGCTGCTCTGGGGCAGGAGGTGAAGAGGGTGGATTTGGAGAAGGTGTTCTTCGTTTCTTTCCTTTGTTTCTCACTTCTTTTTATATTTATTTTGGTGCTTATCCTCAAAAATCCAAATCCTGTGATAGGTAGTTTGGTGCTATGTACAGTGCATGAGGAAATCAGAGGTAACGAGACAGAAAACAACAACGAGCATAATAACTTCATTTTTTTTTTTTTTTCAGCATGTAGTATTCATGCAACAGTTTTGAAGTAATTTCATTAATAGTATATATAATGCAGTTTGGGAAAAGTGACTGTATAGCCACTCAATAGGAAAGGAAATGTTTAGCGTAATGACAACTATAGGTAAGTTACTGGGTCCAGGACTGTTTCTGAAGAAATCTGAGTTTATTCCACTGTATAGACAGATGAATATTATAAGAATAGCACTGTAGAGTCAGAATGCATGTGGATGTCTGTCTTTTCATAATTTCATAAATGCTGGATTTAGGGAAGTTTCCTCAAAATTATCTGCTCACTGAAACTGGCATTTTTAAGGTTAAAGAGAACAAAAAATTCAAAACTCCTTCCACCTCCCCTGTGCACCTCAGCAGCGTCTTAAGGACAGGCTACTCTGTGAGCTATTTGAAGTAGCAGGGTTGTTTACCTTAGTTATTTATCTGATTTACATTTATGTGCAAGAAAGATGTGGAGCTGTTAGAGGAGGGTCACAAAGATGATCAGAGGACAGGAACACCTCTCCTATGAAGACAGATAGAGAGAGCTGGGGATGTTCAGCCTGGAAAAGAGAAGGCTTTTGTTGCATCCTTTCAGGAACTAAAGGGGGCTTAAAAAAAAGATGAGAACAACTTTTTACATGGGCAGATAATGACAGGAGAAGGGGGAATGGTTTTAAACTAAAAGATGGTAGGTTTAGCTTAGACATAAGGAAGAAATTTTTTAATGTGAGGGTGGTGAGGCACTGGAACAGGTTGCCCAGAAGTGCTGTGGATACCCCATCCCTGGACGTGTTCAAGGCCAGGCTGGATGGGGTTTTGAGCAGCTTGGTCTGGTGGCAGGTGTCCCTGCCCGTGGCAGAGAGGTTGGAATTAGATAGAATCATAGAATCATAGAATCATTAAGGTTGGAAGAGACCTCCAAGATCATCTGGTCCAACCATCCCCCTACCACCAATGATCCTTAAGGTCCCTTCCAACCCAAATCGTTGCATTATTTTATGATTCTATGATTTAGAGAGATGGTGTTTGTCTTCCCAAGAAACACATAATGAACACTACTTTCCTGGAAGTGGCTGAACACCTGCCTGCCGATGTAAAGTAACGAATAAGTTCCTTGTTTTGCTTTGACTGCATGCACAGCTTTTCCTTTACCTAGTAAAATGTCTTAATCTCAGCCCATGAGTTCTTGCACTTTGACCTTCCCAGTTCCCTCCCTCATCCCATCTGGGGAGAATGAGTGGCTATATGGTGTTTAGATGCCTGCCAGGGTTAAAACACAAAAGGGAAGTGTGGGTTTTTGTTTGTTTGTTTGTTTCCCCTGCAATTTATATTTTTAAAATATTTTTGGAAAACACAAACAAAATTTTTAGAAGGTTGACAGCATCAGGAAAATCTGGCATAACATTATTTTATGATTCTTTGCCAGTCATCCTAGATTTCATGCTTTCTTTTCTGGATGTCATAACATGTTTTGACCATAACAACGTATGAATAATTGTTAAAGACTTTTTCCTTCCAATTTACTTTTAGTATAGTTTCTGATGCTCAGAAATCTGACATTGTGCATGTTAGGGATCTTATTTTTTTACTTTTTTTTTTTAAGACAGTACTGTACTTTTTTTATTGTAGTGCTGATTTAAAAATGCATTTAATGTGAGAGTAAGGGAACAGTAAGTTTCTTGAAATTACTGTTTTCAAATAAACAATTTTGAAACTTTTGAACAGTTCCTAGCTTAAAGTAAAACCACAAACAAGCATGAACAATTAAAATACTGTAATTTTAGAACTTGCTCCAGCTTCTTATAACACAATTTGTTTAGGAAATTAAATGGCTATTATAATATCATGAGTGCTATCAATGGAATTAAATGAGGTTTTTATTTTCAGTAAATGACAAGCTGTGTAGCAGACTATGCCACACCCTGCAGTTTCTCTCCCCCTTCGTTTTCAGATTAAGAGCCTCAAGTATCATTAACAATCAAGGCAGGCTTTCCTACAGGAACAGTATCATTACAAATAAGTAACTTAACACTCAGAGCACGTTAATGCACAGAACAAATCTTAACACCAATTTGCTAGCACTAAAACCCATTAGAACATGGGCCCCAAAAGGGGCAAAACATTGAAAACACACTAATTATCAGTCAGGCTCTTTGGAAAGATTTTGGGTCACTGCCAGGTGTTATGAAGATTTTCAGTAAGTTTAGACTGACTTTTTTGTTTGGTTCTCTGAAAAAAAAAACAAAACACAAACTAGTAGGTAGAGATCCAGTCCTGTGCATGTATAGACTGAAGTCGTATGGATTTATGGAAGTTTTTGTGTTACAGGAAAATCCATATTTCGTGAGTTCCAGTGTACTAATGGGAGAACAAGTGATAGTGCCATCTCTGAAACCTGTATTCAGTCTGCACTTGGGACTTGAACCTGGCCCAGGTTACATTACCATGGCTACTTGCTTGTCTGTGTCGAGAAGCTGAAAAGCAGTCAGCGTAAAATAATAAATGAGTAAATGTTTACACCGATGTCATGGCTGGTGCACTGCAGACTGTCTGTGGGGGAGCTTGTCTTTGAAAAATGGACCATGTGTGAATTCATGGCTCTGTCAGGTCATTTTCATGGCTAAGGGAATGGGTATAGTGGTTATCGACCAGCAGAGAATTTATATCTAGGATTGACTATCGTTGTTCTGTACAATGGATTGTTTCTCACACGTCTCATAAATAATGTGCAGCATTTCATTCAAGCTGACGAGTATACCAAAAAGTTGTATTTTCTGCTTTCCCTCTGCATGGTATTGGTACAGTGATGACATCTTGCCACTTCCTTCTGCAGCTTTTACATCCACGCAGCCTGAAAGAGAAAAGAAGACAAACAGCTATGGAAGCACTTTTTTTTTTTTTTTTCTTTCTTTTTTTTTTTTCCCAAAGCAGTCAGAAGCCATCTGTTACAGGATATGTCCTGACACTGTCTCTCATCCCCGGCTGAGTCAGTGGTGGGACTGGGTTCTCCACACTTGGCATCTCAAGATGAAAATGTTCCAGGAAGGTGGTAGAAACTGAAGTTTCTGCTAAGTGGGATGTTCATTGGCTTCAATGAAACTTTATTCATTTTTACAGAGCTAGGTAGGCTGACAGTGTCTGTAAAGCACATGCTCCTTCTGAAAAGCAGAGAATAATCTCTTCATATATGAAATGATAAAAGCAACTGCTCATGGTCCGGTAAGTTCATGCTACCCAATTTGACGAATCTATCATTTACCCTTTCAGTGACAGGACTGTAGTCCTCCCCTCTTGTACCTTTCTGCTATATTCATGGAAGCAAGTGAGAGCTGGGGGGAGGCAGGGAATGCTTCAAAATACTTGTTCAGTGTAAGATTTTCCAGATTATGTTTTCCATTTGTGGTTGGCTTCCACACAGGTAGTTGGTGGAATAAGTTGATCATAAAACTTGCAGCTTTAAGGGATTGTTGGAGAAATCAGACTGCAGTGTTAGGTATCTGGCATTTCTACTAGTGTGACTATCTCTCTGTTCTTTCCAGACCCAATGTATTACTCTCTCCTTAAAAAAAAATAATATAATAATTTGATTTAATTTTATTTTATTTTAGTAACTGGGTCAGATCCCAGATCTGTCTGTCCACTTCGTGCTTGTCTAGCAAATGTGTACTGTGGTGGGCCACTTCCTTGGTGATACTGCAGCTTAAGTAGAAATCCCCAATTAGCTTGAAGTGAGCTAGCTTTGCTTTTCCTAGCAATGCTGCCAAAGGCAGCACAGTGGGAGCTACTTGCTGAAGTGCTTACTCAGCACCTACTAGATGGGGCAGTCTGTAATGGACTGGTGTAATAGATACACTATTATGTAAAAATGTGATGGCTAGCAACTGTGGTACAGTTTACACTACAGTTGTAATATATCTCCTGGGGATTTTCACCTTAAAGTGCACCGAGATCTGTGCAGTTATTTTTCTTTTTTCCTTCAGCATTATTCTCCCTCACAACAAAGATGTACCCATTCTTAACATGCAAAGCTCTCTGCTACTGGATTTCTACTAATTTCTAATGCTTTAGCCATTACCTGTACTACAGTACTAATGAAAGCATTGCATGGATTTATGTTAGAAGGTATTCCTCTTGATAATATGGACAAATTAGTTTTAAAAAGACCTGAAGTGGATAAACAAATAGGTTTTTCCCTAGCACTTTATTTTATTCTACTTTAGTATTCTTTAGGTGTATCTTAGATACTGTCTATTTTTTTTTTCCCCTAAGTGTTTGTGAAGGCAATTTGCAGTTGCTGTTGCAGTAGATCACTAAGCAAGACTAAAATGTTTTCCCTGGATTTTGAACTCTTAATTTGGGGTTAAAGAATACTTGGATTTGCTCTTGCTATTTCTTATTTCTTCCTGCTGTTTGAGAAAAATATAATTAAAATGGAAGCAAGGTCTTTTTTTTTTTTTTTCTTTTTTATAAAAGACATAACAGTGTATGTAGCTTTATTCTGAGAGTCTCAGAATCTAATTCATTACAAGGGAACTAAGCTGGTGATTCAATGATAGGGTAGCATGATTCCACATGGAAGACTTAAGTTCAAGACTACAACTTGTTCTTTGTGTTTTGGAGTAGATGTTATTAAGTGGAGTCTTTCCTTCTGTAATTTATTAATGATTTTCCCTTTATCATATACTGAATTCCTGTAATTGAAAATGCAGAAACTCTATTCAAAAGATGAAATCTACCCAGAAAAGCCTGCACCAGGCTCCTGTGCAGGTTTGCACATGGCAAAGGAAAACCTGCACAAGTTAGGTAAAACTATTTTTGTCCGCTTAATGCAAGTCCAGTTTTAGCATTATGGGGAATGTTTATGTTTGGATTTGTATGTTTGTTTTAATCATATTTTTGCTTGAAAGAGAACTTAACTGTAGCTGAACCATAATACTTCACTAGGCTTTGCTTTCTATAAGCATGCCAGACATTGTTCTCTCAGGAACAGCACACTTACCCAAAATGCCTCTGAACATCCAAAATTGCTTTACCTTGACCTATGGATTTGATCCCAATCAACAGGGATCTTGGAGCACAACTGATATTTTAGCCCTTGATCTGCCTGGAAGCAAATCCTGTTGCTATGCAGCTGGTGGGTGTAGAGAATGTACACACATAGAAAATCTCAAATAAAAGTAATCACTGACATTGTTTCCATAGTTTAGCATGATCTTTTGTTATTCATTATGGAATTGAGATGAAATGCACAGTAGCGCTGAAAGCAGAAGACCTGTCGTAGACAACCAAGGAAATCTGTGTCCAGTAATGGAGATCAGTAAGGCATCTGCATCTTGTTAAGGTGATGGAGAATTACATATGCTTCTAGCTCCCTTGTGTGCCAAGGAGGCCTTGTGATCTATTAGGTCTTATGAATATATATGCTGTTGCCTGGTGTAGTACTTCCTTGTTGTATAACCAGTTCCAGTTAAATTTTGTTTTTAATCCCATTGTCTAAAATACATCCCATAAGCTCTGTGAGATCTTACATCGAGTATTTTGAATAAGCAAGAATTTCTTAAATAGTACTTCAACTGCAAGAACATCCATGTCTGGTTCTGTGGTCAAAATTGTGCTCTTCAGTATCCTCTGAAGAGAAGAAAGATTGTGTTCATGTTTTATAAAGAAAATTATTCTTCTTTCTCCTGTTATTTATTTTGTTTTGTTTGTTTTGGTTTGTTTTTCAACAGAACAGGTTGCATATTTAGAGAAGTCTGTAAGTATGTATTTTTAATAGTATAATAGATCTGTTGTGCTGCAAGTCATGAAAAAGATATGTCATGAAAAGCACTGGCCTGAGATGTGATGTTCAGTCTAGAACTTCTTTAAAGATTTTGAATAACCCTTGGTAACTCACTTATCTCTTTAATTAATTTCACATCTATAAAGTAAAAAGGGTTCTTGCTTTTTTTTTTTCCTTCCTTATATATTTCACTATTAAGATTTATGAGAGAAAGATTTTTTAAACATGTTTCTATTGAATGAATTGAACTTGCTGTATCTTATCTGGGTTTTTCAGATAATCCTCTAATTTAGTCAAATGAGAATATTAAAAATAAGAATTAGTCCCTTTTTACTGTTGTGAAATCTGAAAGGAGAAATATGGTCTTTTAAAGTATAATACAAGTAGGAAGCATTATAAGCATTATTATTATTATTTTTTAGAGAGAGAAATTTATTCTTTGATCAGTATGAGGACAAATCCTTCTTATTTATTTTTTCTTTTCCAAAGTCAAAAATTATTTTTCCATTTGTATCTCACTGATCAGTTTGGTTTTACATATAAAAGGATCATGATGGCTAAGATTAATGTGTATTTGCATTATATAGAACAACATATACATTTTTAATGTCTTGCAGTCAAATTCTAGTGTATATTATTTTTGTAGCTCTCCTTACTATGAGACTCATGTGCTGTTTCATCCAGTGTATGATTCAATCTCTTAAGTGTGGTGAAAAAAAAGAAATATCTAAAAGCAGCGTGGTGAAAAAAAAAAATAAAAACCTAAACACACAATGAACAATGATGTACTTTTCAGAGCAGCAGGGTTGTCCTTAAATTTGTTTGTCTTGACAGGACTTGATATAAAACAGTGCATTGTATTTTGGTCTTGGTACGTATTCTGACTTAGATGAGTATTCAGTCAGTTTAGTAAAGAGTAAGAGAAAAGCAAAATTTTAGTAAGTTGTCCCTAAACCTAGCAAGTAAGTCCATAATGAAATGGCGGGGTAAGATCTGGGAGTAATCACAGATGTCTAAAAGAAAGGCTCGGCCACAGTTATGTAAATTGGTCACTTCCAGGGTTTCACAGCATCTGGAAAGATGTTTTTAAATTGCAGTTTTGTACAAGAACACCCAACTTTTACCATAAAAATATATTTTCTGTAGCTATTAAGGTATAAAAACCAATTCAGCTTCCAGCATAGCCTGCAAATAAACATTTTCTTTCTGATGTATACTTCATTTTATCTCTGAATATTCAGTGTGTCTGAACAAATGTTTTCTCAGTTCCTTTAAATACTGGAAGAATCCCAAATCAGAATTTAGATTATTATATAGTTTCTGGATATTAGTCTGAGAACCAAATAAAAATGCTAGAGCTAAAATTTCTCGGATTTTTATCCTATTTGTTAATAGCATATGTATATGCTTCAATTTCTTAATCTTGCTGCATGCAGAATTGGAGTTTGATAATCTTCTATGATAAGCACCTATTCTGTGTACTCAGTGGTCAACATCATTACTGCTGTGATGGCAATAATGATTATTAATGCTACTATTATTTTAAAATAAACATTATCTCCCTGATATAATTCAGGATGTTGCTGAAGCAACTGGATAACTACTTAAAACAGGTAAAATCTTTATTAAGGAGATAACTATTCAGAAAATGATGGAGATCATCTATATAGTGTTTGCAACCCATGTATTTCGTACCAAATCAAAATTCAAAACATCACCAATAGCTACCAGTTGGCATATCAAATTGCAGAATCACAGAGTGGCCGGGGTTGGATGGTACCTCTGGAAGTTATCTAGTCCAAATCCCTGCTCAAGAAGAGCCACCTTGAACCACTTGCACAAGACTGTGTACAGACAGCTTTTGAAGATATCTGTGGATAGTAACTTCACCACCTCTCTTTGGGAAATCTGTGCCAGTCACCATCACAATAATGATGTGTTTTCTGATGACAGGAGATGGGACCTTCTGTGTTTCAGTTTGTGCCTATTGCCTCTTGTCCTGGCACTGGTCACCACTGAAAAGAGACTGCCTCCATCCTTTTTTAAACCTTCCTTCAGGTATTTTTACACATTGATAGGATGTGACCTTTCCTCTGTGCTGGACATTCCCAACTATCTCAGTCTTTCCTTAGGGGAGAGATGCTCCAGACCCTTGTTCATCTCTGTGGCACTCTGTGGGAGTCTTTGCAGTATGTCCATGTCTCTCTCACATAGGGGAGCCTAAAACTGGACCAGATGTAGCCTCACCTATGCTGAATAGAGCAGAAGAATCACCTCCCGCCACCACTGGCAATACTTTGCTTAATGCAGCCCAGGATACCATTAGCCTTCTTTGTGGCAAGTGCACATTGCTGGCTCATGTTCTACTTGGTATCCTTTTCTGTCAGACTTCTTTCTATGTGGGTAGCCCCCAGCATGTACTGGTGCTTGGCATTTTTCCTCCCCAGGTGCAGGACTTTGCAATTCCCCTTGTTAAACTGATTACACAAACAGTTTCAGGCTAATTGGAAAAGGGAATCCAACAACTGAGTTTGTTTATATTGCACAGATCATGTTAGGAGTTTAGTTACTCAGTTAAAGACACCAAAATATTTTTTGGTGCATGCTGTTATAAAGATTCACTAAAGTTTGTTTTCACTAAAGCACATATTTTGATTTTCATGTGTGTTACAGCCTTCCAAATTATCGCTGCAGTAAAATTAACCATACTTTTCTACTCCTTCCTCTCTCTCTCCTTACCTTCTTTTTTGGTCTTTTTTAACATGTATATGCTGAAAGTCGTTCCTTCTACCCACAGGAATTTCTGTTATTCTTAGCACTTCAGTACACAGCCAGCCCGCTTAATTTCAGTGATCAGGTGAGATGTATTGGAAGGGTTTTCACTTAATAGATTAAGAAATACTTTCACAATCCCTTATACTAGCACTTCTGTGAGATGCTGATGTCTTAAACCACTGAAGCTCTTACTAAAGGGGTTGTGTCTGTACTTTTGAAATGCAAAAAGCTTTCAATACAAGAAAACAGGTAATCATGTGAGTCTTTTTAAAGCTATTCTTTCTGTAAAGCTGATTTTAATTTCCCTTATATATATTTCAAAGAGACATCCTAATACATAACATGATTATTCAGGTAAGTTTTTCTCGGTAACTCATTTCACATTGCACTGTTGTACTTCAGTGGAACATATACATTTCTTCTGATGATATTTGAAGAGCTGTTACTAATATATATATATATATCTTTTTTTGGTCTGGAACAAGAAAATACATGAATAGCTGGATTCATCCAACTTTTTAGGCGTTGGGATCAGCTATGTCTTAGTATGATCTTAGTGGCTAAAAGTAGAAGGAATATCATGTTTTCTTTGGGCAAACATTTTGGAATGAAACAAGATAATTAAGAAGCTGCTTATAAAACAAATAGCAGTCAACAGATTTCACATCCTACTGTTTGCTTGTAGAACTTTTCGTGACCACATACAGAGAAAGTATTGATGGTGAACATCTAACCTAACTAGCATCTTGCTGGTGTAAATCATCTAAGTCTTTTTTCAACCATTTTTCATAGTGATGTTTATGGAATTTTTTTGTTGTGTATGTAGAGAAATGGTTGCTCTAAGCTGCTGAAGGCAATTGTGTTGACTCAGATTTGGGAAAGATGATTTTATATGAGTCCAATATCACCTACAGAAAAAATCAGAGTCCTTCTGTCTTTCAAGTTCTCTCTCTTAGAGTAACTTATATGTATTTGAGTACTGAGTCTTTTATCTTTGGCAATGTTTGAGATAACATTGCATTTCATCAAAAGCAAGTGGGAAATTCTGGAATGTTTTTCCAAGTCCTGGTCTCCCAAGTGTGTAGGTTAGTAACTGCCCCCAGTATAGATAACTGGTGAATAAAGTAGTGGGCATAAAGGAAGGAGGTGTTTGTGCTTACTGAGTTTACAAGTTACAGTATCCCTGGTTCCTAGCCAAGATTAGAAGTGACAGTACTTTATAACTGTATAGTTGTACTTTTTGTTTTGTGTTAAGTTTCAATCTGTTTTCAGAACTAATTAGTCAAATATTTCAGTGATGTGATTTTTTTTCAGCATCAGTAATCTCCCACACAGGGCCAACCTTAAAATAGCTGTTTTGCTGGTTTTATGGACAGGGAGGGCCTGATAGGAAAACATAGGTTAACCTGGAATTTGCAATTAAACAATTATATGAAAGCTAGCTTTAAGGACAGTGACAGTAGCCCAGTGTAGTATTAGGAGGAGTGACTTGAGGGAATATGTGACATCTTATTTCACGTAATTTCCTCAGTGTCCAAGATCATTTTCTTTGTGTTTGCATATGTTGACTAAAATTTGAGTCCCCAGATAGTTTCTCGTTATTCATTCTTATGAAAACTAGTTTCTCGTTCTTTATTCTCATGGAAACTAATGGAACAGCTATTTCTCTTCAAACTTGGCATGGTCTCTTACACAGTTTAGCAGTGCTCTGCTATCATCACTACTCTTTTTTGTTTACCAATCAACTTTATTATTATTCTTCAGTTAGTTTATAAATGACAGATTTCAGAAAAATTTTGAAAAGTCAAAACACGGAGTTGTGGTTTGGGCAGTTAATTAATGCTTCTGTCCCTACCATGCATAGTCTTAAACTTGTTTTTGAAATATAACACTTGAAAGTGGTGCTTTGGGGCTCATACCGTGCTGCCTGTTCCTCCTCTCTCTGTAGGAAGTCCTGGTTAGGCCTCAGGCTTGTCTCACACATGCACCAAATTATCATTCAGAGCAAGAACACAATGACTTGCTGTTGCTGAGTGTTAGCTTATATTTTAGCATCCTTCAGTTAGAGGTACTTTAATTCTCACCAGGTCAGTGGGCATATTTTGTAGAACCAGAGAAATTAAGATTTGTAAAAGGCTATTAAATTGTGTAGTATTTGCCTCTGCAATAATGGGAATGTTCTAGTTTGATTCAAAATAGTGAAATCTCAAAATCATACAGCTTCTGTTGCCATACTAGACCACGTATTTTTGTATGTGATTTTTTTTTTTTTTTAAACCTTTGTTTCTTTGTTTTCCTTGATTGTTATGTTTAACCTTCTAACAGCTTTTGTTAGGTATCTTAACTTTTTCTTGGGGTTTTAAGCCCTTGTCTTAGAGGTTGGTATTGCAAAGCTAGTATTAACAAGAGCTGAAAACATTATTAGATATTGGAACACTTGGAACAGTGGTGAGATATAATTTTCCAGACTTCAGGGAAACTTACAGTTATTATTACCAACTGAAGTATTATGTGTGTATATTTTAGTACATAAAAATGTTTTATTTCAAAAACATGTGTGCTTTCACCATATATTAAGAAGTATGTAAAGCTATCAGCTATTAGTAGGTATTTTAAAGTTGTATGTTTTGAAGTTTCTGGTGCTGATGATATGAGATAATTGATGAGGCAACTTGTGGTACAGCATAAATATATAGCATTCATCAGATAAAAACAGTTCATCAGGAATTATACCATATTTAGTGGAATTAACTTTGCTGCCCTTTATCTAATGGCATAAAAATGCTTTCGGAAAGAAAATGGATCTTTCCTTGAAATATATCCACCATTAATATAACTTGTAATTTCTATTATGTATCACCAATTATATCTTGGAACTTTGCCTATCATAGTGGATATAGTGCTACAGCTGCAAAACCATTTAATTTACAAGACCTGGTGGCCTGAAACAGTGCATTACTTTTACAACAGAGAGAAAGAATTTAGGGAGAAATGCAGTTTTCCAGAAATTCTTGCTAATGGAGGTTGGATGCCTACCAGAAATGATGCTAAGGAGATCTGAGGTATGAGAGAGACAGAGAGAGAGAGAGACCTTCTGCTCAGTTGCCATTCAAGCTGTAAACTACTATGACAGTTGTCAACATTGCCCTTTCTGATTTCTCCCAGTTGTATTCCATTTATTATAAGCACTTCAAAGAGACGCCTGCTGGGGAATCCAGAGGAGATTCACTGCAGGAGTCTGGCTAACAGATTTAGTCAAAAGTATCCTTGCCCCCTGCTATGAACAATAATTTAATGAGCACTTCACGAGAACAATATCAAAATAGTCATACCCCTTGCTTTCAGTGGAGGGAACCGCTGAGAAGAGGAGGCTTCTAAAACACATCCTGTGTTTTTGCAGCTGGGTTCTGAGCCCCTATCTTTTTGGTGTGTTACAGTGAGCAGAGAGCAAAAGTAAGTTAAAAGCTTGACCTGTAATGTAAGACAGATAATGTTTGAAAGCTGACAAACACTGTAGGGTTTTCTTACAGGCTCCCCAGAGATATATATATATATATTTATTCTTTGAAAATGAAAGAGATGTAAGAAGGTCAGTATCTAAACAGTTTTGTATAATTTTGAAGGGAAAATGCATATTACTAAAGCAACAGGCAAAGGGAAATGTACAAATCTCCAAACTGTTTTGTGGCATGCCAGATAAAAATGAGTGAAGTAGACCAATACAGGGCCTGCAGAGTACAGAAGAGATCTTTATTTAAAGATAGTAATTCTACTTATGGGGTATCTGGGTGGATACTCTGCATGGTTTAGAAAGAGGATCCTTCTGCTCTCTACCAAGACAACTTCCTGCAACTCCATTTTTTTAGATTGCAAAAAATATATAGCCAAAAGATCATAAAACGATCTTTAGAAAACAGCAATCCACCTGGCAGCAGCTGAGCATGACTGTCTGTGGTACTTATCTAAGGGAACAATGCTGGTCCTTCATTTAAGTAGAGACTTGTGAAAAGTACATTTTAATCTCAGTGGGGTTTTACGATGCATTAATGTTCCATATGTTATTGTGCAGTAATTGCACAATGGTATATCCTGCAAACTCAGGTAAAACAACTAAATGACTACTAAAAGGAGTTCACAAAATGCACGTAAGCATAGTAGAATCATACACTGAAATAAAAACCAAATATTACCTACTGAAGGACTATGCAGTTTTGCAAAGCGAAGGAAATCTTCTACATGCGGAAATAATTATTTATTTACACGTGTAATTAAGTTTCTAAAATGTAGACACATGTTAATACCTGGCACACATTTCACAGGCACATACTTGATTATTTAACTTTTGAGCCACAAAATTATCTTTGTGTTAGTACCCTGTATCCTTGTTATAGATCGCTATATATCTTTTAGGTTATTCACTAGAGTTTACAATGTCTGTTGTTCTGTGATCCTAATTTAATTTCATTTCAAAGGGAACTGTAGGAGGCCATCACCAGTACACTAATGTGGGGCAAGCTGTTACTAATATCAAATCAGAACTCATTAAACAACAATGTTGGAGATACCAGTTCACTATTAAAGTCAGGTTACACCAGTGCATTTCTGTCAATGATGAAGGTGAAGAATTCAGGATTACTAGTGCTGTTGCTCATAATTAGCCTACAGAATGTTGAATGCCATTTTGTTACGTTTTTAGACTATTTATATGGGTGGGGGGGTGCTGAAAATTCAGTTTAATATATCATATTATGGACCTTATTATTATAACCTGACTTCTTTCTCTATTTCTTTTTCTTCAACTGAAGAAAGAAATCTTTTCTTGAGTTAACTACCAAGAAGCCTAATTTTATGCAAAACAGCATTACTGAAATGAACTTGATCAATCTCATTTTCTCACTTTTTCTGGGTCCTACTATGACTTTTCAGCTTCACAGAGAACAGACAGCTGGCTTTGTAGCTTGTAGGAGTGTGGATATCACTAAGGTCTAGATAACATTAATGTGACTGGGAGTTAATTTGCTTGTCTACGTGCTCTGCATTGTGGGGTGCATCTTTAGGTTTAACAGTTGCGCTGGAAAGGCAGTCTGCCTTCAGAGCTGGGTTGTATGAATAAGAGGAGATAAGAGGATTCACAGCCAGAGCAATTTCTAACTGATGCTGTTAAACCTTGATTTAGGATATTTCTGCACAGCTTGGCCCATGCTCACAAAATGAAACTGGTGGACTGTGCTGAGATCATAGGCAGTGATTAAACATTTATAGTTAATGTAGTATACTATGGTATTGCTGCTGCCCAGAGGCAAAGCATTGTAATGCAGATTCAGTATAGCTACTGCTAGAACTCTAAAACAAAAGGCTTTGGGGAGTCTCTACTGCAGTACTAGCTCCTGGCTGTTCTCAGAACTATGTACATTTTTCCTTTTCTTCTTGTCTTCTTTATTTTAGAATGGGATGCGTGTGGGACAATTAGATGGACGTTAATAATGCTCCAAAACCTGAAGCTTTTGTCTGTCCTTTGCCTTTGTCTTCTGCTTAAACTTTACTTGTGTGCGTTAGATTACTGTGCTTTTGTAAATAGGCTTATCCAATTAAATTCTGCTGGTGGTAATGGCTCAGTTGCAAGATAGATTAATTAGAAGGTCTGCTTGTGGAGAGCCACTGTTTGTTCAAGAAATAGGTGTAGGCATCCGGATTTTAAATATATTCCTGCCATACATGTGATCCTATTAGTTGTATATAATGACAATCATGCTTAAAATAGTTTTTGTTTGTTTTTGAGGTGATTATATGAAATGATTTGACTGCCAGTAGCAGCTGATATTATTTGAGAGTTCTGTGTTTTGCTTTGTTTGTATTTATTTGCATACCAGAGACTAGTGTTTGCATAATAAGACCACTTTTAGTTTAAGTCCCTGAATGGTTGATTGCACATGCATCATAACGTGGCAGTTTTTAATACCACGTAGAGATCCAGTTCAGCTTTCTGTCTTGAAAAGTGTTGACTTGTAAATATTCACTGTATCTGAAGAAAATAGTAGGATCATAACAACATGCTTTTGGTGCTAAATGCTGTAATTATTATGCTGGAAGTTTCCTGATACTGGCAGGTTGGTGGAAGAAGAAACAGAGGGACATAAAGGACATTGATAATCACAAGTCTTCATTATGCACTTGTAATGGTCCAGATAAACAAGTGCTAGTTTACTGAAGAAAAAAAAAGGGGGGGGGGGGGGGGGGGGGGGGGCATTGAAGAAAGAGAAAGAATTTCCCCTTCTAAATGACTTTAGCAGATAATTCTAAGATGAGTTCACGAGGAACATACAGAAAATACTTAAACCTGTCCTAGTCTGCATTTACAGCTAGAACATTGGAATTGCATTTAAAATTACTTATGGGCATGTATAATGATGTTAGAGAGGACTCTTATGGCAAAATTATATAACCTATGTGATATGATTAGCTAGTGCCACAGTTTGCCCTAATAACTAATGGGATTTAAAAAGAAGCACCTGCTTGGAAGGCACTTATGAGAAGGGTAATTATATATCGGTAAGTTCTTAATTCACATGGAACTGAATATAAGTATGTCTGAAAGCTGACCTTTTCACTGAAAAGGATTGGGGATTTCTTCTGGTTTCGTTGACAAAAACATGGTCCAATTGACCCCTGTGTTAGATAAAATGGCACAGAAGTACTGCTGCTATTTTGCTGGTATTTGTGTTTTCTATGGAATTTAGGTGCCCTTAAAATTCTTTAACTGGTAACAGCATTTCACAAGCTCTTGACTCCTGTCAGCATGCAAAAAAAGGGAAAAAGTACATAGTTTTTGGCCAAAAAATTAAAGGCAACATCTTGTTTTAATGCAATGTTTTGAAAACAGCAATAGCCATTGAAAGTTTTACTGTCTTTTTGTTAGCTTATGACAGAATCTATACAAGCCTGATTTGTCACAGCACAACGTCATCTGTTGTGGAAGAATTGTGGAACCGTTTGCTGTTGCTTATCATGCTCTTTTTCATCTTTCTTACTTCTTTCTGCTTTTCTGTTTATCCTTTTATTCAACATAAAGACACCTTCGGCTTTACCTAATGGGAGGGAAAAAGAAGAAGAGGTGCAAAACCACATATGTCAGAAAAACAGACATTGATATCAGAGGAGAACTAATGTCTCTTCTAGTGCCTGGGGAAAAGAAAAAGAAGGGATGGAGGAACTGCAATACATAGAAAATGAAATGAGGGCCCATACTGATAATGCTATTACAAAGGTTTGGTGTGACTTAAGGGTTAAGGCAGAGGATTGAGAATTTGGTCTCCTGGGAGACATATGAGTTTTTTCAATTAACTTGTCCTTGATCTTAGGTAACTTTCTTTGTAGCTTGATTTGTTTGCCTGTATATATATATATATATATATTAAAGTTGTTGTTTCATGTGGGTGTGGTGGAAATTGATTGCTTGTTTGTAAAATTCTTTGAAACTCTCAGGGGGGAAAAAAAATCGCTCTTACTGGAGGCTGTTAGCAATATTTTTATACTTGTGTGCTACCGAGAAATGGCAAAGAACAGGTAAAAAGTAACGCCTTTCAAACCTGACTTTCACTGCTTTGTAATGTGTGTAATCATTTACTGTGGTGTAAAGGGAGTGTAAAAATGTGGCTGAGCTAAAAGATAACAGCATTTTATGCTCATTTTATCCATGTATACATCACTACACAATGATCTAAACAGTGGCAAATCAAGCTCTCAGGGCAGATATAGAATCCCCATGCTGGACAGGTTGTTAATGGGTTGCTGTGCCGCAGGAGGAATTCCACTGAGAAACCTTCTTCCTGTGGGAAGACATTTCTCCTGTGAAGTTGCTAAGCAATCAGACAGCAGCTTCACTCTTTCTGTACAGTCTGCTTCAGTGATGGTATGAGACCTCATCTTGAAGGTGGAGCAGTAGAATACTGCATAACCTTTGAGCTAATGGTGCCCGTATCATAGCACTGGTTGTGAATCTAATTTAGTGCCTACTCATAGCTGTGTGCTGTACCTGGTGGACACAGGGGCTAGGTGAGGGTTTATGTGCTTGTTTATGTTGAACTGTAAGCCTGTGCTTTCCGTTGCTGCAGAGCTCAAGGCCCTCTTCTTTGGGTGAAACGTCTCTGAAAGTACAGCCTGACAGAAGAGGCAAGGCCTCTGTGTCACCTTTGTTGCATGCCACATTGCATGTTGTTGTGGGATTAAACTAAATGTATTTTCATATCTGCTGGAATCCTTAAGTCTGATTGGACTCCCAGTAGCATTGCTAGAAAGAAACACAGAGAGTTGAAAGGCTACAGAGTTAGCAGTTTAGAAAATAAACCAGTTTTTCAATGTACATTTTGTTTTCTGATTAGAACATTGTCAACATGTATTTTTTTTTTTTTTAAACCATGAAGAGATGGCTTCAGATATGAACAAAGTAACCAATGACATGAAGCTTTAATTCTTTAGTAAGATTATTAATAGCATCTGGGATTTTAAAAATTTAGGGGGGTTAATTCCCACAAAGCTCATTCAGCATAAGTAGCTGTAAAAGACAAACTGTGTCTCAACCTAAAGTAGCATTGCATTCTTTAGGGAATGCAAAATTTCAAAAGCTTGCCAGGTGTATTTCAACTCAATAGTCAATATTTAGAGCAGATGTCTATTCTATAATTGATTGTGTATATTTTTTATGACAAATACTAGAACTGTGTTGGGAGAAAGACAGCTGATGGACAGCATTGATCAAAGCTCTGATATTTACATGTCTTCTCTGTAAAGGACCCTTTGAAGTTAGTTTGCTTGCTAATTCATTCACCCCTTTCCTTAGACGGCAGCTCTGAGAATACAGTGTTTAATTTGTGTGTGAACAATATTTCATTCGGTTGGGACTGGATCGCAGACATGATGGGATCCCAGCCCTGGAGGTCAGGTTTCTTTGGCCAATAGTTGGCTCTGGTTGACTGCTTTTTGCTGTGATTCAGTGAACCATAACAGTATTGATCAGAATAAAAGTGCTTTCATGTCTGTGATCTCTGGCTTAGCTATAGAATAACTTTAATCTTAGCCAAATTGTGCTCGGGTGGTTTCCAAAAGAGCTGTTGTGGTTTTCTGCTTTTTGAAATCTTGCTTTTGTATGATATCCAGTGATATAGCCTTATCAGTTATTTGTATAAATGGATAGGCGTAGTTTTTTATAAAGGTCTCTTAGCTATTGTAGTAAGACATACACTGTTTCCTCAAGAGTCTTCATGTGCCCAGTTGCCCATACTCTGTATGGATATTTTGGAGAAAATTGTTGAAAGAAAAAGGTTGCACTTGCAGGCATGTTTTTTAGTGTCTTTGAAAAGCTGCGTATGTCAAAATGACCTGTTGTGAATATTAGCATAGAGAAAAAGCGGAAGAAAAAAAGTCTTTTTATGGAGCACAAATCTCTGCAATGCAGTGCTTACAGAGGGTACAATGCAATATTTAAAGATATTTCATGGAATGCCAACCTGTAAGGGATAGCAGATTAACCAGTTAAAGTCAGAGTTGGATCCTGAGGTGATCAGTGAAGCTTTCTGTCTGTGTATGAGAGGAGACTGGCTTCCTATTTTCACTTCTCTGTACCCCAGTATTACTGCCTGGGTTGGAATTGCACAGTTTTTTTAGTGACAGTGAGATGGCAAGTTTAAATAGAGATGTGAGGGTTGATTATGAAAATGTGCTCCTGAGGAAATTTTGGAGAATGAGAAGTTATTGGATGGAAAATGGTTGTCAGTAGCTACAAGGGATGTTTTAGAAATCACCTGTGCCATGTTTAATGAATATCTCTGAGCTCTCAGGCTGGAAATATCAGACCTAAGGAAGAAAATAACTCAAAATAGGAAGCAGAACAGACAGGGAAAACCTACTCTAGTTGTTCAGATACAGCTTTTTGACTTATTTTGTTTCTTCTACAGCCGTAAAGGAACAGTTGGGGAATCTGCTAGACCAATTAAGATGCATCTGTGTACACATAGGATCTGTATTCCAATGGTGTATGGCCAAGTCATATTATACTAATACATAAGAAAATTATTTCTCTTTGATTCCTTTTTCTTTTTAAGAGTGTCTAACAGATGTGACCCAGATTAATTTTACTTATTTTTTTAACAATATGAAAACATATGTATTTAATATAACCAGTATGTCTGTTTCAAAAAATAACCACTTAAAAGAAGAAATGGGGTCAGTTATTTAAAGGTGAGATAATTTATAAATAGATACAGGACTTGCTATTAAAATTGCAAAGCTAAACAAAACACAGTAACCTGCCCGTACTCAAGCCTCAGCAATCTTTAAACAAGATATAATTTTCTTCTGGTTTGCTGTTGAAATACACAGCTCTTTTCTAAGCAGTGTGCTACATGGTTTGCAGTTCCTAGGTAAGTAGGTAAGAACAGCATCTTGCTTGCTGTACAACAGAAATCTTTTTTTTTTTTTTTATTTTTTTCAGCCTTAAGTAAAGCAAATGGCAAATACAGACAGCAGTAAAACAGGCACAAATATCTATTTTTTTTTTCCAACACTAATGATGTATCAACTTTCTACTGATAAAAAAATAAACTTTTCTGTAATACTAATGATGGAAGGTGTGTGTGTGTGTGTGTGTGTGTATATGTATATATATTGTCTGACAGTTGGAAGGGGATTATAAATTGATGTCAGTGTAACTATTTCAATCTATCATTAATATGTCTACAGCTAAATATGTATTAGTGTAATTGTAGTGTGTATATGTTATTTTTTTTATTTTTCTCCAGAAAGCTTCTTCGGCTTTGTGGAGGTGTAATGGTCTATGTATGTTGCTGGTGGAGAGTCCTATCCTTAGGTATGCAGTTCATTTAACAAGAAGTGAAGTAGTCAGTTATGTATGTGACACAAGTAAATATCTTTTTTTATATATGGGCTTCTCTAACGAAACACATGGAATTCCACAATTTTATTCTTTTATACTTTAAAAGAGATTGTACATGGATCTTGCCTCCAGGTATTTATTCAGTATTTATTTATTTATTTTCTTGTTTTCTTCTAAGGGTAGTAAGCTAGGAAATGCATGCTGCGTATCATGCTGTGTTTTCAGTTGTCATTTTGAGATGATCTCCAGACAGTAAGGTCAGACAAAAACTGTATGCCAAATGGACCAGACAGAAAGAAGTTAGTCAAATGAATTAAAAACAGAATAAATAGATAAATGTTCCAGAGCTGTAAAGTAGTTTTCTCTAACCTCTCAACCTTCTTTATTTTTTCTTCTTCTCACATGCATAATTATTTTTGAACAAACAGGTATAATGCACAATATTTTTCATTAATATGTCCATTAAAATCTATTCCTAAATCTTAAAAAGTATATTTCAGTATATCACTATTTCAGCATGTTTCAGTATATTCAGTATATTTCAGAATAATATTTTTAACTTTTTAATTTCACACTTTAAAGATAATTTTTCATCAGATTTTGACTCTCAAACGTATTCACGTTGGTTTGTATTTAATGAGTATCTCAAACATTTTTTGAATTAGAACAAAAACTATTTCATTTGTTCTTTGGATTGCTTGCATGAAAGATGTACTCAAATATCTGTTAATTAGTTAATATGAAAATCTCACACTTTCATTGAGGTTGGAGGAAGAGATATAATCTAAACATTTCAGCTAACTTATAGGAAAAAATGCACATAAAGAAAAAACAATGAATTTATCTCTTACTCTACAGGTCTAGGAAGTTTAAACTTAAATTGGAAATTGATATATACACTTATATATATATATATATATATTTTTTTTTTTTTCTCTTTGGTTATGGGAGTCTCAGTTGTTACTGTATTTGCAAAATTATAGAAGCTGATATCCGTTACCCAGAACTCATTGTGAGTGCCACTTAGTAAAGCAGTATGTGAGTTTTACTGCACAAAGAACATTCCTGGTCATTCTCTCATGCCAAATATCCGAACATGTTGACAGAATTTTAGTCCAAGGAGTTAAATTAAGTATCTGGATTCTGAAAGCATATGATGATTAACATCCTGTCAAAGAAAAAAAAACTAATTATGATATTTTCACATGGTGTGCATAGATAAAACATCCACAGCAGTAAAACTCAGAATCTGTGGAAGGTAAGCGTTAAAAACATCTTCGTAGGATATGAGAAGAAGCTTATCCCAGAATGTGCTTTTTGCAAGTAGTCTCCTGCCTCTGATCCTCCATAGTCTGCTCCCTGTGCTGCATTGACCCCTTTTGCTCTGATTGATTTATTTTTAATAAGTAGGTTATTTGAGGTGCTGGTTGTAAGGAAAATTGTATGTTTTTAAGATAAGGAGTTCAAAAATTGTAAAATAGGGCCTAGTTGAAGCAGGCTTTTTCTTTAAATATACATCAACTTATTTCTCAGAGGATAAATTAAATTCTCTACTATGGAAGTGCAGCAGAAAATATATGATATATGTTGTTTACAGCCCTTACAAGTGTGCTGCCTCTGTCTTGACAAACAGAAACTTTCTTTAAAAAACAGGGTACTCTTCCTGCTCCTCTGCTTACTAAATTCCTATTTGACATATTTATTCTCCCTTCTGGATCACAGTTAGTTTTTACATGAAATGAAACAGATTTATATTTATAGGTTAAATGAAGATAGGCCTATCTGGAATTTCAACTTTTAAATCTAGTCAGGATGAATATCGTATAGAATCTGTTTCTCTTTTATTCTAACAGTGGTACAAAAGAGAGCAACAATTCATTTTGAAACTGGAGCTTTAAAGTATCTTTAAAGATTCATTTTTTATTTGATTTGATAAAAGTAGAAAGCTGCCTTGCTTGCAAGCTCATGTCAGCTTCTGTTTTCCCTTGTAGAGTTTAAACATAAGTGGTTAAACAGCCACAGTTGCCACTATATACATATATGTATATATGTATGTGTATAGATATAAATGAGCAATGAGATCTACAGCATTGAACAGCAGACTACACCTGTCTCCTACTTTAAGTACCACTTAGACTCTATTGTGTAAATCTCACATCAACAAAATTAAAATATACTGTTATAGACTGACTTGCGTCATCATTAGATGATGAGTTTAGCATAAGATTTATGAAGAAACAGGAATATGGCAAAAGTTCTAAACTGCTCAGTTGCCTTTGATGAGAGGAAGATTCATTCAGTATTGTGATTAAAATTCTCAAAATACATCCTACACTCTCCAACTTCCTTTTATAGCAACAGTTGGTAACTCTTTCATTTATAATGTTTTAAAAGCAAAAACAAAACAAACAAAAACAATAAAAGGTAACACCTTTTTTTCCTTGTCCACAATCCTGTTCCTGACACAAGAATCTAGTGACAAAAAAAAGGTGACAATAAATATGCATGTAAATGGTTCCATCAGGGAAATACTTGTAAAAAAGGAGCCCAAGTAACAGAGGGTAGGAAAGCGATAAATTCAAGGTAGGAAAAATGAGAAAATTATATATATTGTCATGCTACTTCATCTGTTACCCTCCAAAGTATTTAGGGCTGGATGTCAGAACAATTTATTTCTAGAAATTTACATTTGGTAGCTTGAGATGTTTCAATGTAGATTGTTTTAGGAACATACAAACTTCAATCTTAAATCTTAAGCCAAATCTTTAATCAATCAAATCTTCAATCAAATTTGTATAGGTAAGAGGTGGAGGAGTAAAGAGAATTTTTCAGACAGCAGAAAACAACCAAAACAAAACCCAACAGGATTGTTAAGCTGTTCCTTAACAACGTTGTGTGCTTTGGTTGAGGAGTTGCAGATAGTCACCTTGATTCCTTGCAGAACACAATGTCAGTGAATGAGGTATTGCTGGGATATAGCCTTAGTTCTGACTGCTTCTGGAGAGGAACTGAATGTTCTGATTAATTTTTATCTAAAATATCCATTTGCCTCTTTAGCTGTTAGTTGCTTTCCAAGAAATTCATCTGCTGTTTTAACAGATGAAAAGCTTGTGAGACCTCATTTTGTTAGCCAGTAAGACCTCTTACACGAATAAAAAATTTTTTATTGTAATAAATTTTGTGAAAAGTAATTCTTTTCTTTTTGGAAGAGGGCACATTATCTTCTACATCTTCTTTGTATATTAGTTTCAAAGAAGAAACCACTATGCATTAGAAATTCATTATTCTTAAGATTTTATTTTTTATTTTTATTTTTTCCTGCTGAAGACAATTAGAAGTCATGTAAGCAGACCTACTGTGGAAACAATGTAAAGTCTGAATAATAAAATCTGCTTTTGCAATAATAACAACATTGTTGCCCTATAAAGACTTAGGTATTCATTTTAATATTAAAAAGCAGAAAATAACCACCAGGTATTAATGTTCCTGAGAGGCTGTCAGCAGTAGTTTCTAATAAAGCAAATGACCAGCTATATAAACTTGTTTTTTCCCTTTACACATTAAGCAGTAAATGGGAAAAGCTGGCTTGGAAGCATTTGTTGCTTAGCGTGGTAAAAACAGGTAAGGATTTGATTAAACAGCTTAAGACAGTGTTTCCTAAATCCAGTAATTTCCTTAGCCTTTTTGCATGGTTTTATGAAAGGCTATGCATTATAGGTGCAAAAAGATTGCTTCTGACAGCAATGTTCTTCATATTAGAGCGTTGTCAAAACAGGTATATACACAAAGACAAGAAACAGCTGAAATACATCGCTTGCTGAACATATTGCTGGGCATGCTCAATCTGGCTATGCAACTGCAAAACAAAGCTCAAGGCAGTCACACAACAGATGTAGTGACTTTGGGCAATGAATCTATACCACTGGGCAGTTATTATATTTATTATTATTTATAACTTTTGGTGAGCGATGTTGTTTGTACTTTGGGTATGAAGCAGAAATTCATCCTCTTATTTTGTATGAAATTCAAACTCAGCTCTTGTATTTTGACCAGCATGGTTGCTCTGTACATACTAAATGACAGTTGAAGGTATTGAAAAAAAAAATTAACCCATCTTACATTAAATTTCTGATTTGATTTCATAACTTGCCTGTATAGTCATCAAGCAACATATTTACAGTATGGCTGCTTGAGGAGTTGCATACATTTTGCTGATTAGACAGTAAAGATGAAGGATTTAGTGAGCAAAATTGTTATATACCATCCAGGTATTTATTCTGTTTTACTGAAATAATGGAAATCTGTTTTTCAACAGTAATAGAAAAGGGACTTGTTTCAGACTTATCTCTGAACCACTTGTGTCTGTTCACAACAGCTGGGAATCTAGATATTGTGTATGTTTGTTCTCTTCTTTTCACAAAACATGACCTTGTTGCTTAGTGTGTGTTGTATTTAATTTCTACTGCAGGAAAAAAAAAAATAACATCTTTATAGTCAGGACTGATAGCCAGCATGGACGCAAAATTCTTAGACTAACCCATCTGAACAGAAATTTTTGAAAATCTGGTAGACAACTTTTGGAGTAGAAAGCCAGTTCTTTTATCTTAGGGAGGGTACTGAATTAACACTTTATGTGGGGATGGAATTGACTTTGGCACTGAAGGCTTTTTGCACTGTCTCCTATCCCAATTTAAAAGATGTCTCTAATCTGGAAATAAGTTATTTTACACCTGAGAAGGCCTAAGAAATGTGGGTACTTCTCTTGGGCCTGAGTTCACCTGTAGGAGCATATATTTGAAGATAAAATATTTGGATTTCTGAATGCTCAAAACATTCTTAAAATCTATGCTTTAATCTTTTTGTGCCTCAGTTTACAGGTCTGCAGTACAAGTAGGCGTATCTTAACTCTGGTTTGTTCTGAAGTATAGTAAAGAGACAGTTTATCTGAGGGAGGTACAGAAGTATTAGATCACTTGCTACTAGGCAAGATCTGTGTGACCTACTTTACGTGTAAGGAAAGAACCTGGGTTTTGGTATTTGACCACCTTGGGAACTGAAACAGCAAAAATAACTACCTTGCCTTAAGTGATGCTGTTAATTCCTCTCCACTGCAGACCCTTCCCATTGCAGACCTCCATTCCTGCTGCCCCTCCCACCTCCAACATATCCAGGTGAAAAGAGTTGAGCCACCTGCTGTTGTGAGTCCGTGGGAATCATGTAAAAATGGCTGGTTTGCAAGCAGTGTTACTGTAGTTGGCAAAATGTCACAGAGGAGAGCAAGAGAGGGATTTGCATTGCTAACTTTCCGGCACATGAAATACATTGTGTTTTTACTCTGTAAGAATGAAGGTATGGCACAGCCACCTGTCAGCAGCCTGGCTCTCCATGGAAGCTGGTAGAGTCAGTATTCATCTGTGAAAACATCTGTGTAATTAAGCCGAACGCCAAAGAACATAAGGGTTCAGATCATAGTAGAAAGCTTCAAACATACCTTTAAACAGAGAGATTTGATTATCACATGTTTTTCACAGACTTGGCTGTGTAATTCAATAGGCATTGATCAGTTGATAGGTGTATATGCCACATGCATTAAGAACTGATAAACTGAAGTTAAGACAGAAAAAGAAAGAAGTAATCTCTTTAACAGATACTTTCTTGTAAATACACATCATCCTCACCTTCATTTTAAATGGGAATTATGTGCTTTAAATGGGAATTATGTTTTTTTATTTTCTGTTACCAATTACAATTAAAAAATAATATGTGATATAAGGATTTAGTTAAAAAAATAATTTCTTACAAACAAAAGTGTTGTCAAGTGAAAAAAAAAAGTGTTCTAATTACATTAATAACTTGTAGATGGTGTATGCTGTCATTATATTGGTACTAGATGAAGTATTGTTATGGCTTGCATAAAATGAGAATACAAATGTGTATGAAGTATGATTGCAATATGTTGTGTTTTGAGGAATGTAATTTTCTATAAAATGCCTACAGATGTTTTAAAAACAAGCATGATTCTCAGAACACATGCGTTACTGAAAATTAAATGTGCATACAGCTGTTAGCATTTGGAGTTTATTTCTCTTTACAATTTTTTTTTTTTGAAGGGATTGTGAAAGTCTTACATTTAAATTGTAAGACTTGTAAATTGTAAGGATTAAATTGTGCCTAATATTAAGTCAAAGTTTAAAAGAAAGAAAGACAGATTTTGTCCAAAATCCTCAATTCTAAATTTCTCTTAAAAATCTATCAGATTCAGCTGGGAAGCTAGTCAATATAAACAGATGTGAGATAAGTTTTGCTACTCTGAAGTTTTTTTGGGAACTTTCAATAGGAGCACATTTAGAAGAAAAGCTGCATGATTATTCATTTATTGCCTTTTTGCTTTCATATTGCAATGCATGTCATATTGCAAATTCATGTCAAAAAGTTCAATTTTTACTATTTACATTTTAACCTCTGAACATAGTCAGTTTTGGTATTGAAAAAAAGAACTGTATAGTGTTCTAGTAATTTGTCTGCTAACATAGTCTTTCTGTTTTGATGAATGGACTCAGTCTAAAGGATTCTCTACTATGATGTGTGATACCTCAGCAAATAGAAATGTGTTTTTTATCCACGCATCGGAAGGAATCATTTCTATTGTCACATATGAATGACTTATTCTGAATGTTGTGTTTCCTGTCACAGTGAGCTGCTCATTTAAACTGTGCAGGGAGAGCTTACTGGATATAAAATGTTGTTTAGCTAAATAATGATATCCTCAAATATTGAAACAAAATCAATTCAGTGTGACTTTGTGTTTTTTTTTTTTTGTGGGCCGTTTTTGTTGTTATTATTTTTAGAAATGTCAGTTTCTATTTTTACTAGCATTCTGAGCAGTGTTGAAAGCTAAGTGCACTGTTAAAAGTTAACAGTGCTAAAAAACAGGTACTTTGATGTAGTACTTTCATATGTACAACAGACAACAAACTGCGTGGCTTTAAGTGGAAATATCTGAATATGACTTATAATTATTATTATTATTATTTAGCAGTGTTGAGGATCAGGGTTTCTTATGAAGACTTAACTTGACCTATGAAGTATATTTGCAATATAAAAATGTTTGTGTCTGTATTTCTTTTGATAGTGGAAGCAAAAAGTAATGTATGCATACAGTATTTCTTGTGCAATTAATTAATTTCCTATTCTTTGTGTGGGTAGAATTTCTAAAACACATGCATGCACACACTCATCTGATTTGCCTCTCATTTTAATACTTGCATAAAGATTCTCTAGGCTTTCAGATCCTCTCTTTTACATATTTCATTTTCTTCAGATTCTGAGAAGGCATTGTATTGAGGGAGTCAACTGGCACAATGCCCGCAATTAATGATAAGCCTTCCCTTGTCATTCTTTCTCTGCATCATTGTAGGCATTTATGAGTAAAGTAAAAGAACACAGTGTATCTATGCTTCTGAATGCAAAATCCGTTGCTTCACTTTTTTTTTCTTTTTTTTTTCTTTTTCCCCCTAGGCAGTAGATACGTGCAGCTGAAGGGAAAAAACAGCAGGACTGACACCACTAAGGAACATTTAGAAATCTTGTCTCTTCCTTTTTCTTTCTCGTGTTTATTTATTTTTAGGATTATTTGAGGTTTAATATTTGCTCATAATTAGAAAAAGCGTTCATAATATTGCAGATTTAATCCACTTAAAAGTTTGTTTTGAGTGGGGATGTGTGAATGAGGCTTCACAAGCAATTAGTTACTACAAACTGATGTCAATATGGTATCATAGTACACTTCACTAAATAATCCTAAATTCAGGATTTTAAGGTTTGGGGAGATTGTTACATGTTTGCTTGAAGATCCTGTACAACAAGGTAGGACATTTCTTTAACTTCTCTTAAAGTATAAAGAAAATATTTAAGAGTTGATTTTACTATGCTCTCTACCCAAACCTCTTCTGGGCTTCATGGAAAAGCTCAAAATAGCTCCTGTACAGATAAGGGTTTTGAATAATACATTTTTTAGAACTTCATGCAATGTTACTTCCATTGGTCACATTATCTTGTACCACTTAACAAGGTCCAGTTTCAAAATCAAGTGGAATTAAAACAAACAAACAACAACAAAATCTTTCTTCTTGTTTCAGGAGATTTTTTAAATTGATATGCTCAGATTTTAATGCTGCTTCTAGGATTGAAATTAAAGCCCCTACATCCATACTTCAAAAATATGTAGAGAACCTTTAATGCAAGAAGAGATTGATAGGATTCTAGCAGCTACTGTAGCTTACAGTTAATTAGTACAGGCTTTGAGATTTTCACTGAAGAGGAAAAAATAAGATTATTCTTTTGATACAGGGCAAATAAAAGAGTATGTGGATTTAGGATAGGCTAAGTCCAATTCTCTGCTGTACATTATCGCATTAGACAGTAGGAGGACCTATCCCAACTGTGGAATATGAATTTGGTACAGCATGCTTTTGTTTGGAACTCAGTCAATAGTATTTTGTACCTTACTAGGAAAGTTTTTTCTGACTTTTTTTTTTTTTTTCTTTAAAGAAAAGGGACTGTATCTTAATGATTTTGCAATCGTAGGTGCTAAGAGACCTATTATTGGAATAGAACCATTACTAGTAGTACAGTATAACTTGTTAAAAAATTCATTTTCAATAGATTTAACAGATTTCTTGACAGAAATCTTGATGGATACTGGGTCTATCAAATTACCAATGTAACCTGGTTTGTACCTGAGTGTGTAATACAAACTGTGAGGGGAAAAAGAATGTGATATGAGGATGTCTATAAGAAAATAACTCTACTATATCCTATCTTCTCTGGCAAATAATGATACCGTTTCACAAAATACATACTGGGACATACACAGCTGGTAGCTTTCACAGGTAACCATCACATGTTCAATATGAACAGAGGATAAAGAAATTAGTTGAAACCTCAGTCTTCCCCAGTATTGTGACATTTGGGGTCGCCTTCCAAAATAAAAATCATTTTTTATTAGGAGTTGTTAGGATGCAATTTTTGCCTTGTATGCAAACTAATATGCAAATAATAATTTCAGTGACTTGCTCTGTTGAATTGAACACCTGTTAGTAGAAATTAGAGCTGAGTAACATACTTAGACACTTCCAGTGTATTGACTTGCTATAAAATCCTTCTAGAAAAATTAAGTAGGTAGATTTAAACAATAACCACAAATCATGGATGTTTTGTGCATTTTGGGCAAAAACTTCAGTAGATCTCTGTTTTTATCTGTATTAAATTCTGTTGTATTTTTCCACTGGAACATTGTTTGCCAGTTGATTACTACCTCAGATTTGATAGAACTATCAATCAGAAACATTGTAAAAAGGGAAAAGAACAAAAAGCACACAAAAAAACCCAGCAGAACAGAGACTGAGAACAAAACCTATGGCCTTTTATGTATTGTGAAAAGAACACCTATCAGAATGCCCTCATTTGTTTGGATGCAACTGAGCTTCAAAAGGGCAAGACAGGTGCACTGTTTTCAGGAATGTTAATTTAGCATGTGACACAGTTCAAAAACCAGCAGCTAAATGTGAGAACAGAATTAATTTTGACTCCAGCTTAAAGTATCTTTCCTTTCTGTAGAAATGAAAATATTTAATAAAATTTTCATATGGTTAACCTTCCACGATTCAGATGCTGTGGTGTCATAGGAGAGCTGAAAACCTTCTCTAAGAGATGTGCCAGGATGCTGTCTGCTTGGCTGGGGTAGCTTAGCACTTCAAAAACCTGGATGGAAGGGTGACACTTCATGAGAGGGAGCATCCTGCTGGCACTCAAAGGAGATAAGAATTGAAAGTGGGGCACTCTGTCTGGTTGACGTACCGCTTCTGCTGCTTACTTGTTTTATATCAAATAAGAAAATGATGGAACTAACTAACTAAATAAGGCTAGGAAGCAAAGTTAAAGTATCCAGCAGAGTCTGGTTTAAAAACAGAAAACAAACAAACAAACAAAAAACAAACAAACAAACAAACAAAAAAAACACATAAGTATGCCCATTGTGCATACTTATCCCTCAAATCTTTGTATTGACAGGTTTTAGAGGTGGGAAAAGTTTTCAAATATACCTTTATTTTTTCCATTGTTCTGCTCAGTCTGGTCTTATACTTTCTGTGTGTACATGTACAAACCAACTTTTTTCTGTACTATTTTGGATTTTTTCAGTCCTCTAAATATCCTAGAATTTCATTCAATTTTTTTCTTTTGATTTTTTTTTTTGTTAGCATTCCTATTAATATTCTAATATAGGTTTGTGTTTCTGTGGCCTTTATTGAAACATGAGCTGTGCTTCCTACACTTGGTTCTTTCTTTATGTACCACCAGCACAACTTCTTTTTCTCTTTCTAAAACATTTGTATAGAAACAAATCAGCTGCATATAAATTGGTCTGCAATGATGTACCTTCTGCTTGCAAACAACATAAGGCAGCCAAATTTCTATGTGAGATCAAAGAGTTAGGTTACATGGGTAAAGGTGTACATTGGAGACAGAGCAGCTGCTCCAGAGTCTTTTGAACTTTCATTTATCACCTCCCCCTTCACAATCATGGTGTCATAGCAGTAATTTCATACAGCCATCAGAGACTCCATTTTTTCCTTAACAGTAACCAGATCTCTGGTATAAGACCTCTGGCATATGCTCATGCTGGATGATTGCAATTGAGTATGATTAGAGTTTACGCTGGTTAAAATACTTATATTTGCACTTACCAAATAAAGTCACTGAAAGTGAGTAATATGGGAAGGGTTCACTATGAATTTGCTCTATTCCTTCTTCCATTTCTATCTTGGTAAAATAGTTTGAGTCGCCTGAAGGAAGATATTTTTAAAAATACCACTTTTTATTCTAAAAAGTTATTAATTTATTTAAGTTACTTTTTTTTTTTTTTTTTACACAGTTCAAGTTTGGAAAACAAAATGAAACAAAAGCTGGAAGGCTTGTTTGCTCTTTCCAGGGAAGCTTGCACTGATAGCACAATCCAGTGGTGCTACTCTGAAATGGAGCTGTGTGCACAACTGATTGTGACTGGAAATGAAGATGACTCTTTGTCTCTTCTGTCATGTTGAATTCTCAAACTGACATTTAAGGAGCCTTTTGAATGAGTAGCTTCAAATTGATCCAGTTTGTTGAAAAGCTAGAGGCCCACTGAATTGAAAAATAGCATTTGGATTGTGAAAAAAATGATAGATTTCAAGTCACTATACAAGTTTTGTGAGACTGGATTTAGCATTGCAGCCGTCATTTAGAGTATGAAGCTGCTTGTTTTAGCATTCTTTTAATTTTATGACTTTTACTCCACTAAACTTAGAACGGAAATGTATTTCTGTATGTATGGATGTATTTATGTGTCTGTGTGTGTGAATGCATGTGTTAGCAACAACTATATCAAAAATAGATATGTGAAATACCTCCTAACATTTAAAAAGAGTTAGAATTTGTTTTAATGCATTTTTGAGCATGTTGCAGTTATGAATACTGTGTTATATATGGCTGGAAGCAGATTTGTAGCAGTTGCAGTGTGTGGCTAAAACCAATGGTTATGAACCAGCCTTGCTGAGTTCTAAGATTTGTGGATAATCAATTTCTGCGGATTACAAATTTATTAAGACATTATTAATTTATCAGCCTTTAATAAATAAATGAATTTTTAATGGTGTCGTGAACATGATATGATGATTTCATTTCTAAGCTTTACTGTATATTTCAGATCTTATAGTTAGAATCTGGAAGATTTTTTTTCTAATACTAAAATGATGAATCTGTGATTAGCCTTCTGTTTGAAGAAAAAAAGTCAATCTGTTCACTTCAAAATCAGATGTGGAACTTCATAAATATTCTTGCATGATGCATTTATTCTTTTTTTTTTTTAAACCATCTAGGTATGATGAGGACAACTAAGGCTTAAACATTTGACTTGTGTATTTCCATTTGCTGTCCATTTCCCTAAAGATAAAGTTTGATGGGTCTGATCAGAAGTTAACAAAATTATTTCAAAAATTATGTTCTTCTGGTGTCATAGCAGTGATCCCACGCATATATCTAAACATTTATTGTCCACCATCCCTGTTTGTCTATCTGCTCCCTCTGCTCCTTCACCCAGGAAAAAAATTAAAAATTGCCTTCTGGGAGAACAGCCTCAAGCAATACTGACAGACTGACAACTTTAACCATGTTAGGGAATTGTAAGAAGTTCACAGGCTAGCGAACAATTTGACCCTGTGGATACACATGTGCCAGAGTTCAAGGCTGTGATCTGGTGCTGTCCAGATCACTACGACAAACATAGCCATTGGGACCAAGATTAGCAATTTAATCAGAACAGCATGTAAAATTCATATACTATGTCATTTGCTGAACAGAACCTATATCATTATATATCTATTATATCACAGTTAAAGGAAAAAGAATGTCAAGTAGTGTGTGTGTGTAGACAGTATAATTAGAATACTAAAGCTTTTGGGGTGTCACATCATAATCTTCAGGTTTTACAATTTGCATGACTTGCCTTGTTTAATCACAGTAACATGCTCCAGGGTGAAATGCTCTCATGGAATAGAGTAACAATTTGGCACTGTCATGTTTTACAGTCCGCCATAATAAAAAACACATACACCTAGCAAGTTTGTAGACATTTAAGTGAAGATCAAGGCTATCAAACTTTTGAACAAGTAATGCTAAGAAGAATATTATCAGGGATAAAAATCACCATTTCCAGGCTTTAATTAATTGGAAATATTTAAAAATGTGGATGAAAATACGATAGGCATGAGATGAACTCAGAGGTGCCAAACTGGTACAATCAGTTTATTCTGCCTGATACCACTAACAGCTGGAGACACTGTATTTAAACAAAACATTAATTTGTCTGAGATTTTCTTATCAGTTGCTAAATTGCACTGTATTCTGGTTTCCCAGGTGAACCACCAAATTTTCTTAGCATACAGATTGACATCCTAGGTAACTGTTAAATACAAGGGCCATTTCCAGCTGCTAATAGCTGATAAGGCTTTTGTCCACCCTCAGACTGCTGTGACACTCGTATACAGATTGGTGCTTGTACAGAAGGGATAAACATACTAGGACCAAGGGGAAGAAAGTGGAATAGCTGCATCTAAGTTGCACTTTATTATGGCTGCAGAAGGCATATTACATAGACTGTAGCTGTAGTTGCTTACGCTTTTTGCATGTGTAGATGCTATGTACCTGAAAAGCTGATCAAGGCACTGACTTGCAATCTTGTGCTTAGTTTATGGGAGAGCTCAGAACTGACATTTTATGGCTACACATAAATAGAATAATTTGCTCCCAGGAAAAAGTGACATACTTAAAATTTAATATTTTTCTTTTCAAAATGAAAGAAGCCTTTGGCATAAAATTTATGCAGGGTCACATTTCACCCATAGCCTGTTTTTTTTTCTTTTTTTCCCAAGCTCATACCTAGTTACACTTTAATGTTTGCAGACTCTCTAGATTGTCAACATCATTGTATAATAACCAACTTATTATAGAAAGCTGTAAATGCCACACTGCCAATCACTTGTCCATCACACTAACAGGTGCGCTGCCATTGTCAGTGTCAGGCTGAATACTGGGGATCAGTTAGACAGGTGGAGTAATTTACTCATCTTGTAGTGGCAGAAGGGGACACCTTATCAAGGAAAAAGAGAAGTGCTTTCCCTTGGTGCATTTGGTATGTAGCTACATAACTTAGATTTATAGTCTCCACATAGAAACTGATGCACTGAATAGATTTGGTTCTAAGGAAAAACAAAAGTTTTTAGGTATTGTGGAAGAATCATTGTTTTTCCTTTTTCTTTACCTTACCCAGTCGCATTCTCACCCTCTTTCCCTGCCAGACTTTTACTATTGTCACTTTACTAGTCTGCAAGATGCTAAATCCTTGAAAGATCTGTCAGTCTACTGCAGTCCAAAAAAAACTCACAACAATCTTCAGTGGGACCTAGCAAATCTGTGCATTCGAATATTTCCCTCTGCCTTTATTTTGTTTATTTTTATTTTTTTTTGAAAGAGATGGACAGAGCTTACTTTGTCATTTAATCCAAAGGAGAATGGATGAATGAATGTAGGAGTTAGTGTAACAGTACCAATGTCAGTCTGTAGATATGACAGCTTATGGTACCAAAAAATAACCCCAAAAGTTTTGGGTGTTGGGGAAACAGAGAAAAAAGATTTTTTTTTTTTTTTTTTTTTTGCCTGTCTCCCTCTGTTACTATCAGTGTCCTGGAAGAATTTTCCAGTATCATCTGTGACCTCCTCACTGGAAGAAGGAAAACTATAAACAGATGTGTTTGGACAAATAAAATGGATCACGTAGAATAGTGAAGACAAAGCCTGGTGTGGTTATATTGTAGCTTCTGATTTAAACCAGCAGTGGTCAAGTACAACCTGTAACCTGCAACAGGGGGCTATGTATTTTCAAGGTCAGAATGGTACACCTGGCCTCAGAATAATCAATGGAAAGAAACAATTCATGGTAATGGTCCTGAAATCTCACTTTTACTGCAGCACAAAGAGTGGCAGTGTCTGCTTGTTAGATGAGATACACTGGAGAGTAATTCTAATTTATTCACAGGGTACATGTACCTTCACACTAGAAAATGTGGGGTTTAAATAAACTTTAGCTTGCTAAGTGTCAATTTTCCTTATGATACTGCTAATATTAGGCATGACCTGAGTTGACAGGGGAATTTGTGGAACTTTGACTTTCTTCTTTAGCAAATGGAATCCATAATTTCCAATTCCATCTAGATATGTAGTTCAGACATTCTTGTAAACAGCTGAGCTTTCCCTTCCTCTTATCCCTGCCTACTAAAATTTATTGGACAGTACTAAAACTTCAGACAGCCTTGGGCACAGTATCACATTATACCTAATCTGATGTAATTACAGGCTGCTGCCAACAAGGATGCTCCCAGCTCTTGTGCCCTTGTGTATCCTGTTGCTTATCTTGTGTCCCTTAAAAGAGAAAAAAAAAAAAAAAAGAAGTTATTTTCCATTAATCGGTAAGAACCAACTATCTCCTGGCTGCAGGAGTGCTAAGAAATGAAGAGGACTAGGACCTAGGATTATCGTTTTCAGTGGCAGGCAGCAATTAGGTGGAGGGTGAAACTGCACCTGTGCAGTCTTTTTCTACTGTCCCTCATGAATAAGCACCTAAACTTTTGTTCATTTTGCCATTATTCCCCACAAATTGACACAAGCCCATTACTATCAGGTGTTAACTTCTGTAATGAGATATGTGGCAGCATTGTAGTGTTATCTCTGTTTATCGTGATGTTTACTGGTATTAATAAATAATATTCTTTAATATTCTTGAATATTTCATATACCAGAATAGCATGTGATGTGAAAAGATCTCTCTCTTTTTTTTTTTTTTTTTTTTTTTAATGATGCCATTTATAAAGTTCAGAGCCATTGACAAGTTTGAACGATTTGATCAAAAGTCTTACCTTTTAGGCTACTATTTTGAAATTCAGGCTACTGAGCAGGAAAACTGAGTATTTTGCATGGGTGGAAAAATGAAATGAAAGCCAAACAATTCTTAGAATGCCTCTTTATACCGGACACATTTTGCTCTTAAATCCATTTTGTATTTTAAGTTGGTATTCTTGCATCATATTAGAAAACTGGCCTCAGAAACCACAGACCAAGTTCACGTCCTGGAAATGAGACTGAAGCTTTAGCTACCTGAAGCCGTAGGACCGGATTTACTTGCATTCTGATTCTGAAACTAATGCAAGACCTTCATATTCCAGGACTTCTCCCTTTTTAATCCCTTTCTTCCTAGAGAAAGGAAGTGTGGGTGCACACCCTGACTGGATGTTAATTTGTATGATAATTTGTTAAATCTGGTTCCTAAGGCGTACTTAACAGGCACAATATTTCTATAAGCATTTGGACCTTTTTTTTTTTTGTCTCTACGCCAAGAAAACTATAAGTGAGATGATGCCAGCTCCAGTGGTTTTCAGAACAGGGCTGCCAAAGGGACAGTGAAGTTCTGTAGACCACGAGATTTAGAATTATGGGAAACTTACTTTCGGTTAAATGCCATTTTGCCAAAATACATATTTGGGGGATTGTTGCTGCCACTGATATTTGAAGTATTTGAAGTCTGAGAACTGAAACATGAAGAACACCCTCCAAATGTTTAGATCATGAAATGCATTTGTTGGTGATTATTCATAATAAAATGTTCTGCAACGAAATGACTATAAATGCTTAAGTTAGACAAGAAACCTCTGCAACATACACTGAAGATTTAGATTCTGAGTCCCCTATACATGTTTTCCTCTCTCATCTAAAGAGGGATCAGTTCAGTTGTCACAGCTATATTGACTTTCTTTTCATTCCCAGAGGTACTTTTAAAGGTAAATTATGATATTCAATGACAATAAGCATTCTAGTATTATTTGCTTCTTGCAGTTCTTAGTGAAAACTGTCTTCAAGGCTGGCAGTCCAGCTCTTTGCATCTCTCACTCCTTTTCTCTCTCACTCTTAGTTCAGTTTCAAAAAAGAAAAGAAAAAGAAATCCTCTCTTTCAGATCCTTTAAAATATTTCTTCTATTTCTGCTGTGTAGTACAATGTAAAAGTAATGCAGTCTTTCACCAGTTCTGATGTTACTGTTTCTCATCCAGTGATACAATTTTGTCTGAACTAATAGTTCAGTGCTTTCAGATCTGGTGTGTAAAGCTAAGTGTCTGCACCCATAGTGAATTGAATAAAAATTGCAGTTAAATATACCCCATATATGTATATATGGATTATACCCCATATAAATATATGGATTCAGGAGCTAAGCGTTTAAGTGTCAGGTTTGAAAATGGTGGTCTGTATGTTCTGTAGCAATGAAGGGGAGAAGGAAAGGATTACACTAAGGAAAAATTGCAAGAACTTTTTTTTTTTTTTTTTTTTTTAGAGTACATTTATGATGTTCACATCGAAGTGTGCATGTGGAAATGTGTAAGCATCTCTTTAGAAAAAAAAATGAATTCTTTACATGCTGCTGCTTCAGTAGCAAAGCCACCTTGTAAAATGTTTGGAAGTTCTTCCTTCAGCACTCTGTTGCTTTTATGTGTTCCTAAAAGCTCTAATAATAACTTCATTTTTTGAGCTCTATACACACTGAAGGCAGGATTCAGGCAGTGCTCACCATAGTTCACAGGAGCTGTATATATTGTGACACATTTAGGCACTTTTTTGTGTGTGCTTTGTGCTTTTTGTTTTTGTTTGATAGAACAGTGAATAGAGGCACCAAGTTTCAAAGGGTTTATGGGTTGAAGAGTAAAGACTAAATATATATATTTTTTTTTGTCTGGAAATTTATATTCATAAATCTAGCTGGCATGATGTGGAAAGTAAAACATTAAGCATATGTAATTGTATGTAGCTGTTGTTATGAAGATACACAGACCTCCTGAAAACTTAATCCAGTGCTTAGAGTATAGAAGGCTGAGATTTTGCATATATAGCTATAATTGTTACAATATTTAAACCCCAGTGGCCAAATCCAGAGAGGAACCATGTGCTCGGCTCATATATATGTATATGTGGTGGTTCTTTTTTCAAGACATATTTTAATTTCAATGTGATTTTAAAATGTTTTCACTTAAAGACACAGGGGATTGTTCAATTTTTCATCTGGTGTTAACTGGAGGTGCCATACAGGCAACTTCATGTAGAAAAGTACTTTTTTTTTTTTTTTTTTTTCTTCCAGCTTCCTTCTCTTACAGCATATTTTAAAAGAGATGTCTCAGTTGCAGTTTTTTGGGGGAATGCTTGTATTGCTGCCAGCTTACATCTCCCACTGGGAGCTACTGTGGAGCAGGGATTACCTCAAATAGGTTTCAGCAGATTAAACAAGCAACCAAAAAAAAAAGCTTGCCTTTATTTTTTCTTCATCTCTCTACAAATGAAACGGTAAACAGAAGGAGATAAATTGCCATTCAGTATGTCAACCATAACCAATATGTATCTCAGGAGTACTTTTTCCAGCTTTGCTAACCTATAAATAGGGTATCATCTGAAAACTTGTAAAGAAAATATCAAATACATATATAATATCAAAGCTGTAGAAAAATGTAACTTTTGCTAAATTCTTGCATCCGTACATTGCAATTTTACATTTCAGTTCTCATCAAATGTTCCTCTGCTTTCTGGGTCTGAAGGGCATTTAAATTTTGATTACTGAAGGAGACAGAGCTTTTCTTTCTATCACTGGAAAAAAAATGAATTGTAAAAGCTTGTACTTTTACACCTGGTCACAGTTCTGTAGTTGCCATTGCAGTTCTGTCTCTTTTGTCTCCAAGTGCTGTTGAAGTCAGTGGATGTTTTTGCATTTAATCACAGAATCACAGAATTGTCTAGGTTGGAAGAGACCTCAAGAACATCAAGTCCAACCTCTGACCTAACACTAACAAGTCCTCCACTAAACCATATCGCTAAGTTCAACATCTAAATGTCTCTTAAAGACCTCCAGGGATGGTGACTCCACCAGTTCCCTGGGAAGCCCATGCCAATGCCTCACAACCCTCTCAGTAAAGAAGTTCTTCCTAATATTCAACCTAAAACACCCCTGGCGCAACTTTAGCCCATTCCTCCTCATCGTGTCACCAGGCACACGGGAGAATAGACCAACCCCCACCTTGCTACAGCCTCCTTCAATGTACTTATAAAGAGCAATAAGGTCGCTCCTGAGCCTCCTTTTCTCCAGTTGCTCACTTCACCAGTTGCAGTTTAAGTTGCTGACTGAGATTCAAGACTGAGAAAATGTTGTGCATATGTACTCACAGCACATTTTTTAACTGGTGTAGAGAAATTAAATCTTTATAGTATGTCATGGTGTATAGCCACACATCACTGCTAAGTTTCTATCCATAAATGTCACTCCATATCAATGAAGCAGAGGTGGTAGACCATTTTTGAAATTCTACTTGGAGAGTAACAGTAAAATTCTGTTTGAAAGATAGGTCCCATGTAAAAAAAAAAATCTTGTTAATTTTTTGACTCATGCCCTATTTGTATTTAACTGAAGATATTTTTCTACATCCTAACATTCCCTTTGTTGTTCTAGCTGATTCCCATTCATATTCTAATAATATGTAATCAAAGTTTCACATTTGTCTTCAGTTGAAATCTTGTCTTCGGTAATTCAATCCATTAACGTAAAATGATGTAGCTTGCTTCAATGATGTGTGATTATATATTAATTATACAATACAAATTCATATTGTGGAATAAACTTTATGGAATTGCTTGCTGCTTTTTTTTTTTTTCTTTTTTTTTTTTTCTTCCTCCCAAAGTCAATCAAGGCTAGCTACTTTTTTTTTTTTTCTTTAATCCTACATGTTTTATGAACAAAATATTGCCCCCCAAATTTCTATGCCTTTCAGACAAGAATTGTGTATTATTCAACTAATATATTTTTTTTTCCTCAACATGTAACATGTTTAAACTAAGGTCTAGTTATAGATTCTCATTTTTTTTTTTCAAATTCCTAATTTGTTATAACAATATCAGCAAACAATATCAGTTATTTTCAACCTTTATTTTTATAATTTCCATGTACAAATATGAATCCTATAACTACATTCTTTATGCTGTGATAAGTGTTATTTTATACTGTAAGAAGAAACGTAAAGCATGATTGCTACTCATATCTGAATTGGGGAAAAGGAGAGAAACAGTTGATTTTCCTCTAAACTTGGCCTAGACTTAAGCGTTAAAAAGTTTGTTTTTAAAAATTCCCTCATATTATTTGGAAACTCAAGCAATCTTTACAGCACCCTAGTTTATTGTCGATGAATGATAATGAGATTAATGCTCATACACTGGAAGCATGACTGTGTAAATCATGTCATTCTTGAAATGCAGTTAACAGTCAGAAAGGTAACTCAGTGCAAATGACATTGTGGAGTTTCATATTTATTCTTTCTCAACAATTTCTTATTAAATGCCTTTGCATAAGCTCACAAGTAAAAAAACAAAAAACAAAAAACAACAAACAAATCAAACTGCCAGCTGTTCTAAATGAAACTGAGATCTCAAATCTGTCTCTTAGTTCTTACCCACACAACAGAGTTTACTTTTTGAAACTTAGCTGCCAGCTCTTTTTGGTGGTGGATGAGGCAGAATAAAATCCACCTCCCTCTTCCATGCAATAGCTGTGGTGATATTACAACTACATTATGACTAATTATGAAAACTGCTAGATGAAGAAACTGGTGTAACTCAATAAATAGAAACTGTTGTATGGACTGGAAATGTGCCTTTTTTACATCAGACATTTTGCCTGTGCAAACCAAAGAAAGTTAGAACAAGTGCAGAAGTCAGTATTTTTCATTTATAAGGAGAGAAAATACAGTTGAGAGGTTGGAATTTGGGTTATCCTATCACCTATCTTCTTTCCCATGTAGCACAATGGGGCCAGTATTTGATTGAATAAAGCATAAAGATTTAAAATAAAACGTTCAGTCCGTGTTTTCTCTAAATATTTTGCTTGGCAGAAGCTTCGTTACACAATAAACGAGTCTTTTGGAAACAGCCAACTGCTTTATATAAAACAAGCTCCTGTTCCTTTATTGCATTCAGGGGAGAACAATGAAAATTCACTGTTACTGGCCACATCAACCTGAATGAAAGCCAAATAAGAAAATTGAAAATGATTGTCAAGTTCATCATCTCTAATACAATAGAGGCAAATTAGAGTTATTTGCAGCAGCAGAAGTAGCAGCAGATTGCATTATAAATCATCATATCATTGACAGTCAATTACATTCAAAACTTTTCAAGCATGAGGCAGCAGCAGTGTTTATCTACTAACAAACTTATTCAAGCCAGAAAACACAGTGTGGGTGCATAAGAATTATTTCTTGGGCATTTGAAAGGTTCGCATTTAAAAAAAAAAAAAAAAAAAAAAAAAGAAAAGAATTTCAGCAAAAACATATTCCATGAAGGGTAGAGAGGAGAAGCTTGGTTTGTTATGAAGTTATATCCTTAAACCTATTCTGCCTTTCTTCCACTGCACTAAACCCACATTTGCTTGTTTTCTGTGAGAGCCCTCCAGTAATGTCAACTTCCCAGTCATCTCTGCTTCATTACCACTTCTGCTTTCACAAGGCTTCTAGCTCCCCTCTGAGTTCCCAGCATTTGCCCCCCTTCCCTCATTCTTTTGTTTGTTTGTTTCACTTTGAAGTACGTTTTAGTTTGTATCCTTCAGTAATTAAGAGTTATTCAGAGTAAGTAGTTTTATATTTTGGAGATCCAGTGACTCCTGTAATGGCTAATGTGATTTTAATTAGATAAATACTAAAAAAGATCAAAAGATTGTTTAAAGCAAAACAAAACAAAACAACAACAAAAAAACACACCTTGAGAGGAAAGTCTTGCACAGTCATTTAACAGTGATTTTATTGTACGAACTCCGAGAATTGTGTTGAACCCTCAGAACTGAATGCAATTTTTTCTCCACTGGAATTTACAATGGTTGTACCTTATGGCTAGGCCACTAGCATGAGCAAAGTGAGAGCAAAATCTGCAGACCCTGAGAGGAAGGTTTGTAGTTTTACTACAATGTGGATGAAGGAAGAATGCTCCATATGATAATCTCCTTTTTCCAAAAGTGTAGGAAGCCCTCAAGCAGTAACACTGCATCACACTCTGTGAGAATTGTTCTGATATCCACACACCTGTATGTGTGTGGGGGGAGGTCATTTATTGGGAAGAAAGTCTATAAACCTCCAGAGGCTCTGTATTAGGATTCTTAATATTTTTGCAATGATTTGAGAAAACTGTCATGCAACAAAGCAATGAATTCCTCTAACACTGAATTGGGTAAAGAGTTAAGGTGGACAGCTGTGTTGCTGTTCTGCAGAGTAAATAATTTATTTTTAATGAGAAAAAAGACTGGGGTCTGAGAAAAAAGAAAAAAGGTCTGAGGTCTTCCTCCTGCAAGAGCTCCCCTTTGTGCTCTGGGAACCACTATCTCCATTACATCCCAGTCAGCTGACTACAATTATAATGCCTGTAATTCATTCTCAATTCCAGTCCTAAACCTCCAAGTAATTTTTGTCATTAGCCACCCAGTCCTTGACATATCTTGGATGAGAAGAGCATAAAAATGAAGAGCCAGCTTGTTACAGTTACCGCACATCTCTTCCGAATTTTAGCCAAAATTCAGGATTGATCTGTGGGTCATTGTAACGTTAAATTGCCAGCTGATATGCAACACTTCTTGGATAGTTAAAAAGATGACAGAGGTAACTGCAGAGGGTAATTCAGATCTTAGGTGGGTTAAATCATACTGAGAATGCAGGACAAAAACCATGTAGGTACCATAGTTATGAAACTATTCACGCTATGGTCACAATGAACATGAAAATAAATTGTTACTCGGGTATTATTTTAAAGTGCTAATAAATTAGTAGAATGGATAGAGCAGAAAGACTTGTGCATATTGCACAAGTATGTGTCCAATTTTACATGTCTAGAAATACTAAATAACTCTTAGTTAATGTCTGAAAGAATAAAAATTTGTATAGTTTGTGTGCAATTCATGTGCCTGAACATAGTTTTCTCAGACAGTTTGGGATGCCCTGACATGGAGTGAGTATCCTAATAGTCCTGTGTCCTACCTACCATATCAATTATGTAGTTGTGCAGTTGTCTGCTTTTGTTTTAGTAGATGTTTAATTGGGTCTGGTCTGAAGCATGAATTTCTTTGGCTAGCTAAAATTTAGCATATTTTCAAATATTTTCAGTTTTACTAAGTCCTTTGTACAATTCTGACTGTAAATCATATTTTTATTTATCTGTCTCCTCAGTCTCTTTTGGGTTTTTATGAAACACTCTTGAACCCTGTATTAAAATAATGAATACTAAACTTAGGACGGAATCCGTTTTGTGGGGGATTATGTTCTATATCCACACCCTATTAAAAAACAGTGGTGATAGCTTGCTTGTTTAGTTGTAATGCTTCTTGACAGCTCAGGTACTATGAAAAAGATTTTCTGTATGCTTGTTCTGAAATTTTTTGGACTTACATTATCTGGTAGCCATAAATAAGTCCTATTGACCTAGATAATTTTATATTTGCTTTCACACGTTTCACATACTGAGTTTTATTGTATGCTTATTCCAAAGGAGTATGTCAACATTAGTAGCTGTCAGTGATATTCTGAGAATGAATTAAGCCAGAAGGACTTGATTATGTTTACAAACATATATTTCAATAATGCCATGAATAAAATACTAGATTTCAAATGATGTTTTTGATTACTTGAAATTGAAATTTTAGGTCAGAGGTTGGACTCGATGATCTTGAGGTCTCTTCCAACCTAGAAAATTCTGTGATTCTGTGATTCTGTGAAAGTTATTACCATTGTATTATTATAAATATAAAAGCAAGTTTGTGTTAGGAATATTTGTTAAGATCAAGAGTAGTGATTTAATCTCAATAGCATAAAAAACTATTCAAATCACATTTTTTTTCTTTTAAATATTTTATTTTTCTTAAAAGAAAATAAAGAAAATAAATTAAAGAAAATAAATATTTTCTTTTAAATTCAACTTCATTAATCTTTGGGGATTTTTTTTTTTTTTCCTTTTTTCACAGCAGCTTTCATTTTAGGTACACTCAAAAAAAAAAAAAGTAAAAAATAAAGGCTGATCCTGCTATTATTGACTGAAATTAGTAAGATACCTACCTTGCTTAATGCTGTGTGTGATTCTTTATTTTACATACTAGAACTGGTTTTGGAAACCCAATTTTTCATCTTACTAGCTTTAAACATTTGGGTCAGTTTAGTGTTTTTCAGCAGACATGTACAGGCTTTTACAAAGCAATGCTGACATTATTCAGTAGTTTTTAGATTGCAGGAATTCATTTGATACTTTCTTCTTTTTCTCTTATTTAAGAGTAGGTATTGCCAACAAATATCTGGGGTTATGTTCAAATATATCAAATATGATATCTGGTATTTGAACATGTTAAAGCCTCAAAGCCATCCCATTTCATTGTAATGTATGGAGTTTCAGCCATATCAGATGACTTTGTATTATAACAGTGTCTTTGCTACAGTTACAGGCCCCTGATGTTATAGGCCCCTCTTTACTAAATGCACCATACACCCTCCATGACCCAATTCCAGTACTTCAAGGAAAAGTTTTAAAAAGTTCTTCTGTTTTATAAAGCAATGTCATCTTTGTGGGTTTATTTTGTGTTTCTTGTTGAATTAAGGCTGTGGTTGGGTAGGAACCATTGTTTGTCTTTATTTTTAACTGCTTCCCAGTGGGAAATACCTCATCTGTTAAAAAGCCAATAGGAACCTATGGAAATATATTCTTGGAATTTTGTGGTAGATAGGCAACAGAAAACCTTTCTGTTGGGATTTGCACCTTCTTTCCATTATTTTATAGCAAGGAAATTGATGAATTGTCAAATCATGGTACATACTTTAATTTTGATAGAAAGAGCAAATATATTTATTCAAGGTCACTCATCTCCTGTAAGAAATGTTATTAATGTGAGAAATTATTCACTGAGGTAAACCACCTCTGCTGGACAGGAAAATTAATTGCTCCAGTCTTGTTTAAGCATGTACAAATCACTGTAAAAAAAATTAAGGGAATTAATGTTTTAAGCAAAATATTTTGAGTCTATCCTAACAGTAAGGCTGGGGACTGATGAGAACTGGTTTTGATGATGTCGACAAAAATGGTTTCCCTGACGTGATGCAAGGTTTAGGCTTGCCAAATGTCAGCCACAGTATGCTGACATGCAGTTGAGTGTGCAGTGACCCCACAGAATGTGTTTATCCTTCTCCTGCTTGCTAAGGAGGAAGAATATATTTGCAGGTGGTTAGTGTGAAGTATCTAACAAGATGTAAATTGTGGCAAAGTGAAATTGCAGCTTATCAGACAAATTACATGTTTTCTAACAATGCAAGATTTATGTTATGCTTATACTTTTTGTTGTTGTTGTTTTCTTTTAAATATATTTGCTTTTTACGTAGTTGCATTTTAAGACATTTCATACTTCATCTGGTATCCAAGTTAGTCTTCTGTATAATTGTATTAATATTCATCTTGTTTCATATATCTATTCTCTGTAGTTTTAAGGTTAAAAAAAAAATAATATTTTTTTCCCAGTTGATAGAAAATATTAAAAACAGTGGTTTCTAAGACCCCTGAGCTTAAGTTGAAAGTGAAGCTTCTTCAAGATGGTGATCACAGAATAGAATACTAACCATGTTTACTTGTAAAATGCTTTTTCCTCTAGATAATATAGTACTAGTATATATACTAGTCAGGTTTTTGAATGGTGTAGTATTGTCTCCAGTAGTACTTACAGGAGAGAAGGTTGTTCTGAGAGACACATGAGATTTCCTGAAAAAATACTTTTTTTTTTTTTTTTTGAAAGAAAACAGAAAAAAGCGTGGGACAGTACACAGGGTATCACCTTGACATTCTGAAGAACTAAGTCTACATGTATTTCTCTGAGCACCACAACTATTGTTTGTGACCCTATAGAGATCACTACAACTCAGATGTTGAACATGTTTGAATAAATAACATTTTTTTTGGTTCAGCTGTGATAAAGAGTTTCTGGGTAATTTTGAGAATCTTGCTTGGAACCTATATTTTACTCTTCTTCCTCAGGGAGAGGAAGATGCAAGAACAGTAGAATTATGCTAATGAACTGACAAATTTAGAGAACAGATAAATAGATTCCTCGAGGAAGATCACCTGAGGTATATTGTGTTAGCAGAACTGGAGTCTCTGCTAGAAGTACAACTGCAAATCCTTTTGAGAGATGCAAAAGGGACAGGAAGCACCACAAAATACCATTATGGTTGCATCAGAAGCTCTTTGATAACATGAACCAGAAAGAAATCATCCAAAAGTGGAAGAAAGACATACGTGCTTCAGTACCAGTATAGAGAAATAACCTGAAAAAAATAAAATAAAGTAGTGCAAAGTGAAAACTATATGTTATCTAGGCAGTGGTGCTTCTCACAGATGTATAAAAATAAGAAGAAAATAGACAATATATTTCCATTATCAAATATGAAAAAGAAAGCAGAAAAAATCAGTGCTGTTCTTTGCTTCAGTGTTTGTGCACTATCATACAGAATTATTTGACCAGATACACAACAGAAATGTTTTAATGAGTACATAGCGTGCATGCTGAGGTAACATGCTGAAGTGTGCCTGCATAGAAGAAAAACCTTATAAAATAATAATAAAAGACAAAATTCATGAATAAGCGCTTTATCTAAATCTTCTATATTTTGAGAACTTGTGGAGGTTTTGGGAGCCTGAAGTGTTAGAGGAAAGTAAAAATATTATTGGGCTTCCAAATAATAAAAAGAGACAGGATGTTGTAGGCACTCTGACTAAATCATTTAAGAGTCTAGAGCAAAATGTTAAGTTCTACAAGAAGTGAATTTAACTCTAGAATGTTTTCGATCTATATAGAAATCTGCAGATTTAATGCACCTTGAGTTTAGTAGAATTTTTCATCCTCTCTCATATGACATTCCTGTAAGCAAACTTGGATTCCATTTAATCAGTGTCATGATGTCTAAGAATCAATCAGTTACTGTTAGCATCACTTCATGAGGGAGAAGGCATGTCAACAGACTCCTGCATGTTCTAGATAGAGTGTTCTGTTTAGTGTCTTCATAAATAATTTTAATGTTATGCTAATGTATGATCAAAAACATGCAGAAATTATCTAGGTCTTATTTAAATTCTTCTTGGAGATCAGCATTCAAAATTTTGGACAGCAGCTTTAAAGCAACAAGTTGATATATATTTTGTTACACTTGGGAAGGAGAAATCAAATGCACCAAGCAGAAGATATCTGCCTAATCAGATGATAGTAGAACAGAAAGAAAATGTAGAAAATAATTATTCAGGTCAAATAGTGCTTCTGAGACCATATCTAGTGTATTGTTTAGGTTTGGTCATCATGGTTTAAAGAAGAGTTGAGCAAGCAACATGAAGGAGAAGATTAAGAATGATGAGGGCTTTAGAAGACTTGACCTACAAAGAAATGGTGATAGAATTTGTTTTGTTTAATCTAGACAAGAGAAGACTCAGAGAAAATATGAGGTTTATTTTATGCAAGAATTTGTTGTAAATAGGACAACGATCAACTGTTTTTATTGATCACCAACTGAAAATGAGGAATACGTTGGGTTAATCTGCGGATTTAGATTAGGTGAAAAAAAAAAAAAAAAGCAAGTTTATCAGGCAGTAAAATACTGGGATAAATTACCCATCGATATTTTCTTTCTTGGAGTTTTCTACAAATTTGCCAAATGTTTGACAAATGAGTCAAGTATAATTGCTTTTCTTCCTTTTATGTAGCTGAAGTAGATATTCTGTTGAGATCTTATTTTACAGTCATTAATATGATTCCATTAAATTTATGTTTGTTTTACCAGTTTTATTTTGTATTTTTGTGCTTAAGTTTCTTAGTGTCAAAATACAATAATAATTTTTTTACATTTGGTAGTCATGGTGGGAGTACATGAAAAATTGTGACTGCTTGGATACGGTGACAACGGAAGCCATATACATTTGTACTGTAGTGATAGACAGCTACTCTATGAAGTCATTGTGAAAATGACATGTCTTTGTCTTGAATTCTTGCGTTCTATTTCTGGGAGTTCGGGAGATACAGTGGCTTCGCAGAGTTATGAAGGAAGTATCTAACCTCAGTTGTGCCTCTTGGGACCCCTTGGACAATTTTTGTAGAAGTGTATTTACATATCTCCAATCAAACTTTTGGCAAGTATGGGAAAAGATCCCAGCTGCCAGTTTTGACATCCACAATTCTGGCAGCTGTTAGTCTTGAAGGGGAAAGAGGAAAGAAAGAAAAAGTAATGGCATTGGTATTTTTGTAGAGCTTGGGTGACATTTAATATTACCTGCTGAAAATAATAAAACTAAAAAGGTACGAATGAGAAGGTGAGAAAAGGGTTCCAACTCATGGAGCAGATAATAGTAATGTAGTATTTTAAAGCAACTTCCTGAGTATTTCATCACTGAACAGTTCTACTTTAAGCTTGTTAAATTGAAAGTTTAAATAAGAAATTACAGGCTGAAGGAATAGGGTTAAAAATAAATCCTCAAGTGGGCTGGCAAAATGCAACTTCTTGGGGAAAATTAGTTTACTTAATGTCATCTTTGTGTTGTAATTTTCATAGGAGAAGGTCTGGTACTGGTATTTCTCAAAGGGGATGTTATTTTCTTATAAAGATAAAAAATAGGTAATACTGGTTATATAAGATAAATAAACTTTAGGTTTTTGAAGGATTTAAAGAAGTAATGTTATGAAAGGGAAAGATACTGCTTCACATTTTATTTGTATTTGCCATACTTTGACTGTGCTCCTAAACAATAAAATGACTTTCTGTAACTTTTCAGTTAAATGTGTGGTAATTTTAAACAGATTCTCTGATGTGTTTTGGCACTGGTTGCTGGTTATGCTAATGCTTTTTAAAGCTTCATTCAGTAGGAGCCTACAGTCTTCTGAACATAAAACTGATGTTATAAGAAATTTTGCATAAGTAGAACCACATAATTTGACCTGGAGGTCACAATAGATTTTCTCTTGTATTGAAGTATCATGGATAGCATTAATCTGTATTTGTCTTTTGTTTTCTGTTATATGTTATCTTGATGCATCGCCATTACAATAACAAATAGCCTGTCAGCACACTTACTGGACCGCAACCCTCTTGGGATAATCATTGAATTTTCATCAAGACTGCAATGATTAGTGTTTCTGATTATGATAATCAAATAACTAATTAGCTATCATGTCTCACAAAAGACATAAAGTTAAAAATGTTTTCAGAATATTTTGAGACTGAAGTTTTAGCTACTTTATTATTATTATTATTATTATTATTATTATTATTATTATTATTATTATTATTATTATTCAGAAAACTTAGATCACGTGGGAGGAAATAGAAGTTTGTTTTCAATGAAAAGGAGCTGAGTTGTTTCTCACTCTGTCCTGCTATATCAAGATCAGTACTTCTGTTTCTTCCATGTATTTTTGAGCATGGCTGATTTAAAAATATGGTAAAATTACTACCGGACAAGATAGCACATTTTAGTTTCTGGGTTTTGTATGTTTATTTATTTATTTTTTCTTTATATTCTGTGCCTTTTTTATTTACTTTATTTGTTTGTTTGTTAATTTTCAGAAATGTTAAAGTCTGATGAGACTTCAGTGTAGATACAGAGAGAGATCTCATCTTCACAGATTGCCTCACAGCAGTGCTGCATTTTGGTGCTGAGATGATGTTCTTCTCACCTTTAGGTGTATGTTCTCTTTCTGTATTTGTACAAGATGAAAGCTTGTGATGCTTTGTTTAGGTTTCCTGCTTTCAGAAGTGAGTGTCTGATTGGGATTTCTTATTTATTTATTTATTTATTTATTTATTTATTTATTTATTTATTTATTTATTTATTTATTATTTGTTTAATAACGATGACAGAGAAAGAAGATAAAATAATGAACATTTGAGCTTGTTAAAGGATTCATTATGTGCAGTACCGGTTCTTTGTTTGTTCCCAGAACTACTGTTGGATCCATATACTTGTAATTGCATTGTTTTCCATGCTGTCCTTCATCTGTGCTCATTTTAAATGTCACAGAGAGAGGTGATGACATTATGCTAATTTGTAATGGATTCCAGTGTTACATTGCCCCATTTCTTTGACCTCAGCAAAGAGTGCTTGCTGAGAAGAACAGAGGATGATTACCTCCCCTCTGAGCATGAACTAGCTGCTCTGGCTGCACGACCTTGGATTTAAAGAATAAACTCTAAAATTGCTGTGCAGAGGTTGTACAGGTTTTGTGCCTAAAACAAAGAAAGGATTTCAAAGAGAATTTTTTTCCTCTGTGGCTGAGTTTATAGATTCTTCCTCATATAATAACTCTCTCATTCAGAAGTTCCTCTGCCTAGGCTTGTGAGATCAGTTTTCAGTGAATGTGCAAAGAAATGTGGCTCCCATATATTTAGGATATCAAGCTTTTATAGGAGAATTAGATGAAAGACTGAGTATTACACTTTATTATGAGTTCGTGGACAGAGTTAGACTATACCTGTATCAAGATAAGGATTTTGCCTGAAAGATTTCTGTGGTTTGATCCTCCTGAAGCCTAAATGCAGGAATTATTGAGCTCCTGACTACAAAAAGACTCTCAAAGCAGCCCCTGAAACTATATCAATTCTATACTACTAGAATAAAAAAAAAAAAATATGGTGGCAGGATCAAAGACATAGTTGAGCCATTACTGCTCCTTTTAAAAGAGAACTGAAGAGGGTCATGTGGGAGGACCCTATGAATGGTGGAATTGAAGGAAGATTTCAATCTCCCTTTGAAAAGACACTGGCATTAATATGATTTTGAAGAGCATGAACAAGAAGCTCTGCAGTCAAAGCACTGCTTCAGGAGCAGGTTTTTTGGCCTTTTTTATGTCAGTTACAATCACACTAAAGCTCCAAATAAGAGGTGAGTAAAGCCCGAGGACATGATTCTGCATTCATTCCTCACCCAAACCTCCCCCTTATGCTCAGTGGGAGCGTAAGGGGAAGTTTTGTGTTAGGTGACACTGCTTCAGTTCTTGATTCTGGCTCACAGTGAAAGATGAATCCAGTGTGTAACTTCCTTATTTCTCTTCAGTCATAGGATTCGTAAGAAGAACAGAAAAATTAACTAGGAAGCTTATTTTCACCAAACAGAATTATAATTTGTCTTTCCTTAGATGTGAGTTGATATTTTTATTTTAAGAGATCAGGGGCATCACACTTGGTAAAAGTCAGAAGCTGTTTAGCTTTGTCTATGGAATAACTCGTATTTTCAGGTAGTACCTTTGATTTGGGATCTTGTCACTGATTATTTTATTTCCTTTGGGTGATTATCATTATTAATGATACTGAAGTGAAATCTGTAAACCTGTCAGCAGACTTGGTGGATTTGAATTTTTACTTCCGTAGAATAGGAAAAATGAAATTGTGTCCTGTACAGATGCAGACAGTGTCAATTGCACAGATTTTTTTTTTTTCATGTTCAAAATCTCCTTACTTTTAAGACACCAATACCTTATTAAAATCTATTAAAATAAATCATATTTCTGTTAGCTTTCTATTCCAATAAATTTCTAAACATATCTGAAGTGATACAGTTGCTTGAACTGTTTGCTTTCATGTCCAACCACATCTATAACAGCTGCTGAAATGCATCTGCTTTTGGTTGGGTCATGACAGGTGCTTAAAAAGGCATCTTCCATTAGAATTGCATTACAGTTTTTATAATGACAGGTAAATTTGAACTGTGAACTAGAATACAACTAGTTTCCATATTTAGGTTGGCAATCACTCAGATACCAGTATTACAGTGTTGTACTTCACTTGTTTCAGAAATAAATTTATCTTGAAATATACTGCACAGAAGGCATGTTTTTAAAATAATAACAAAAACAACAATAAATATTATTAATTATTAATAATAAAACATAATTTTATTATTATTATTATTATTATTATTATCATTATTATTATTATTAATTTTATTTTATTTTTTATCACTGCTGTAAGGTCATATTCCATATTAAATATGTAAAAGGAGTTAATTCTGTAGTGTAAAGAAAAGCTCATAAAATTGTACAATATGATTTGTATGTTCACTATGCTTCTAACGCTTGAGTTCTTCAATAGAGTCAGTCTACTAGGCAGCAAATGGAATGAATTCCTTTAGCTATTAATGAAAACGCCTGACATATTCTTCCTAAGGCAGTCTTTGCACCAAAATGGCATTTGTATTCAGCTGATTGTAAAGTTACAAATGCCTACATTTCTTGTCTCAATTTATTTAAAGGATATTGTTAAGGTGCAGTTACATTACAGGCCACTGTTAAATCGCAGTGGCCTGTAATGCAGATCTGTACAGCCAGTCCAGCATGTTAGCCTATTGTAATTTAAAACTTCATTACATTTTCCTTCTGTAAAATAATTTTTTGGCAAGACAATAACTATATGTGGGGAAAGAACAAGGCAGATCCCATCGTTATTCGAAGTATATTTTGATAAGAATTTTGTTTAAACGTATACCCATGGTAACTTGGTCAGAGTGAGTATAAAATTCAAAGATAGTGGTCATGAACCATTTAAACTTGAGATTAGTAACAGGCACATGACATCTACAAAAAGTGTGATCCATACCAAAGTGTTTCTGCATTCCTTCTGCTTTGTGAATAGTGACTTGAAATTGAATCTGGTTTGGATATAATAAGATCGAGAGATGGATAGTAATTGAATGTGAATAGTCTTTGCAGTTGGATTTTGACATGCAACATTGTTCTCCTAAGTGCAAGGTTTTGCTTACCATTCTCCAGTCATCCCTTCCCCTGCATTTCCTTTTCCTTGGAACACTTAATGCTTTGTTGGCTTTTAGCTGAACTAGTCTAGCTTGTATATTACAGATCATTTACTAGGAACCTGCTGGGTTACTTGCAAAAAGGGTGCTGTTCTTCAGTTCTTAATTAAATCATCCACAATTCCATTGTAATGGTACATTTAATATATTATTTGCAAACCTTTGCTAAATTATTTTTAATGTGTAACTGAAATAGTGTTTTATTTTGCATTTTCATAGTATGATGGCTGTAGCATGAAACAAATACACTGTCAAACTTGAGTCACTTCTAATTTAAGTATTAAAGTAATACTAGTTTATTTTTTTCTCCTTTTTTTTTTCATCTTGTTCACTTTAAAATAAGATGCTTGAAAATTGATCTAATTTAACAGTCATTTTCTTTGATACTTTTAAGTGTGTTTAATTCTGAACATATGCCAGGGTTTTAAATGTCTCTAATTAGAATACAAAGTGTAGTGGAAAATTATTATCAATATTTTATATCTTCATGTCTCAGTTCAGTTTTACTATCACAATTTCAGAATTAAAAGAACTGAATTATGTCATGACATATATCCCTAACTCAATCTTTGTCCACTGCTGGTAGACCTTTGTAAATACTGTCCCTTAGCCCAGAGGTCTGGAAGCCCTTGTTGGTGAAGACTCAGGCAAAGAAAGCATTGAGTACCTCAGTGTTACCTGTACTTTCTGTCACTAAAATATCCACCCTAATCAATTACAGTTACACATTTTCCTTTTTCACCCTTTTTCTGTCACAGAAGTAGTAGTAGTATTTTGTTTTGTTGCTCTCAATGTTCATTGCAAGTGTCAACTTTAAGCTTTTGCTCTCCAGCCCTTCATGCCCTAGATTCCCATGTTTCTAGATTTCCCCTGTTGTAACTTGTACTTGCTTCCACCTCTGGAAAACAGACTTTTTTATATTGGAGCGATACCATATTGCATAACTGTATAAAATTGTGCAATATTTCATTGCATGATTTTATGACATAGTAAATGTTTTTATTTGGGATGTGATTCGGCTGGTGGAATTGTCTCAGACTTAAAAGAAAAGGCAAACCTTTACTGACACTTGGCTGTTTGACTTCATTTCACTTTGGTGATAAATTCTTCCAGATCCTGTCCCTAACAGATATACTACTTAGCTACTTAGTTTTAAATGTCCCTCACTGATACTGTGTTTAAAAAACACCAGTCATTTGGCAGAGTGGAATAAGTTCTTTTGGCAGCAGGTACAGATGCAAGTTTGACAGGCTTAATTGTAAGGAAAATGTGTGGTATTCTTCTATGCTTCATCCTATGTCTGCTTTTATAGTCCATCCTTCCAGCTTTAAGAAAAACTTGGAACACTTTTTTTAACACAGTGTTAATATCTTTCAAAACTGTGACAACAAACACTGTACTACTACTACTAAAAAGAAACTGCCAACAAACACTGTGTGTTTCTTCAGACCTGAAAAAAAAATTGAAATTTCAATTTCTGTTGGTCTTGTGTAGACATGTAGATGAACATTATGTAGAAGAACTTCTGATGATTTCCTCAAATCATCATCGTGTTTTACATAGTTGCAACAAATATATATATATTTATATATATATTTGCCTTTCACCTAATAAAAATCTCAGAGCCTTAAGGATTTATGAATGTGTATGTGCACACCTAATGCTTCTCAGATTTAATAGTCATTGATACCAATTCTGAATATGGAAATATTCTACACGTTATATGTGCAGATACTTATACTGCTAGTATATGATGCTAGAAACAGCTTTGTAAATCTTCTGTCTCTTGGCCTACTACTATGCTTTGATATCTGCAGTGTATGTTTATTTCTGTTTTTTATTTGCTGTTATGGTCTAATAGCCTTTTGTGGTATACTTCCATTTTTGTCTGAGAAATAGTGTGCTTGATCAACTTGGTTGGGATGTATTTCTAGAATATTTAACATGAACCAAACTTGACTGAGTGTGCATCAGGCATAGTGAATAAGCTTCTACATCCTTCTGATAAACACGTAATTTGAGAACTTTGAAAGGACTGTTACTGACAAAAGTTGTTGAATAAGCAAAATGGAGATCAGTCTTCCATCTTAAGGTTTCAGTCCTACAAAGATATAAGAAGTCCGTTATGTGCTTTGTGAGCATAAAATGGCTATTTGTAGTGAGACCATCCATAGGTGTAAAACTACATATGCATATCAGATGTATGTATTTACACATCTATGCACATACCTAAACTATTGTATGATCCTCTTCCTACCCCCAGAAGAAATCCCTATATTTCATCTGTACTTAATTTTGAATAAATTTTCCACTTCATTTTATAAGGAACTTGGGGTATAATCCTTACCTATTTCCTCCACTCCACATTCTTTTAATTCTGTTTCCGCAGCAAAAGACATCAAGAAATAAATTCCCTTTAGGGATTTTAAATTTAGAGCATGGGGTTCTTAATGAGCGAGTAGAAATTGGTGGTACTTGAAGCAAATAAATTAAAGAAACAAACAAACAAATACACACTATGGTTTAGTGAGGAATAGCTAGTATAGCTGAGAGTGCTAACTCAGTCCTGATGTCTGTTGGTATTTCAATGTAGCCTGCAGCATAAATGTAAAACTTCTGCCTCCTTAATTATAGTGAACGTATTTTATAATGGTTCTATTGATTTTTTGTGAACAATGTTGATCTTGTAGGAATGGTAGGTGGAGCAACTAAATAAGAGCTAACACTTCTATGGCTTTCCAGCAGGGTGGTAATACTGAAGTGCTTCTTAAACAGAAATATTCAGTTATTTGTGCAGTTGATGTAGCATGTATTTTCAATATTCTAAAAAGTGAGTGAGTATAGTTCTCAATTTCATGACTTGGACTGTTATCAGCTTCTGTCATTCACAGGAAATTACATCCTAAAATCTCAATAGATAACATGTAGCTGCTGTAAAAACTAGTGAGATGAGGTAATGCTATGTAGGCAGTACAGATTGTCCCTGATTGAATACAGATTGAATATAGCATTTAGAAGAACTTTTGCCAATCACTGAAAATAGTCATTACATAATTAAAATGAAAGAAGTGCCTTCCTGGATTTAATGACTTTTTTATAAGGAAACTAATTAGTGAACTTAAAATAACAATGATATTTCAAAGTTAGATACACCACTGCAAAAAAAAAAAAAAAAAAAAAAGTGGTAACAAGGATGATAAACTACAATCAAATTTAAACTATTTTACATTTCTTTGAGTCTCTATGAGCACTTTTTTTCCCCACAAGTACTCAGTTCTGGAACTGGCAAGGAACTCTCTGAACTTGCTTAGAGAAACTATTCTTTGTATTAAGCTGTTTCTGATTACTGATTAGATAAAACAACTAATTCTGAGATAAAAAACTCAAAGCTCTGTATTTTTTTTCTGACTTTGCATTATTTTTGAATCTAATATGTTTGATTTAAGTAGAGTTTGGAAACACAGTCTTACTGCAGAAACTGTGTCAAATATCTCATTCCAAGAGACAGACAAAATCATTCTGACATTACTCACAGGGGTAGTTTTACATAACTCAATGAAATTGGAAAAAGTATTTGATAATAAGAATAAAGGTCAGGAGAATAGGAGGAAAAAATATCTTTGTTTTGCAAGCAAAAAGCATAAATGCATTATGTGCCAAATATCACGCGTCACTGGATGAGGGAATGAATTGTGTGGGATCTGACAAGTTCCCAGCACTGTCTAATGGGATTTTAAAACCCCATGTTTTACTGTGACTTTTCAGAAATAGTTTGTTACAATTTAGCTGATCCTACAGAGGAATTACATTCTCTTCAGGAAAATCAGCAGTTATAACAGGCAAGCATACTTGCTTATACTGTTGAGGCCTCTGAATTCATTCTGTCTCTTTCACAAGATGGAAAAGAAGCAGCATTTCAAAAGAAAACATTTTAAATTTTACAATACTACTGTAAGAATGTATTGTTCACTGGTAAGAAAATAGAACTTAAGGGTCCTATTCAGTGTCCTTCAATGCAAAGCAATACCTGATGAAGTTGATAAACCCTTTTCTAGCATTATGATATTATATATATTTATAATTATGAAATATTTTAGCCTATTTATCAGTAGTCTAATTTCCCCAGCCCAAGACAATACTGAAAAACTTGTAAAAATTTTAAATTTTGTAGGCAGACTGGGGATCATGATACTGTCCTATAAAAAGTATGGCCTGTGTTAAGAGCTCTTTTATTCTGAATGAGGAAGGTGTCCTCTCTTTCCATCGCCAAAGTTCACATTGTAGTCATTAGCTGTGAACAGGAATTGTTTACAAATTGCCACAAAATGATGGGCAGTAATTGATCAGTCCTAACTGATCTCTTCAAATGCTGAGTTAGTTGCTCTTCTGTTGATGCATGCTGAGTTTTGGTCTGCCAACAATTTGAACCAAAGTAGGATCAAAACTGATGGGCCTTGTGGCCTGTCTGTTATGACAGCTCATGACCCAACAACGTATTACCTTTCGTCTTTCTGAAATTTGTCTTATTTGTGGTTTAAAGACTGCTACTGTCTGAATAGGGATCAATGACTGATGTAAAAGGGCCTTTGGACTGAGATCAAGGCTTTGACTTTCTAGCCAAACAGAAATAGGAAGGAACAAAATGTATAAGATTCTTGGGTTTATGTATTCATTTATTATTGAGTCAGGAATTGTACAGTCACATTTTGTATAGCTTAAGTATCTTGACATATAGCAATATAAATGGTAAATAACTAATTTAGCTGAAGTGTTTAAAAAAATAAATAAATCAGGACTAAGCAGGACTCTACACGGAGATCCATAGTTTGGGGATGAATTTTTATGAAAAATTCAGCTTTCCCATGTAACTTTTTAGGACTCTATAACTTAGACTTTTTCAGTGATTTTTGTGGCTTGCTTTGTTTAGAACACTTGATGTTATTTTTTCTGTAGTGAAGCTTGTTATTGGTAATCATCTTGAGCTGTAAGTAACTGACTAGTTTTTCACCATCATTTGGCAGTCAAATTCAGTGCAACTCAGCCTAGCAAAATTGACAGTATTCTTCTCACAACTGTGCAATCCCCAAGTGATAATTTCTCATTTGCAGAAGACTGGAAAAAGACATTATGAGGTATGTTTCTAGGGAGTCTTTATGTTTGTGTCACTGACTTTCTCCTTGATCACTTGGAGGGTTCTCTTTTATGTTGCTGTTTCCTTTGTTGCCACTTTAAACCATGTGTTTTTTTAATTATTATAATTGTTATTTATGATATTTTCCATTCACTATTCATATGTTAGTACTGGTTATATAAAACTAAAGAAGTGAAAAGTATTTTTATTTGAATGCAATGAGGTAAAATGGTCCTAAAAAAGGGCTGCAGAAATACTGCTTTTCAGTTAAGCAGTTCAAAGAACTGACTAAACTTATTAGTTTCCGTAGCTTTTTTGTTTGTTTGTTTTTATTGAGTAATCTGATTTCCAGAATACTCTGACAAATGACCATTGAGCATTCCCCTATCAACTCTATGTTCCAAAATCAGCAATGTACTGCAGGCATATTTGGCTCACAGTATGTGTCATTGGACGGGTGAGATATTGTTCATTTACACAGTAATTTGAAATGTTTACTTAGTGTATGTAGTTTATCAGCACGTGCAATGCAAGACTTTCATAAGACCTGCCAATATAAGCAGATATACCACTAGTATCAAACTCAGTGATCATTTCATAAAATATTGTGATTATCTCTTTCTGGTGTTGTCATCTCATTTGATTAGGTCTTTGAATTTTAAGTGCTTCCAACTCTCAGTCAGAACTTACTTATTTAAGACAAGACAGAACCTCCCGTCCCCTCCCTTCCCTTCCCCTTCTCTCCCCTCCCCTCATCTCGTCCTGGTCCTGTCCCTTGCCCTGCCCCTCCCCTCCCCTGGTACTTGATCAATGTAGCTGATAAAAGGTTAAAACCAGGTCACGCTTACCTGTAATTTCCCAAACTTTAAAATTGTTGTCAGAAACAATTTACCTCCTTGGTTTTGCACTTCTTTTAATTTAATTGAGTAGTTTAGCCTTAGTTTATCATTGAGCATTTTTGGATTTGTTGATCTTAACCATGTATTTCCACAGAAGATTTTTGTTTTTTTGTTTCTTTTATGTGGCCATTTTGGTGCACAAAAGACATTTGACCATGAAAGGCTGGAAACTTGAAGCTGTAAAATTCCAGCACAAGGCTGAAATTTGCAATATATCCTCTGATTCCCCTGGGCTAATTTGGGCTCCTAAACTACAGGAGAAGCTCCTAGACTACAGATGAATTTGGGGATTGGTTTTGTCTGTTACTGCTGCAGTTAAAAGAGTAAGGGCACAAACTGGAGGTAGAGAAGCCTGTCCTTCCCCCCCTTCCCCCCCCTCCCCCCAATGAAAGAAGAATAAAACAACTATCCAACCATCTCTGATCTTATGATGCAGTCCAAAGGTGTGATTCCAGCAAATGTAGACATGCCTGGTCAAGTAGATAACAGTTTAACTGTGTCAGTTGCATCACAGAATCACAGAATTTCTAGGTTGGAAGAGTCCTCAAGATCATCAAGTCCAACCTCTGACCTAACGCTAACAGTCCCCACTAAACCATATCCCTAAGCTCTACATCTAAACGTCTTTTGAAGACTTCCAGGGATGGTGACTCCACCACTTCCCTAGGCAGCCTGTTCCAATGTCTAACAACCCTTTCAGTAAAGAAGTTCTTCCTAACATCTAACCTAAAACTCCCCTGGCACAACTTTAGCCCCTTCCCCCTCGTCCTGTCACCAGGCACGTGGGAGAACAGGCCAACCCCCACCTCACTACAGCCTCCTTTAAGGTATCTGTACAGAGCAATAAGGTCGCCCCTGAGCCTCCTCTTCTCCAGGCTGAACAAGCCCAGCTCCCTCAGCCGCTCCTCGTAGGACTTGTTCTCCAGGCCCCTCACCAGCTTCGTTGCCCTTCTCTGCACCCGCTCAAGCACCTCGATGTCCTTCTTGTAGCGAGGGGCCCAAAACTGAACACAGTACTCGAGGTGCGGCCTCACCAGAGCCGAGTACAGGGGGACAACCACTTCCCTAGCCCTGCTGGCCACACTGCTTCTTATACAAGCCAGGATGCTGTTGGCCTTCTTCTGATCAAGTCAGAATTCTACGTCTCAGCACAGACACTGAATCTTTCTGTGAGCAAGGATTTCTTCTATGGTTGAAGGTGGTTAAATCACACAGAATCACAGAATCACAGAATTTCTAGGTTGGAAGAGACCTCAAGATCATCGAGTCCAACCTCTGACCTAACGCTAGCAGTCCCCATTAAACCATATCCCTAAGCTCTACATCTAAACGTCTTTGGAAGACTTCCAGGGATGGTGACTCCACCACTTCCCTGGGCAGCCTGTTCCAATGCCTCACAACCCTTTCAGTGAAGAAGTTCTTCCTAACGTCTAACCTAAAACTCCCCTGGCTCAACTTAAGCCCATTCCGCCTCGTCCTGTCACCAGGCACGTGGGAGAACAGACCAACCCCCACCTCGCTACAGCCTCCCTTGAGGTACCTATAGAGAGCGATAAGGTCGCCCCTGAGCCTCCTCTTCTCCAGGCTGAACAAGCCCAGCTCCCTCAGCCGCTCCTTGTAGGACTTGTTCTCCAGACCCCTCACCAGCTTCGTCGCCCTTCTCTGCACCCGCTCAAGCACCTCGATGTCCTTCTTGTAGCGAGGGGCCCAAAACTGAACACAGTACTCGAGGTGTGGCCTCACCAGAGCTGAGTACAGGGGGACGATCACCTCCCTAGCCCTGCTGGTCACACTGTTCCTGATATAAGCCAGGATGCCGTTGGCCTTCTTGGCCACCTGAGCACACTGCTGGCTCATATTCAGCCAACTATCCACCATCACTCCCAGGTCCTTCTCTGCCTGGCAGCTCTCCAACCATTCCTCTCCCAGCCTATAGCTTTGCTTGGGGTTATTGCGCCCCAGGTGCAGGACCCGGCACTTGGCCTTGTTAAACTTTATGCAGTTGACCTCAGCCCATCGGTGCAGCCTATCCAGATCCTCCTGCAGAGCTTTCCTACCCTCAAGCAGATCGACACATGCGCATAGCTTGGTGTCATCTGCAAACTTACTGAGGGTGCACTCAATGCCCTCGTCCAAATCATCGATGAAGATATTAAAGAGGACCGGCCCCAGCACCGAGCCCTGGGGGACACCACTAGTGACTGGCCTCCAACTGGACTTGGCTCCATTCACCACGACTCTTTGCGCCCAGCTATCCAGCCAGTTTCTAACCCAATGAAGCGTGCGCCAGTCCAAGCCTAGGGCAGCCAGTTTCTTGAGGAGAATGCTGTGGGAGACGGTGTCAAAAGCCTTGCTGAAGTCAAGGTAGACCACATCCACAGCCTTTCCCTCATCCACCCAGCGCGTCACTTTGTCATAGTCAATTTTGTCAAATCAATTCTTTATTACCGAAAGGCACAAGAGACACAATTCAGAGGAACTGAAACCAGATCATTATAATCAGAGGGGAAGCTGAATCTAAGGTTAAGCACATATGTAAACGTTTGTCATAATAGGACATAGACAGGCAAGTCAAACCAAATGTAGAGATCATAAGATTAAAAATCCAGCATCAAAATGATTCAGAATTCATCCTGTGAACTTCAGAAGTGTTTTAAGTCTCTTTGTAATGTCAGGTGGTCTGCTCTTTATCTATTAGATAGATAACTTTTAATTAGGGGTCACATCACTGTAGTAACTGAGTGAATCACAAGTGTTCAAAAATAGAAATCCTTGCAGATTTACAGAATAATGCTTATTTTCAGGAAGCTTAATGGTGTGTGAAAGCAGGTGGAAAATTAATGTAGTTTGCCTTACGTCTCAGAATAAATGGAATTTGAGTGTACTTTAGAACTGGTTAGAAAATGGGGGAAAAATTACTATTCCAGTCCCTCTAACCACTTTCAAGTAATTCTCTCTCTTTCTTTCTCTCTTTCTCTCTCTCTCTCATGGAGGTTTCTAAAGCCTCTTCTTAGATATTCATTGGGTAAATTAATTACTTCTTTCCATCACAACATTTTTTCATTGAAGGTATGAATTAATGAGTGATTTTGTTTGTGTTAACTAAAAGATTTTAATTAATCTCAGTATTCTTTTGTTTAATCAATTAGCATACATAAGAATGGTCCTACTGCACACCAGCCAAGAGTTGACCTACCCCATTGCTTGGCCATCAGTACTAAGAAAAAAAAAAAAAAGAAGAATGGGGCAAAGATGTTGTTTCTCTATGACCTTTTTGATGTGTTTGGTTTTTGTTTGTTTATGTTGTTGGAAAATTTGTTTTAAGGGCCTGCTAGATCAGGTATTGGATTTTGTGTTCGTATTCAATACACCTTGATGGACTTCCATTATGTAGCTATATGTGAAAAAGTTTTTTTTTTTTTTCTGAACATTTAGACATAACAAATTTTATTTTATCTTTCATTGAAAGAAACTGACAGCTGAAATAAAGTAGTCTCTTTCTTATTTCTCACAGAATCACCTAGGTTGGAAGAGACCTCCCAGATCACCTAGTCCAACCTGTGACCTAACACAAGTCCTCCACTAAACCATATCCCTAAGCTCTACATCTAAACATCTTTTAAAGACCTCCAGGGATGATGACTCAACCATTTCCCTGGGCAGCCCATTCCAATGCCTAACAACCCTCTCAGTAAAGAAGTTCTTCCTAACATCCAACCTAAACCTTGTTCTGTCTAAAGACTTGTTCTCCAGACTCCTCACCAGCTTCATTGTCCTTCTCTGGACTCTCTTGAGCACCTCAATGTCCTTCTTGTAGTGAGGGGCCCAAAACTGAACACAGTCCTCAAGGTGCAGCCTCACCAGAGCTGACAGGGGGGGACAATCACTTCCCTAGACCTACTGGCCACACCACTTCTTATGCAAGCCAGGATGCTGTTGGCCTTCTTGGCCACCTGAGCACACTGCTGGCTCATATTCAGCCAACTATCAACCAATACTCCCAGGTCCTTCTCTGTTAGGCAGCTTTCTAACTACTCATCACCCATCCTGTAGCGCTGCTAGGGGTTGTTGTGACCCAAGTGCAAGACTTGGGTCACAACACTTGAATAGTTTTAAATTGCTACTTTCTATAGTTTTGAATTGTTAATTTTCCTCTGGGAGGTGAAATACCTTCGCTTCATTTGTTTTACTAGATACTATAATGAATTAAAAAACGAGAAATGTATTTAACTGGTCATATAGTAACATTTTGGCAAAGATTTTAAATGAGGCCCACTTTATAACTGTTTTGAAATAGAAGACAAAGCAGAGAATAATTTGATGCTGTCCATTTTAGGCAGATGTTTTAAACTTCAAGTGTCAAAATCAGAATTAAGTAAATTACTCTTTTTTTTTTTTTTTTTTTCCCAAATGCTGTGATCTTAATTAAAGTCCTACTGGAAGTTACATTAGGCTGTGTTTCAATGCAAGCAGAGGTTTCCCATCACTGTCTTTGATGCTTCAGCTGTAGTTTTACCAAGGCATCCAGTGTGCAGTGGTAAGTGTTTCTCATAAGACTTGTTCCTTGCAGGGATGAATTCCAAAAATCAATCAGATGGAAATGAAAGTTCTCAAAGTTTGAAGGACTGATGGAAAGAGATTTTAATGAGTGTGAATTTCAATCCTTTCCAATCATTAATTTGTCAGAAGGGGCTAGTGTGAAATTCCTGTGTGCAGATGTCTGACAGGTATTTTAAAACAGACATATTAGAAAAAGTTTAATTGAAAATCATGAGTAACATTTTGATGGAGATACAGAAATATTTTTCCATATTTCAACTGGAAATGTAACTCAAAATTTGAAGAAATGAAGTATATACCTGTACCTTTGTGAAGCTTGTTGATAACCACATTCCAATTACCTCTCTGTAATAAGAAGCATAAAACTTAATTGCTTCTATTCAAGTAGTCATTTTTTTTTTCTAATTTAAACTTAAGGAAAAAATAAAAAAAAGGCAGAAACAGGGTTACTGAAGACACCAGCCAAAAGATTAAGGTAGAAAGATAGATTAAGGTAGAAAACGCAAACAAGGCCCAAACACTTATTGGAGATGGGGGAATGTTGTTGCCCATTTTTTTTTTCAGCACAGCACAAAATATTGTCTGTGATCAATTACAGCTATATGGAAATGAAAACATATTAATTGATAGCACTGCTTCCTTCATATTTTTATTTAAATATATATTTTTCTAATAGTTGTATTATGATATTTTACTGTTTAACCCAGTCCTCTTTTTCTCTGCTAAAAATTGTATGCTTGTGTCATACATTCGATATTGGCACTTAAATAGCTAATTAGCTATTAGCTAATCAGTCTACAACTTCCTCGTAAGGGGATGTCGAGAGGCAGGAGACCTTTTCTCCATTAACACCAGTGACAGGACCCACAGGAACGGGGTTAGGCTGAGGCAGTAGAAGTTTAGGCTTGACATCAGGAGGGGGTTCTTCACAGAGAGGGTGGTTGCACACTGGAACAGGCTCCCCAGGGAAGTGGTCACTGCACCGAGCCTGTCTGAATTTAAGAAGAGATTGGACTGTGCACTTAGTCACATGGTCTGAACTTTTGGGTAGACCTGTGCGGTGTCAAGAGTTGGACTTGATGATCCTTAAGGGTCCCTTCCAACTCAGGATATTCTATGATTCTATGATTCTAATTTTGATGGCCAAATCATTAAAATGAAAATAAATGTAGTTGCTCTTTTTTTCATGTAACAGTATCAAATGAAAATAAAATTACAGAAAAGAATCAGTGGGAAACTTATTCATCACAACAGTGGAGTTCCATAGCTACTAATGCTAAACCTGGTATTTGCCTCTTTCTCTTATTTACTCTGAAATAAAACTTCACTTGAGAAACAAATGAAGGAAATCAGTTAAAAAAAAAAAAAATCTACTGCAATAAAAAAAACTTTTCTGGGAGCACGTTTTATGGTCTAATCAAGTAGGAGATTGGTCCTTTTAATATTCTATTTTTTTTCGTCCTTTTACTTTATTTTTTTAAATAGGTATTGCATTGAAAATATATAGCCTTCTGATTTCTTCAGAAGTTTGTGATAAAGGTATGCCTTTCTTATGTACTCATGTGCAACAACTGTGCCTATCTTTTATGAAGTACAAAGCCTTTAGAGGTAATGAGATTTTGAAAGAACTCTGCATGCCACAGGCACGGTCTTTTCCCAGGTGTGATTTGAGAGAATTAAAGAACCATTTTGTACTCAGCTGAAGCTAAAACTGACAATGGGGAATCTTCATCCTTGGAAATTTCCAAAACTTGACCAGACAAAACCCTGAGCAATCTGGTTTTGCCCTGAAGTTTTCTTCTGCTCTGAGAAGGCTGAACTAGATGGTTTTCTGAGTTCCCTTTTGACTTAATTATTTTACAGTGCAAAGCTGCATTGTTTTAAAATTAGGTATAATGTCTGTACTCAGATCACGCTTTCCTGATGCCCCATCACCATGCCCACACTCACAGCCATGGATAAATATGCTTTAGCTTTGACAGTTCAGATGTCTGAAAATAACTGAAATTAAATATGGCAGCTCCTCACAGACGATCCCAAACATTTTGCTCTATGGTAACATAATTACAGATATACTTTTCTTTCTCATACCCTTCTACATTTTCATCTTCTCATCAAAATCCATTCTGCAGACCAAAGGTTGTCATTTTGACTGGAGTTTGGATTCAGCTACAAGTGCTTGTAGTGCTTGGTATGTACATAGTAAGTTTTGTCATGGAAAGAGAAAAAAAAAAAAAGAAAAGAAAAAAGAAATTGAATGCTCCTGGTTGTTATTTATTAAAAATAATATTTTTATGGAGAAGATAAAAATTAGAGGATAGCTTTTAAAAAAGAAAACAAAACTACAAATCACAGACACAATGGTGTTTGTTAACTTTTATTTTTACAAAATAATTAATCTATCCCACCTTTTCATTTTGCATTTTGGTTTGCCCTCATAGTTCTGAGTTGTTAGTAGAAGAGCTAAGTGGAAAAAAATATAAAATTATATGTGTAGAAAGAACTCTAGTAGGTATGAGACATTTCTTATTGAAAACTGACATACACTGACTCTCCACTTTCTCTGTAAAGCCCCTACTCCACCATCTTTTCCTAGCCATGAAAAGAGGCTTTGCCAGTCCCCCTAAATGAGGAACCAAACGTGACAGCTTAGCTGATGGTGTCGACATTGGCAGCAGACTTGATGGACAGCACCAAACCTCACCGTGGCCTATCTCCTGCTAATTAGCTGTTCGAAGGAACTCTGTGTGCCACAGGCACAGTCTTATCGGAAAAGGACATCTTTGCCGTTCACCCTGACAGCTGTGATGCAGCTGTTCGTGGAGTGAATTGAGCATGGAGGCGGAGGGAGGGAGGCGGAGGAGGATTTAGAACAAGTGACAGCTCCGGTATCTTGCATTGAAGCCCTCCCGAGCTATAGTAAACAACTGGAATGGAGAAGAGAGAAGATGGGATTTTAAATTTATAAAATGGGAATGTAGGTTAGGCGTGAAACAAGGAGGAGTGAGAGAAAGGAAACAGGCCTGCCCCATGCGGGCTTTCTACAACTGGAGCAGTATGCACTTGTGATTAATGCAGGCTGAGGGATTCACTTAGGGTTTTAACATACAATCTACAGAAAATCAACACTTGTCATTTTATAACATAACCTAAGGAAAACAGAATACAAAATTCCATGAATACTTTAAAAGAGTTTATATATATTTTCAAAAAGTTGATCTCATTTAGGTAATAAAGAGTTTAGATGAAATAAGAGAAATAAGAATGACACTAATATTTCCTTCCCTAGGACTCAGACTGAACACTTAAATGCTGAAAAAAAAGTTGTTACAACATTAATTGGTTTTCCTCCGTGTTTCCTAGAAGCAGAAATATTAAGACAAATGTTTTCCTTACCATATTTCTGTCCTAAGCAATGGTAAGATTAGCGTTAGAGAGTGTTACATTGTCTGGGAAAGCTTGCTTGCAAAAAGCATCCAGTATAATTTTACAACTGAGTGGATTAGTTTGTGATAGCATTGAGATTTGGGATGTTGCTGCAAACTAATTATTTTAAAGGTTCTTGCTTTTTATTGCTGATTACCTATGGGTTTTACTACATCCAACTTCTCCTTTCTCTACTGACATATAGACAAAATAACTAACAGTATGCTGCAATCAGTAGCCAAAAATGTCCCAAAGCAGATGTTTCTATTGTTATAGCAAAGAAACCACACACATGCTTATACACACAACCAATGCTTTGTTTATACATTTACTACCATATTTGCTGTTAACTTCTATCCTGAGTCATCTTGAGTTGCCTCCCCAATATATATTATATAGAACTAAAGCCTGTATCAGAGGTGATTTTCCCTATTTATAAGTATATTAAAAAAATCCAAAATACTCAAAAAAGTTGAACTTGGACTTCGGGGACTTTTCCGATCAAAAAACAACAAACAGTTCCTTGTTCTGCGTTTTAGTGGGACTAATCTTATTGCTTTTATTTGTCTGTCTGTAGTGTATCCTGTACTACATTTAGAGAGACAGGTAATCCCTTCTGACGACACTTTATTTTAACTCCTGACTTGTGAGGTAATCTTACTGAAAACTTTAGATATTTTTCATAAATATGTGAACTGAAGTCACATATTCTGAGCAGCAGAAATCTTTCAGATTTCCTACAAATCTAATGACAATTGCAAAATGTATTTTTAGCGAAAGTGTTCAATGAAAGAACTAGCTGAAGTTTTCACTCTAAATGGTTTACAAAATAATTCAGATTTCCTTCCTTCCTTCCTTCCTTCCTTCCTTCCTTCCTTCCTTCCTTCCTTCCTTCCTTCCTTCCTTCCTTCCTTCCTTCCTTCCTTCCTTCCTTCCTTCCTTCCTTCCTTCCTTCCTTCCTTCCTTCCTTCCTTCCTTCCTTCCTTCCTTCCTTCCTTCCTTCCTTCCTTCCTTCCTTCCTTCCTTCCTTCCTTCCTTCCTTCCTTCCTTCCTTCCTTCCTTCCTTCCTTCCTTCCTTCCTATCAATTCAGCCTACCATTGACTACCAAATGACTGTCTCTTTTCTGTTTCTCAAGTATTTCTCAAAATTTTACAAGATTAGTAGTTTTTGTGTGTTTAGGTTTTGATATCTTTTCTATTTAATCAATCACTTAGCTTAATCATTTCAATAGTATAATAACCATTCATAACTTATTGAAGTGTTCACAGTGCAAGTCAAGTAAATGTATGTTTTTACACATTTTCTAGTTTCAGCAGTAAGAAGGTTTTTGAGGTTTCACGTACTATGATAGTATTTTTCCTGTCCTTGGAATTATGTGAGAGCTTGCCATTACAATGTAAATTGCTACTTTCATGTAATGAATAGTTTTGTAATTTTTTATTATATGTTTAGTTCAGTAAAAGTTGACTAATTTTAGCTCTGATTATTTTCACTGTGGCTATATTTTCATCAGTGGGAAAATTGTTATATATTCATATATTTTTCAATTAGCAATATAGTGCAGTTTTTTGTTTCTTAAGCACAGATGGCCACAGCTGAGTCTTTGCACACTATGCTGTATTAAAAAATAAAATTAATTTTCTTAACAGGTAATTCTTATAGATGAGATAATAACATCTTTTATCTTTACTTAGGTTATGCACAGGTCAAGACTGAAATGATATGTCGTTAAGATTGTATCTTGACATACCTTGTAAACTGTCAATGTTTTTGGTATTGAAGAGATTTAGAAGCTGGGAATGTTAGATACCCTTAAAAAAAAAAAAAAGTGTTAATGAAAATCGCAGATATACACAATTTGCCAGTCATGAAGAGATGACTTAGAAAGGGTAACCCTTCAAGGGTTAATGTGTTTAATAGTGCTACTGCAGGAGAATATGAGCTGGGTGGCAAAAAGGATGGTGGGAATTTTTAGCCTTGTTATACTGCCTAAATGCCAAATCAGTGAGGTGAAAGGAGGATGACATTTTTTTTTTCCTTTCTGTTCTCCCTACTAATATCTGATGGTCCTTCACTGCTGATGTGACTGAAGAGTAGCAGCAGAACACCCAACAGATCCTAGCTATTACACATACTTATCAAGAGCAAATATATCAGATTTTTTTTTTAATTTATTTTACATTTCTATGGTTGTGAATTCTGTTTTAATCTGGAATGCTTTTATTGGAGATATTATGATAATACACAAGGCACTGATGCTTACTGAAGTCATAATCTATCAGATTTCTTCTCTCTCTGAAATTGAAATGATGCCTCTGGATGCTGCAGATACAATCTGTTTGATGGCATGTCTATGTTTTTATGAGTTTCTAAGAGATGAACGGGAAGGTGTTGTTCAGAGAAGCACAGATCTTCATCTAATGTATCAGATAGTGTCAGTGTACATTTCAAAATAATGTATTTTCTATGTAGTTAATAGAACTATATTAAGAATGCAGTTACCAGTATGATTAAAGTTTTTATTTGTTTGTTTGTTTTTCCTAAGTAATGTTATAAGTAGTAATAAGCCATAGAGGGAAGTTTCAGCATTATTTTTCCAGGGAATTTTCATGATTGGTTTATCCTTGTTTATTTTCCCTTGTCTTTCATGTGCTCTTCCTCACTCTCATATGTTCTTTCATGTGCTCTGTGCTCTTCCCATCACACACTGTTGTGCACTGTCACACACTGTCACATGTGTGCTCTTCCTCACATTCTTTTTCAAGCTCTGTCTCTTCTGTCTGGTCTTGTGTGTGCTCCCACCACCTTGCATGCCTGTTTTCTTGCTCACTTGTTATCAGTCACTCACAGGTTCATTTGCTCTCATCCATGCTCTTTCTATCTCTTGCTCCCTTGCTCTCCTACTATCATGCTCACTCTCTCTCATGCTCACTCTTTCCCTTTTGCACTCTCACACACTTCCATTTGCTCATTCACTGTCACTCCTGCTTGCTTTCTTGTGGTTGCTTCGTTGCTGTCCTTTGTTCTCTCCCTCCTCCTCTCTTGCCCTCTTGCTATTTTGCCTTCTCACCTCATCTTCTTTTCTGTCATCTCTCTCTCTCCTTCCCACCCCACCCCTCACTCTCTAACTCTCTCATTTATCTCAAATTTATGCTACCTTATTTTTTCTAGGAAAAAAAAAAAAAAGAAAAAAAAAGTCCTTTTTGTTACTCAGAAAGTGACCAGGGATTAGTGATACAAGATAGTTCAATCACCAGGGTTAATACTGCTTTATGAACCTTGTTAACTGGATTCTCAGGAGAGATTTTTTTTCCCCTTATGGTGTCATCCCCTCATCCCCCCACCTCCACCCCCCTTTAACAACACCCCCACCCCCTTCCTGCCTTCAATCACATCATTGCTTGGAGGCAAGAGAGAAGGGGGAGAGGGGAAAGAAGCTCATTTAGCAGCCCTGGTACACATAGGCATCACAGCACCAATCAATCAACACACATGCTTTCCCACTGAGGCTCCCCTGTGACCTTGAGGAGTGTGACAAATGACTTAGAGGACAGAACAGACAGAAGGTTTGTGATAAACCAAAAAAATATGTTCTTCTGGGTGACGAAGAAAAATAAAAATGAAGAGTGAGAGTAGTTATATATTTGGTTTGAACAAGATTCGATAAATTCTGTAAGTACCTTTCAGTGTACTGGATGTGGTTAGAGGAGTTTACTGTCATGGTAATCAAGACTTCTTCAATAAAACTCACTTCAGTGTTTACAGTACTTTTTTTGTGCAGTACTGCAGTACTTTATGGCTCTGAGTCCTCAACTGTGTCTGGAGGTTGTAGCAGTTATTGATAACAGATTCCTGAGATAGCATATTTCATCAAATTCCTGTTGAAGGAAAGTAATCAGTAGAGTGAATCACTTAACCTGGATTGACTCGACTCATTCTGAAATCTGCAGCACATTAACTCAGTCCTGAGATTATTATTAATCATAAGTGCTAGATTAATAACTGCAGCAACTTACAGTCTGGCTGTAGATACATTTTCAGCAGATTTTTTATATTATTTTATTATTATTTCTTCAGAGATTGTATTTTTTTTATATATACAAGCAGTTGGAGTCAGCAGTCTTTAAATATCTGTTATGTATCTATGTAGCTAGTGCACTATAAGAGAAAGGATGCATTTTCTTGCACCCACCAATGTGTGTCTAGTCTTAGCAGTAAACAATGTCTGTCAAGAGAAAGATGTATTTTGCCACATTATTCATTCTGTGTTTCCTTCAGAATGCAGATTGGTATTTTCATTACTGATTCCTACCCATTCCATTTTTTTCTAGTCCATTCATGATCCTTATCAATATATCTGTATTTCTTCCATGTTAGGCCCCTAGCAATAGCAATTGCTGTAACATATTTCAGCCAGGAAAACCACTGATACTCCTGTTCCTGTACTCAGATTCCTCTTCTTCATAGCTCAATAAAGAAAGTAGTGACTGTTGAAATACAGACTGCCAAATAAACATCAGAGGTCAGTAATGCTTGTTCTCCATTATTGTCATTGCATTCAAATCTATACGGGCCATGAGCCTGGTTTTCTAATCCCATTGCCAGAGATTAGAAAACTATTTCACTTCCAACTTTCTTTCTTGTTCTGGACAAAAGATGTCTATTCTAAATAAGTTTGGAGACTACACTTTTTCTCACTACAGACTGCACTTTCCAGTGCTGGAGCAGGTATTTTGGTTCATTAAGCTCAGTATCAGTGCTAGGAAAGGCTAAATGAAAGGAGGTGGCATGTGTTTGGGGAAGCAGGCAGTAAAATGTCATCATCTTCTAATGATGTTGAAGCTGGTCAGATTTACTGGTAAAATGCCCAGATCTCCCTTGTAGCAGACATAATCCAGTATATGTCTGATGTTTTAGAGTGCCATAATCGCAAATCAGAAAAAAATAAAACATTACCTTATGGAGAGCTTGAAATAATTTAGAGAAATATAATCCAGTTTAAGGAGGAGTGAATGACAATCACTATAAGGTCCTAGAAAATAACTGGAGAAAGCAGCCTGTTACCATTCCAAGAGATCTGTGTTGAATTTGCCAACAAGAGATGTTCTATCAGAGGACAGCAAATACACATCAGGGAAAAAACAAACAAACAAACAAACAAAAAAAACCAAACAACAGAAAGTTGATTGTTCCTAGGGCTTTTAATGAAGTTAGTAACCCAGTCCTGTAGTACAACTAATTCCTTCAGCACCTTGTTGAATGTACTTCTGTTCTGAAAGTGTTAGGCTCCTCTCCCCCAGCTGATTTAGCTGCATTTTTCATTCAGATAAAGCCAAATTGGCACTGTGCTACTTTGCTGCCCACTCATCCCCTCATTTGCTCTAATGAGGGCCTTCAGAGTGGGTCTGCCTATAGAAAATGACAGACAAGTGGGATTATAGATTAGTCTGAAGTAACAAAACAAAACAAAAGTGTAGAAATAGTTTAGGGTAAGCCATTAAGTACATGTATGTATTGCATTTACTAGGTGCTATGCTCTATTAAATGTGAGTAACTATTCAGAAGTATAGAAAGCAAGACTATAGCTTTCTATCCAGAAGATATTTCAAATTAAGATATTTTACCCAACAATACCAGAAAGCCATTAAAGAGCTTCTGCAGTTGCAAGGAGACTGTTTTTTAAACTGGATATCATGGTGCAATGTTGTCCACTTGGAATTCATTTATTTGATGTAGATCAAGTCAGTGTCTACCAAAACTAGTTAAAAACTTTTAAAAGTATTTTCAAGGACAGGGAAACATGAGCATTTGGGTATTTTTATTAGTTTGGGAACACAAGTCATGTAGCTTTGTGTCTCAAAGAGATAAGGAAAATAGAACAGAGACTTGAACCTAGGTCATTAAAGCCCTCAGATAACACTTTAATCACTGTACCTATCCATACTTTGGAAGAAGATTATTAATGCAACTATTTTCATCTTCTGCTTTTAAAAGTCATTTTCCTCATAAAATAGCAATACACCTCAGTGGATAGTTTCTGCAGCTCCTGGGTTTAATACAAATTAAATAATAGGTTCTTTGTATTATCAATGCCAAAAGCTTTCAGAGTTACTTGGTTTATCCTGCAAAAGAAAGGTTAGCACATTTTTAGTACAGAATATGTATTTCTTCTTAAAATTATCTTCATATTCCAAAAAAAAAAAAAAAAAAAAAAAAAGACCCATTTGGCTCATTCAGTTTATCCTTTAAGGCAAGAAATTCTAGAAGCCAGATTCTTGGACAACTGTATAGCCTATTTAATGGAAACACAGTATTTTATAGGGTGAATGCAAGACCTGACCTGGCTTTAAAACTAACAGTAACTCTGGGAAGCATTACATACGATTTTAATAAAAATAAAAGCAAAACCAAAACAAAACAAGACACTTCTTTATAATTAAAAGTTTTAAGGGGAGAGCTCAGTAAAACTGGAGCTTAACTTTGCAGACTAAACTTGTTCTTATCACTGCTTTTGAACTTTATCCCAGAATCACAGAATTGTAGGGGTTGGAAGGGACCACAAAAGATCATCGGGTCCAACCCCCCTGCCAAAGCAGGTTCCCTAGAGCAGGCTGCCCAGGTAGGCATCCAGACGGGCCTTGAATATCTCCAGAGAAGGAGACTCCACAACCTCCCTGGGCAGCCTCTTCCAGTGCTCTGTCACCCTCACTATGAAGTTCTTTCGCATGTTGGTGCAGAACTTCCTGTGCTCTATCTTGTGACCATTACCCCTTGTCCTGTCCCCGCAAAACACTGAAAAGAAGTTGGCCAAATCCCTCTGTCTCCCACACCTCAGGTATTTATACACATTGATGAGATCCCCTCTCAGTCTTCTTTTCTCCAGGCTGAACAGACCCAGATCTCTCAGCTTTTCTTCATAGGGAAGATGCTCCAGGGCCTGTATCATCTTTGTGGCCCTCTGCTGGACTCTTTCCAGGAGATCCCTGTCTTTTTTGTACAGTGGAGCCCAGAACTGGACACAGTACTCCAGGTGAGGCCTGACCAGGGCAGAGTAGAGGGGGAGGATCACCTCCCTTGACCACACACCCATTTTAATGCACACCAGGATCCCGTTGGCCTTCTTGGCCACGAGGGCACAGTGCTGGCTCATGGTCAACCTGTTGTCCACCAGGACCCCCAGGTCCTTCTCCTCAGAGCTCCTCTCCAGAAGGTCATCCCCCAAAACTTACTACTTCGTAGTAGTAAGATTTAGTTGATAGGAACATTATGAGTCGTACTGATGCAACATTTGTTTGGAATGTGGTGTTTTAGTTATAATTTAATTTTGTGAGTAATTCATGCTTCTCCATAGCTATATAACTGTGGAAAACCTTCAATATGTGGCAAAATGAGACCAAAGCAAACAAAAACATGCTTGTTGTGTTGTATCAGAATTCAGATTTTGTGTTTTTATTTTTTTTCCCCTAGCAAAAAGTCCAGTGACAATGGATCCTCACTGGTGTTTTGTAACCTTTAAATAATTATTAAGCTGGAGTTACCATAGATCATAGAATCAGAGAATCAGAGAATGGCTTGGGTTGGAAGGGACCTTAAAGATCATGTAGTTCCACCCCCCTTATCATAGGCAGGGACTTCACCCACTAGTTCAAGTATCCCATCCAGCCTGGCCTTGAACACCTCCACAGATGGGGCGTCTACAACCTCTCTGGGTAACATTCTTCCAGTGCCTCACCACCCTCTGAGTAAAGAATTTCTTCCTAACATCCAATCTAAATCAGTTTAAAACCATCTCCCCTTGTCCCTCATTATGTGCATTCCCTCATTCTCTACATGAGTAAAGAGTCCCTTTCCATCATTTTTATAATGACCCTTTAAGTGTTGAAGGGCCACAATGAGGTCTCCCCACAGCCTTCTCTTCTCCAGGCTGAACATCCCCAGCTCTGTCAGCCTTTATTCATAGGAGAGAAGCTCTAGCCCTCTGATCATCTTTGTGGCCCTCCTCTGGACTTGTTCTAACAGCTCCACATCTTTCTTGTGTTGGGGGCTCCAAACCTGGATGCAGTACTCCAGGTGGGGCCTCATGAGGGCAGAGTAGAGGGGTACAATCACCTCCCTTGACCTTGCTGACTATGCCTCTCTTGATGCAGCCCAGGACATGGTTGGCCTTCTGGGCAGCATGTTCACACTGCTGGCTCATGGTCAAGCTTCTCATCTACCAGAACCCCCAAATCCCCCTCCGCGGGGCTGCTCTCAATAAATTCTCCCAGTCTGAACTCATGCCTGGGATTGCCCCAGCCCAGTTGCAGCACCCTGCACTTGAACTTGTTGAACCTCATGTGGTTCGTGTGGGCCCACTTCTCAAGCTTATTCAGGTCCCTTTGGATGGCATCCCTTCCTCTTGTTGTATCAAATGCACAACTCAGCGTGGTGTCATCTGCAAACTTGCTGAGGGTGTTCTTGATCCCACCATCTATGTCATTGATGAAGATATTGGAAAACACTGGTCCCAAGACAGACCCCTGAGGGAGACCACTTATCACCGGCCTCCAGCTGGACATAGAGTCATTGACCACTACTCTCTGGGTGTGTCCAACAAGCCAGTTCCTTATCCACTGAATGGTCCACCCTTCAAATCCGTATCTCTCCAATTTAGAAATCAGGATGTCACGTGGGACTGTGTGAAAAGCCTTACAGAAGTCCAGGTAGATGACATTGGTTGGTCTTCCTTTGTCAACTGATGCAGTTACTCCATAATAGAAGGCCACCAGATTGGTCAGGCATGATTTGACCTTGGTGAAGCCATGCTGGCTGCTTTGGATCACCTCTTTGTCATGTATATGCCTTAACATTGCTTCCAGGAGGATCTGTTCCATGATCTTGCCAGGCACAGAGGTGAGGTTCACCGGTCTGTAGTTCTCCAGATCTTCCTTTATACGCTTTTTAAAAATGGGAGTGATGTTTCCCATTTTCCTGTCACTGGGGACTTTGTCTGACTGCCAGGACTTTTCAAATATGATGGAGATTGGCTTGGCAGCTACATTAGCCAATTCTCTCAGAACCCTGAAATGCATGTCATCAGGCCCAATAGACTTGTAGCTGTTCAGCTGCATCAGGAGGTCCTGAAACTGCTCTTCGCTTACAGTGGGAGGGACTCTGCTTCCCCAGCCCCTGCCTAGAGGTCTGGGGACAAGCCTGATTGCCAGTGAAGGCTGAGGCAAAGAGGTTGTTAAGTACCTCAGCCTTCTCCATATCTGTTGTTACCAGTTCTCAATCTACATTTTTCAGAGGCGGTACACTCTATTTATTTATTTATTTATTTATTTTTATTTTTTTTTATTTTTTTTTTTTTTCTGGCCAATGTACGTGTAGAATCCCTTCTTGTTATTTTTTGCATTCCTCACCAAGTTTAGCTCTATCAGTGCCTTGGCTTTCCTGATCCCATCCCTGCATATCCAGACAGAGTTTCTATACTCTTCCCAGGGCACACGGCCCTGTTTCCACTGCCTGTGCAGTTCTTTTGCCCAAGTTTGACCAGAAGGTCATTGCTCAGCCATACCAGTTTCCTGCCTTCCCTGCTTGGTTTATTGCACATGGGAGTAGACAGCTCTTGTGCTCTAAGATATCCTTAAAGAGTTACCAGCTCTGATCAGAAAATTTTTCCCTAAGGACAGTGTCCCAAGGGACAGTAATCTTTGAATTCTTCTTCATGCACTAATTCTTTGAATAACTGGAAGTTTGCTCTTCTAAAGTTGAGCGTCCTGACTTTGCTCTTTGCCAGGCACACATCCCTCAAGATCACGAACTCAACCATGGTCACTGTAACCCAGACTACCTCCAATCTTAACCTCTTTAATGAAGTCATCCACATTGGTGAGCACCAGGTCCAGAAATGCTTCTCCTCTGGCTGGTTTGTCTAATGCCTAGATGAGGAATTTGTCCTCAATGCACTCCAGGAATCTCCTGGATTGCTTATTACCTGCCATTTAGCTTTCCCAGCAGACATCTGAGTGAAATCCCACAGCAGGATGAGAGACTGTGAGTGTGATGGTTCTTGTAGATGGAGCAAGAAGGCTTCATCAAAAGGCTCCCCTTGATCAGACAGCCTGTAGTAGACTCCAACAACATAGTAGACTCCTACTGCAGGAGTAGACTCCTGACCTTTATTGGTCTGATGCTTAATTTTTACCCATAAGCTCTCAACCTGCTCGTGGCTGTTTCTCAGTGGCAACTCTTCACAGTCTATCCACTTAACATAGAGGGCAACACCCCCACCCTTCCTTCCCTGCCTATTTCTCCTATAAAGCTTGTAGCCCTCCATTCCAGTGTTCCACTTGTGTGATTTGTCCCACCACATCTCTGTGATAGCAATTAGATCATAGTTTTCTAATTGCACCATGACTTCCAACTCTTCTTGCTTGTGTATTCCCCATGCAGTGTACATTGGTGTAGAGGCACTTCAGCTGGGCTATGGGCCACATTACCTTTTTAGAGGAGTTGTTCCCAATTCCTATGGGATGAATAAGAGTAAGTAGAAGAGTAAGGACAAATGAGTACATAACGAGGAACTGAAAAAAAGGAGGCAATAAATTATCTAACCAACAGTGAAATTTATTTTGAATGGAATTTCATGAAGCCATGTGCTATGGTTAAATGAAGGTGTACTGGAGTCAATGCCAGTAAATTTAAATTTAAACTTTTGTTTATTGTTTTAGTAACAGAGAAAAAACACAGAAAAAAAAATAATCCCATAAAGGCCTATTATCTTCCTGAGTCCAGTCTTGTCTTTAAGAAAGAAAAGAAAAAGAAAACCTCCTGAACTGTAATGAAATGAATTTTATTTTGCAGGCACTGGGCCCGTGCCATTTCATTTCATTACCAAGATGCACTGAGCAGGCTGGAATCAGCAAGAAATACAGGCAATGCAAGGTGATGATAAGCATTTCATCATGGCCCTAAACATATTAAATTTTTAGCTATAAATTTTATCAACAGCATCTACATGGCAGGATAGCATTTTCTACCTTCTTTCTTTGATCCCCTCCCTGTTCTCTTTTGCTCTGCAAATATAACTTGTGCTTGACAGTTGTGAAAACAATTTTTTAGAAATCTATAAGTAAAAATAAATCTACAGTTTAGCTAGTCTGGTAATTATCATTCAGGCTATCTCCTGTACGTACTGAAAGTGGGAAAACAGTTACAGCATGAGTAAGGGGAACAATAGACAAACCTCTTCAGGATTTGTGACAGTCTCCCAAAGATTTCCTCCCCAAACTAATAACATATGCCAGAGAAATACTATTAAATTGAAGACCTCATTCCCAGTTTCTCCAACAGTTTTACACAAGCATTTGATCTTTATAGAGTACTGACAGGGAAATAAAAAGTTTTATATAAAAAAAAAATAATTGTAGATGTTATTTCCAATAGAATAGAATAATTCAGTTGGAAGAAACCTTCAGCTAAAATAATAAAATAATCAACAAAATTTAACCAGTTTCAGATGACAGTAATGGGTAAAGGATCAAAAGCAGAAGTAAGCTTTAGTATACAATAACATTTTTAATGAAAAGTTCTTGGGGTTCAGGACCAAGAGAAAACTAAATCCTCTGCATTACCAGGTGCTATCTAAGTAGTCAGCAACAGACAAGAGGAAAGATAGGGTTAACAAACAGAGGGAACAGATTATAATTTTGTCTTATTCTGGAAAAGCAATAGGAAAGGAATGGAAAGGAATTTTGTCTTATTCTTTCTAAGCAGCGCTCAGGGTAACTGTAGTAACATCTTCAATGGTAAGAGGGAGAAAGGTGCTTCTTTGAGAACTCTTGAGGTATGACAACCCCGGGGCTGGTTACAGGGTAATTAGTTTCAGAAGAGAAGACTCTAGAGTAGCTGAAGAAATCCTAATTGTATTAATAATGAATTCTGTTCTTATATAATGCTACAATATGGTTCATTGTTGGGAAAGTGGTTTTAAACTAGTAAGCTATTTAAGTTTTGCCTAACAGAGTGGTCTAGCAGGGAAGAATCATATGTGATTATGGAAGACCATAATCACAGAAACGATGTGATTTAGGAAAACTTGAACAAGTGATGCTTGTTCAACAAAACTAACTTAGTGAACTCCTTCACTAAGTTAGTTTTGAAGCTTGTAAAGCAAGAATCTAGGGAGCAATAATGTAGTGATTATAATTATACGAGAAACTCCCTGGGCATGTAACCATATGGGGAGTAAGTAAGAAACAAGAATGCTTCAAGATCCTAAAGATTATATAAAACATATACAGTTGCTTCTTTTTCACCTTCTCATCTATTATGAGGAAATGCATCCTGTTCCTCTGTCTGGACTTTCTGATTTTTAATGTTAAAAATAAAATGTTTTTGCCTGTGAAGGAGAGAGGATTGATAAGCAGTGATGATTAGAAAATCAGTAGGTATACCTGGATTTTGTATTGAAACAAAACAACCTTGCAGTGTGAGAAAGTAAGCTAATTGTTACATAAGGCCTGAAAATATGACTAGGCTTTTCTGTGTTATCTGCAAAGTCTTAATATCATCATTGATTACACTCCAAAGTAAAGAAGAAAAATCAAACTGAAAGGCATTTCTGTGTCAACATATGTATAGAACATTAATCATTTTCTTTAAATAATATTTTAATTGTTAATTTTACTTCAATTTTTGTTATATAGGGTACTGTTTTTTTTTTTTTTTTTTTCTAGATTAAATGGTATAGCTTACCTCATGCATATTGAACAGCCTGATGGAGGTGGCATTTTTATGGGTTGCTTTGGGAAGGTGCCAGGAAATAGCAGCTTTCATTGCAAGTCTTGGAAGTTGCCCTAATTATTGTTGAAAGAAAGTAAGGAACCTACCTAAGTTCTAAGATGGTTTTCATCACTTCAGAAACTTGTTTTATACAGGTAAAAATAGCAATATGGATTTTTCTCCACCCTGTTTTCTTGCTAGGAAAAATGCAGCAGTGGCTCAAAGACACATCATATAATAAATGATCAGAACAGCATCTATGCATTGAGTTTATCAGACATTAGATCAGGCTCTATGTGACTGGATCATATCTATCTCTGCGCAGAAAGTTTAATATGAAAAAGGCTACTGTGAATAGAGGAGGAGTACTCTGTTCTCTGTGTCCATCATGGACATAGCAAGAAGTAATCGGCTTAAACTTCAGCATTGAAAACTTAGGTTAAAACTTTCTTCTTATAATAGTAGTAAAGAATTGTCATCTGAAAATAGATTACTTGGAGAGATGGAAGACTTATCACTGGAAAGACAGAATTGACAACTATCTGTTATAAGAAGCATAAATGGAGTTTGTTTTGTCCTAGAGCAGGAAGCAAGAAAGGAACAACTAGGAAGCAACTTCCTGCAGCTCATTTCAAGCCTTTTAATTTCATTACTCAAAGCAAACACTAACAGTGTTTCTTTCTTTAGGTATGCAGTCAGAATTTCATTTATAGGAGCTTGCATACTTCGGAAAATAGCAGACTTCAAACTCCCTCCCAACTGTAATGCAAATTAAAAGGTGTTTTTTTTTTTTTTTTTTTTTTTTAAATTCTTGCAAGCTATTCAACCAATAAATTCAAGTGCAGTAACCATCGGAATTGCTACTCTCCCTCTGCATCTTAGCTCGTTAACAGATTTCAGCTTCTTGGCCAAATCACTTCAAAAGAAGAGGCAACAAAACCTTAAAGGCTGTTTCTTTTGTGATATGAAAAACAAACAACAACAACAACAACAAAAACAACCACAAAACACAAAACTAAAACAACCCAATTGTTTAAGTATTGCATCAGTATGATTCATAATGTTCCTATGAACTAAATCTTACTACAACAAAGTTTATCCATGTAAAAAGAAGTGCATAAAGTTCAAAAACAGTGATAAGAACAGGTTTAGTCTGAAAAGTTAAGCTCCAGTTTTACTGTGCTCTCCCCTTAAAAGTTTTAATTATAAAAAGTAAAAAGTGTTTTTTTTTTTTTTAATTAATTATTTTATTTTTATTAAAATCATATATATTGCTTCCCAGAGTTACCATTAGTTTTAAAGCCAGTTCAGGCCTTGCATTCACCTTATACAATGCTGTGCTTCCATTAAGAAGGCTATGGAGTTGTCTGAGAATCTGGCTTCTAGAATTTCACACTTCTGTTATTTTTATAATTTTCACCAAGGCAAATTAAATCTGTTGCATGACAGAGTAAGGTGACACTTCAGCAGATTCATAATTCTTACAAATATTCCAAGTTTATTGCTATCCTAAGTGATGCTCTTCTCCGTGACTTTCAGAGTGCAAAGCTTTTTATAGGCATCTGTGCTAGTTGTCCCATTCTTTGTTCTTCAAGTGAGCTCAATGGAAGAATATGCTAAATATTCACGTCCAATATGCCAAATGGATGTGAGAAATTGTCTCATGACCATCATGGATTGTACACCTCCTTATGTTGTGCAACCCAAAGCATCTTTTCAATTTCTATATGCTTCCACTGTGTCCTTGGTCTCAGAAGTTTTTTGTTTTAATTTGCACTGACTGGTGTTCAACCCAAAGCACTTAAATGTATCTCAGTTATCTACATTTCTCACAATTATCTTATGGTTCCTCCTGTTTTCTTACTGTAATCTTTTATTTTATTGATGTTATAATTCTAATAAGTATGTATACAAAGAAAAGCAATAACTGCAATTACATTTTTTTAGAACAATTTCTGTTTCTCCTTTTTGCATTGTCTTGTAGTGATATAATTTTGCATTTGCTCTTTTTAAATATTTAAAGCTACCCGGCAAGTGCCTTTGCTAATTTGTCATTCTACTCATTGCTACTCTCATCAGTGTCGTTTGATGAGTTATCAGGAAGTATTATTTCCTGGAATGGTACACCATTAGCCAAATGAAGCTGTCTTGCCAGTCTCCAAATGCAGTACTTGTTCACTTCCAATGAAAGCTCTTTGATTTGTGACAAAGAAATATGAAGCTATGGAAACAAAGTAAAATGGATGGTGGGAAACCAAATTTTGCAGAGTATCAGCCACCCATATTTTATTTGAAAACTTGGAAGATGTTGGCCTTTCTTTCTCTTTCTTCCCCAAACTCTAAAAAAAAAAAAAAAAAGGCATAAGCCCTAAACAGTTGTCAGACATTAGCAGTGGAAGCATTTTATGCTCCCTTACTCCTGCTTCCATTTCCTTCAGTCTCCTCTGACCAAAAAAGATCCCACAGAGGTACAAACTCTAGTATATGAACTACAATATGGTAGGCATACAAATTGTCAGTATGGTTATGTAGTGTTTTCAGTTACCATCCTTATAGCACCCATATCCTGGAGTTTTTAAAACAGTAGTGCAAAATACTGGTAGTAGTGTTAGATGGTGAGTGACCATACAGACAGAACAGGCTTTTTCCTTGGGCCTGGAATGTGACTTGAAATAATATAATTGATATCTATATATCATACTACAATGATGGAAGTTCAATTACCAATTTTTGCCCTTTTGAAATAATCTCCTTTTAAAAAAGCGTAGCAATAATATTATATATAAATGTATAGTATGGTATAGTATATAGTAATCCAAATAAATTGGTGTTGACATTACCTGCTGCAATCTCTTGCTTTTTCAACATCTCTCCTGAACTGAGAGACAATAATGAGATACAGTATTTGAGGTGCAAACTCAGCAATGCTTAATAAAGGTGAATAGTAACGTGTAGCTACACTGCTCATAATACAGCCTAGTGTGCAATTTGCTTTATTTGCAATAAGATGCATATTCAGCCTGACATAAACCATAAACCTCATGCCTTTTTTTTTTTTTTCCCAGCAGATATTTTAACAGACCACTTTCCAGTCTTTATGGGGATGTTTAATTTTGCATTTTTCCTTACTGAGTCTCATGAGTTTTCTGTTGGTCCAGTTCTCAAGTTTATCTAGATTCTTCTGGATCAAGTCTCTTCCATTTGTTCTGTCAAGCATTTCTCCAAATTTAATGCCATCTTCAAACTTCTTGAGGGTTCAATCTGTGTCATAGTCCAGATTGTAAATTCCAACAGTATGGGAACAGTATCATATATCCCAAACAGTATGAGAACAGTATCAGTCATTGGTGTACTCTGCTTTTTATCAGCTGTTAGCCAGATGACTAGACTTTGGATTCATGGCTAATCCAGCCAACTTTCATCCCACCCTAAAAATTCTTTTTTCTATCCCATGCCTCTTTAGTTTCCAAATAAGGAAACTGTAAGATGTAGCAGCTAAAGGCTTACAAATGTGGAGATGGATTACATTCTCTGCTCTTTGTAGCCAGTCATTTCATCAGAGGTGTGAGGCTGGCTGAGCATGATTTACTATTGATAAATCCATATTTCATATTCTGGATTATTTTCTCACTCTCAAGTACCTGAAAATGGATTCTGGGGAGACATATTCCATGATATTTCTATTCCTGGGGACTGAGATGAGGCTAACCATACCATAATTCAATGAGTCTTACCTTTTTAAGGATGAGTGAAACAATAGCCTCTTCACAGTCATCAGGAACCCCATTTAATTGCCATATAAATTATATACAGTGGACTACAGTCACATCAGTCAACCTTTACAGTGCCCTTAGGAAAATCCTGTCAGGGTTTGGGTAAATCCAACTTGTCAATATTGTCCATAAACTTTTTTTTTTTTTTTTCTCTGATGTGTGTGTGTGAATAATGCATCGTTTCTTACCTATTAGTACCGTAATGTCTCCCCCTTCTTTAAATTGATACAACTAATTTTTTTAAAGTAATTTGATTTTAGCAATCAAGAGAAAACATGTCTTTGATGATATTGTGGCTAATGTTCTGGGTTTAGGTAACTGTCTCTATAACCTAGTTTTGAATTTCTTCTTGTCTAGGTTCTCTGTCTGTTATACTGCTTCTTTATTTTGTTTCTTGCCCCGTTTTCTCTCAAGACTATTGTTGTCACCCTGTTGGTAGCACTGAAACTTCAGTCTAAGCTGAGACCTTGAGGCTGGGCAGAAGAGCACTGCTGGTTGATAGAATGACTATTAGGTCATGGTTCAAAAACAATATATATTTCCTGAAAACTCAATTTCCATAGTCCCCTATTTCTTCTATTTTCTGTCAGTAAAATGGCAAACTTGGTTATTCTGTAGCACTCTTTCACATATATGCTACAAGGTACATCTTTTTCCTTACAGATATATAAACATATGGCAGTGCATTAAAAAATAATAATAATAAATATATATATATATATAAAAAGCAGCTTCGAATTCTGATAATTGCTCAGAAAAAAAAATAAATAAAAAATTTCAGAAACTTGGACATTTGAACTTTGAGCCCTTTTGAAGGTCTTGCCCAAAGTGTAAATTAGCAAGCATTTCATTATCATAAGTAAAATTTAGTTGACACAGTTAATAGTTTATGGTAAGTTGTCTCTTTTCAAAGGCTTTGCAAAGTTTGTTTTAGTTTACAATGAAGCTAGTTTATGGTAAGCTGTCTGTCTAGATACCTGAATTTATAGTTAGAGAAAAAAATGCATTTTTGCCAGCTGTACTTTTACTATCTCGCTTAGGACAATACAGACAAACTACATGATTCCTCCCATTGTAAGTGGCCTTCAAGACATGCAAGACCAGAAAACTACTGAGTGCCACCCATACAAAGTTAATTAAATGGTCATAGACGTCAATAAGATCTTTCAATATCTTTTTAAATTTTCTTAGTCATTTATTATCATTCAATTATACAATGTGGACAGAGGAAAATCAAGGTGCTGATTTTGGCTTTGGCATTACTCACCCTCAGTTGCTTTTCTTACTGCTAGCAAAATATAATTGATTTGCAAGGCAGTCAGATTTCGTGTCTGGCATAGGTACAATAAGCAGATTTCCAAGATGTCTGAAGAGACAAAAAGTAATATGAGGAGAAATTAAAAATTGAAAAATAGGTTAATTTCAATGGGAAAAGTAGGAAAATGATATACTGGGGGCATGGGAGAGGTTAGAACCTAAAACAACAAGAAGAAATTTAGTATATAATACTATACATCAAACAAAATTGCACTGATAATCTCATAGGTTCATCCTTTCTTTGCCCCCTTCCCTCCAGTGTCCTTTATAGGAACCCTTGTCAGTCATGACAAAACTCTCCTTCTGGCCAACACTTGGACATTTTCATTGTGTTTCAGCCTTGCTGGCATCTTTCCCAAAAGAGAAAACTGTGATATTTTTATAGCAAGACAAAAATAAAAGAGGAAAAAAGCGTCCTATTCACCCACTTCTCTGTGTGGAGGTTTCACATTTGTGGTTTTAATGCAATTAATCAAAAACCAGATGCATTTGTATTCTCCGAACAGCTCTTTCATATTTTCTCAGTGTAGCAGTGTGAAATGGTGCAGGATGCCAATGGATAATAGTTCTGTGAAAGATATTTTTCATGTTAGGACAGTTCTTATGGGTTTTGTTTTAGAAGATGGATTGCAAGTTCTCAGTCATTTGCAAGCCACAGGCTTTACATGTGCTCTCCACATTATCAAATTTCTCACTCAGTTTGAAAACCACAGCATTTTAATTGAAAGGAACGCTAGACTTTCCAGTGGTATCAATGTGGGAAGGTTGTTAGAGTCTGAGAAATAACCTTCCCTCTTCAGAAAAAGGAACAAATATGGTGGAACTCTTTTTACCTTAGTAACCAATGGGGCTGCAAGGTGAGTTGGCACACATTCAAGTGCAAAATATCAAACAGTGAACCCTCTTTTTAAATTCACTGACTTGGAAGAGATTGAATATGTGAGGGCTTACTAATGACTAGCAATGGTGTCACTCATCCTAGAACTGCCATAGAGGCATACTTTCTCCTTTGAGGCTAGTTTCAGCATATGGCAGAGATTAGAAAGGATCAGAACAAGGGAACTGGGCATTTGTACAGCAGAAGCTCTAAGATCAGATTGGTACAGCTCATCAAATGGAGGAGTTTAATTTAGCTCTCATTTCACACAGTAAAACAAACTCAGCAAAAATGATTTTTTTTAGGGCTCTGGCACCTTAAAATGTCTTAAGATAAAAAATTAGTTGGGCTTAAAATTAAACTAAGGACTCTATTTACATCCATACTGCCTCTTTCACTGGTTTTAAATAATGGCTCTTTCAGTGGCTGAAAATTTACATTTATAAACGTATGCATAGTTTACACAATGTTTAGGAACAGCTACTGATGTATGGAGTTTGTAGGTTATTAATGTAACATCACAGGCTGCTCATGATGTCATGGCTCCCCCATTCTTTTAACCCTTGTTCTAAGGACCTACATGTACATTCTATTTGGCAAGTTATTTTCACAGTTGTTTTTGGAAAACAACAACAACAAAACAGCACTATTTTAAATGAGAGAAAAGATCTATGTGGATTTCTAGAAATGTGAAGCCATTCCTTAAATGCTTTCTTTTTCAGATATACATTATGTTAAATATTACATTATTTCACTATACATTAGTCTTTCTAGGGTATATTAAATATTTGTCATTATGGCATTTATGAAAACAGTTTAGTGACTATCATAGAACCACGGAATCATAGAATGGCTTGGGTTGGAAGGGACCTCAAAGGTTGAATATAATAAGATTGACACTGAATTAGGGAGAATGAATACCAATGAGATTGAAATACATCTTGAAAAGTATCAGTTTTTCAGTCTTCACCTAAATAGTCCTTAGTCTAGTACAATATGAATATTTCACAAAAAAGGTTTAAAAAAAGGTTTAAATCACAAGTTTTGCTTGCAGCTTTCAGGTGCAATCTGAAATTTAGACTTAAGTTTTATAATACTTATTATATACTTACCCTGAAAGTATAGTTGAAAGATTGTTTTGTTGCAAATTGCACTTTCTGTAAAGAAAGAGCATAGTGTCTCCAAGTCCAGACACTTTCTCAAAAAAGTATCTCCTGATACATTTCAGAAAATATTCTAGGCGAACAGTTAAAGTCTGCAATGTTTCAGCTAGACAAATTTTCTAAAATACATGTACTCACAATATTGATTAGGGGTGGACCACTGATAGGAAAAATCATTACCTTTTTTTCTTGAAGATATTTTTTTTGCCATTTTGTCTGAATCAGCATTAGTATTAAATGGCTTACCTGTTTAATTTATATAATTTTGTTTTCATTTTAGTTTTTGTAATTTCTCTCCCATTACTGTGAATATTGACGTTATCTGAGAGGTTCAAAGAGCAAGCAGTTCTGGTTTATTATGAACATTTTGTTTTGTCTCTCATTCCTTTCTACCTTTTATAGGCTCTATTGTGGTATACGTCTAATGAACATTTTCTCTAATAGCTCCCAAGGAACAGCAAAATAACTACTTTGGCATATGCTGCTGACCAAATTCTCTGGTTCTGTCGCTGCTGGTTCTTTTAAGGAACTTGTTTTCCTAAGTTTTGAAAAGTCAAGATACTGCTCAATGTGTCCCTTGTGGAATGATAGCCTAACTTGCAATACCATTAATCATCAGATCATTGTTCCAGATAGTGGAAAAGAACTGGTGGTAGCTGGCTGTATAATAAAACTATTTCTAATGGGAATTCATGTTCATCTCATGCTCTTCCAGTTCAAGAGAAGAATACAGAATGAGATACAGCTCCTGTCATATAATATTCTGTCTTTCTCTTTGATCTCTCAGCATCAGTTTTGACCACGCTACTGACAAAAAGGCAAGTCGTACTCTTTTCCCTGCCTCCAGCTGTCTGTTCCTGCCACCTCTGTTGTGTCAGCACCAGTGAATGTTCAGCAGTTCAGGAAAAATAATAACTTGGGGAGGCAGGTCTACTCTTTATTCAGTTCAAGGAGCTGACATAACCGGTGAGCTACGTGATTTAAGTATCGACATAGCAAAGGGTGTGCCCAGAGAAAGAGGGACACAAATGAGGGCTGTCTTTCTGGTGGCAGCACAGTGTGAGATCATTTAAAAGTTTATGAAGTGGGGGAAAACATAAAATAATAATAATAATAATAAAATCTTTGTCTGGGGTTTGTGAATGTGTGCTCAGCTCTTGAGTTTAGCACACATTCAGTTTAGTCAACTGCTTAATTCTGTTGGTCTGGTCTGTTTTTGTGTTTTCAATTTTGGTGATATCTTTGGTGATATCTGAAGATTTCTGTTAGAAGAAGTGAATTAGGTAGTCACATTTGGTTTTATTTATATTTATCAATGTATGCTGCTACAACTATTGATTCATCTTTATGTAGGAATTTGCAAGAAAAAAATAATTAAGATTTCACATTTAGTTCTGAAAGTGCTGAAGCTCAGTTTTTCTGGTGAGATAAATGGAAGGAAGCATGGAAATTCCTTCTACTTCTCTTGATGCCTTCTGGTGGAACAGTTTGTTTTCAGAAGAGCCTGGTTGTCAAGGGAGACATGATGAGAAATGTGGTGGTTTTTGAGCTAAAGACATACTGTAGCATCTTTCTGTTGAATTCTGTAATAGCGAGAGTAGTGAGACTATCACTGCATGAACAGAATACTAAATTAATATGTTGTTAATATTGTATAAATTGGCCTTCTTATAATTATGTTTTGTTGTTTTGTTTTGTTTTGCTTTCCTCCTGTTACTGAATGCTGAAAGATTAATGGTGGAGTCCGGAATATCTGAAGTCTGTGTAGCTGTCGCTAAAGACAAAATTAGACAAAAAACAACTAAGCAAAAAACCCCACAACTTAAAGCCTCCATTTCAGCTTTACCTAATTTCCTTCTTTCTTTTTCTGATGACTTATATCAGTTGTCAAAGAAAATAGTTATGAAATATTGAAAAAAGGTGCGAGTTTCTAAATAGCTGTTAGGTTGATTTTCAAATAATCTGAAGCTGTGAGAAAAGTTGATCTATTTTTGGTCATTTCTGGCTTTTCTTTGGGACAGTGTGAATTGTTTATTGTTAATTTTAATTTAGGGTCATTTTTCTGAAATAACTGTTTCTCTAGAACAATGACCAATTCTGCATAATGTATGCTCACAAGAAATTGCACATTTATTCTGAAATAAATATTCTAAATAAATATTTATTCTAAAATAATTACAATAAATTCCTTCCTGTAAAGGGATAAGTCCACTGTAGATGCAGATTACTGAGTGTTTGTCTTGAATTTGTACTGAGGTAATTTCAAAATATAGTCAAGATGGTTGGTTACAGGATAGTGAGCCTTGACATGGAACATAGGGTGACCTGCTTTACGTAACACTTTAAATTAAAGCTGTGGGGAAAAAAGATTGTGGATTTAGTGTGGGGAGAAAAGATTTGTAATAAAATTGATGATTAGAGTTTGTTTTGAGAATAAAAAAATATTAAAGGAACAGTTAATATTATTAATTGAAGATCTTTGTGCAATACTACTGAAGCAAATGCTATTTGGTGAAACATACTCTGCAAAATTTATGTAATTTAGAAAGTTAACAATAGACAAATTTCCCTTCTTTGTCTAACTTTTAACATAATTTTCAGAGTTGCTTGTAGACTTTATAAAATTATTTCTTTTGGCACAAAACCGGTCATTTGTATTTTAGCTTGAGAGTTTTTGTTTATTTGTTTGTAAAGCTCTGTTTTCTAAATTCAAAATTTAGAAGAGTCTTTGTAATTAAATATAGGAGTTTTGTAAATAAATATAGGAGTTGTATCACAGCACTAAATGCAACTTACCTTTCCAAAATCTGATATAAGTAATTATCATGGTAAAACAGATTCTGAATTAATTGATGTGCTAATATTTTCTTAAGGTAATATTAAATTTTATGAACATAATGGAAAAGTTATGTTGGATTTCAGAGTTAATAAAAGCTTTAAATTTTGTTGCTGTATTATCAACTGCTATATTATATTAGAAGATTATCACATCAGGGAATACTGGATTTTCAATGGGACATTAAATGTCAGTGTAATATAAAACCTGCAGAACTGATATTTGTGAAAGTTGTTAATATAAAAGACTAATCAAAGGAATGATTTTTATATTTTATCAGGAGTTTAAGAGTAATGAAGAGGCTCTTCTTGGCTACATAAACTGAATCTGAGTCATGGAACAGTATTATTCTGATCAGTCCTAGATCTTTGTGATTGTCAAGCAAAAGGAGGGAAAGAAAGAGTTGTGTTTTGCTTCTTTGTATTTTTGTGCCAGCTACCATAGAAATTAAAAATATAATAGATCTCTAATTTTCATGGATTAAACAATCCTTAGATGATGGGAATCTTAGAGATTTTTCCCCCTCTTCTCTAATTAGAATACCTCAATACAGGAAGGATGACTTCATAATGACCCTACATTCAAATGTTAAAAATAGTTGCTTATTTTTGCTTAATTGAACAAATCACATCTTTGTTCTCTACCCTAATGTCCTGGTTTCAGTTAGGGCAGAGTTAATTTTCTTCCTAGTAGATGGTAGAATGCTATGTTTTGGCTTAGGATGAGAAGAGTGCTGATAACAATTGTTGCAGAGCAATGCTTACACCAAGCTTACACCAAGGACGTTTCAGCTTCACACTCAGTCCTGCCAGAGGGCAGGCTGGGGGTGCAGCAAGAGCTGGGAGGGGACAGACCCAGGACAGGTGACCCAAACTGGCCAAAGGGGTATTCCATACCATCTGATGTCATGCTAAACAATATATGGGGGTGGTTAGCCGAGGGAGTGGGACCGGACTGCTCGGGGTTAGGCTGGGCATCGGTCGGTGGTGAGCAGTTGCGTTGTGCATCACTTGTTTGTACACATTATTAGTAGTAGTACTATTATCATCATTATTGTTATTATTATTTTCCTGTCTTAATAAGCTGTGTTTATCTCAACTCACGAGCTTCACTTTCCCGTTTCTCTCCCCCGTCCCAGAGAGGGAGGGGGGAGGGTGAGCGAACGGCTGTGTGGTGTTTAGCTGCCGGCCGGGTTAAACCACAACAACTAAGCATAGGTAAAGAAAAAGTATTACGGTTAAACAAAATCCACTTAAATTTTAAAAATATTAAAAGAAATCAAAACAGAGCAAGCAGTAGTAAAATTTCAGATAAACCCTGGAAGCTGAAATGGAGAGGAGAACGGATCCATCTAAATAAGGGCAAGGAAACCAGGGATGTGGGGGGGAAGGGAAGGATTCTGTTTAGGATGATTAACCCATCTCCGTTTTTTTTTTTTTTGTTTCCCAAGCAAGAGATAAAATTTAAAATAAAGAGGCTGTCTACACTTTCAAATGGATTCAGATTCTTAACATTTTTTTTTTTTCCTGAAAATTAAGTTTAGACCATTTTATCTCATGTCTCAAGTTTGTCAAAGACCTTCTAAAACACCTGAATCTCCTAGATTGTAAAAAATGTTTCCCAATGTTTCCCTGGTGAAAGAAGAAAAATGCTGTTCCTCACTCTCCCTTTCCCCCTCTGCAAGACTAAAAAAAAAAAAAAAAATTAGAGAGTTGGTGTTATATAATTAAAGACATATGGAATCTCAGAGGTTTTCAGGTTGGCAAGTGGAAACACAGAAAAATACAGTTACATAACATTAAATTTCCTTCAGAGAAACTGTGAAAGTTTACCTGTGATTGTAAATTTTGTAAATTTCTATCAATATAGCCATGTTTAAGATTGTTGGTGCTTTCAAACAAGCAAACAAGCACAAGACAACCAAACAACCAATCAAAAACCCCTTCCATTATATTTTTACTTGCAGTAACCAAACTGTAAAGATTTGGACTAAGATATTATGTGAGGGATATCTACTATAGATATAAAATCTTTTGAAGAATACTGAATTAAAATGGTTCTACTGTTTCTAAAAAACAAAACAAAACAAAAAAAAACAAACACACAAGATTAGAGAAAATTCTGTTTTCCATCTCTATATAATTTAACTTGATAAAAGAGACTTTTCTATACCCTTGTATGCATCATCTTATAATGTTAAGGGTATCTATTGGCATTCTAAATGCCTTATTAAGTTAGCAGTTCCATATAAAATGGAAAGCTAATCAGATCAGCCAACTGCCTGATAGTATGGAAAATAGTGATGATAAAATCCCTCTTGCTGAACTTTTGACAGCAAAATGAATATTGAATTGCAAACCTTGATGTTAGACTCCATCTATAGTAAAAGGAGTGGCGTGTCCAGAGAGCAGGTCACAGACCTGATTGCAGTAACAGCATAACACAAGTTGGAAAACTGAGTTGCAGACTTTCTGCCTTTGCCAGTAATGTTGAACGTTGGGATTTGATTATTCTCAGATTGCAGTAAAATATGCAGCAGAAATACACAAATATCATTTTGGAGACATTCTCTATTATTTTTATTATTATTATTTTTTAAAAACAGTTTAAGGAAAGTGACCAGGTTAGGTCACACAATCCACAATTCTGCTGGACTTCAGAGACTTTGGAGTAGACCTAAGATGTTTGCACTGTTTTCATTCTAACAGTCCTTGTTGAAATACTGTCAAAATGACATTTTGTGCCATTCAAAGGGTTCCCCCTTTGAAAAAGAATGAAAATAGAAAGCATTCACTTCACTTCACTTTTAAACATCTTTTTTTTTTTTTTAGACATCTTTTAAAGAAGAAATTCACTTGATGCTGTAGTACCTACAACCCTATCCTAGCCAGCAGTTAATACAGACTATTGAACATATGCTTTCTTGGCTAGCAATCAGACTTTTTTAACAGAGATTCTTTTATGCATACACTCCCTTCTGAGCTAATGAAATAGTGACAATATGTTTTCTAAAGAAAACCTGTGTATGAGAAAATTGCTTAGACATGCACAGCCTTTTTTCAAGAAGCTGTCAAGGTTTCATATTGATGCTTGATGGTATGTTATTAATATGCTTACAAAACTAATTCAAAGGCAGTAGAGTAGTGCTGTTTATACGATTTGTGGTAATATTACCATTACTAATTACATTATATTGTAATACTGATACAAATCAACTGCTGGCAATGTCAGGATTAGTGTGGGATGGTATAACAAGCAAAGCTTTTAGACCTTTTGACATTATCTTATTGAAAAATGTTTGTTATCTTGTTCTTTAAAATGAGTGAAATATGTTTGGTATCCAAAATACAGTAAAGGCAGCATGTGTTTATCATGTATTTAGTGACCTCTGTTTCCACTTCAGGCTTATCTTTCATAAAATTGTAACATTTTTAGAGAGAACACTAATGAAGACTATTTAAGAAGGTAGTGATGTTTATGAAGAAGCCTCATTCATAACATGAAAGCATGAAATGTGCCTTATTTATTTATTTTATTTTATATTATTTTAGAGAGAGAGAGAGAGAGAGAATGTGTGGCAATAGGATCAACACAGATCAGTTAAGATTTCTTGATGTATGCATCAACCTTTGACAAATTAGGCAGGCAGCTGTGATAATTGTATTACTAAGTATGAAATGTTTTAAACCTCAGCACAGCCCCTTCCTGCTCCTTCTAATACTAACTTCAGTGTAAGTACTGAGATAAAATTTGTGACATTCAGACAGAAAAGAAAATAAGATTAGACTTACTAGAAACAAGCTATATGAGTAATTGAATAGGAATGCCTGTAACAATGTAGGTTCTTTATGCAAATCTTGACAAAATATTTCTTTTTCAGTTTGTGAAAGAGAAAAGTTGCTAACAAAGGGCTCAGTCAATCACTTTCTAGTCATTGTAATCAGGGTGATTTCTGGAGTTTCTTTGTGAGCATTGCTTTGTTTCTTTGATATTCTGATGGTCTTCATTAGGATTGCTTTATTGCTATTCTTTATTGGGAGAAAAATAAACTGATCACAATAAATTCCACATGATTTTCTTTAGACTATTGTTGGAAGTTTACATTTCTTTTCTTTCAATGGTAACAGTAATTAACTACCCCTCCTCCTCAACCAGAAGGCTGCTGCTCACTTTATAATTTGTTCACTTCATAACAGAATTGCTGTGCCACCTGTGTAAATGATTACAAGAAAGTCTCAGTGTTCATTCCCAGCATGAATTCTAGCTTACAGAATTCACAGGATTGGAATCAACACATAGAACTGGGAGAAAAAAATAGTACATTGAATCATAGTGCCAGTTTCAAAGCTGAATAACCATTACCTTTGGGATTTCAGTAAAATGTAACTTTGCATCCCTGAGAATCTTCCCACCAGACTAGAATCCTCTTCTGAGCTGTAAAGGATTGTCCTTCACAATATGCTGCCTCTGAGAGAAAGAGAAAACGTGAGAGACATTTTACTGCTTTTAAAGAGAGATACTATCTCTCCTCCCCCCCCCCCCCCTTTTTTTTTTTTTCCTTTTAAAACATGCCACCACTAATATGCAGATATTTAGAAATATCTGGAGAGTACATGTTATCAGCAATAAACTGTTTTCTTTTTCCCATTGCAAGTAGTTTTCTAGCTTAATGGTGCAGCTACTGAAATGATCTATCCCATGGATGTTGCTATTTTTCATATAATTGAGACTTTTGCAGCTTTACTTTAAGAGAGTTTCACAACCAAGAAAGGTTGTAAACCTTTAGCATTTACTGTTTTCATAGTTTATCCATATAAGAGATGCACTGCAGTGAACAGCAGTACAGAGCCAGTCACTCTTGGTCAGGTAGTGGTTTGAATCTTTGAACTCTTTGACCTTAGAATTTCCAATAAGTAGTCTGTTTGTGGTATATCATAGATAAATCACATCTACTTTGAGCTAAATTGAAACCACCAATTTATTTCATGTGGGGATAACCCACATGGACCTAAGTAATGGTCATCTATTCTCAAGAACCACATGTTATTCTTTGTTGTATATGACCATGTCTTTGCTCTTGAGATAAGGATGGAAGTTTTCACAGTTCATAATATTAGGGAACAATAAGAGGAAAAAAACAAACAAACAATAATTTGTTATTTGCAGGATGATGATATAATCTTCTATGGCAGAGTCCAGTTTTAAACTGTTATCTTTAACAGTCAGTCCAGATCCCTTTCAGCCATAAAGAATTGTACTGAATTAGAAATGCCAAGACAGTTCTGTCCGTGGTTAATGATTGTGTTATGTTGCCTTTATGTGTGTGTTACATCTAGATGTCTGTGTTCAAAACAAGCAAACTATTCTACTGAAATTGCATATTCGCCATCTCACAAGTTATAAAATTTTATACCTGTCAAATGGTCTAATACCAAGATATCAGTTTTAATTAGACATTACATAGACAATAAATAGATGAGAACTAATTCACTGCAGAGTAAAAAGGTGAACTTACTGTTTGGTTTGCAATGTCTTTGCAGCATTATTTCCTTTCATTTTAACAGCTATTAGTTGATTAACAGATTTATTTAAAAAAGAGTCTGGGACAAAAGCAGGAGATAGAGATCCGTGAAACAATGGTAAATACAAGATGTGACTTTAACAGTAAAATATTGATAGTATACAGAGTACTGTGTTTCAAGTTGTATAGGGGAACACACATGGTTTGAAAATCAAACTTTCATTATGAAGTTTCTTTTTGTTTTCTTCTGGTGGGGCAGAATTTCTGTGTGATATAGAAGACATTTCTCTCACTAGATTTTCTTCATTCTGTGTTCATTGCTAATATCAATACAGATAGATTTTAGAATAGGTTTAAAAGAATGAGCAGTGAAAAATGTGCTTAATTTCTTTACCTAAGAAGATCTTAATTTGTCTTTCTAAAAACATATTTAATTGCTTACAAAGGAAAATAACTGCATGTCTTGTGAACCTTTCAGTTCTAACACTGACTTTATATTTTTACTTTAATTCTGTTTAATAAATTGTAATTTGCTTTTTAAGGTTTTACTTTAGAAAAAGATCCTTTAGAAGTGACTTTACCTATTTTTTCTTTTTTTTTTCCTTTTTTTTTCTTTTTCTGAAAACATGCAAAATTACTTATGTCTACAACTGCTGTAGTTGTTGCTTTTACTTTCTGCTTCTCTTTTTATTTATTTCCTCTCTCAGGAGAAGCAGCCATCACCATTAGGTATTATTTATTTAATATTTTTATGTGATTTTTCAAGTCTTTTAAATTACAGCCTTTAAAGGCAAGCTGTAGGCAAAAGAATACTGAAGTCAATTTAAAACATGCCAGCTGGCAAACACAAGAACCCAGTAAATTGGCAAGGACTTATCTGGTGCTTATTCTTCAATTTGATGTTTATTGTGGAAGTATTTTGCATGTGTGTGCGTCAATGTGTCAAAATGCAAATGAGCTTATCATCCTTATTTCTCCTTCTTTCTGTTATCTGCTGGGTCTTTTATTTCTCAAATAAAATTAAAAGAGCAGTAGTTCGTTATTGCTGAGTTCTTAATAAATGGAGGAGATGTTACAGAACTTCCACAGGTGTCTTCACAGAAAAGTACAATATCCTATGTAAGGATCCATGCGGAACCATATCCATCATATCCAGATGGTATACATCCAGATGTAATACATCCAGTACACAGGCTCTCTAAGTGAGCAATTAAATGCAGTGCTCTCCTTTCAGTTCTCTCTTATATACATGCTACTTTGACACCTAAGTGTAAAAAATGAACAAAAGAAATTATCCCTGCTAAGGCTTATTAATGATCAAACATAAACAAGTCTCATGGCTTTTCTTTTCTACACTGCTGTTAGTACTGCCTGATTTGATAAGTTATAGTGTATTTTAATTTTACTTCTGTGCAAGAGCCTCCTGTAGTAATTCAGAGAAAACAGAGAACTATGCTGGTGTAATGATGCTAGTGTCTTACAGCCAAAAATACTGTACATTCTTTTGAATTCAGAACTTTCTTGCTAGTAGGCATCCAAATAAGGATTTATTTTTTTCTTTTATGCACTGTAATGTTCAGACATACATTGTGAGTTGTGTGGGGCTCCACAGGAAAAATGAACTTTTTTCATGTTTAACTTATTTAACTTAGTATGTTAACTCTGTATTTTCCCCACACCCGTTTCCAAACCAACTTTCCTCCAACTTCTGGAAAGAGAGAAGTCCTTTTATTGGGAATGGGAGACAAGGATGTTCAGAATCTCTCGGTTTTGTCCATTAGTTTCAGAGAAGTTTGCTTAATAAGAAAGTTTATGTACACATTTCACTTGTACAAATCAGACGCCATAACTTCTACAGGTGATCTGTGACATCTCTATAAAGTATTTGAAGAAGAAAAATTAAGAATTTGGTGTCCAGGTAATATGTTCTTCAAAATCAGCGTTTCACTTGTGAAATTGAATTAAAATTTTGATGATAACAAAGTACAGCACTCTTCCTTCCTCAGAAAAGACTATGATTTCTGTATTACATCTGTATTTCTGAATATATGATCCTAGTGGAAAAGGAAAAACAAAAACAAATAAACAAACAAACAAGAAAAACAAAAACAAAAACAAACGAAACCTAAAAGTTTGATTAATGGGAGCTTAGAAAGCTAAGTTTGAGGCCTGATCTCAGAGCTTTTAGACTGGAAAAAATGTCCCATTAATTTTAGTGGGAGTTTTGACTGCACAAGGACTTTCAAGATCAAGTACTTTCTTGTTCATTAAAGGATAGAAAGTAATTAGAAATAAAGCACAGAAAAGATTTTATGTAGTATTGCTTTTGTCAGCTGAAAAATCCATATTATTGTAGGAGTTTAGGCTAATCTCTCTCTCTTTCTTTCTTCCATAAAATGATGACACAGTAGGTTGTTTTCAGACTCTTAGCAGGTCTGTGGTTCTATTTTTTCATTTTACTGGGAAAAAGCAACTGCCAAGTTGTGTGTGCTTGTGTGTTCTTCCTTGCTATGGATTACAATCAAATCTGTGATGCTGACTGTCATTTCCCTCTTCCATCCAAACTGTTTAGCTCAAGATATTCTCACAACCTTTTTGTTTGTAAGTGGTAGATGATAGATGAAATAAAAAGCCTGTGTGCATTTTGGTTGAAGGTTTTTGCTGATGTCAGCTCATGAAATAGAAGAACAGTTGGAAAGAAAAAGATAAAACTGTACTAACTTTTACAGAAACAAATCTTGCATGTTTTATGATACCTTAAATTATGTTGACTTTTCAACACCTTTTGATGAAGAAGCTATATATTCTTAAGACCTCTTGAATCCAACCCTGAAATTGAAATGTAAGGTAGTCATGAACCCTTTCAGAAATCATGAATTTAGGTCAACAAATAATGGGAGTACATTCTGCACTGACCTCAGGGACAAGGAACTCATCTCCTATTGAAACATTAAACCATTCGTTGTAATACTTTAAAAATATGTTTCATGTTACTCTTTCCTTATGTGTACATGTATATATATATCCATATATATATTCAAATATATATATTTGTCTGTGTCAAAACCTTCCTTCTTTCAGTCTCCAGCTGTAATTTATTTGGGTGAAGAGTAAGGTCCAGGTTTAATTCTAGTTAGAATAGTCGCTTGCAAGACAGAGCAGGAGCCATTTCACTTCTTTCTTCTGTCTGCTTGTTGGTGGGAATAGAGAAGCTGCAGAAAGATGGGGATCAAGGCAAGCTGCTCTCTTTGCTGACCCTGCCACATGTAATGATCTTAATTATTACCAAAAGCAATATAAAAGTGAAGACATTTTATTTCTTATGTAGCAGCAGTCTGCTTTTTGGGGAAGTTGCTATGTAGAAAAATGCTCTCGTACTCAATGATGCCATGCATTTGTTTTTTGTAGTTGGTAATTTCTATATGAATGGAATTTTATTCCTGTCCATTCTTGTTTTATTTTGATTGTCTCACTAAGCCAGTTGAAAGCTTAGGGGATAGTGAAAAAACTCATTATTGGCTGTTACTGAAATTACTCTTGTGATTACTTTCCAATTGTTATTGGGAAACAATACTTATAATTTCTGTAAAGGTGATTTATTTATGTAAAGGTGACTTTCTATCAAGTAAGAAAGTATTTGATAAAATGTCACACAGTCAGCCTTCAAAAACTCATCACTTTATCAAAGTAGATAAAACTGTGCAATATACACTCTAAAAAGAGAACTTGATCCACAGGGACTCCCTGTCTGCTTTTTCAATGGTTTAATTCTGTTGCCTTTGGGTGAATTGCACTTCATTTGTACTCAAGTAAATGAGGAAAACAAAATATCAGAGGAGGTACAGGCAGATTTTAGAATGAGGCATTCTCAGTGGCTTTTACCTTTCTTTTAAAATATGCTTATTTAATCTCCTTGGATTGTATAAGTACCTTTTGATTCAGAGTATAAGACCAAATAACATTTCTGCTTGTGTAAAGCATTTTCTTCTTTTATTTTAAATGAAATTTTATACGACAAAGAAGGGACCTCCTGAAGTCAGTTGGAAATGTAACTTCAGATATCAGAGGAGAATACTTTTTGTTGATACAAATACGTACAATGACTTTTTGCTTTCAAGGGGAGTTCTTGAAAAAAGCTTTTAGAACTGTGATATAATTCTCCAAGAACACAGAACTTGTGTGAAATATCTGAGGTATCTGTTGGGAGTACTTTGGAAGAGACGTGTTTTCCACTGTGAATAAAAGTACTATTTGATGTAAAGTTTTTTGAGGATTTTGCTCACTATATGATGTTATAGGAGTGGATAAACAATTCTGTACAGAATGCTAATGTTCTGTCTGAATATGGTGCACAGAATACTTGTTTACAATTTGGTCATGTTACTCTACAGAGAATGGATTTGAAATTGTCTGACTTTCCAGATACATTACTCTTAATGTAATATTCTCTCTCTGGGGAGCATTCTTTTCTCCAATAAAATAGAACAGCAAAAAGGCCTGGTGCTGGGTTGATACCTGCATTTCAGACTATCCTTCCAAATGCACGTGTTTTTTTCTTGTTTTTTTTTTTTTTTTTTTTTTGGCTTACATTGTTCAGAATTATTGTGGTAGTATTCTTTTTTCACATTGGATAACCAATTCAGTTCCTATAGGAATACGTAGTTTTGAAGGTTCTTCAAACTTGGTAGCCTACTGAACTTTCCCTCCACAGTTATTTTATAGTCACATAGAGTCATAATGATTTGAGACCTTGAAGACATGGTATTTTGGGGTGTCTTAGTATTATACTCAGGAGGGAACCTGATGTACGTAGTGCTATTTATATTCAGCAGTTAGTAACAGAGCATGAACATCCATTAACGCTCCCGCATTAAACACAGCTTTAATTGCAGCTTTAAAGATCTGCTGTTTTTGCTTTTTAGAGTCTCATGGTTGATTAATAATATCTTAATAAAAAGCTTAATAGTGCATTAAATTAAAAAAAAAAATCTCGTTATGAGACAGCAATTTCAGTTGGTAGTTCACTAAACAGAACAATAAAAACCTGCCCTGCTGTCTGAAAATCTGTTGTCTGGTTGCAGCAGAGTGTTATACAATAAGCCTTCAAAAACCAAACTGATGTTTGATGTAGCACTTTAAATATTACCATGCATATGTTTGGTTACACTAGGCTACGTCATCTGAAGTTTGTGAGCCCTCATTAAAGGTTATTTATCTTCCTTCGACAGAAATTTTCACCCATTTTGCTTTATATATTGCCAATATTGGGCTTTTGGGGCGGTGGCTTATCGGTAGTAAGATCTGTAGTAAGAATGACACATCTTTTTTATCTAAATATTGCTTTTTAGGCACTGAATTTTGGAGATATGCCGAAGTACTTGTGGGAGATTTGGGTACCTGACAAACCATGGGTGGTAAGATATCAGATCCACTGAAATAAATAAAATAAGCATTTAATTTTAAGTCAGGTATTTTGAGCCCTGCTGTCACTGAATTCAATGGGCAAACCTCCTGCAGTACTCAAGGTGCATTACTGCAATTTTATAAAATAATATTTCCTTTTTTTTTTTTTTTTTTTTTTTTTTCCAATATTTTCATGCTGTTGAAGTAATGGCTGTAGTGAAGTAGAACTACCATCTGACAAGGGGAAGAGTGAATTGCTCATCTGAAGGTTGTAAAACTAATAAGCAACATTTTCTGTTATCTTTATGAAGACTAGCTATTGCCATCAGAACAAATAATGGTTCACAGGTAGGCCTGAATAGTACCTTTCTCCAGACATCCTCTTGTTAGTACTGTATAACACTCACTCTGGACACCAACCCAGTAAGCCAAGGAAAATAACGATCTCCTTTTAAACACCATGTGGGCTTCTCAGAAAATGAGTCCAGCAGATGCTGGCTGTCTTCCACTTTCAGAGTCAGTAATCAGAGAATAACCAGGGTTCAGAGTTGTGATTTCTAAAGCTCTACAACAAGAGCACCTATGGTTTACCTAGATGCACAGTTTCTGCTCTGTACAGAACTGCAATCTAGTCCATCAGTTTCCATGCTGGTGTATTTTTTGTTTTGTTTTATTTTTGTTATTTGCTGTTGGTGGTGGTGGTGGTGGTTTTGGTTTTGTTTGTTTTGGGGTTGGTGGTGGTATTTATTTATTTGTTTGTGAAATGAAGTACTGTAGAATCTGGATAGATAGAATTTTCAATATCTCTCCACTAACTGTGCTTTTAAAAGAGAATTTGTCGAAATTAATTTATATTACAAGGCTCCATGTTGAAGTTCAGAACTATCACATGTTTAAAAATAATAATTGCAATCTGAATTTGTTCACATCTTTTGATACATTTAATTACATTTGTTCAACTACATTTATTAAAACTACAAGTATACAGTAAGAAGATTATTTTCTTTTGTAATTTAGCCCTCTTCCACCAAAACTAAGCACTCTGTGGCAGTTGTTTTAAGCTACATCAGGAAAAAAAAAAAAAGGCTAGGAAATGGCAAGCTTCCAGTATCAAACATTAAACTTAAAACATTAGTTATTTTCTAACTTCTGCTATTCAGCTTTTTATCCTCAATAGTAGACTATTTTATCCTCAATATAGGCATTTCAGAGGTAAGTTAATTGCTTTCATTTTCTACTGTAAAATATTCTGAATGAGCTTTGTGGAATCTCTATTCATATACTATAAAACCAATACAGAGATCTAGATATCTATCTTATCTTTCTCTTCTCTATTGATAAAGAATGCTGTGGTTATATATTGATTCAATAACATGGAATCTGAAGGAAACTTTGAAGGGAAAAAGGCAATCGTACATCGTTGGGACAAGCAATATAAAATGAACACACTAATAAGCAGCATCGAGCTCCATATACTAGAATTGTAGGTGCCTATGCATAGATAGATATATATAAATTCCTATTAAAGTGATGGAGAATGGATACCTAGTTATAACATACTGAAGTACTGAAGCAGTGGAGTAATGACAGAACATGCACCTAAGCTTCTAGCTCAGTTTTTGTATGTCTTTTTGTATACGTACTAGACTGTACTGTTTTAGCAGTTGTCACTTACAATATTTTATTTCAGTGGATATTAATTACAGAATGAAGAGTCCTAATGTAGTTTTATTCCAAATACTAACAGCAGTATATATGTAATGGTTCATGGTCAAGACCATTTTTTTTTTTTTTTGAGAGAAAGTATATTATACATGTATCTATACATATGTATATATATATATGTATACTACATATATCATATATATATCTACACATTATCTTTTAAAAACTGATCTTTCAATTAGAGCTGTCCAGAAAATCATTTCAATGGAAGTTGGATGCTAATACGTAGAAACGAGGTTCTAAAGCTACTAAAGTAGGAAGAAAGTTCTAAACTTTTAAGCTAATTTCCAGAAGATTTCTCTTAGCTTTTCCCTTTGATTTCATGCTCCTTGTCAGATAAATCTTTTCAGCTAGGTTTAATATGTCAAGAGAGTTAAACAAATGAATAGACAATTTCTTCTGCTTGTTTTAGATTAAAAAAAAAAAAAGTGAAGATACATGTATATTCTCTTTGCTCTGTTAGCTGATATTTGGTGTGGATTTTTAATTTTTATTTATTTTTTTTTATTTTCTAGTTTGACAGCAACCTGCTATGGCTGTCATAAAGCAATGGCTTTAACTAAAGCTTCATTCCCATCAGTGCAAATGCATGACTTTGAAAAATTCTTCCAACTCTTAATTTATTGAAACCACTATAAGTACCTTTAAGTGTTTTAAACTTATTATTATTATTATTATTTAATTTTCATACTGATATATATTCACAGTCTGACCAATTAGCAAATAACGTTGATGGTTTGTACAGTAAATGAGGACTGATCATTTTGCAATGTATTAATTAATATGAAGAAAAGAAAAAGTATGGTATCGCTTTTAAAAAAATAATGTTGAATAACCTGTGATTATTTTGTCCATTTAAATAGCAATTACACAGTCTTTTTCTGTAGGCTTCTTGGCAAAGCAAATAAATCTTCATTAACATTGTTTATAATACAATTTGAAACAAACAATTTTTTTTTTTTAAAAAAAAGAACAAAAACACTTCTAAAACAAGTTGCACACTGTTGTGAAAATCCACTACATGTGAAAATCTGCTACTAGATTTTCTATTTCTTGAAGTTAGATTTTAGTAATTGATTTTAATGTTAATTAGTACCTGGACCCAAAGATTAGATGCAGAAGATTTTAGGTGAGAGTCTGGTGTACCTGTTTATGTGGCAGTTCAGATTGCATGATTTTATGGGGGAACGAGCATGGGGTGGGATAGATGTAGGAATGGAAAAGAAGCACTCAGTGATAAATAATCAAAAACGTATTTAACGTGTGAGATGGATGGTAGCAAGTGGATAGCAATTTTGCTTCTATGAAATCTGTTCTACAATATACATGCACACCCATACCTATACCAATCAAGGCAGATGCATTTCTTTCATTCTAGTACGGACCAGCATGGAGGGAGGGGACCAGGACACTGACTACAACTGTGCAACAGGGTCATGTTTGGCAGCTGGTACCCTCTATACAGCAGTTCAGGCTCAGACTCCTATGTGATGCTGGGTGCTCATGGATGTGCTCACTCATGAGGGGTTATTGTCTTAACTGTTTATTGCTTTCTAAATCATGTTGTTGGCACATGCCACAAGCCAAGCTAGTGAGCCATGCAGCCTTACTAGTCACATAGCCTCAGGCCAGTCTCCTTTATGTCATCCATATGTAAGGCCAGCTAGCAGTTGTCACTGTGGTTTCTATCATTCTCTGGTCTCCAACCCATCTGTGTTACAGATGTGCAAAATCAGCAACAATTATATGATGGAGTTCAGCTATCTCAGCTTTGTCTTCCAGCCACAGGTTAGTTATTTGTAAAGTGGCAGATGTAGTCATGGTGCCATTTATCTGACCAATGCTTTTGAATAGACACATGACACATGATTGAAATGATCCCTTCTAGGAATATAATGGTCCTTTGGCATTGATAACATCTGTTCATTTTGGGAAGAAAACTCTCCCTGCTCCACACATATCAGACAGTTTGCATATATACAAGGGAGAAATTAAGAGCACAAAGCTTACGACTGAGCTTGTCCTAAAATAACATAATCTTTCTCTGAGAGACCAAAGAGACACTGAGCTGTAAGTAATGGTGTAAGTTAAAGGATACAATCTATTAAGGCATCTCATTTGAGTATGGTACCTATAAATGGCTTGGTTTCCAATTAATAGGTCATATAGGAACCATTTTTTTTTCCCACAGAAGAAGTAACAAAAGGTGAAGCTTTTTCTCTGCTGTTCAAGTTAGATGGTAATTGCATGAGTCAGGATTCTGAGAAGTTGAATGCTCTGTACATTTTATATTTTATTTTTTTATTTTATTATTTTATGCTATTTTATGCTATTTTATGCTATTTTATTTTATTGTATTCATTTTATTTTGGAGTCTGCAAGAGTAGATATTGTTATTAAACATGGCAGAAGTTTTTATTTTATATTTTGTTTCTGTTCATAAGTCTTTGTGCCTCTTACTGACTAATGACTAATTGACTATTGACTACCAACTAAAATAAGTCTCTTAACTTGGGTGTAATTCTGAGATGTTGGACAAACACTGATATTCTTTGTGTTTGGATTTTATTTTGACTGTTTTCAAAGGTAAGCTCCTTTTTTAGTTTAGAATTTAACTTTAGTTTAGAATGAATTAAAATACATGCTAGTCAATTAGGTACTATTTTTCTGTCTCAAATGTGGTGTTAGTGAAACTGACCAACTTCAGTATTTATATAAATAAAAGTTTACATGTATCTCTTGGTTTAATTTCTTCTTAATTAGTAGCATACAATGTACCATTCTGATTTTTGATTCACCCCCATGGTGCCTGCTCCTCCTCTTGGGGATCCCAGCTGTTTTCCTCTTCTGCTGTAATTGAAATCAAACTTGTTGCAGCCTGTAATTGTTAGTGAATCTAACCATCTAATGTTTTCTGTGAGACAGATGTACACCAGTACCAGATGAAGTGCCATATGGAAAGCCAAGTGCCCTACTAGGGTAAAGACAGATTCGTTCTTGTTCTGTTTTACAATATTCCAATACAATATTCCAATACTTGATAACTCATATCACACCCCTAACTTTGTAAAATGTATGTGTATATATGCAATATATTAATGAAAATTATAATTATATATATATATATTAAAAATATATTAATATGTATATATGCAATATATTAATGAAAATGGTTAGGCCAAGTCTATCTGACCTCATGAAGAACTGTACCTCCAGACTGGTCTTACATATTTTACATTGTGGCTCTAAGGGATGCAGTTTGGTGATGGGTCTCAGTAGGTCACGTTGACAGTTAAGTTGATGATCCTGAAGGTCTTTTCCAAACTAGATGATTCTATGATACTATGATTCTATATTATTCTCTTTGCCTGCTTCTTTCTCTTGTGATGTTAAGGAAAAATATTCTAGTGTCTGTTTGAGCACTGCTATGACAGTTCTAATGTCTCATATGGGAATGTAAATGTAGACATTATCTCATCCTTGTTTTGGCATCTAGTGAAAATCATAATCCTTTATAAAGAGTGCATCTTTTTTCTCTTGGTGAAGACATTTCCTAGGAATCTGCCATTGGTAGCAGGATGCTGTTGTCTGTCAGTATTTCAATATACATGTACTCCTGTTTTTCTTAAACTGCAATGCTTCCAGTCTTAGTGAATAAAATAAGAAGTTCTTTTAGCTTATCTCTCTCCCTGTCTCTTCATATATACAGAGAGAAAACATCAGTCGTGAATTGTCAAATATAAGTAATATTTAATTATTTGTAAATATGTAGTTTTTGAACTGTTGGGCATCTACTGTAGTTCCTACACTAAAAAGGCTATGCAGTTTTAATAGCAGTCTTCTACCTCTAGCTTCTTTTCATGACCCAATATACCGCAATTAAATACAGATCTAAAGGGACGTTATAGGGTAATAATAACTTCATTGGCTGATGGATTTCTTGAGATATTTTAAGGCATGTTTTCTTAACAGAAATAATGTAATAGTCCCCTGTGTGGATTTCTTCATATCTGATTTTGAAAGGAGGCTCATGTGTTCCTTCAAGTGCTGCTGGTAACAAGAGGTCATCAGTATATCTGAATCAGGCAGACTAAGGCTTTGAGCAATTGCATCTGTAACTAAAACTGAACATCTAACTTAAAGTCAAATACTGCACTTATTCTGTACTGTTCCTGACTCTAACTGTAGTTACCCTGTGTAAAGTTCAGCAGGATTTCTCCTGGGGTGGCAAGGTTCCTTTAGGTATATCTAAATAAATATTAGCATTCTGGTGAATACTTATAAAGAGATTTGTAGGAAAGGTAGTTATTCTGTAACTCCTCAGATTATACCTGGTTTCTCAGGGACCTGAGGAAAAATAGAGGTGAAATTAACTTCTTTACACTGTTCACAATCACAGTGGAGATTATTCTCATTAAATATTTATCCATTATGGAGGAGGGAAAGAGATGAGTAATTAAACAGTTGGCATAAATTTAAATGTCATAACTACAATTAGAAGAAACATCCTTGCAATCAAATTTTATTGGGGTTTCCCAATAAGTGTTCTGAAAATATCTTTCACTCAAGTATTTTCACTCTGCAGGAAGAAGGGAGAGTAAAATATAGTTTTGAATCAAGTTTCCTAACCTTTCTACTCTTTCTGAAAATTCCATAAATTTTCTGTAACTCAGTGATCCTGTTATATGACACACAGGTTAATTTGGGGATGTGAATTGATTCCCACAAACGATTAGCTTCCAAGTCTATCATCTCTCTATCCCGAAAGAATGATCTGAAGAGAGTAGCTCTACTTTCTGAGTGACTTTAACTGAACCAATACAAGTGACAGAAGAGGGAAAAGTTGTTGTATTTTGCTGTTTTTGTTGTTTTTTTTTTTTTTTTTTTTTTTTTAATGATGAATCTCATATTGTACAAAGTAGCACATTTTTCACATTTTGTTAGTGTTATTACAGTATCATCTCATTTGATACTGCCTCATTCAGGTTATTTATCTGAAACTATTTCTAATAGTATCAGAAGAATACTTTAGGCAGCTAAAAAATAATTCCAATATTAAAATGTTTAAGCAGACTAACTTTGATATACTACACAAGAAAAAAAGACAAAAAGATCTATTATCCACCAAAATTTTATTTAAGGATGAAAGTTCTAAATATATTGTCTAGGCGTGTTGGAAGGAAACTTCAGAGGTTATTTGCTGCAATGCAATGCAAAGTCAGAGTTCTAACTTAGTTGTTCAGAGTCTTGCCCAAGTAAGTTTTGAGAATCTCCAAGGCTTGCTACAGCCTCAAAAGGCCTCAATCCATTCCAGAGTTTGATCACCCTTATGAAAAATGTTTCCTTCATATCAGCTTGGAATTTTCCATGTTTCAGCTTGTCTCCATTGCTTTTCAGATGCGTCTGCAAGAAGTGTCTGGCTTTGTATTTTCCAAGTCCTCCAATAAAATAGCTAAAATTACAGTAAGGCCTTACACTGACCTTCTTGAGGTTAAATACATAAAGCCGCCAGAGCATCCAAAGCTCCTTATACATGTACACTTCAGGCCCAAACCAGTTTGGTGACACTTTGTTGGGATCACAGAATCACAGAATTGTAGGGGTTGGAAGGGACCTCAAAAGATCATCGGGTCCAACCCCCCTGCCAAAGCAGGTTCCCTAGAGCAGGCTGCCCAGGTAGGCATCCAGACGGGCCTTGAATATCTCCAGAGAAGGAGACTCCACAACCTCCCTGGGCAGCCTCTTCCAGTGCTCCGTCACCCTCACTATGAAGTTCTTTCACATGTTGGTGCAGAACTTCCTGTGCTCTATCTTGTGACCATTACCCCTTGTCCTGTCCCCGCAAAACACTGAAAAGAAGTTGGCCAAATCCCTCTGTCTCCCACACCTCAGGTATTTATACACATTGATGAGATCCCCTCTCAGTCTTCTTTTCTCCAGGCTGAACAGACCCAGATCTCTCAGCTTTTCTTCATAGGGAAGATGCTCCAGGGCCTGTATCATCTTTGTGGCCCTCTGCTGGACTCTTTCCAGGAGATCCCTGTCTTTTTTGTACAGTGGAGCCCAGAACTGGACACAGTACTCCAGGTGAGGCCTGATCAGGGCAGAGTAGAGGGGGAGGATCACCTCTCTTGACCTGCTGGCCACGCCCCTTTTAATGCACACCAGGATCCCGTTGGCCTTCTTGGCCACGAGGGCACAGTGCTGGCTCATGGTCAACCTGTTGTCCACCAGGACCCCCAGGTCCTTCTCCTCAGAGCTCCCCCCCAGCCTGTACTTACACACCCGGTTGATCTTTGCCTGGTGCAGGACTCTACACTTGCTCTTATTAAACCTCATTTGGTTTCTTCCTGCCCATCTCTCCAGCCGGTCCTGGTCTCGCTGAATGGCAGCACAGTCTTCTGGCGTGTCAGCCACTCCTCCCAGCTTTGTGTCATCAGCATACTTGCTGAGGGCAGACACTATTCCCACATCAAGGTCGTCGATGAAGATGTTGAACAAGACTGGACCCAGCACCAACCCCTGGGGATCACCGCTAGTCACAGGTCTCCAGCCAGACTCTGTGTCTCCGATCACCACCCTCTGAGCTCAGACAGTCAGCCAGTTCTCAACCCACCTTACTGTCAACTCCTCTATCCCACACTTTCTCAGCTTTGCTAGTAGGATGCCATGGGAGACAGTATCAAAAGCCTTGCTCTCCCTGCATCTACCCAGCCGGTGATGCCATCATAGAAGGCAACGAGGTTGGTCGAGCATGACTTCCCCTTGGTGAATCCATGCTGACTACTCATAACCTTCTCTTCCAATTGCTTGGAGATGGCATCCAGAATAAGCTGTTACAACACCTTTTCAGGGACAGAGGTGAGACTGACTGGCCTGTAGTTTCCCAGATCCTCCTTCTTGCCCTTCTTGAAGACCAGAGTGACATTGGCTATCCTCCAATCTTCAGGCACCTCTCCTGTTCTCCAGGACCTTTCAAAGATGATAGAGAGTGGTTCGGCTATCACCTCTGCCAACTACTTTAGCATAAGTGGATGCGTCCCGTCGGGACAATGGATTTGTGTGCGTCGAGCCCACTCAGATGCTCCCAAGCCACTCCCTTGTCAATAAGGGGGGAGATCTCCACTTCCCAGACTCTTTCTCCTCCCTCCAAGGTCGAGGAGTCCCATGGCGGGGGTGGGGGGAGTCCTTGAAGCAAAGACTGAAGCAAAGAAAGCATTAAGTATCTCTGCCTTCTCGGCGTCTCCCGTTACCAGGACACCCCCGTCATTCAGCAAGGGACCCACATTATCCCTAGTCTTCCTTTTACTGTTTACATACTTAAAAAAAACCTTCTTATTATCTTTTATCTCTTTTGCAAGCCTCATCTCTAGGTGGGCTTTAGCCTTCGTTGTCACGTTCCTGCAGGCCCTGACAACACTTCTATACTCCTCCCAAGAGGACAGGCCCTTTTTCCACATTTCATAAACCTTTCTCCTATTTTTGACCTTATCAATAAGCTCCTTGCTCACTCCAGTGTAAGTGTATTTCTGGTACTGGAGAACCCCAAACAAGACACATTACTTGACATGTGGTCTCATAGCTGAATACAACAGAAGAATCACACTCCCTGAGCCTGTTGGATGCATTTTTACTAATGAAGCTTGATATACACTTGGTTCTCTTTGCTCAGGGACAAACTGCTGATTCAGGCTGAACTTGTCCTTGAGGACCAACAGGTCTTTTGCTGCAAAACTGGTTTCTATCCAGTTGGCCCCCAGCCTGCATTGTGGCATGGTGTTAGTCTTTCCCAGGGGCAGGACTCCTGTGTTTGTCATTTGATGAACTTCAAGAGGTTCCTGTTGCCCATTTATCCCACCTGCCAAGCTCTCTCTCAGTAGGATCCCCACCTTCCAGCATGCAAAGCACTTGCCCCCACCTTGGTGTCACCTGTGCACTTGCAGAGGAAGCACTCTGCCTCATGATCCAGGTCACTAAGAAAGACATCAGATGCAAAGGCAGCATTGCCTCATTATCCATCCCTGAGGAGTACCTCTAGGAAAGAACTGCCAGTTGGTCTGTGTACCTCTGATCTGGTCTGTGCCCTCTTTGAACCTGGCAGGCCAAACAATTTTCCATCCACCTGAGAGACCACCCATCAAAACCTTATGTAACTAATTTGTCAGTAAGGAGGAAAAAAAAAAAGCCTTACTAGCATCAAATTATAACTTTTTCACCTGGGCAGTCACACTTTTCCACAGATAAATACATGTAGGCTATTTCCAGTTTCCTTCTCCTCTTGGATGTGCCTGGATATGGCATCCAGGATGAATTGCTGAGTAATGAGGTTAGGCTGACCAGCCTTCAGTTCCTAGATCCTTCTCCTCCTTCTCCTTGAAAATGGTCAGATGGTATGCCTTCTTTCAGTCTTCAGGAAACTACCTTGATCACCAAAACAAATGTAAGATATGGCATTGCAATTATGTTATCTGACCTCCTCAGCACCATCAGAGGCAATCCATCTTGCCCTACATCCCCATTAATGAATTGGTTTCTATCCTCTACTTCCTGACACAGGCTCAGGGAAGCTGGCAAGCTTGAGACAGTCCTTATCAGTAGTGACTCAGCTTTTCTCATGTCCTTTGTCAGTAGGTTTCCTATGACTTTAAGTAGCAGTCCCCCATTTTCCTTTGTCTTCTATTTGTTTATGATATAACTTTAATTTTATGCTTCACAGTCATCACTAGTATCAACTCTAAGAAAATATTGATGTTTTAAATTCATCTGAACTTATTCAGGAGTTCACTGTTATCAATGCTGACCTTAAGCATTGGTTGACCTAAGGTATCACTCTGGACTTTTCTCGGGTTTCAAGGAGGTTGTCCTGACAGCTTTGGGCTCCTTTGCCCTCCAGGGCAGTCTCATATTAGACCCTGAAAAACAGATCCGGAAACAAGTTTAAAACTGCTTTTCTAAAGTCTATACTTGTAATTTTATTTATTTATTTCATGTATTTAATTTTATTATACTTTATTGTACTTTATTTTAAATAATAAGTCAAACTGAGTGTCTCCTTTGGTCAGTTTGTCATTCACCTGTATCAAAATAATAGTTCTTTATGCTTGACAGAAGTATTCTTGACATATTTGTGGTCCACCATTTTGCCCTTTCAGAAGACATTGGGATGTTTCATTTGTACATGAGAACCACTCCTGTGATTGTGATGCTTTCTCCACTTTTCTGAAGTCGTCTTCATTTCATCTTCTTGGTCAATCAGACTGTAGCAGACACTCACCACCACATCCACCCAGATCTTTACCTATCAGGTCTTGATTGGCTCATGCCCTGCTCCAGTGCAAAGCTCCACACATTCAAACTGCTGCATGAAGTACAATCTCTCCTGGGTTTTATAGAGGAACCTGTATTGTTCTCCTGCAATTTTTCACTATTCGTGTGTTTGTGTACAGGCATCTCAGGTGAAACCTCCAGCTATGCTGTATTTATAGGGGATGTTCCTTGGCTGCTGTGCTGTTCACTGAGCACTTCCTTGCTTTCTTCCTTAATTCTCTCATTTTTGGTCACAATCTCCTTCACTAGATTAGCAAGTCTCTTTGGAAGGCTGGGTCTTGCCCCACTTGATTAAACATACCATGACAGAAATATTTTGATATATACATGTATATATTTTTTTAATATGTAAATACAAAATATTTTTTGCATTTATTTAGTGTCTCTCCATGAGTATATAATGCATGCAGACTTATGAAGAGAACACTGGGTATATGATTATGCATTAGTGCACAGGAAGAGAAAGAGGAGAATGTAAAAAAGGAACGGCATAGTTCTTTTTGTTTTGGGAGTATTGTCGTCAATTCTTCATCTTCTGTGTGCTTTTCTGGTACTGTTATCTTCCAGTCTGATTTTTCAAATGGTACAAGATGTTTTTGTTTCTTTTTGAACATCTCTGAAGCAAAAACCAGAAAGCAGTCATGTATATGCCTGGCAATTTGATGGTGTTGGTTTATTTATTTATTGATTTATTTATTTATTTTGGTAGAGATGGTGTTGAGATGTTTTGGAAAGGCTGGTCCTGTATAGGGATTCAAAACACAGGAGTTAAAGAGATACAACTGCTATGTTCTTTTCTTCCAGAGATATAATTATACATGAAATAATAATAATAATAATAATTATCAACATGCAGTACTGTAAATGCATTTGAGCAATAGCACTGAATTATGCTATCAAAAAGGTATTTTATAATACTCCCATGGATTTATTCATTTTTTTTAGAAGCTATGTTTTCCTCTAGGGGGAAGAAATTGTTTTCACATATCTAAATATTTTAAAGAAGGTAAATATATTAATATATATAACATAATGTTACTAAGTTGCCAGGGAGGGTGTTACTAAGTTGGAGGGAGGGTGTGACAGAGGTTATGTAAGTCGTTTCTTTTGATCACATATTCATACGATAAGAAGTCTCTTGGTCATTCCTGTTTGTATACCATTATTTTATGTTATATTTTCTTAAACCAGTAATTATCATTGTAGGTGGAAGAGAAGAGGAACTATGCATGAGAACTGTTCTCAAGTTTTCTTGATCTGTCCTATCCCTGTCCCTACTAAAATAAATTTTCTTTCCATAGTGAAGGAAATGCTTTTGGATGCATTTGGGGGTGGGGGAAGGAATTAAAAAGAACATTATGCTCCATAGTTCAAAGGTTTTATGATCTGGTGTTAAATGTAAAGGCAGAGGAAGACTGAAAAATGGTTACAAGTGTCGTTCACAGTATTTTGAGTCCAAAGAAAGGAAATGAAACTGGTGAAGGGTGTAGAGAACAAGTCTTGTGAGAAGAAGCTGAGGGAACCGGGGTTGTATAGCTTGGAAAATAGTTCAGGGAAGACCTTACTGTACTTTACAATTACCTTAAAGGAGGTTGTAGTGAGATGGGGATCAGGCTCTTCTTGCAAGCACTGACTAACAAGACAAGGGGAAATGGTCTCATGTTGTGCCATGGGGAGGTTTATGCTGGATATTAGTAGAAATTTCTTTACTGAAAGGATTGTGCGGCATTGGAATAGGCTGCCCAGGGAAGTGGTCGAGTCACCATCCCTGGAGGTCTTCAGGAAACATGTAGATGTGGAACTTAGTAGCGTGGTTTAGTGATGGACTTGTCAGTACTTGGTTAAAGGTTGGAACCCTTAGGTTAAAGGTTGGAAGGTGATCTTAGAATTCTTTTCCAACCTGAATGATTCTATGATTCTATGAATATAATTTTACCCCATTTTTGGTGTCTGTGTATTTCCTTGGATGGAAGATTATAATGTTGCAGAAAGGGTAATTTTTTTTTCCTATTGATTTTTACCTAATTCTGAGATGTTGTTTTCTAGATATCCTGTCATATGCTTCCTAAAAGATAGTTGATTGTATTTGAGAGTATAAAGCACACTTTAGAGTATCTCAAGTGGTGGTAGACCCAATGTTTAGACAATGGACTGAAATCTTAGTACTTTACTGATCATAAATGGAGCTTAAACACCTGTATTGTGCATACCTAACTTTAGGTGTCTGGAGATGAAACAGCCTTCAAGTTTATGCTGATTGTGTTTTTTTTGTTTGTTTGTTTGCTTGTTTGTTTTTGTCATACTCAGTGAATTGGTTGAAGAACCTTGGATAAACAGTGCATGCAGAGATTAAAGTGGCGTATGGATGCTTAACATTTTTGTTCCTCTTTTTTTATATCATGTGGCATTAGATTTTGTACTCAGCTAGACCTATAAAAATCCAGCCCTCAGAGTTGTCACTGAGTGTATAATTTGATAAGCTTTAGAAAATGCAGAAATTGAATAAGAACAAGAAAAGTAAGTATAGGCTAACAAGATAATCTTGTGGGGATAAACAGAACTGATATATAAAACATACTTCAGCACCATCTTTGTCAATGACTTAAGTGTAGATAAGGATACCTTTATCCTGATTGAAGCCAGTGGACCTTCATAATGTTCATAGGTTTTACCCATGCTATTTGACTGAAATGGAAGTTGGCCAAGTATATGTTGGTGATTTCTCTCATATGCAGAAATTTAGTCTGTTCTGGGTAAAAGCTTGTTACTATTCCCTCTTCAAGGTGAGATACACAGATGTTACTTTATAGTTTCATTTTTTTCCCCCTCATTTATGATGATTCACCTGTTTTAAGCAGAGTAGGATCAAATATCCATTGTGAATTTAGTAGTCTACGGGGATCCAAAATATGAATAAGTTTCAATTTTTGCATGCATATGTAAGACTAATTGTTTCTGGTTTGGGATTAATGGGGCTTCATGGACAGTCTAAGAGCATAGACAATCTATGCTCTTTGTAGGAAAGGAATGGAAGGTATTTTATTATGAAATGTTTAGACAGTGCTGATTCTTTAGAATATATTATCTGGATTTAATACAATATATAGTAAACCCGCACAGCTTGAACCTTCCTTTAGCATCCATAGAAGATTGCATATATATCTTGAGTAGATGAATGTAACAATCAGGAAATAGCACAAAGTGAAATGGCTGATACTGCATGTTCTTCAGTGTGACAATGTACTGCAGATCACAGGGACTTATTACAAGAGGGTTTTGTTTGTTTGTTTGTTTGCTTTTCTTTTCCATATGATCTCCACTACGATTTTTTCGTTATACTGTTCTTTGTCAGAAACAACAAATCCATTACTACCCTTCACTATAAACTTCTTTAAAGTAGGGTAACATGAATCATTACATTTTGCTACATAGTCTTTCTGTTTCTCTTCTTCCCAAAAAAACAATCTGACCTCTACCAAGTTTTGTTAGAGTCAGAATCTGAGGCTTTACGAAGATGAATGCTGCCAAATATATTTGCTAGCAATTCATTTGTACACTTTTCAATTTACAGAACTGGCCCTCAGTTTTTAATTTTGTGCTTTAGATTAAATCCTATTTGGGGAAATCAATGAGAGGTTAACCAAAGCCTAGGCAGCTGCAGTGGTTAGAAGTTGACAGCTTTGATTGCATGCCAAACTGACATCTAGGTTCAGTTTTTCTCTTTCACGTATTCTTCATTCTCCAGCCTTTTGCCATAACATTATTATATCAAACTTTGATGGTGGGAAGAGAGATTAGTATGCTTAATGAAACATTGCCTCTTAACTTATATTGTAATTTTAAGTCAAAAATATCAAATGAAACAATATAGAGAGCAGCAACAGATATTTAACATAATTTCTGACAAGGTATCAGCTGGTATGCCTGTTGCTCTGACACCTTTCACTGATTTAAATCAGCCTAATGATTAAATCATATCATTGGTGGAAGGAAAAAGACCAAAGATGTATTTATACAACACAAAATCATGCATATAAAAGATACATTGTTCATGCTCACTACTTGCTAAATGTTTTACACACACACACACACAAAAACAATAAATATATATATAGTATTTAAAACAACAAAAAATGTTCTTGATGACTAAATAAATAAATATGGCAGTTAAACTTAATGTTAGTGATTAAGTAAATGCAGTTAATGGAAATTTCCTTTTCTGATCTTACTAATGGATTTAAGTGTATATCAAGGAGAGCAGGGAGGGAACAAAGCAAATAAATACAGTTCTCAGCTATATTTTTATCTACATATAGCCTTGTTTCTATGTTGTTATTATATACATATTAGTACTCATGTAAAAGCTGATATGCAGAGGTCAGATAGGAAATTAAAAAAGTATCATGGCAAGTCACCCACACACCTGACAGCAGAACACATAATTTCTGTGAGCCTTGCAATGTCCATATCCATTTTACTGTGTAAATTGAGCCTTGGAACAGCTGTGGTACATAACACAAGACACTCTAAACACTATATAGCAGAATGACTTTTGGTAGCATTACAGTGACAAAAAGCAAAACAAAACAAAACAAAACAAAACAAAACAAAATTAGAATCCATGATGTTGGGAGAAGATGAGAGTGACTGGTACCTGCTGGTACCAAAGACTTTACTTGCATGAAGGCCTCTGACATACATGTTGCACAATAGTCATTGCAGCCTCTGTTTAAGAACTGTAGCTTTCTGTCACAGGAAAGCATCTTTTGATAGCACTGTTCCATTACAAGTACAACTAACATTGAAGGTTCTTCTGGGGAACATCTTATATCATGATTTTATTTTATTCTAGTTGGCTGAATCTTTCCTGATGGAAGTAAGTCTGAAGAAAAATAAGTGTTTGATCTTGCTTTGATTAAAGTCAATGCAAAATTGGTTTTGAGCTTAACGGTGCAAGTTCAGTCTATAGAGAGAAAAATGTAAATCCTTCCAGCACATTTAGAATATTTCCAGTGTGAAATGGGAACTCAGAACGTGAAAGTTCAATTCTTTCTTTTTGCCAGGCATTTGTTAAGCAACCACAGATTGCTTTGTCATGCTATTATTCACTGTAAGTTTGGAATTTAATGAAATGAAAAGCCAGAGGCAGTAAATTAGATCGTCTTTCCAATTTTCTTACAGTTTTTTAAATACTACCTCAACATTAATCTCAGAATTGAAGTTCAAATTCTGGTTTTCAAATCATGACAAACAAACTGCTAGTGACTCACTGTTTTGAAGAAGAATGCAAAGGATAATTATGAAAACCCTAAGAAGTGAAGTTAATTGTATTAATATAGAGATTATCCATCCCTGTCTGTGATTACATAGCTGGTAGTCTCTTTTCCATATTGTTGTCATATGAGGTATTTCAGTTGAAATTATGTACAGTATCTGTAAGAAGATTTTTTTTTCTTTTCTTTTCTTTTCTTTTCTTTTCTTTTCTTTTCTTTTCTTTTCTTTTCTTTTCTTTTCTTTTCTTTTCTTTTCTTTTCTTTTCTTTTCTTTTCTTTTCTTTTCTTTTCTTTTCTTTTTTTCTTTTCTTTTCTTTTCTTTTCTTTTCTTTTCTTTTCTTTTCTTTTCTTTTCTTTTCTTTTCTTTTCTTTTCTTTTCTTTTCTTTTCTTTTTCTTTTTTTTTTTTCTTTTTCCTTATTTCTTTTCCTTTCATAGACATTATAGACAAACCTCCAACTGACCTAGGGGATTTCTTCCTTAAATTTTATTTGATTCTTTGGGGTGTCTTCCTTCAGCTAGAGGGAGTACTTTTATTTATTTATTTATTTTTTAAATCACCATGTCATTTAAAATTACGTACTACATTTTTTTTTTTTTCCCCTGTGACAACAGAGCATACAAATAACAGAATTTAAAGGAGAAGAGGAAATTAAATTTTGAATTGTAGTCTCACTGAGACATTTATGTCAAGGATCTCTTGTACTCTGCTCTGGTGAGGCTGCACTTTGAGTACCATGTTCAGTTTTGGGCCCCTCAGTACAAGAAGGACATCAAGGCCCTGGAGCATATCCAGAGAAGGGCTATGATGCTGGCTATGATGCCTGGAACACAGGTCCTGTGAGGAGCGGCTGAGGGAACTGGGGTTGTTCACTATGCAGAAGAAGAGGCTCAGGGGAGACCTTATTGTTCTTTATAACTGCATGAATGGAAGTTGTGGGGATCTGGAGGTCAGCCTCTTCTCAGAGATGACTAGAGGGGATGGCCTCAAGTTGCACTGGAGGAGGTTTAGACTGGAAATTAGGAGACATTTCTTCTCAGAAAGAATAGTCAGGCATTGGAATGGGTTGTGCAGGGAGATGGTGGAGTCACCATCCCTGGGAGTGTTTAAGGAAAGGTTGGACATGGTGCTTAGGCACATGGTTTAGTGGGTGACATTGGCAGTAGGGGGATGGTCGGACCTGATGATCTTGAAGGTCTTTTCCAACCTTAGTAATTCTATGATTCTATGATCCAGCTATTATCCAGTCCAGGAGAGAATGATGCATATGTTGGGTGTTTCCTGTTGATCTGTTTCTTCTCCATTACTATAATTTTCTGCTGCTTCAGCAATCAGTTATGAATTCCATTTGAAGGAGCTCAAGATACTACAGATTTTAGGTGTACAGCTTCTTCATGAAATCCTCCTTAAGAGTATGAACCAGGGCACCTAACATCCTTAAAGGGTTCTTAAAGAGATCCATGGCATATCTAGAAAACAATTTCTCATTTGGCAGGTTACAGATTTATCTTGCAATGTTAGTGAAAGATGGGGTAATATGGCATTAAAAAGCTTTTGCACAAAATCAAACAAAAAATGAGAGACACATGTATTGTGCAGTCTAAGATAACCTGCAAAGAACTTAAGCTTCCCTCTCTCCCTCGCCCCTCCACCTCCCCAGCATTTACTTCTCAGGGAATAAGTAATACTTACTTTGATAAAAAGTTGAAATAAAAACGAAATCATTCTAAAGATTGTTTTACAGCTCTATTGTAGTGACTAGACTGAGACATACAATTGATTGAAAATTACAAATCTTTATTGTAATACTACAGCATCTAGATTGTGCGCAACTTCTATTAGGTCCATAGCAATTTTTCACATCTGATGTAAAGATACTCAGGGTGCACAACTTCATTTCTACTTATATTTTGTTTTATTTTGTTATCATGTGAAGCTTCATGATCCTTTTCCTTGGAACCAAGTGCTTCCTTGGTCTATTTATACAGGTCATGCTGTGTAATCCACAAAGATTCTGTTGTCTTTGTTTCTGTGAGGAAAATATAAATTAGTTTATTGTGAAGATAAAATACAGCTCAACACCCCTCATAAAATGCTTTCTGAACTGAAAGCTTTAACTATTTTAGTTTTACAACACTGACAGGATATTTCAAAAGATGTACTGCTGCCTGGGCTCACTGAAAGAAGTTATTGGAACCCTGAATGCTAGCATGAAATCCATGGAGGCTTTACAGTAATTTTCTTACAATGTCAAATTATGCCTGAAGAAAGATGGACAGATGTAACTCATAAACACTGTACGAACGGACGAATTTCAAGGTCAAATTTTGTTTTGGAGTACAGCAGTAAGATTGATTTTTATTTTAACTCCACCTGAAGATTATAAAATAATGAAATTATGTTTTCAAGTTAGTGCATGAGCGTCCATACAGTAAAAGAACATTGTTAGAAGTCTCTCTTTTTAGGCTATATCAATGAAGATGACATATGAGAAGAACAGTGAACATCTCTAATTTTGAAGGAAAGGAATTCATGACCAATTTTCCTGAAAATTTTCATTTACAAAATTTATATTTGTACATCAATTATACCAAATAAATGCCAAAATCTGTAAATATGATATGAGTTGCAAAGAAAAAAAAAAGTATATTTAACCTCTTCCTCTTAAAGAATTGTGATCACTGAATTGCAATCACCATTTGATACTTCTGAAATTTTATATTAAATGAGCTGATCTCATTTCAGGTCCCAGAAAATAAGATGTTCTTACTTAACTGGCCCTTTGTATTGGCAAACTCTGCTAGCTTAAGTGATAAATTCAGGGACTCAGATATATCTTTGTCCTTCAGAACCCATTTCAAGAATGTTGATCTGGATGTTTGATCTACTTATTCTGGTCTCGGCATAGGATCTGGAAAAGGAGGCCAATTCACTTGATCTATCATCTAATCATGAACCAAACTTACTTACAGGCTTTCTCAATAGTAGGTCTAAATCTTCAGAGAAAGTTTCTTTTTCCTACTCAGGAAGTTCTCAAAGATAACTGAAGTGAGGTGCTCCAGAGGTGTACCAGCATAAAGAAGTCCAGCTTTTGAATGTCTAAAGTCAGATCAGCTGACTCTTAGCCTGAAAAGAATAATTTTAAATCATAAATGGTAAATGCAGCATAGATGATTTTAACAGCAACAGAGTTGCTGGTTTTGTTGGCAACATGAGAGCTAGTTATGGAAGCAGCAAAAGAATTGAACCGAATCAAATACCCACCTATAAGCCTGTCTTAAAAGAAAACAAACATATGGTTTGGTAAGATGTAGTCCTCATGATTATACTGTAGTATTTCTGAAGTCATAGGCGTTATTTATTCAGGTTTCTAATTTGTCAATCATGAAAATGTATTTGTCAGCAAAATTTGTAAAATCTGCTCCCAGTATAGGCTCTTCAATACCTGAAAGATATTGACATATCAGATATGCTGAGGAAAGTTGGGGGAAAAAAGTTCTGACATTAAAGGAAAGATCAATATAAATAACTGTAAGTAGCTTGTGCTAAATGGATATGCAAAATATAGCCCCTGAAAAGCTTTTTGGTATATTTTTGAAAGATGGAATTGTTTGACTTTTGCACAGAGGGGTATTTATGTAGTAATTTATACATAGAAGGGTTTTTAAAAGAATTTCACTGAAAGTATCAACACAGTGACTATTGATATTTTTACAATGCGTTATGTAGATGACTGCAGAAAAAAAATAATGAAAGTATCAGTTCTTCAGATATTTGAAACTAGATTACACAAAGTTCTTGAGAATGTCTTGTGGGAAATAGCTTACTCTGGGAAGAAGAGCTATTTAGCTATCTTTATTTGTTTATTATTCTGTGGTGAATATCTGTCTTTTATACGTGAATCTCAGCCAAGAAGTGAAACTGCTGTGAGAAGTCCTAAAAAAACCACCGTATTTAATTTCAGCTCAGCATATTAACTGTCCCTTATATAGCAATTTAGGGTTTTTACTTGGTTCATCTCTGATCATCCTTTTGTTATGTTGGCTGCCAAAGCACTACGTATTGTGTTTCTTCAGACACTAAGTGTCTGCATAGAAAAAAAAAAAAAAAAAAAAAGAAGAGAATTTCCATAATTTATTGAATGGGAAATTACTGTCTTCTTTCACATTGGTAAATATTGTCATGTATGTCCTTTCAAGTCTGTTAGGCTAAATGTGGCATACAGTTAAATGTCTGTAAGGCATATCTGTTTCTTACAGTGTGTCCAAATTTTTCTCTGTGATTTCTATAGTAATGTTTTGACTGAGATTCAGAGAAGTAGTAGCTATACTTTTGAAACTGTTGTCATGGTGTCATTTTATGTGATAAAACAAACTTTGTGAAGTTCTAAAGAGTTACCTATGCATAGTATTTAAACGTTCTGTCTTTTCCAGCTCTGAATCAAGACCCCATTAGTAAGATTTCTTCAAATCCCTATTATTGCATCTGACACAAATAAAGAAATACCTTCTAAGGATGAGAAGATCTAAGCTGTTCAGGTCCTCAGAGATTAAAATCAACAGCCTCAATTACTCTTTGTGCTGGTCTAGTGCTCAGCACAATTTAATCTTTGTAACCACCTCCCCTTAACAACTGAGCTGCACATTTTGTACAATAGGAAAACTATGACTGTTCTTAGGTGTAGCCTGGGGCTGAAACCATCACATAGAGTCCAGCTGGACAATAGTCTAACTGATTTTTTACTTAAATTATTTCAGAAAAAAATAAAATAAAATAAAATAAAATAAAATAAAATAAAATAAAATAAAATAAAATAAAATAAAATAAAATAAAATAAAATAATGGATTATTATTTTCATTTCAATTTAGAATTGTCCTTTAGACACACTGACCATGCCTGTTATGTTATGTGAAAGATAGTCACGGGTCTGGCTCTGACATTGAATGTCAACAGCACTTACGCTTGAAGCCTTCCGTGGCAGATTTGCTTGTAGAAAGCTTGTTGAAACTGCCTAGAAGAGATCCAAGAGATAATATGTCAATGGGAATGATCAGAAGTATAGTTAAAGATTGCTTTTACTCAGAAAAGTAGTTTACCTTCTGACATTCAAATACGTTGTTTTACAACATATAAATTCTTGAGTAACAGCTATATTGAACTCTGGTTTACAAAAGCAAAATTAACTATAGGTTAAGGCTTTAGAAATTTCCATTTGCCAATTCTTTATTTTGGACCTTTTTGTATCAGGTATGAATTTACTATATTGTGGGAAGGATATAGTACTCAGCACCTATACATTTAATTTCATTTATGTAGCCAGCAGGAGGAGACAGGTACATCCAGAAGGAATTTCGGCCTTCCAGAGGTAGTTATGTCTGACCATTAACTGTAGAGAAGACTTAGGCCACTAGACATCTACCCTAAGTAAAAAAGACTGAATCCAGAAACTAGTAATTTTTTTTTCCTTCAAAATTTTCTCTCATAGTACAGACTATTCTCTTATACAGAACAGAAATGTGACTCATTTCCCTGACTATATGGAGAAATTAATTTTTGAAGTTAGAAGTGGATTAACTTGTATGCATTAATGTTTTCAGCACCTTATAGGAAAAACTTACTTCAAACACTAGTTGCTAAACAGAACATATAAATATATTTGTCTGATTCCCTCACTATAGCTGCAGATTGTAGTCCCCTATCTAGCAGTCAGTGCTTGCCTCATGTATTGGCAAATGTAATGCTGGTCCTTTTCCAGTAGAGTTTGCCAGCTCATAAGGCTACCACCTACTCCCTTCCTCCTTCCCCCCACCTTGCACCTCCTGTATCTTTTCAGTACCCTTACATCCCCCCAGAGCTCTTGGAAGGTGGTATATTTAGAAAAAGGACAATTTCATGTTCCAAGCAATTTTAAAAGTGTAGCCAACTATGGCTTAGCTGGCATGCTGAAGTTTGCAAGAGCATCTGTCAAAAAATATTCCAATTCTACTACTTACTGATTTTTGTTGAAGGCTCTGAGGGGAAGCTTGCAGTTCCTGTTCTATGCACTAAGAGGGAGGGAGGGATGGGAAATCTTTAAAGGATTTGAAATGTGACAGAATATATTTAGTCAAAACAAAATAAACAAATATTAATAATAATAATAAAAAAGACAGCTACAAGGATACTACTCTGTCTTGTCTCTCCTGCTCATCCTGCTCATCCTGCTTAGCATGATTTATTCTAAGAACTTGTGTCCTAAACAACAAATTTGGAATAGACTCTTCTCAGATTGAAGGCTCTGGAAATGAAGACTGTTTAATAGAAAGTAAGAGTAAGGCTTTCAGTGTCCGAAAATCAATGACAAATTTAAAAGTTATAAAAGTATAAAAGTAATACACATCACACACACAAACAAATAAATCAGCTGTGTGGGTATTAAAGATTTTTTCTTATTAATTAATACACTTATAACTCTTACATAGCAAAGTCTATATTTCTAAGGTAACATTTCCCATAGGAAATGGTTGTCTATACCCTAAAGGGTACTATTTACCAAGAAAATGTGAGTGAACAATGAGTGTCAGGAAGTTTTGCTATTCTCAGTTTAGACCCATAAAATAATTTCAAATTTAGTCTTTATTTTTAATTGTGTATATTTACGCATTATTAAAATAAACTTATAGACATCTCTATCAAATGTAATGACTTTTTTTTTTTTTTTTAAGCAGAATAGTTTTGGTGCTTTTACATTTCTGTTTATGGTGTACTTAAATTTCATCCATCATCTATCTTTATATAAAGGTAATTAAGTATCTGTCATTGCCAGAAATGTTGCCTTTTAAAGATGGTGACATTTCAGCACTGAATTATAACTGCATTTGAATAAGGAGTTATAACAGACTTTCTCTAAAGTGTTATCTTATCATAAAGCACACTGTACCTAACTAATTGTAGCTTTCTTCATGCTATTTGCAAAGAATGCTGTTTAGGGTGGAAAGCAGGACTTTTTGTGAGGAAAGATAGTATTTTAAAGCTGGCACAAATTAGCTGCAGTTATGACTGAAAGTTGGCAGAGCCAACTACTAGGGAGTAGTTTGCTCCAGTATGTCTATCTATGCCTGAGTGGCTTCATTATTGTCCAGCAAACAAAGGAATGAAAGCAAAGAAGTAATCTTATATTTCTTTCCCTGGAAGTTTTCTATGACTAGACCTAGAAATCTTATGAAAAATGTAATGTTCACTGCTTTGGTGAATTACTGGATTCAGGTTGCCTTGCCAGGTTTTTGTTTGTTTGTTGTTTTTGTTATTGTTTTTCCCCCAGAAGGGAAGAGCTTCTGATTTACTCTTTTGCACTTCAGTGAAACAAAATATCTTGTAAGCTTGTTACATTTTCTGCATCTATGGAGGCAGAGATCAAATAAATGTTCTTCATCACCTCTATGCTCGATTTGAAAAGTTGATGAGCTATAAAATATCTTTTGCTTTGCTTGGCCTCTGCAGCACTTCCTTAACTGAGCACTTGCTTCATATGGCATTAACAACTCCTATAGGCAATAGTTAAGTCCCAGAGATTTTATCTGGAGTGAGATACCCCAAATGCAAGGATTTTTTTTTTTTTTTTTTAACCACATGTGACAATAATGATAATAAAAAGGAATGAGTCAGTAATATATTTATTGACTTAATAGTTCCAGTTTTAATGTATTGAAGCCAAAAGTACCTGCTTTGTTCTGTTTATGTTATGCCAAATGATTATGATAACTCTTAGTCATTTTCTAAAAATGTTCACTGTTGCCATTGCATTTTTAGTAATGTATAGCATTGATAGGGTCATATTTTCTAAAGTAATTTATGGGTTTAATTTTAATTGTTGATTTTTGATTTTTAATCCTGTTTCTATTTTTGAGTGACCATGGACACTCAAATTTATATTTTCACAGATAGATAGATATAACTGCTCTTTTTGGATGTCAAAAGCATCAGGGCAAGTAGATCCTATCGAGCTTTATGTATCTCTTCTTACAGTCTGTATGAAAGTGAATAGCTATACTAAGCATATTAAAAAATAAAGGGCATTGGCCCACAATATTTGTATACTGCATTTACAACAAAACAGATAAATCAGCAGTCAGTAAAATGGTAAAGGTAACACCTAAGGGGAAAAGTTCTAAGCTGTTGCCTACACACTATACCTTGTCATCATGTCATCATTGCTAGGTGTTTGGTTTTCTCAACACTTCCTAGATTCAGCTGCCTTCCTGAACAGCTTTGTTTCTTCATGATGTAGGTGAAACTCAGGCCTTCATCTTGACTCCAAAATGTTTTTTTTTTTTTTTTTACACTAGGTGTTGAATATGGGAGAAATTTCCTCAGGAACACTGCAGTTCCAGATGAGTTATGATAAACCAGTAACAGATTTTACAGTTTATCGCTGAAAAAGAAGTTAATGCATGAATTTGTTCTTAGCTCTGTCTCTCTTAAAACAACGACTGCAGAAAAGTGTAGTGAGTGCAGTAATACACACTTACAAAACACAGTTTCACCAGATCCGTCACAGGATGTTAAGCAAGTTTATTGTTTGACATATCTTTATTAAAATGCAAATTCTGGCATTTTCCCAAGCTGGCAAATCCTTTCCACTCAGCAGTGTGAAACGATAAAAAACACAGAACTATTCAGAGAGAATGTAATATTGCCAGGGCAATTTGCTAAAAACAGTAAAAAGTTCAAACTTGGATACAGAAAAATTATCGGAAGATTTTAAAATGAAAGAAATAAAATCATAATCTGGCTTTCAGTGTTGTCATTCTCCTGACTTTTCTACTCTTCAACCAGTATTTTTAGTGTTCAGTACTGACCTGCTTTTTTTTGCAGTCATACTTCAAAATAAAATTACTCAAATAGTGTTCTAAACATTTTTCACAACAGCTTATCACTATAAACATTCTAACTCATAAATATTTGAATGTGATTTACATAAATTAGAAGAAATTCTACAGTTGTGCTGTGAACTAAATGAAGAAAAAAAGGGAAAGCATTTCAGTGAAAAGGAACTGTTCAACTAGTATTTGACATGCAAGAAAGCAAAGAAAGAAAACAAATTATAATGTATTGAATCACACTCCCCTTGATCAATTAATATGTCTGTTAGAACCCCCTTCCCCCCCCCCCCTTTTTTTTTTTTCCCAGCCCTTGGCTTAATAGTCTAACAACCAGTTTATATTCAAAGAAAATAACTATCGTTAACCAGAAAAGCCGGACTATGACATCAATATGAAAAGTTATGCAAGTTAGAGAATATCTAGCAAGTTTCGAAGAAATAGGATTTTATAGGATTTTATTTACTATTTAGTATAATAAGAGACAATTGTATAGTTACTGGTCAGAAGATCATTTATAAAAGGATGTAAAAGATCTAAAGGAAAGTTCTTAACTATTTAATGCTTATTAAACTGTTGGGGGGGGGGGAGAGAGAAAGATGGAAGAAATTGTAGGAAGGGTGGTACATACAGTACTGCAGATGAAAATGAAATTAGTATGCAGTCCTGGGATCACATGCTATGATAAGATATAAAGTCACACTAATTAATTATAGGTAAGACGGGGTTGAATTGGTTGGTATGCAGAGCTGTAAGTTATACAGAGAAGTCAAAATATTACTGTAATGCCAGTATCAACCAAACCTGTTAAAATCTTGTTTAACAGCAGAACAGAAACATTTGAACTCTTCTGTAGGATACATTTATTAGAAGGCATGCTGAATTGTTTAAAAAGGATTATAGATATGCCCTGTCTTTGTTCCTGATTTATTTTAGAAACAGATAGTTCTGGGATTTACAGTTGCTAATATGGGAACTGTTGGCCTTTCAATAAGCCAGTATAAAAATGGGGGCTGTATGGAAGGACTACTAAAACAAAGGGACAAAATATTTTGTCTGTGTCTCACATGGGAAAGAGACAAGTAAGATTTTGAAAGAGTTTGGACGAAGCATGATAAAAAAAAGAAGTAATGTTTTAACTAATCAGATAATACATCTAAAGGATTACCATATATCTTCAGTAACTGATTACATTTTCACAGACGGAAAAGACAGAAGGAGAAAGAAGCTGATTTAAGGATTTAGATCTTTATTTCACCCAGAACAAATGGGACTTTCATTTTAGTGGAAGAACTAAATTTTCGTAAGCAATGGCTTAATATTAGGGATGAAATAAATCACTGCAATTTTAATAATTGGAAACTGGCAGATTAAAAGTACCATTGCAGCCTTCACCTAATAAAGAAAATAAAAAGTACCCTAAGCATATCCCTAGAGACCAAAAAAGTTAACAGACATTAAAATCTAAACTCATTGCATTCATTTAAATTGGTAGGGAAGTATCAGTACTAGAGGCTGTATTATGCTCATTCCCATGATGCCTAACACATACCCTTGAATACATTTGCTGTTAAAATTCTGGAAAAATGGAATAATTCAGTGTTAAACTGGTTTTGATAAAGCATAATAAGGGAATGGTATTTACTTTCCATTGTCAAGACAGTGGACCTCAATATAGTCTACAAATATATATATTTAATGTATAAAGTAATCCTTGGTGAGGTATATTCAATGTTTGAAGTTCTTTCAAATACAAATGATGTACAGAAATCTAAGACATTCATGTGGTGAGACAAAGCCAAGTGGTATTAACAGCTTAGTCTTCCTCTCTGTAGAATATTACATTTGGCATATACAATGATCATATTACTATAACCAGAACAAAAAGTAACTGAAAATGTACTTGAGTAAAATGCAAAGTCTAATCATTACATGGTAAGTCTGCAAACCACTGACTAATCAGGTGTATGAAGTAATTTTGTCAGGAAAAGAAGTAAGCTGTTGCCTAGAGAACGAGTGTGAGAACCAAAGGAAAAACTAAGACAGTTAATCTCTAATTGGCATTACTGGTTTGAAATGCCATGAAATTTTTAATATCTTGAATGTAGAAATAAAAAACACTAACTATAATTTAAAGTATTTCTCTACTGGAAGATGAAAGTAAGCACTCGCTTTTATCAAGACTCTAGACTTCCCATTCCAATCTGCATGTCTCTAAAACACACACATCCTTCAAAAGTTGACAGAACAGCAGAATTAGTCAAGACCAATGTGCACTCATTTCAGCTAGCTCTTTGCAATCCATCAAAAATATTTCTGCAAAGATTGAATTAGTCTAGAGGGCATTCTAAAATATTGCAATTAATAATGACCACATGCTTGAACTCCCAAGGTTTCTTAAAAATGTGTATATATGTGTAAATATATATTTATATGAACAAGTACACACACACACAAACTTTTTTTTATATTTTAAATTCCACTTTTTAGAGACTTAATGATACTTTTATTTGTTATATTAAAGAAAAAAAATGTGAATCTGTTGTAGTTCTTTATGGTTACTAAAAGTGGTCCTTTATTGTTATATGACAGGAACAAATCAAAATTCAATATAGAGTGTATACTTTTTTTTTTTTTTTTTTTTTTAATCTAAGCTTGTGTTATATATCTGGTCCCTTACTGAGTTCCAGTTTTGTCTAGCAGTTGCTCCTTAATATTACAGTTAGGAACAGAAAGAAAAACTACCTGTTCCTGCAGAATTTTGCCTTTATCCTAGAATGCAATAGCCATGTATTTTGTGTGCAAGTTCATGCTTCTAGCTTGAACTTGCTTGTGTGCTAGTCATGCTTCTTAGGAGCCATATGTGCAGTAATTTTTTTTAATATCTATTTTCCAAATATACAGTTCAGAATGATGGCAGTAAGAGGTCCCACTGTCAATTTCTTTAATTGTTCATGTTTAGAAATCAATTTTCTTTCTTCTTCCTCTGTACTTGCTTAAACAGCTGCTGGCTATTCTCCCATTCTGATATGTTTTTTCTTTTCTAATTACATTTTAATTATAACTTTTTTTTTTTTTTTTTTTCTTAAATCTTATTCCTTTATTTTCTTTACTTGATCATCTCAGGGATATTAGGACTTGTGTCATCTTCCTCAAGAACAGAATATTTTATTATTTTCCATTTAACTTACTGCTTTGCATTTATAAGGATATTTTGAGGCATTTTTCATGATTCCCTTTCTACTAGGAGCAGAAGTTTGTGCATTGTTATCATAAACTATATATTAGTCTCAAGAAACTAAGCAAAAGTCAATAGGAAGTGTGGAATATTACAATGTTTTGGTTTGGAACATTTTAGTTGCACAGGAATGCAATGAGAATTATTCTGAAGGTTAAACAAGAATAATGCCTTAAAAAAAACCCACACCTTTCTTAATCAGTATTTTTCCAGATGATAAAAAGAAAGCCAAAGAGATGAAATTGACAAATGTAGCATATAATGGTCCTTCTTGGAGCAGTACTACAGGGGCCTCATTAGTAGACATTTTAGTACAATCATTTTTACCCCTGTGGCTGTCACTTCAGACTACTCAGAAAAGGTGGCTGTAGGAGCTAATCACAGTGATGCCTTTCTCGATTTTATTTTCCTTGTAAAAATGAGGCACAAGAGAGCTAGTAAATCCTAATTGAAATCAATTATCATTGCCATGAATGCATGCTGTGTCTGTAGGGTATGTTTTTGCCAGTAGAAAATTTCCTTTTTCCCCATAATAAGTTTTGGGGGATTTAGACTTAAATGTAAAGTTGTGTTGAAGTCAGTAATAGCATGGATTTTATTCTGTTGTTTTGAATAGCACCAGCATTACATTTCTATCTTGCTGAACAGAGAAGTACAGTTGTCCATTTATTTTTAATATTACTAACTGTAGTTGATAAGGGGAGGGGCAGACTTCAAGGATGAGAAGTGCCATTTAAATTGCACTTTAAAGTTCAAATGGGCTCTCTCTTGCATGTAATTCCCTTTTCCTTTAGAATTCTTCTATTTCTCTTACAAAAATAATTATAAGTACCACTTGCTGCTTACAGTTTAATCACCAACTTGAGAGACCCTGCAAGATCTCTGTTGCTAAAAAAAATTGCATAAGAACAAAGCAAAGTTTTTAAAAAGTATTTTAAAGTGGCAAAAATCTTCATTTTATTCAACTTGAAGGAAGCATCTGGCTGTGATGGTCCATCATGCAGACACCAGGAGAAACAAACAAACAAAACACCACAAAAAAAACAGAGATTCCTGAAATTCCACTCCTGAGCATATATGATAGTGATGAAATAATAATCACTTCCTTCAGCATTAATCTGGAGTATTAAGAAATGTTTTGTGAAATGGGAATTTGATATTCTATTAGACAAAACAACACCGAAAAACTGAGGATTGTGTAGATTGTGAAGAAAGTTTTAAACTCTCTTGAAGATGTGTTTTAATCTCTGTTTATAGCCTAGAACTTTATAGTTTTAGAGGACTTTCTACTTCTGAAGAATTGATACATATGCATTCTAAATGGTATTCAGAAGAATCTCATCTTACTGATGGGAGTAACTGATGAAAACTTGTAGAGTTTCTCTTGTATGCTTTTTGTGATACTGACTTTTGTAGCGGTGAGCATCAGGAATTATTAACCCAAAAGGTTATATTGACTGAAGTGAAATTAAGGTCAACAAAAGTACAATAAATACGTTTTCATAAAAGTCAAAGTCCAAGGACAGATATTCTGAATGGTTTTACTTGTCACCAAGAGAAATACTGTTTTTTTGTTATAATGATTTCCTAATATTTTCCATTTTTTTTGGGGTGTGGGAAGAATGTAGGAAGGAATTTTTTAATTACTTTAAAGAAATAGTATAAAGGTCTGTGATTTGTATAAACTATATATCAAATGCATTTTATTAACTAAGCACTATGGATTGAAAATTCAGTTTTATGGCATGGGAGAAACAAGAGGAAGTGCTTTTGTTGCTATTAAATGTTAGAATCAAAGAATTATCCAGTTTGGAAAAAAACTCTAAGAACATCTACATGCTTCTTGAAGACATCCAGGGATGGTGACTCAACCACTTCCCTGGGCAGCCTATTCCAATTCTGCACAACCCTTTCCGTAAAGAAATTTCTCATAATATCCAACCTAATCCTCCCCTGGCACAACTTGAGGCCGTTTCCCCTCATCTTACCACTTGGTGATCTTATAAATTTGATCATTTTAAGCATGACTTAAGTGTGAGAGAGAAATAGGAAAATATACTGCAAGCAATAAATAAACAAATACTTCAGAAATTAGAAATCTCCAATTTCTGAAGAAAGAAAACTTGGTATCTTTTCACACCAATATGAGACAAGTATCAGAAAATGATCCAAAAGGTTTAAGAGCAGCATATGGGTTGAGAATGTTTTGGAGGTCATAGAAGGAGCTGGAGTGAAGAAGTCAACACAGAAACTTGCTAATACTGTTTCACTTTTATTGTTAGGATAGATGATGACATGAGTGCTGCACTGGTTTTCTAGTCAGTTGCCTAGGCTTTGTGTCTGGAAAACTTTCAGACTAATTTGGTTCGTTAATCTGGCTAATCAATTGCTTGGTTACTTCACTAAGTGCAAAACAAGTAGCTGCTTTTTTTTTTTATTATTATTTATTTATAATTTTATTTTCATTGGGTATCTCAGCCATTTATCAATGAACACTTATTGTATTTTCATCCTCTGTTTTTCTATGAAGATGGACATAGTGAGAGATTTATCTGAAGCAGTTCTGTTAGAGATAATAAATTGCTTTTTTCTACTGCCTCCTTCCCCTGAATCTTGTTGTCCATATGTTATCCTGAAGGCAAGTACAGAAATACTGGTAAGAGGTGATCACAAAATGGTTTTAGAGGAAGAAACGACATTACTTACAGATGTAAATCATGAAAACCAAAATGTCTTTCTCTTGACTTTCCTTTTAGTTTTTATATTAAACTCTTTATGGAATTACAGAAAATGTTGAAATGTCATCAGCATTGTATTTTTATATTGAAATTTTTAAAAAAAATTTCATCTTGTCATAGGAAGTTGTACATACATCAGCATCAAGGTAAAGGTTAGTGTCAAGGTTAAAGATACCATGGGTATTACATTGGAGGAACCACAGATTCTTGCCATATTGTTTCCAGGTTGCCTTCAGTGTCTTATTGTGTGCTTGATTTTTGCATCCTTAAGCACTTTTGTAAGTAAGACAGAGACAGACCTCAAAACGGTTTTACGTACAAAAATCACATTTTTTTTTCCTCAGTCATTTCTCACTAGAAGAATGCTCACTGAGCAGTTTGAGAACATTCTGCCCCCCCCCCCCTGTCTTTTTTCTTTTTTTTTTTCTTTTAGATTTTAGTTTTCAAGAAAATAAGGTTAATAAATCAGGTTAGTAAATTATGCTTGTATCACACACCCACGAATGCTATGAAGGGCTTTTTAGTTCACAGCAATTCCAGTTTGTTTCAGAGACTAAGTAAATTTCCGGAATCATTCCCCAGTCTTTGGATAAACAACCTTCTATTATAAACCACGGCGTGTAATGTGTTTTATTAATGATGCTCTCGCAGGGCTGCCTCTCTTGAAAAAATGAAAGTTCTCAATTGTCATAATCACATTCAGAATGACAGAATAGAGGGCAGTAAAGGACAAAGAGCCAGACTCCACACTACAACTCTATATTCTGTTAATGCAGATGTTGTAATTCATCTTTCAGGTCAATTACTCTGCTGGTGGCTTATAGGGAAACACATACATTAATATTTCCAATAAACCTGATTGGAGTCAGATGAAATTTCAAACAGTTTTCAAGCAGGAAAGGAAATTAGGTCGGGAGAAATAGCCACTACAAATTAACAAGCCCACCAATACCCTCACTATTATCATCATTATTTCCATAAACTATTCCAGTGATGTAGATTTAAATATCAGACACTATGTCACTGAATAAGGAGAAAATATAGTAGTCATCTCTCTCTATATATTGTTTTTCTTTTCATACACTGTAAAGTTTCCTGCTAAAGCAAATGGAGTATAGATTTTCAAAATTATTAAATATGGGATTTTTAGTGTTCTGTTTTTGCTTTGTATGCAGTTAGAGTTAACTGCAAGCCTGTCTCATAGAAGTGCTACTATATGATCTCAGAAATGTCCAAAAAGAAAAGATGATGGGGGGAGACGAACTATCTATATAGAAACCAATCTATTCTGTAAGATGGCCACTTAAGAATGATTTGATTTGAGAATATGAGAGAGATGAGTACCATATTCTCTCTTTCTTTCTCCCTGTTACACAGCAGCTATGTATCTACACAATATATAATATGTATGTGTATTCACATACAATAAATTTAACATACCACAAGTGATTGTTCATACACTAAGAAGTCATCTCAGGCCTTGATAAAGAGATTAATCCTAAGTCTCCCTGTATCTGCTGCATATATTTATTCATGTGCACACAAATATAGCATCCTCTTATAGGCCAGAACAATAGGCAGTCTTAACTTTGCTGTTTGTGTTTTCCCAAGGTGATTAGTTCATTAACCACTTTGTACAGAAAGGTGAAGAAAAAACGATACAAAATCATGGAACTTCCTAAAGACTACATTGTCTTGTAAGAAAATAACGTGGAAAAGTTGCATGTGGTTCATGTCACTCGTAGCTTTAAAGTCACATGAAAATGTAGAATGTAGACATAATGTTGCAACTGAATATCTATGCAAAGTTTAGAGATAGATGGGAATATTTAGAAGACTCCAAAACCATCCAGCTTCAAGTTTCAAAATTACTTTTGACTAGATTGATATATTGCTTAGTTCTTAATCACTATCAATAGTCCATAAAAAACTTGTCTTAAATTAGTTAGAAGTGTACAATACCACTGAACTGAAGCCATTTTAGTTTGTATTGATAGCTATAAATTGTCCACGGAACAATTTGAGGAGGGAAGTCAGAACAGACATCTGCTGCTTTCATTTTTCCTCATCTTCCATAAAATTCCCCTGGTGTTCTATGCTCCTCTGCTTCCTCCCCAGAAGAAAATCGGGTGATCTCAGCTGCTCTTGACATGTATTTTTGGGATCATGGCTTGTTCTGGTTTTGCATATTCTGCAGGATTATTCTGGTTCCATCAGACACCCTACCTGCTTGCCTGCTCTGCAGGATTATTTTGGTTTTACCAGACATCACTCCTGCCTACTCTGCATCCTCCATTCTTATCTTGCAGATTTTAATACTAGCATATTTTTCATGCACCTTGTTTGTGCAACTAAGAAGTATCCATCTGTTCTTTTGCAGTTGTCTGTTATTAATATTAAAGCTGAGCAGCATTATAAAATGCTACTAATGATTTTTTAATGTTAAAATATGCTTATATACTGTACCTGGTTGTGCTGCTTTTATGTGTTTAAATCTCTGTTCAGGGCAAGCAAATATTAATTTTGTTGCTTAGTGTGCATCTAATTAATGCAATAAAAACATATAGTAGATTGGAGACAAGGATATTTTAACGTGTTAAAAATCAGTCCAATACAAGAGTCAACTGAAGTTTAAATCTCTGGTGAAATTCTGAGAAAATTCAATTTATAATTTATAAAAGAGTATCTCACTATAACTAACCAAATTTAAATGCAACCTAGACTGGGTATTTAGCAGACACAGACTGAATCACTCTTACAAGAGAATAAGTAGATATTAATGTTCTGAAAAGTTAGGCAGATACAAACTTTTTCATCATGATAGAGCATGGGATCTAGCTGGCAATCAGTGATTTCAGAACCTGCTGTGCCTGAGCAAAATTATCAGTCTGCCTTAATCACATATATAAAGTAGGAGGAATTTGGACAATCACAAAGCTATTCCAAAAACATATATGAAAACTGGTAACACTTTTTTTTCCTGCATGTTTCTTCTTAATATCCATTCACCTAAAGGAGAAAAAATGCAAAATATTTTTCAGTCTTCCACAGAATATACTTGAAAAGGGAGAGACTCAGAAAAAGAATTGTCATTGGAACAATGAACACCTTGTGGTACTGAACGTGGTGTTGCATTTTCAAAAACTTTAGAGAAACTGTATGTGTAAGTTAACTGTGTGTGCTTAGGGTGTGCTTAGGAGACAATTTTACTATAAATCATTCAAGGGAGCTAAGCGGTAGATCCCCTTGTCTGTTACTGTGTTTGGCTATATTACCATAGTTGCACACAGATGTTCAAGCTAATATATATATATACACATATATATATATATTACAATTTGCCATTGGGCATACACGGACTTCCTTTCTCATATCCCTTCCCTCCCTTCCTTCCCCTCCTCCTCCTCCTCCACCACTTCTTCCTCCTCCAATATGGCAGATATGTATAGTTTTATCTTTTCACTTTTATAGGATAGAGATAGATAACTTACAAGGGATTTCACAGGAACTCAGGTCAAAGTGAGCAGCCAACAATGCCGTACATCCTAATTGAGAGAAAAAAAAATATTGTTGGTTCCAAATTATGGAAATTGAAATTTGCGCACCATCTGCAAATCAAGTTAGAAGAAGCTAGAGGTATTTTAGAAAACTTTTCCAGATTTCTCTGAATATTTTGCATCCAAAAGCAGAGTCTGTTCAGTATCCAATGAATGCTTGAACTGCCAACCATCTCCTGGTTTGTTATACTCTACTGCTACATCCCATACTGGTAATATTGCTTATCAAGGGAAGCCCAGTCCAAGACAATTTTTTTTTTTTTTTTTTTAATAGCCAGTGAAATGACAGAAACCCTTGGAGAATTTTCCTGCTGTTCTTTTTCACTGTTGCAGGCTACAAATAATTTAATCTCTTTCAACCTCAGTTTGCAGATATGTAAAATAAAAACTTAGACTCATAATTAATTTCTGTGGAATACTGAGATGCCCACATGGAAGTATTGGAAAACCTTGAAAAATGTGTTAATGAGTGCTTGGAATCATATTTATTAAAAGTGGCATACTGGCCTGGGGAACATGCCTACTTGACCATCAATAAGTGTTATAACACATTTATACCAGAGAAAAATATAAATATTCTTGTATCATAGAAGTCTGCTATGTGTTGGAGAACTGGCTTCATTGGAGTAAAGCTCAAAAACTTCAGCATAAGCAGGGTTTATACAACATTATCAGCTCTATGTTTTAAGTGAAATTTCAATCACCATTTTCAATTTGATATCACCAGAATATTTATCCTTTTGTCAGACCAGCTTATTGGGATTGCACGTGCTTTAGGTAAATCTCTGTGTTTTGAGAGAGAAAAAGAAAAGGAAAAAAAGAAAAGAAAAGAAAGAATTAAGAAAAACTACAATAAATAATTAACTTGTGGCATTTATTTTTTTTTATTTTATTATTATTAGCTTTACTAGTGTAGTGCTTTTTCTCCACAAGTAATTCCAATTTTAGGGAGAATTAAGCTAATTATTCGTACTATGCCATGATGCTATCCAGAAACCATATTGTTTCTTGTTACCTAAAAACTGTTTTAGTGAGCAAAAGTACATTACAGAGTAGGTAAAGACAATAATGTTTTGAACATTGGTGTTAGGAGAGTTTTTCCAGCTTCCTTCCATGAGCAATAAATTCTTTCAACTAATTTCAAGTTTTATAATTACTTGTGAAGGTGTCCTAGAAAAATAGCCTATTGTCAGGTACAAAAAAACAGGAGAAATTACTGGAAATTTTTTTCCAGTTCAGATTTATGAGCTCACATTTGAGGAATCATACTTTATGTACTTTTTTTTTTTTTTTTTTTTTTTTTTTTTTCCTAGAAAACTATTTGATATCTGCATTGAAATGCATTTTCAGTTAATCTTTGTCTGGAGGCCAGTGGACTGCTGTGAATTTTGAACATTCTTTGGCTAAAATACTGAGCACACACCACAGCCATCCCTGCTGTGTTGAAGACAAGCTGGGAAAAAGATACATACTCTGAAGTTAAAATAGTCAGAGCAGGTCCCCTACTTGATAACAGCTGAGTGCTGTAGTCAAATACAGCTATTGCAGCGGGATTCTATTGATTTATACTGGACAAAACTGGTGCTTTTATCAAACAGTTTTGTGGCTACTCAGCAGTCTGTGTCAAGCCATAGGCAAAGATTTTCAGGAAGTTCCTGGCATCCAGTGAGACAGAGAAAACTGGTTATTATACCAGGCAAATCGCTCAAATCACTTAACAGCATGCCTGTCTCAGTCAGATGGAAAGCACATTCACATTATGCGGATTATACTGCAAGCCAGCACAGCAGAAAGATTAGGCCTCACAATTTTCCAGGTAGTGTTTAAAATCTTTTCCCCAGCTAAAGGATATAGCTGACAGTTCACACTCCAGAGTCAAGTTAATCTGTAACATTATCCACCCATTTTGCACTGAGCGGTCCCCAAAGCAGTTTGTAATATGCATATGAACTGAACCATTGTTGTGATCAAATTTTAAATACCCTTGTGAAATGGGAAAAAAGGAAAGATAAAATAAAACCCTGCTGCTCTGGTACAGAAGATTGACAGCAAAAGGAAAAGTACTGCTTCACTGAATGCATGGCTCTGGCTACAGTGGCTGCATTAAGTTGCTGGTGGGACTTCCAGTCTCTCCTCTAATGCATGGCTAATAGCTCAGCATTAACTCTGTAGAGCTGGGAGATGAAACTTTCCTATCTCAGAATATTTTGAAATTGCAGTGATGTGAAATTAGAGTGATAGTTATCATAAATTTGTTCTGGACAAGAATATTTGGACAATAAAGATCATGAATATAGTTTTGTGTGGTAGGTGTTTAACAGTAGCTCCCCACTGTACCAGCAAGAATGCAAAACAATAGCAATATACATTAAATTTTCTGAATTTGATGGCTTTTAAAATTATTTCTTGTCCTGGCAATCACACATCTGTTTGAAAGTGAAAGGAGAAAAAGAACACTAGGAAACAATTGCCATTACGCCAAAAGATAGAAAACAACACATCCGTGTTCGGTCTTCTGCTGGAATGATGCCCTCTCATAGAGTGGTTGACACCATAATTAATTATATCCATTTGTTTCATCGCAGTGAAATTCACTCCTGACTTTACTGTATACTCTGAGTTGATCCCATTTGTAAAACTATATAATTCACTTTAATAACCTGAACACCAGCAGTATGCCATGAGATTAGTAAAAGCATCTATACTTTATGACTATCTTGTTAAATTAAAGTGCTTTCTGTTAGTGCAGTCTCCACAGTACAGAGGTGAATTCAGAAAAAAAAAAAAAAGTGAAAAAAAAAGAAGAAAAAAGATCTATGGAATTTGTATTATTGCTGCTAATATGTTAGTTTCATCTCTGACCTCTTAGCAATTTGCTTTGTCTTATCTTTGCCTCTTGTATGGTTTATTCTTGCAAAAAGGGAAAGTTAGAATAAAATTATTTCTCTCTCCATTTCACATGATCTTGGAAAACACAAATATTTAATCCAGGTTTTCTCACAGAGAAACAGAAAAACCTAAGACATACTTCAGCCACCTTTTATAAGGCCTATATTATGAAAAAAATCTCTGTTATTTGACAGACTTGTATTTTAGGAGCATGTTCAAATAATCCTGCAATCCAAGAAGAAAAAAATAAAATATACTTTTGTAGAACCGACACTGGTTATTCAGTGTTGTAATGTTTTTATAGCTCTTTTTTTTCTTCCAGTGCTGTATTGGAAGAATTAAGACATTCAGCCATTGATCCTGCAAGCTACTTTTATAAGTATCACATAAAGAGTTAATAAACAACCAACCAACCACCACCACCAACAAACTCATTCCTGGAAAAAAGATGCAAGAAATGAGGTAGCTTCCCCCTACTATTGTACGATATTAAATTTATAAAAGATGGTGATATAAATGTATAATGAAAGTAACCAAAAATTTCAGTATGTGTTTGTTTTAACTGATAAATTGGAATGATGTATGAAATAAGTAATAAGAATTGTGTTTGATTCCAAACAAAATTCAAATTAAGTTTATAGTGCTATATTTCAAGAATACTATGAAGTCTTCATAATCATTAGAAAGAAGTATGAAAAAATAATGTTACCTCATTCTGCAAAATCAGCAACAAAACCATTAGTTTAGTAAAACGGTGGCATGAGTCTTAATTGATTTACACTTTATTGTGGAAGCCTTTTTTATGGAAATGTTCACGTATTTTATCTTGAAATAAATGTAATTATAAGTTCTGACACAAGTATTTCTTGCATAGCAATTGGTCACAAAGAGTAATTCATTAATATTCGATGAAGTGTTAATTTGTGCAGAGCCTAGAGCAATTGTAAACTTCATTTTGCCTTTAGATGGAAATTTGTTGCGATGCAATTATAACTATGTATAATTGTATTAATCAGTCCCAAAGTGTATTTGAGTTTGAAACATATATTCTTTTATTTTTGACCTACAGTGGACCAATACGAAACAGTAAATGTGTCAGAGAATGTGTTTTCTAGTATCCATAACATCCTGCTTAACAAATACATTAAGAAGCAATTTGGCTATTTTACGAAGACTTTGTTATCTTCATAATTTGTTACTTGGGTAATGAATTCAGCAGGATTTTCCTTTCTATTTCTATTAGAAATACAGAAAAAGGGAGCAGGAGAGAACTACAGGACATAAGTAAGATAATTTTGAGATAAATTTTCAGAGCAACATTTGTTCATTTTTTCCATCTTTACTGGACTATGAATGTAAAATGTATTTATTTGGTTTTAAACAGATAGGCTAATTCTTTTTGTTATGCACCTATACAGATGAAAATGAATGGAACTGTACATATGCAGTTGGCAACATCTACTTATATCAGAGTTAAATTTAACCTAACACACTTTATAAGTGGCAGTAAGCAAGTGAAACTCACAGTTGTGTGACAATATGGATTTCTTGACTTTTAATAGACAGTTCAGTGGGAAATACATGATGTAAAGGAACAGTAACCTAACATAAATCAAACATGATGCCCAAAATATTTCTTCTTCTAACAAGCTATTAATGACCTATATTGTATGACTATAAAATGTGAAAAAATAATGGAGAACATGCTGTATATTAAAGGTGCACAGAACATTTTCACTGCAGCTGTTACCAACCTTTTTCTCAGACTTTATAATCTTATTCTCCAATGTTGTTTCTGGATTGTGAATGGGAAATTAAGAGAGAGCAAAAGGTATATACGCACTGCAGAAATGCCCATATCACCAAAAACAATTTGGGAGATCAGCAAGAAGGGATACCTGCAGTTCTCAGCAGTTCTTCCTGGCAGATTACTACCTGCTGAGAAGAAGAAAAGCTTGTATCACTGTAGGAGGACATCATGGAAGTAGGTCAAATGCCCACAGGTGACTGACCAATATGGATATGTTAATGCATGGCTCTTGCTAATATATTTTCCTTCTGTTTGTTAGGGTTGTTATCCCCTCCTCCTCCTTTTTTTTTTTTTTTTTTTTTTTTTTTCATTTCATTTTTTTTCTTTTCTTCTTTTAAAGTGTCTTAATGTTGGTTCATTACAGCTTGCCAGCCATCTGTCATTTAGCAGAATGCTTTTGGTAGCAGACTACTTGCAGTATGTTGATCCCTGCTTGTTATTCAATCCAAGTGCTCTGTTACCTGACCTTTAGTAGTAAAAAAAAATTGCATACAGTATTTTTACATGAAAGGATTACCTAAAAAAGTCTTGTTTGAAAATGATGTTTCATGTTGGAGCAGTTAACTGGGCTGCCAGACTTGGCAAACTAAGAATAGTGTTTTTGAAGCCATAAAGAAATGTAATGATAGGTTCAAAGTTTATTTTCATGTAAAGATATCTAGCAAAGGAAATTTCATTCACAGAACTGTTACAAAATGTAGTTCCTTAGCAGCTTGTGAAGGTTTCAGCACTCAAGTTATGGTTAATAGGAGTAGCTCATTTAGAGAGAACTGATCAAAAGAAGGTAGGCTTTTTTACAACAATGGAAGAGTGATGGATTTATGTGCACTGGGGTGGTTAACAGACATGAGCTTTTGGTTTTCTTTGGAAAAAAAATTATCAATCAATCACACAAAGAAACAAAAAACATCAGAAAAACAATTACAACATAAATACAGATTAAAAACATATTTTCAGAGTCGAAGAATAAGGCTACAGTAAGTTTTCGCTGTTATCTGTCTTCAACCTTTTTGATTATGAATTCAAGATGGCAGAAGTGCTGCTCTGAGCCATTATTTTGAACATTCTAAGGTTTCTAGAATATTCTGTGTCTAGAATCTCATGTTGATTTAAGACATAGGCAAACTGATCTTCTCTGATCATAGCAGCACCAGCTGTTTAAGAGATCTCTTGCACAGATATAGCACCCAAATCTTAGTTTCTATCAATAAATGATATTGCATTAGACATCGGTTAAGCTAAGATATTGGTAGTCATTTTGCTTCACAGGATTTATCAGAAGAATTTCAGTTTTCTGTTTCATTTATCACTCAAGCTAGAGAATTCTGTTTTCTGCCAATTGGATTTGGATTTCCACTGCAGCAAAAGAAAAAAAAAGTCTTTTTACAGCTGACCTTTCAAACCAGTGTGTGTATGTGTGTGTGCGTGTGTGTGAGATAAATAAATAAATAAAGGATTAAGATAAAATAGAAGGGTCTCTGTGAACTCCAGAAGTTTCATCATATTAGCACTGTTTCCCATGTATCATGAAGATCTCTTCCTTAATCTTTTCCAGTGCTATTTCCTTACCTGTGAATTAATTACACAGTGTTTTTAAACAAAACTACTTTCACATCCTCTTCTCCTTTTCCCAGCCAAACAGTGTTGCTGTTGAGCAATAGGTTTTCCCAGTTTGCTTTCCAAGTGGGAGACGAGTTTGATTTGGCAAGGTTGCCAACAGCTAAAGCAAGCTGAGGGCATGGTTTAACTGACTGTTGCTAATTGAAGGGAGAAGACTAATGGCTACATGTAATATTTCCACAGTAATGAGAGCATCACTTTGACACTGCTGTGTTGCTCTGTGAGAGACTAAAATGTTTTACAGGGATGACAAGACAGTACCACTCTCAGCCCCCTCCACCCACACAGCCTAAATGTCATAATGTAGTGAACAAGCTGGCTTGGCTGAGGAATTCCAGGCTGCTGCTTTTCCAATTCAAAATGGGGAGAAAATTGGGCCTAGTGGAAAAACACTGGCCAGCTGCAGCTGAATGCCAGGAGCACTGCTTAACCAACATCTAATGAAAACTAGAAAAATGTCCCCATGCAGACCACAATAATTACAGAGTGATAGTGATGCCGTATTAATGTGATTGCATAAATTACTTTAGAAAATATGCTACATTGGTGACAGAGACATTGTTTCACAAGTAAACAACAAGCATGTCAAATTCACTGGGAACAGAGGAAGAAACCACACCAGTGGGTTTATTGTACATGCAACCCACAAGTGAAAGACTGGACAGTAGCCACAATATCCCATCAGAGAAATGAACACGTTTCTTTCAGAAAGCTGAAGGAACTCACTACAAGGTAGCAGGGGGAGAGAACCTATGCCCAGATTTATTATAAAATATTTTTTTCTGCATTCTACAGTATACTGTGGCTTAGAAATTCATTTTGTCAACATGAGCATGTTTACTGTTGCTTTCATTTCTCTAACTTGGCAGACAGGCAGTTCAGCTATGGAGAAATGTGGGACAGCAGCTGCATCTGTCTGACTGCTTTGTAAAAGGAAAGGAGACTTCATCTGAAATGTTATAGCCAATCTGGGCAGTCTCAGTGATCATTGTCCACCCTTACACATGTTGTGTTCTAAGAAAAGTAATGAAGAGGATAAGAAGGTGTGAGTGGCATATTATGATGCATGAGATCAGAAAAAGAGGAGGTTATGTTATTCCAGGTAATTTGGACAGGGTATTACATTTAGATACTTATCAGGAAGATAGCTAGCAGAAAATTTACCTATGTAATCTGTTCTCATTGTGTTCTTTAGACCTGACGACATTAAGCTTTTAACAACCAAAACATGATCATTAGAATCTGGGATTTTAACATGGAAATGTGTTTGTAGAGTTCATTTGGCCCTCCCTGGTTATAGAACTGATAAAGTGCTACTTCCAGGCCAAGGACAAATCATAGTGACATAAATGTTTCTTAATTAGTACCTTAACATCCAAGAATGTATAAAATAATGTTTATGTGGCAAAGGATTGGTGAGGTCTTTTTGTTTCTGAAAGAATATAGATGTCAGATCACACAACGGTACTTGCTTGGTATTTTCTCTTCCATTTGGTCCAGCTGCAAGACTTGGACCTGTCTCATATTTTAGGATTATATAGGTCCCCAGCTGAGGCAAACATTTGAGCATGCTTTAAATGCAATTCTAATTAAAATCCTTTTCTCCCTGCCTCTCTAACTTAAAGTCTGCTACTCTAAATTCCATTAGTTACTATACATTTTCTCACAGCAGTACTGAGATGTCACCTGTACATCAGAAACCTATCTCTCTTCAAATTTTAGTTCTGTATCTCTCTAATAAAATCTTGGCAACACTGGTTTGTAGATGGGATGTAATGTGGTCCATATTTATTTAGGTATTTGTTTATTTTAATGAGAAGGATTAATAAATTGTACTTTCTGCAAAAACAAACAACAACAACAACAACAAAACAAAACGGAAAAGCCTACTGTCTTTAAATTAAAACCCTATTTGTTCACTAATAGATAAATTAAGCCTGAATTTTCATAGAATATGGATTTATTAATAAACCATTTGGAAAATTATGTGATCAATAACTTCATCAATGAAAAGTAATTTAGGATTACTAATGATGTTACTCCTATCTCTTGAGATTAGAAGTAAGTCCTGTGGTATAGGTTTGGAAACAGTGCAAGGGCTGGTGTATATAAGCGTGCAGTTTTGTCTCAGTGTACAACAAGCAGATATTTTTTAGAAAATTATTTTCTGTAACACTTTAAAGAAGTGGTAGAAAGGTTTTGACAGAATATTTAGTATCAGAGAGAGTTACTGAATTCATGTAGAATCAGGTATTCACAGATTTAAGGTTACGGACACCTAGGATGAGACGGAAATGGTAGGATACCACTAGCTGTTCTTCAGCATAGATCTAAACCTTAATCCATAAAGATTGTTAGAGCCTCTGGAGAGGCTGGGTGATAGCGGTGACTGTTATCCTAAAAAACAGATGGTAAAGTGAGTGACACCTATAAATGTGCAGGCTGTGTTACTTCACTGACAAGATGCTAAACCCTTCTGGCACTAAAGTAAAAAGACAGGTGTTTTTGACACACAAAAAAAGTAGTATTGAAACTATGCCTCAAGCCATGTGGAGAGTCAGAGCCAATTTTTCAAGTAAAAGTAACTAAAAATCTAAATTGGGGAATACATGTAGAAGCGCGACAGCTTCAGACCTTTCCCATCGATAAATTTTTGACTAGTTCTAGTGCCTGTCTCATACCTGTAGAATTAGCTGATTGCCTTTGAAATAAAACTTCAATTTTTAAGGCTTGAATATATAGCTTTGCTCTGGAAATCTTTTTGCAGCTCATTTCCTAGTGAATGAAATGGCAAGCAGAATTTTTGAGCTACTTTTATTACATCCAGTTTGGTGGTAGAATTCTTCGATTACCTTTATGTCTGCCTTAAATATAGTATGAAGTTAATCAAGTACTTACATACCACATATTATAATTGCAATAAGCAATGTCAGGTTTAGAGATTCTTGTGGCCTATAGAGAAACCACAATGGGGTGAGAACTGATTTAATGAGTATACTTATTTTAAAATCTGTTATCACTTCAACAGATTACTTTGTTGAAAAGGTACTAAAGCTAATAGTGTTTAATCTACTTGCTTGAATGTAGTAGTATTTTTCAGAAACCAGTGAAAATAAAGCTTCAGTAATAGAGTAAATCCAGATGGTAAAATCTGCTATGCAATTATTTCTCTGAGATTTTTTTTTTTCTGCTTTCAAATTTAAAACACCTTTATATATTTATGGATGAAAGGAAGCAAGGAATCTGTTAAGCAATAAAAACTGTCTCAGATATTCACCAAAATAAAATCCACTGGAGACCATCTTATGAGGGAGCAAAAGAGAGAGAGAAAGAGAGAATTCAATAAAAAAATAAGTGGAAAAGTCTTCTCTTTCTTGCTGTGAAATCAACTGAATTGCATCCACTAGTTGCAAACTTTGTTTGCATTTGTATGGCAAGGCTTTTATGCATCCAGTAGTCTGTTACTTATTTTCAACAAGTACAGTGATCACTAGGGTCTTCTAAAACAATCAGTTTCAGAATATCGTTTTATACTTCACCCTTATCTGTTTGCTTCTTTTAGTCAGAGTAGTTCTCTTCTTGGCAAATAGTTTTCTTGTACATTTAGAGTTCTGGATAATTTATTATCACAGTCAAAAACTTGTGCTCAGCCACTATGTGTCATTGGTAGCCAGGACACTTTAGCAATGTGTTTTATTATGCTATGAGAATTAAATAAAAGTATGATTAGAGGGTACTGCTATTTAATTGGGAGGTACCAAACAACACACGGATGGTACATTGGTGACCATTTGCACATCAAAATAATTCAGAAGACATTTCTTTACAGTATTTCTCATATTGGCCATTCAATGTAGATATGATAGAAAAATGCCATTTAAAGAAAAAATATAGGTCCAAAAGCAGACAGCACAAGAGAAAGCATGACTCCATAGTCAGTCATCTGTTGGGAATACTAAAACTCAGAAGGAGGAAATTTTTTCAAGATTATTTCATAAAAATAATGGATAAAATCTTCGAGAGAATGGACTGGACTCAGGTACTTCCCCTCTCATGAGTTTGTGCTTGTTCTGTTAGTTTTTTTTTCTTTAATTACCATAAATTCTGCATTCATAGTTGTAAATGAGACTGGTTTCTATAGGAAGAGCAGAGAATTCCAGATATATTCCAGCCTGGTGATTGGGACATCAGTATAGATTGGGAGGACCAGATTTACTGTTTCGTGAGTAACTGTTATAAGCATGTAATTACTGCGCTAAAGCTATCCATAACCACCTCCATTTTCCAGTAGCCATATTTAAACAGCAAAAGTTGAATTTTTCTAGGGGTGCCTGTAACTTACTACATCACATCCACTGAAATCCAAGTGAATGCTTACATTAAGACACTGTTATTTTTACAATCAGAAGTTGAGATATGGCAAAAATAATCTGCTTTTGCTACCATTACTAATATCAATGAGTCTCTTCCTGATTAGATTTCACACCCTTTTCTTTCCTATTTCTGTACTTCTGTTACCCAGAATAATTTCTTTATTGTGTTTTGAAGCACCATATATTACCCAAATTCATCCCAGAATGTATGTTTTAATTAGGATTTGTTTGTTTTTCTTGCTTCTTCAAGGGCTGCATAATACATTGATATATTTGATAGATCACCTCCTTTTATCTCTCAAGCAGATGATTTATTTCCTAATAGCTCTCCAGTCAGTAAGGTTAAAACAAACAAACAAAACAACACAAACAAACAAACAAACAAACAAACCACTATAGTATTACTCATGAAAAAGTCATTTCCATCTCACGTCTGATAACTTTTGCTAACAACAGCTTGGAAAAAGAGACTTGTTTCTCATCCATCATCTCTTGTAAGCTGAAATGTGCATATGGATGTCTTTTGGGTTAGTATCAAACTTGAAGCATTCTGTTATCCTAGTTCTTTTTCACTAGTTGCAGATTTTTACCCATATTATCATTCATGTTATTCCAAGGCTAACTATAGGGAACTTCAGCTTTTCAAAATGTGAGTTTTTACTTTGACCTGAAAGAACAATAGAATACTTTTTGATCTGACTTCTGTACTTCACCCACTTTGACTTGGAATACCCAGCTCTCAGGGAACATGCTTGTTACCTGAGAGACTACAGGCTTCAGGTAAAATCAAGTCCTTCATTTATGTGAAAAGTCACATTGTCTATAGGACTACAGTTTTCTAAGACTTTAACTGAATATGTTGGCTTTAAAGTATGAAAATCTTTCTGGCTTGTGTCCTTCACAGAGCTGGCAGTGATGTGCAGAAGTAGCAGTCATTGAATCATGAAATAATTTATTCTGAAAGGGATCACTGAAGGTCCAATACCCAGCTCAAAACTGGACAGGGAAATGGTCATTGCCCTTTACAGGTTGGTTATGTTTTGCTAAAACAGTGCAGTATGCAGTCGGCATTGTTAGATCTCTTTTGGTTGAAGATGGCCCCCAGTGTACACTGTTGCATGGTTTCATTCCTCCAGTCCTCCAAGAGGAGGACTCCTGTGTTTGTCATTTGATGAACTTCTAAAGGTTTATGATGCCCATTTATCTCACCTGCTTAGCTCCCTCTGAATAGGAACCCTGCCTTCCAGAATGCAAAGTACATGCCTCCAGCTTCGTGTCATCTGTGCACTTGCAGAGGATGCATTCTGCCTCATGATCCAGGTCACTAAGAAAGACATCTGATGTAAAGGCAGCATTGCCACATTATCCATCCCTGAGGAGGACCACTAGTTGGCCTGTATACTTCTTGTCACAACTCTTTGAACCTGTCAGGCCAAGCAATTTTCCATCCACCTGAGAGGCTACTAATCAAAACCATATCTCACCAGTGTAAGGATACTAATGGTGACAGTGTCAAAAGCCTTGCTAGCGACAAGGGACACCTTTTCCACCAAGGCAGCCATCTCATCACAGATGCCAATCAGATTGGTCAGGAGTACTTTGCCATGAATAAATACATGTAGGTTATTTCCAGTCATCAAGAACTCCATCTTGAGTGTATAAAATAACAGAAGATTCTTACTTCTGGAAAAAACATCTATGTTAAACCTGAAACTACAGTTGAATGAAATGATACAGTTGAATCTGAGGATAGCCAAACATGTTAGGTGCTTGTATACTTCTGGAAGTGTGTGTTTTTCTCCAAAATCTAGTTAGGGAGATTAGCCAGGTAGTTTACAATAGGTGCTTAAGTTATGACATCTAAAATTAGGTGAAATAAATCATAAATTGGAATTAGATGTCACTAATGTATGTCATTTGATTGACTTCTGTCCTTCTACATTCTAGACATTAAAGGACATTTTCTAATGGTTCTGTAGGCAGCAGCAATAGAAGCAAGTTTATATAAGTTATTATTTGTATTAATTTTGTGAATTAATGACCAGCTACTATGGCAATAAGCAATATTGCAATAAGCAATAGATTGATTGTACTATATATTATATCTGACAAGTTAAATGCCTATTTGAGTTGGCCAAGCTTAAATTATTGAAGTTTGCAAAGTACACGTAATCTAACAGTGATATCTTTAACAATATATAATATCTCTAACAATGATAATATCTTTATATTATGAAGTATTTAATGAGATTTTAAATAATCTCCAGTGATGTGAACCTAGATTTTCTATCTTATTTGAGAGCCGGGACATTAACATTATACTCCTGTATCTGTCACCAGCACAACATCACCCTGCAAATTTCTTTTAAACAAAGTGGTAGACTCTCCTGGATGGGTGACAGTCTTGCATCCTAGTATGTGCTGATCTGCATGGTGTATAATTTGATATTTGATTTAATTTATGTGGATAAAATATATTCTCTTTAAATGTTGTGTGTTGAATCTGGTGTTGATGAGACTGTTATTCTACCTTTTGTACTCCTTAATGAAGTCATGAATTTTTATAAATTTATTTAATAATTTCATACTCATTACCCATTATAAATGATTTACAAATAAGTTTATGCTGAAATAAACCTCAGAAACTAAAAACTCTAATTGCATTACATTGAATTACTCTGTAGAGTAGTATGAAGCTATTACATATATTGACTAAAATGTTAACTTCCATTTATTTAAACAAAGGAATGACACTTGTGTGTCAATATTACCTGTCATGGAATGTAGACCCTGCCATGTGCACATAGATTATGTGGGCTTTATCTAGTTCAATATTTCACCAAGTGAATGTATGTATGGATGATATTCTTTCTTGTCATTTCTTGTTTATAAAGACAGGAGGGAATGTGTGATAGTCTGATGTGAATTTATGCATTACAAATGCTCTAGGATTTCCTTTTATTCTTTTTATTCTTTTATTTGAATCTTTCTTTTGAAAGAAAACATTTTTGCTTTAACAATGTTCATTGACTGTGAATGTCCAGGAACTTTAAAAACAAACAAAAATATTTTTGATTTTTACTTTGATTGTTAGAATAATGTAAATGAGTTTTATTCTAAGTATGTTTATTTTAAGTTTTTAGCCGTTTAATGTTGCTGTACTTTTTTCTGCCAGTTGAAAGTGTCTTATTTCAGAAAATATTTAGATATAGTTGAAGGTTATTCTTTGGTGAGAATCTCCCAGGTGCATTTCTTGAGCGTTGAAACAGTCTTCTAGTTTTCTGATCTCACTCACAGTTTTTTGTTTTTTTTTTTTTTTTTTCCCTGATGAACACCATAATCTAGCAATGGTCACCTCATATTACAAAAGTAATGCATTGGCCATATTTTAATATGACATTCTGTATTAATTATATGAGTCTTTAGAATATAATGCATATAAGAACCATGTCAGCCTCGTTTGCTGTCTTGTATTTGGAGTTCATGCTCAACTGATTATTCATAATGGTCCTTAAATCCTCGTGAATGTAATTACTTCCCCAGCTGCGTAAACATGATCTGCAAGGTTTTTTGTTCATTGTCCACCACCATCTCCATTCTCCCTTTATATTTTTTACATCTGGTCATATTACAATACATAGTTTGCTTGGTCCAGATTACAGTGTGATCCAAAATTCTTCCTAATCATTAACTTGTTTTATTTATTCACTACTCTCCTAATCCTTATGACATCTGCAGATTTCATCTCTAATTACTTTGTTCCATCCATTCATAAAAATCTTAAATTACAGTGCCAAGATTTGGTCCCTGAAGGATACTAGAAGTAAACCCACTTGAACACAATTCTCTGTTTACATTTTGACACTTAATAATCAACCATGTTTTATTTATTTATTTACTTATAATATTGAATTAATGTCTAGTTTCAGTAGTAAAATGCTGTGGAGAGTCAGATTTTTACTTTTATTTTTGAAATAGAAATCAAGGTCACATTACTATCATTTTTGTCATACAGTGATTAATTGTGTCAAATAGAATTGTATTAGTTTGATTGAATTTCTTTTTCATGAACCTATATTATCTTATTTCCTACTTGTGTTTGCCTTATTTTTTTGTATCTAAGTCCCTACAGATATGTATCACTTTGCTCAGAATCAGAATGAAGTTGACTTCTATGACCTTTTACATCATCTTCCGGAAAAACAATCAAAACACAAACAAACAAACAAACAAAAAAACACACAACAAAAAAAACCAGCACTTTTTATGGATTATGTTTCATCTGTGTCATCTTTGATTATTACATCATGCCAGTCACGCCATGATTCTTTTGAATTTAATGTCTGCTTCTAAAAGACATTTTCCCTTTGGTTCTAAGCTACATTTTAAGATGAGTACTACTGTCTTTCTTGGTCATTGTATCCTTTGGGATCTAGTAAAACTTTTTCTCCTTGTCTGAATCTGATCTTTTCAAAGATACTTACTGTCTATATGGTGTCACATAAGCACCTCTTTACATATTGTCATAGGTAATTTAATAATAGTAAAAACTGATGTGCTTATCTGGTTAGGTGTTATGTTCATCACAGACCTCTGTCTTTAACAAGACAAACCAGAGTTTTGGACAATAAACATCTCTTATTCATAGCACTGAAAGATCAGAGACCTTAACAAGAGCATAGTCTGAATAAAATATTCAGAACAAAGCTCTGCATTAAATTAAGGTGCAGCATCAAGTACAAATATTTCCTGATTCTCCCATACATGATTGTCCCAACTCAATATAGATTAAGAGATGGCAGAGGCACTTATGACATCTTATTTCTTCCCTGAATGGCCCCAAGCTTACCCCATTAAAGATGGAGAAAAGGTTAGTGCTCTTAGCATACAGATGGCATTGTCTTTGCAGCCCTCAGTTCTTGTGAACAGGAGCAAGAAAATGATCATGTAATGATCATGGTTATTCATGACCTCTTTTATTACTGTGTTATTTCCAAAATACAGTTTAGAACATTTGGCATCATAATAGTAAATTGGCATAGTACTTTGCGAGGTGATAAATTCTGTAACCTGTTCAGTCAAGTATGATAATTTAGTTTACTGTTTTAGGCATAAAATTTGTGAATTTAAAATAAAACTGCTCAAAACCATAATATCATTTAGTGTATATAAAACTATTTTTCTCCACTGATACCTGTAAGATTTTTTAACTGCTGCCTAGTGTGCCACTGAGCACAAGCTGCTGCTCTATTTATTCTGCCTTTGGTTGGTCAAAAATATTATGTCATGCTTTTGGCTGGTTTCAGTGGGTATTGTATCAGGTATAACAGTTGAGTTAGATATTTGCAAGATTGCATGTATTCCCAAGGGACAGAAAGCAGTTATCATAGCTAATGTGATATGTGTTTACCTTTTTGCCCTCTGCAAACCGTTTTCCACACACCAAGGACAAAATTTAAGTTCTGAACTAATAAGCCCTTAAGAGAGAGAGTCCCTGCTAATTATAATTTCCAGTGCTGCTTTTTTATTCCTTTGTAATCTCGGTAACCATTTTAACACCTTGTCAGGCATTCAGGAACTTCCATCTGTGCAGCCTAGTGCATTTGTGAAATAAACCCATCTGTACAGCTGATTAAAAATTGGATGTAGTCCATGTTTTGTCTTGATCCTGAAAGAAACAGTATTGCTGCAGCAGTTGTTAATGTAGGGTCTGAGTATAGAATGGAATGCACAAGGCTAATGGAGCAAAATAGCTTTTGGTGTTTTCATTTGTATTTAATAATTATTTAAAATAAAATCAGAACAAATTAAGTGTGACAAGCATGACCAATCAGAAAGGCTGCAGAGTTCAAGTCTGCAGAAACCTGAGATCTGAGAAGCATGAAGCAACTCTAGAACTGCTGTCATTTTAAACAAGGTGAATCCAGGAAGCTAGCAACTTCACATATACCCTTCTTACTCTTAGAGAAACATTCTTAAATTTATTTTTAGAGTGAATTTCTTTCATATGTGGTTTTTCTTGGTGTGGTAGGCAGTCTTCAGTAGCATGCATGTTTTTGGAGACATGGAAGAACAGATGCATAATTCTTCTATCTACAGACTGGGTCAGTAGAGTAACTGCCTCTGACTTCTTGATTTCCAAGTGCATTTAGTATTCAAAGATACAATCTCTCATATTTCCATTCATAATTGCTCTGCCACTGCTGGAGGTTTTATGAATGCAAAGCTGCATCTTCAAAAGGTTGCAGGCAACATCTTATCTTTCGAAAAACAAAAAAGAACAGCAAAAACTAACCAAGCCATATAAGTTACTAAAAAGTAAAGATGAAAATGTGTAGATAGCAAGTATATTATCTTTTCATAATTAGTCACATGGGTATATTGAAAAGAATAATGAAGAGGAAGAGAAGGTATGGGAAGAGCATAAGAGACAGGGTGAGAATCTTTGATTACCATACTAAAACAGGATATAAGTAACATATTAACATAGGATCTGTTATGTGGGTCTGCAAGTTAATGTTTATGCAAGCAAATAAATCTTCATGAGATGCCATATCACCATGGAAATGTACTAGGTCATACTAGATCACATTTTATTAGTGCAATGCCCAATTGTTCCTTAGCATTGCATGAATGTGGCTATGTTGCTTTTATTCCAAAGGTATTTCAGACATCGCTTGCTCAAGGATATGTCACATGGTCACTTGCATGGTATGGACATGCTTACTGGGGCTTTGTAAATAACAGGAGGTTCAATTTAGCAATAAAATATTATTCATTATTTGAAGTTCAATGTACTTCAAAATCCATTAATATTAGCACCATTACAGAATATCATGTGGTCTTCTACATGAAACAACACCTGAAACTTCCTGAGCTATGAGTTAGGTTTATTGCCCTTTATTTCAATACAAATACAGGACTGCTATCCATTCAATTATTTGGAAGCCCTTCAGAAGGACTTTCAAAGTCTGTAGACTGAAAGAATTTTTCTGAATTTACGGAACTGTAACTTAAAATGGAACATAACCTTAGGTTTTTACATGCAAAATATGGAGGTTTTAGATGCCTAAAGGTACCAACAATACTGCATAAACTGCCATAACTCACAAAATGGAGCAGCACTGTCTTTTATACTGCTAAAAGTATATATGATTTTCTTTTGCTTTTGTCAGGTGATTTACGGTAATCAACAGAAAACCAAGACCTTAATTATAAAGTAGGCATTGCTGATAATTATATTCAATAGCAGTGTCATATACTAAAAGTAAAAGTAAAAATAAAAATCCCGGAATATTGCTAGAAATGAAGGAAAATCCAGATTTCCAATGAAAGAATAGGATAGAAGGGATTTATTCATTGAACCAAGATAAAGAATTCTTTAAATATACAATTAATATTTGTATTAAAGTTATAATTGTTGTGGTTTAACCCGGCTGGCAGCTAAACACCACGCAGCCGTTCGCTCACCCTCCCCCCTCCCTCTCTGGGACAGGGGAGAGAAATGGAAAGTGAAGCCCGTGAGTTGAGATAAAGACAGTTTAATAAGACAGGAAAATAATAATAATAATAATAATAATAATAATAATAATAATAATAATAATAATACAATGATGATAATAGTACTACTACTAATAATATGTACAAACAAGTGATGCACAATGCAATTGCTCACCACCCGCTGACCGATGCCCAGCCTAACCGAGCAGTCCGGCCCCCTCCCCCAGCTAGCCACCCCTATATATTGTTTAGCATGACGTCAGATGGTATGGAATACCCCTTTGGCTAGTTTGGGTCACCTGTCCTGGGTCTGTCCCCTCCCAGCTCTTACTGCACCCCCAGCCTGCCTGTTGGCAGGACAGAGTGAAAGGCTGAGATGTCCTTGGCTTGGTATAAGCACTGCTCTGCAACAATTAAAACATCGGGGTGTTATCAGCACTCTTCTCATCCTAAGCCAAAACACAGCATTCCACCAGCTACTAGGAAGAAAATTAATTCTGTTCTAACTGAAACCAGGACAATAATAAATTCATATTTATATAAATTATATAAATATATAATTATAAATATATATATAGAAATAATATATAAATACATAAAATTTATATATATATATTTACATAATTTATATACATTTATATTTATAAATTTATATTTAAATTACATTTAGCTGTTTAAGGATGGAGAAAGGTACAATGTATTTATTTATTTATTTATTTTTATTGAAAAGTGAAAACATTTAATCCGAGGATGGGAAAAGACAACTGTAATTATACACTACAGAACTGCTGCCAACTGAGTATTGTTTTGTTAAATATGACTCCCTTTTGGTGATAATAACAATACGTCATTTGGTGGATTGTGAATTCCCTTAAGAAATTTATGATCCTGAAGCTGAACAAATCCCAAATGCTGGTGTCTGACTTAAACACAATAAATACAGCTGCTTCCTGTATAGGACATGTGTCACTAAAATATTTTTTAAATACTGTGTTTGGAATTTCGGTCTCATGTTTTCCAGTTACACTGGCTTGAGTGTATTTCATAGCAATTCATTTTAATATTTAGCAAAGTGCAAGTGAAAAGAATATTATTGATGATTTTTTTCCCCTCCCTGGTCCTTCCTCCCTCCCTGTTTCAAATACACTAGTCTACACAGTGCTGAGCCATCTGCTTCAGGTGTATCATCTTCAGCACCTAAAAAAGGTGCACAAAGTGAATATTTTGGGTGTAATCCAGTCATTATCATTATGTGAAGAGGGTTTCCTTAAAGTCAAGATACCTGACTGGTGACTCATATTCTGGTTTCTTTAATAGACTAATATACAGAGAGTTTTCTCATTCCATGTGGACCAATGACTAAAGGTGCTCCAGGGAAGTACTGTACTGAAGACAACAGAAAGAATTAATTTAAGCAATATTATACACAAATCCCCATTGCCTTTTCACACCAGAATGTTAATTCTAGGGATATGTGACCCCACTGGAGTTTGTGTCAGTATAAGATGGGATAATATAGAAGTGTAGCACAACTGAGGGAATAACTTTTAGGTTTGAATAATGCTGACTTCTATATGATAATGACAAATTCACCAGTGGTTTACATGGATGTAACATAGGATATCATTTGGCTTATGAATTGTATAATAAAGAGTTTGTCCCAGAGTTTTTACCTGACAATAACCATGGTAGTTTTATATACATACTAATTTATTCAGTGCAGTATCTAATCAAGCTGAAAGTAAAAAGGTTCCAAAGATCATGTTTGTAATCAAATAAATTTAAGGGGCTAAAATTTAACATTAATATTCACCTCCCCTGCCCCAACATATTTTCTAAGCAGACATCTTTTTCAGCCAAACTGTTTAAGCATCTGATCCAAAGTCATTAACATAACAGTATTTCAGCAAAAGTCATACTGAGAGCTATTGGTTTATTAGTGTCTGAATCCAGAAGGCATATAGAAATAGAATCAACTGACAATCTTCACTTCAGAAGTGATGCACTGATAAATGGTTTAACATTATATATATATATATATATATTTATTTGCCAGTGCTTTGAGAGATGATTGAAGATTATATTGTTAAGATTTCTCATATGTCTACTTTATGATGGTATGTTTATTTTTCACACCAAGTTACAAATTAAATGGCACTTATTAATGAGATGTTTATTGTTATCTTACTAAGTCATGGTGTTATACCAAATTTATCACACAATTTCATTGACTGAAACTGACATCTACAGTCATGTCAGTTAATGTATCTCTTGGTTCTACTAGGATGAGACTAGAGAAAATTTTTGAGCTAGAAAAAATCATGAACAAGAAAAGCTGTAAAGTATACCAATACAAAGAGCAAACTATAAGCATGGTTAAAGTCCAGAATAATTATCAGAGAACTGGAGGAATGAAGAAATCTGCCAGCCTGTAGGAGACAATGATGGGATGCCATTGGTCTGAACAATTTATTCCATTCGTGCTTCATGTTTGTCTTAAATTCATTTTGCTAGATCCAATCTAAATGCAGTAAAGGGAGGATACTGAGCTGTGGCTGCAGAGTAGAGGAAAATGGAGAGGAGCTGGGGGAAAACAGGCAGCAACCAAGGCACATCTAAGCAGCATCTCAAACAAAGAGCAGTGGATGAATTCCCTAAGATACTTGATAGCTGAGGTAACCATATCAGGCTTGTAGGATAGTTACTAGTCTTCAAAAAACTCATCATGTCTAAATGGATAACTACAGATTAATTATGCAGGTAGAGCCTGGCAGCTGGAGCTTGACAGTTTGACAAAGACTGTGACGAGATGAAATGAATGGAGAATCTTGGACTTTTCCCCCCCCCCCCCTCCCCCCCCCCCCTCATTTTAATCCAAGAACGGCTTGAGACCTCTTACAAATATTTTAATAAATTGAACACATAGCCACAGGACACAGCATGCATATTTAGAGTAGAAACCTGTAACACATTTAAAACACATATCTCAAGAACATGCTTCAAACTTTTCTAAGTTTTTAGCAGTGATTAATTACAGACATAATTCTCTGGATTCCTATGGAACATATAATAAGTTATAATAAGAATTTATTTCTTCTGCAGATGTTTTCCTACCACAAAAGTGAGTGATTAAAGCAAGAACCTTTACCATCTTTTGTGTTGTATTAGTAAAGCTTTCCTGCTGTGATTTCCAAGTTGACTGATGGACACAAAATTAATCAGCTGGATACCAAAGTTTCCATGACACCTGTATTACAGTATTAAATTGTTTCTGTTTCAAATGGCTTAGCTGAAGTTAGCCCTTGGAGCAATTCTGAGAAGCAGTTATTCTCACAAGCAGTGGCTTGCTAGGTCCTCAGATTCTTTTTTTTTTTTTTTTTTTTTTTAATTTATCATAGTATTCTCAGGGTAGATTTCTTTTGAAAGACATGGTTTGACAGTAGAAACTATCATGATGTATGTATGTGTTAGAATAACAGCTCATTTAAACTGTAATCACAGAGGGTGAAACTGTATTTGAACTACTAATGTACAGAGTAGCTACATGTGGTTTATAGGTCAAAGTATAATAGTGTGAGCATTTTTTGATTGGTACAAATTGTAACCACTGTTGTCAATTTGGCTCCAAGAATCCCACGCACTTGGGGGAAAAATAATGTGTTTTTTAACGATGCCAAAGTACTTCAGGATATTGCTTCACCAAATATTAATTCTTCTGTGCAAGTTCCACTTTCCTTTTAGTGCTGCCCCCAATTAAAGCTTTAAGCACTTAACCTGTAGTTGTGAAAAAAGCATTTATGATGGGTGTAATCTTACTCCCAGAGGTCTAATTATCTCAGTTGGTTCCCAATTAATCCATGAAGTTGTTAGGTCTTCCTTTTAATTAGATCTGTTCTTCTTGAAGAACAGTTTTATTTTTCATATTTCACTTTATTATTTCCTTCACTGGAACCCTGCAGGGTGGGAATACTACTTTGAAATGTTCTTATTTGTTTGATTGCTGGTTGATGCTTAATGAAGATGATATTCTTTACCCACAGCTTGCATTAAAGTTCAGTTTGGAAATTGGAATACAAGCCCTTTAAGCATGGAAATTAAATGTAAATATAAATATGTACTGAATGAGAGAGTGCATACTTGCTTTATTCTAAAGCAATTATTCAAAGTTTTTTGTTCTATTTTTTTCTTCTTTTTTTTTAATGTTAAGGCCTAATCTCACAAAAATTGAAATCGAGGTAATTCTGTACACATTCTGCATTAACATTTTATTAAAAAATATTAATGCATATATTTAAGAGATGTCATAAAGGAATACATAAATGAGAAAGTTGGATGTATAGTCATATTTACCTCCTCATTTTCACCTGTGAAAAAATCCTCTTTTCATATAACAGAGATCTGCAGTCAGGAAGAGAAGCTTTATTAATCAATCACAAAAACACCCAGCAAGTGAAATATTATCCAAAGATTGTTGGAATTTCAATTATTCCTCCATTTGTGCTTCAACTCTGCATGTCTGTTTCGTCTATTGTGTCTCAGTGATATTCCCTTGCTGTATTCCATCAAAAATCAGTTTACCCACTGGAACAGTGACGCACTTCTAGAAAAAAAAGTGATCAGCTGTGGCATTCTTAACTATTGAATTTAGCCAGACAAGGTATAAAAATCTATTTGATGCTTATATTTTCACTGACTTAAATGGTTTGTTCCCACCATGTTGTGTAAGTTCTTCCTTCCCTTCCCTTCCCTTCCCTTCCCTTCCCTTCCCTTCCCTTCCCTTCCCTTCCCTTCCCTTCCCTTCCCTTCCCTTCCCTTCCCTTCCCTTCCCTTCCCTTCCCTTCCCTTCCCTTCCCTTCCCTTCCCTTCCCTTCCCTTCCCTTCCCTTCCCTTCCCTGCCCTGCCCTGCCCTGCCCTGCCCTGCCCTGCCCTGCCCTGCCCTGCCCTGCCCTGCCCTGCCCCGCCCCTGCCCCTTCTCTTTCTCCTTTTTTTCCTCTACCAGATTGGTAATTGCTTATTTTTGCATTAGTTTTACAGATAGTTAAATAACTGTCCATTAAGAATTCGCTATTAAGAATTACCTCATAATCAATTCAAGATCGGGAATTGTATAAACCAGGTTTAGTGTTCCTTATGTGTAATTAGTAAATTTCATTGATGTAAGACAAATAAATCAAGCAAATTTCATTCGGTAAGACAAGAATGAAAATAATAACCAAAATAAAAACATTATTATTTTTCATAGATTACATTTATGTCTACAAAAACATGCATTTTGAGTAAATTACGTAGGCTATATAAGCTGGAATGGGAATTACAACTAAAGTACAAAACCTATATATAGGCTAGAATGGAAATAATTGTTTTAGAGAGAAGAGGCTCTAATATATTTTCTACAGTAATCGGTGGCAGCAGTATAGTGCAGCATTGAAGTAATCTCTCTCTCTTTTTTTTTTTTCTTCTTTTAGGAAAAGAAAATAAAAATACTGGATTACTTTGTGCCTGTTTATTAAAAGGTCTTTTTGTCTTTTTGCAGACTCTGCAATTAATGTGAACTTTTATTTACTAAGGGAATATTTTTCAATAAACATTTGAAATTTAAAAATACAATGTTTGAGGCCAGGTGGAACTGTGGAGAAAATTGGATGTTGTTGTAGCTATATTTTTAGGAAGAAAAGTGTGATATCACACTGCATTGCTGAGAAATGTTATCTAAATGTGTAAGTGGAAATGGCAGTGAAATGTCTCAATATTTTTTCTTGAAGTTATTTACATTTTCTAGCAACTGAATATTTAAATGTGTAACCATGCTCACTATCTTAACATCAGGTGTTGTTTTAATTATAGTTAGTGTATGCAACATAGACAGATAAATATTCTGGAGAGAATAAAGGAAGCAGACAACTAAAGTTATAATGTATATATATGTTCTATGACCTTGCTCAAGCCTAACCCGCAGTTTATTGACATCACAGGGTGACCTACCATAATTGTTAACTTTCACCATGTTATCGTGATCACAGGTAAACATGCTAGCAATGATGGAGGTGTGTTTAGCTGGTGTTATTGATGTACAAGGCAGGTGGCACAGGGCTAAAAATAAGACCAGCTGCTCCACTTCCTGTCTTCATTAGAAATAATACTTTTACTGACAACTATGTAATAGAAAATATAATATCAACAAAAAAAAGAAAGACTTAGTTTGAAAACATGTTGGAGTTTACTAAGACAAATCATCAGATTCTGATCCATTCAAGCCAGAATATAAAACTTGCCAGTAGATGGCATGACCCTGTCCCTCACTTATCAGTGCTTCTTCAAGTAAATGAAAAGAGAAATCAAGTTCAGGCCCAGAGTGGTGATCCATGAAAGTTAAGTACACTTCAGGGACATTGTGATAAAGCTGAGGTTGCAGCTGTTTGCAGGTAGATTAAAAGGGAATGCAGAAAATAATAATTTTATTGTGGCTGAAAGAATTTATATAAATGCTTCAGAAAAAATAATAGATATTTGAAAATATTTTTGGTGTAGATTACTTTCATTGTGTGTGAAATTTTTAGTTGATTTTTATTAAAGGGGTTACTAATTGTGAAATCTAACCTCTGAAATTGCTCTGATAGACCTTTGTTTATTATGCAGTAATTAGAAAGGCTCCATTAGCATCTATGCTCTGAACTTTTCAGTGTAGTTCAGGACACATGGTAGTATAGCCAATTAAAACAAAAACATTTAAGTGGGTAAGAAAACTATTAAAGCCAATTCATTAGACCTGCATATTTTGGGGTCAGTGGTACAGAACATGCACATCAAAGCAGAAAAAGCTTGAGTTGCTAATATGCCCCAAAGCACTGAAGTGAGCAGCATTGCAGATTGTGAATTTGAGAGGTAGGGCAGCCTTAGGGTACTGATTACATTGATGAGGATATGGTAATGACTTAAGCAGCTGTCAGGAGTTACAGAGACCAAAATCCACAAGGATGTGTGGCTAAGTAACAGATGCCTTTAAAACTGTCTGTTTTGCTACTGTTCAGTAACCTACAGCAAAACTTTAATGAGGTGACCTCCACAGCACTTTGTACGTAGTCTGAGTTTTCATTTTTCAAAAACCATTTTTCTTGCAGCAGTGGATGAGCTCAAACAGAGCCAAATTTAAGAGTTATCAATACAAGCACCAGATCAAAGAGCAGAAACAGAGGGGAAGAAGGTGATTTGTAAGAACACTGAATAGTAAATTATTTCAGTCAATACAGGTCCTTTTATTTCAGTCAATACAGGCTCTATACAAATCCAACAGAGATGAGATACCAATGATACTAGAATACTCTTTAAGGATACTCTTTAAGGACAGTGCTACACTGGAGAGATAAGATCAGTTTGCTGTAATGCCCAATCATATTCCAAATACTTTCAACAATCTAACCAAAGCCTGTAGACAAAGAATCAGAGATAGAAATAGATTCATCAACAGGATGAAAGAACCTAGTGAGTGAAAGCAGAATTTGTTTTTGGACAAACTTGTTTTCTCTCACAAAAGTTAGCAATCTTAAAGTTAGGTGCTAGGTCAAAACTCGTAATCCCAGGTCATTTCTATGGACAGTATGGAAAAAACAGTCTCAAGAGAGTGAATCAAGAGAGTGTCCAGGGCATCTAATTTATGTTGTGGAAATTGTTCTTTGGAGGATCTTTCTCTTTTATCTTTAGAGGTGAATTGAACGATTAGATTAGATGTATAACTTGTGTAAGGCTAAAATAACAGGCAGTGGAAGAAGGGTTAAATAATAATATGCCTGTGACAAATTATCAAGTTAGTGCCACTGTATAACTATGTATCCATTTCCTATCAATTTTCCTATATTCATTTATTACTGCACTTGCAGATCACTTATTAAGTATATGAAGTTGATTGTCTTCTTTTTTCCCCATGCTGTAATTCCACCAATGTTCCACCAATAAAACTGAATTTTGCTACTTGGCCAGTATTGTCAGTAGCGGGGTGCAAAATAGTATTGGTCTCAGGGGGACAGTGGTGAATCACTGACACCTGACCTCAGTTAAGCTTATATAAAGTGCTGAAAAGTCCTCATACTGACTTTAATAATTCTTCAGGGATTGCTGTCCTTTCCTTCTGCAGCTCATACAGAGCTTTTCACATGCAGCTCAGTGATCTTGTCGACAGTGAGCACAGAAGTGAATATAGTTGAGAACCAATCAGCAGTGTGATTAATCACTGTTAACATAAGAGCAGGGTACTGCCGACTGTTGGCATGCACTGTTTGATATGAATGCATTTATCTGGGGAGGTGGAAGTCTTTCTTTATTCCGACTGAAGCAACCCTGCTGCTTCCAACAGCTGCTGAAATCAGGCACGTTTCAGTGCTATTAATTCAACATAGGAAATTGCTATCATTTTGCTGAGGTGATGGACACATGTCATTCTTGCTTGTCTGAATTCTAAAGTCAAATTACACTTGAAGACCCTTATGCTTTCAGTTAGTTAAGATTTCACTAGGTAAATGGGTTGGTCCTGGTCAAAGTTCAGTGCTATTTTTTTCACTTTGCAAATGAGGCAGGAGGTTTCCAAACTAGTGAGACTCAAGAGTAAACTAAACAGTGCAAACTCCTTTATACCATTTGTAAACAGCTCTCTAAGCTGATATTATGTATGATAAAAATCAAGGATTTTCATATTATTCTAGCATCTCAAAATTACACTACCTTTTCCCTGCTGTTTTTATCAGAATATTATTATTATTTTTTCTTGCTTTGGTCCCCAGTGAAGATGATCGCTTGTTACTTTCTTTTGATGTCTGCCAGATGCTGAATAACCACTTGATGATATGAATATTATGGGACCAAGTCTTTTCCTTTTCACAAAGACTTGGACTTTCAATTGACAAGGCAAACATTAAATCTAAGCTAATGTATTTACTCTAGACTCCTGTCTACCACGCTGGTGTATGAGCATCTTCTAGCTGAAAAATAGCACTCTCCTTGTTTGAGATAATTAGAAAGCTTACCATGCTCCATGCTCACAAAAGGTTTATATTGCTTGTGGAAAGACCCTCCCCCCCGCCCCGGGTTAATTTTTTAAGATACAGGTTTTCAGTATTACGTTCCATTTGTATATTCGTAGGACAATATTTCTGAAGAACTTAATCTTGTATTATTTGTAGAATTTTATTAAATAAAGATCATCAAGCTTTACATTTCCAAGTTCTGACAACCTGTCTCATAACCTGTCTCAAGTGGCATTTTGGACTCGTACCTAACATTATAATGAGTGTACCTTGCACAAGAAACTATGAAGACATTATGTGGTTTTGTTTTATTTTGCTTTATTGTTGTCATGAAACACTGAGTTAAAGTAAAATAATAGTTATTATGAAAATGTATAAAAATATATATCTCAAAATGATGGGTCTTTAAATTGTTATATTTTATCACTATTCTGACATGATTTTGTGTAGCAGCAAGATTTGGAACCCTTTGGTTACTAAATAATTAGAAGCAATAAGGCTTTGTTTATTTATTTATTTGTTTGTTATTGTTTTACTTATTAAAAAAAAAAAAAGAAAAAAGATGCTGTCAATTTAAGTTGTCATATAGCTGACATCTGTGCTTTTATCTAAGTAGGGTATATTGCCAAGGTGATGATTTTGTTTGCATTCTCAGAGGAATTGTTTGCATTCTCAGGTTAGGTGCAACACATTGTTCTGCCTTTCTTTTTTTTGATAGCATGGAGCAAATGGCATACAGATATTTATACTTCTCGTTTAACATTTCAACTCATGGAGTCAATCACATGTTATTGGTGACATGATCAGTACAGAATCCATGAAATTTTGACTCTTTCAGGTGGATGATGCCTGCTTAAACAGTTACATGTAGTAGAGTGACAGTGAACTGTTTATGCAGACAAGTAGGATTGGGAAAGCATTATAGAAATTAAAATATTGCTTTAATGACATGCTTAAAAGAGCAAGTTAAACCTTGCTATTATAAATATCCCCAATTAGAAAAGTGAATGAAAATATTTAGCAATGTGTATCTAAATTTTATATATATATGTTTTGCCTCCAATATATAATTACCTCTAATATTTTTCATTGCTAGTATTTCTTGCATGTCCTATTTCTGTTTATGGCCATTTAAGGTTTTTTGTTAACCGATTTAGCAGTTTAATAACAGTACATAAAATGAAACATTAATGTAGTATTTGGTGAATAAAATAGAATATCTGCTTGAATTTTGATTGACAGACCATTATATGAAAAAAAAAAAAAAAGTCTTAATCAATAAATTCCAAGCCATTTGTCTAGCATGAGTAAAGATAGACTTTCACTATTGCTTAGAACACCAGCCAGATGGAGACTAGTAAGTACCTTATAAACAAAAACATGACAATAATGGAATGTTGGCCTATTAACATGAAAACTTGAGGATACTCCTTCCATGCACTGCTTAAATAAACTGTTTCAGAAAATGAAGACCATAAATAGTAATTATTTTTTGCATTACTAGCAAAATCCAGAGCATCAGCAACCAATACCAAAAAAGGACCACTTAAAGAAAGCTTTTCATGTTATAAGGGCAAGTGTGTGTCATATGAGATAAAACAGGTATTTTCATAAAACCTGTGCTGTAATGTGAATATTTTAAACTCTGCTTAGAAGTGCTTAATTTAGATGGCAAAAACAAAATTACGTGTCTAGGATAGCATTTTCATGATTAGGAAGCTAGATATTCCTTTTAAAGGAAACCTTGAGCCTTGGTTTCCTAAATTCTGTCATAATGTATGACTGAGTTCAAAATGACATGAATCTCCCTGTTTCTGATTTTCCTTGAAGAATCTGCAGACTTAATTATCAAGCCAGATTATAGAACAGTACATGGCATTTTGGACAGCAGATGAGCTTTGGCTGAAGTGTGAATTGAGTCCTCATCTAACATTACATTACAAGAATATCATCTAACATATGGTAGAAAATTAGAATCCCAAACCTGAGTGTAGTTTTCAACTGGTTTAGTTTTACTAGCTTTTGAAGATGTATTTCTTGTGCCTTAAGTTTCAAAATTATATTCCAATAGGAGCTATTCAGTATCTCTAACACCCATTGTTTAATGTAAAAATCTACATGACAGAATCATAGAATGGTTTGGGTTGGAGGGAACCTTAAAGATCATCTTATTACAAACCCCCTGCCATGGGCACCTTCCACTAGACCAGGTTGCTCAAAGCCCCAGCCAGTCTGACCTTGAACACTTCCAGGGATGGGGCATCCCCAGCTTCTCTGGCAACGTGTTCCAGTGTCGCACCACCCTCTGAGTGAATTTCTTCCTTATATCTAATCTAATTCTAACCTCTTTTAGTTTAAAGCCATTACTCCTTGTCGTATCACTACATTCCTGATAAAGAGCTCCTCTTCTTTATTGTACCTACCTGAACAATCCCATCTCCCTCAGCTTGTCTTCATATGAGACATGCTCCAGTCCTTTGATTGTTGTTGTGGCCTTCCTCTGGATTCATTCTAATAGCTCTATGTCCTTCTGGGGATCCTAGAGGTGAACACAATACTCCAGGTGGGGGTCTCACAAGAGCAGATGGAGGGGCAGAATCATCTCCCTCAACCTGCTGGCTATGCTGCTTTTAATGCAGCCCAGGACATGGTTGGCTTTCTGGGCTGCAAGCACACAATGCCAGCTCATGTTGAGCTTCTCATTAACCAGCTCCCTGCTCCTTCTCCTCAAGGCTGTTCTCAATCCGTTCTCTGCACAGCCTGTATTTGTGGTTGGGATTGCCCTGACCTAGATGCAGGACCTGGCACCTTGCCTTGTTGGACTTCAAAAGGTTTGCACAGGTCCACTTCTCAAGTTTATCAAGGTCCCTCAGAATGGCATCCCTTCCTTCCAGTGTGTCACATCTGAATTTTAAAGAAAACTGAAAATGCTTGCTACCTGATCTAGAAAAGTGTCCTATCTTCTAATTTTGTTGGGGAATTTCAAATTACAGCAGGGACATCCTATTTCTAATTGAGTATATATATTCCCAAATAATCTCATATACAGTTATTAGAGAAGGGCTAGTATTTATTTTTCTGTTTTGTTTGTTTCTTATCAAGGAAGTCTTTTGAAAGCAGTAGTCTTAGTTAGGTACGTTTTCCTACTGCTTTGGGTGTTCTTCCTGATAATTTTTAATCTTTGTATGGTGACTTAAAAATTATTTGCATGCTTGAAGTCAACTCAACCATTTCTCATTCTCCATTACATATTCTTAATGTGCATGTTAAAGAGATGAAGCTTGGAATATTATTAAAATACCTCTTCTAAAGCTATTACTTTATTTGGCATTGACTTGACAAATATTACCTCCTGACATCTAGAAGTTTGTCAATAATACTTTGTGTGCTAGAACATACAACATGCTTAAGAACTGCAACTATTTAATGATGCTTCATTAATTTCAATGGAATGCTGGGAGGCATATTTTCAAAATGCCATACTGTTATCACTGTTCTGGGAATACATCATGTTTTGCAACAATTACAATATCCATTGGGCAATAAATCGGTTAGTTATATTCCTCTAGGCCCAGAAAATGAGCTAAATCGCTGTTTCAGAAACAACTTTTCCCAAGCTCATTTAAAATCAGAATTGGAAAGGAAACATTAGTACAGGATTAAATTGAAAGGCCAAGTGAGGTATATATAGGTACAACAGAAAGGCAACATGGGGACTGTGAACAGGATTCCTTCTGTCATAGTACACAACTAAAGATAATGAGAATGCCAAAAATATGCTGTAAATAACCTATAGCTACATATAGAAAATAGTAATAAGAAAATAAAATATGTATTTATGTTCACTGCATTTTAAGCAAGACAATGGCTTTGCAGTTTTCTTCCAGACATGGTGGTAGGAAAAAAAAAAAAAAAAAAGAAAAAAGAAAAAAAAAAAGAACAAAATGCCAAGCATCCTTTTAACGCCTGATGTGACTCTGTCCATACTAAGTCCATTCTAAGTTTGTATCCATTTACAGGTTTTGATCCCTTAAATACTGTAATGTCCTGAAAAAAAAAATATATATATAAAAAAAAATATATATATATATATAAAAAAATAATTGAGTACCAAGGAATATCTCATAGAGGAATCATTCCTTCAATATTCATACACATACACATGTGTGTATGTATTTATTACGTATTTTTTCATGCATATATCATTCTATATGGGCATTATTATTTCTCCCCAGACATTGGGTCCTACACCTGGGGCACAACAACCCCAAGCAGCACTACAGGCTGAGTGGTTAGAAAGCTGCCTGGCGGAGAAGGACCTGGGAGTATTGGTAGTTGGCTGAATATGAGCCAGCAGTGTGCTCAGGTGGCCAAGAAGGCCAACAGCATCCTGGCTTGCATAAGAAGCAGCGTGGCCAGCAGGATTAGGGAAGTGATTGTCCCCCTGCACTCAGCTCTGGTGAGGCCGCACCTCAAGGACTGTGTTCAGTTTTGGGCCCCTCACTACAAGAAGAACATGGAGGTGCTCGAGAGAATCCAGAGAAGGGCAACGAAGCTGGTGAGGGGTCTGGAGAACAAGTCTTAGAGGAGTGGCTGAGGGAGCGGGGATTGTTCAGCCTGGAGAAGAGAAGGCTCAGGGGTGACCCTATTGCTCTCTACAGATACCTTAAAGGAGGCTGTAGTGAGGTGGGGGTTGGTCTATTCTCCCACATGCCTGGTGACAGGATGAGGGGGAACGGGCTAAAGTTGTGTCAGGGGAGGTTTAGGTTGGATATTAGGAAGAACTTCTTTACTGAAAGGGTTGTGAGGCATTGGAATGGGCTGCCCAGGGAAGTGGTGGAGTCACCATCCCTGGAGGTCTTTAAAAGACGTTTAGATGTAGAGTTTAGTGATATGGTTTAGTGGAGGACTGGTTAGTGTTAGGTCAGAGGTTGGACTAGGTAATCTGGGAGGTCTCTTCCAACCTAGACAATTCTGTGATTCTGTGATTCCTTTAACTCTGATTCATGTAAAATGAAACAGCACAATTGTCAAGTAGTTAAAAAAGAGGAAAAAATTAATTTACATTGGAAATATTGTAAACTTGTCATAATCTTTAATAAGAAATATATTAAATATATTATGCTGTAATGTATCATGAGACTGCTTTGAATGTATGGTGCTTTGAACTGTTGAGTCTTTATTCTATAAGGGATATGTGTGCCTGTGCGCATGTGTATGTAAAGATACATATGCATATATTTTTGTATACAGATATATATATGCATGTATATACTTATATATATGTATATATAAAAATATATATTATATATATATACGTATACATCTATATCTATGGATATATAATATAATCATATGTAGAGACATGTAGATAGGTTTATATGGATATATACATACATATCGATAACTATCTATCTATCTGTATCTTGCCTAAGTTCATTAAGATGGCCATCTTCTTTAGGAAGTCATACATTAAACACATGCTTGTGCGCTCACACACAAATAGGGAAAATTCTTAACTTTTTTTTAAACTAATGATATGGAGACTTGTTAAGTACTTTAAGATCTTGCGGGCAAGGGAATTATATATATTGTGCAGGAAATATATCAGGTACTTTCTTTACCTTTTATTGTTACATAAATGGAAACCTCTGAAATTATAGAAGTTTCAGAGCTGTAAAACAGATATATACAGAATTGTACATTATATTTAAAATAGAGAAAAATTCTGAAGCATAGGAAACTGAAAATCATATAGATAAAGTATCATATAAAGCATATTTCCAGTCAGTAGGCTGACTTTGGAGATTGGGAAATGCAAAAATATTGATGATTTTCTGCAGTTCTGGAGACTGAGAAAACTGCAAAGTTTTCTTCTAAAATAAGAAACAACAACATATTTGTGATGAACAGAAATGTTGACATTTCATTGTCTAGTTGGACTGAAGTAAACTGTGAACATGATGGAATCTCCAAAGTGTGTGCTTCATAATTTACTGTATTTACTGACACAGTGAGAAATACATTTTATTTATATTTGTCTATTTAATTCTTGGATAGAAGTAATTAATATCGTTAATTAATATGGGGTGGTTGATACCAAAGAAGGAAGAGATGCTATTCAAAAGGACCTGGACAGGCTGGAGAAGTGGGACCATGTGAACCAAATGAGGTTCAACAAGTCCATGTGCAAGGCGCAGGGCAAGGTCAGGTTGCCTTGACTCAAGGGCAAGACCAGACAAGAGTATGGTCTGGGAGAAGAACTTATTGAGAGCAGCCCTGTGGAGAAGGACTTGGGGGTTCTGGTAGATGAAAGGCTTGATGTGAGCCAGCAGTGCACACTTGCAGCCCAGAAGGCCAACTGCATCCTGGGCAGCATCAACACAGGTGTGACCAGCAGGTCGAGGGAGGTTATTGTCCCCCTCTACTCTGTCCTTGTAAGGCCCCCACCTGGAGTACAGCATCCAGGTTTGGAGCCCCCAGCACAAGAAAGATGTGGACCTGTTAGAGTGAGTCTAGAAGAGGGCCACAAAGATGATTAGAGGGCTGGAGCACCTCTCCTACGAAGACAGGCTGAGAGAGCTCACAATGTTCAGCCTAGAGGAGAGAAGGCTGTGGGGATACCTCATTGTGGCCTTTTAGTACTTAAAGGGGTCTTATAAAAAAGATGGAGAAGGGCTCTTTACTCATGTAGATAAGGACAGGGGGAAATGGTCTTAAACTAAAAGAAGATTTATTTAGACTAGACATTAGGAGAAAATTCTTCACTGTAAGGGTAGTGAGGCACTGGCACAAGTTACCAAGAGAAACTGTGGATGCCCCATCCCTGGAGGTGTTCAAGGCCAGGCTGGGTGGGGCCATGGCCAACCTTAATTAGTGGGTGGTATCCTTGCCTATGGCAGTGGGGTTGGAATAAGATGATCTTTAAGGTCCCTTCCAACCTAAGCCATTCTATGATTCTATTAATATATTTCCATGAGCCCTTTGCATCTGTGAAGATGCATGTTCCAGAGCTAAGAAGTAGTTCGCAGAGTTATTCATATGGGTATGTCAGAACTGCGGTCAAAGGGACAACTCCTGTAGACATACTCAACCAAACTGTCAATTCATTCAGCACTGGATGTGAGAAGAGCTGCAGAACCTTGCAAAATACTTGCTTATGCTAGATTCCCTGTTACCACCGTATGTGAGCTAGCTAGGTATAATTGGCAAAGCACAGCTGTGCAAGCTGCAGTGCACATGCAGTCCCATGTATATAGCTCCTGCAAACTGCAATGACGCCTTTCGTTGAAGAATACATGTCTCCCCAGAATTGCCTCAGGGTCAACCATGCAAAAGGTGTCATAATATGAGGACCATCAGTGAATAATTAAAAATCTTTCCTTGAGAAAGAACCCGTATTTATGTATGCATGTAACATATGACGCTGCAAATTATGATTGTACTGCCAGAGAATTTCCAGTGATGGCAGTATTAACATGAATGAAACTCAAAATGTTAATTTGTAAAACTGGAGTTATTAAAAATCTAATTCATACATTTAAATGTTTAAATGTGTTCATACATGCATATGTGTAAATATGTATACATCAAAAACAAAAACAAAAACCAAAACCCACCAACACACATCATAAAAAATTACATAGATTTTTTTTTCCCTTCTTCTTTGTTGTCTTTCTTTTTCTTCAGGTGAAATTGATTTGTAATCTCAAATTAGCCTACCCAGTAAGTATTCAAAGTATGTATATATGTGAAGATATATATATATATATATATATATGCATACACACACACACACACACACACACCTCTGTGTTCCAGGATTCTCTATCTGTTAATTTCAAAAATCACAAAATATTTTTGTGTTTTTAAGAAAGGGAATACACTGGAACCTCCGACTAATTGTTGTAACTTCAGTAAATAACAGTGTTGCTGTTGTACCATAATTAACATGATCAAGACCTGGGTCCTCGTAGGCTGCAATACATCAGTCTGCAATAATAACCTGGATTGTTTGTGCTACAGGTAGACATGTATTTTCTTTTTTTAAGTCTAACCTTTAAGGGAAATGCTGACCATTTTATTTGATTTCTGGTATTAGGTAACTGCAAGGATATAGCTCAGCTGTTGAGAATCCGAAATATAAAGATGAGCACCAAGTGAGAAGAGTTCCCTATAGGAGTGCTGTAAGAATGACCAGATATATGAAGAAATTTGTGGGGAAAGATATAAAGAACTGTGGTTGATAATCTATACAATACAAAACTTCTGAGGTCATAACAAATAAAAACTTAAATCAGAAAGCAAGATTTAAATTAGACATTAGAAAATACCTTGAAACAGTAAGGATACCTAAGCACTGGGTTAGAGGTGTTGAATAAAGTTTTGAAAAGTTCACTGATGCAAGTTTTTGAAATTAGACTGATTATCAGCTAGGATAGAAACAAGTGTAGTTATTTCTGTATTGTGGAAAATGGATAGAAAATGCGATCTTTTGAACTCTAATATCCTTTTTCTTTCATGAGTTTTTCTTTCATGATTTTTCTTTCATGACTCTGGGTCTATTCACGATTGCTTTCAGTCTTCTGACTTAAGTACAGGGATTTTTTTTTTCAAAAAATTTTTTTTGCAAGAGGGAGAAAAATGTTTTCTTTAGTGCTTTTACAAAGAAAAAAATCAATATATTTGTCTATTGTCACCTCATGCCATTTGCAAATGGAAGACTGGTCAGAATTGTTACTCTTTAAAATGATTTTGGGGAAGTGAATAGACTAAGTTGTTGTTTTCTGCCCTAATGAATTTTTCATTTTTAAAATAAATTTCAGAAGCAGGTAGCTATACTATGCTTCTACTACTGCTGCTACTATAGCTATACTAGCTATACTATTATGATTTCCTTGCAGCATTTTCTTATAATTAGAGGAAATAAGTTACAAGCTGATTTCCTGTATTTTTATTTTTTCCTCTGGGTGCATGAAAATGTACATGATAATGAAATATACATGAAAATAATGTATGGACATTTGAGCTGATTAGGTATGAAAATGCAGATGTGACTGAAGTTTTCTTGATATTTTGGAAAAATAGAACAAATGTAATGATGCTTTGCAGCAGAATTCCCTGGAAACTCCTTGTGGACAGAGACAGACTTAAGTATGGACAGTTCAGTTGGATCTAAACAGTTGAAAGATATGGTACACTAAGGATGAGGAACATGAAGCAGCAGAAGGATTGTTGGTTTTCTCTTTCCTGTTCCTAAAATGATTCCTAGAAAAAATGTTGTGTGAAGGGTTATGGTTTATATGTAGTGTGGATTAGAATCAGGCTACTGCTGAATCAGGAAGAATTATCATAAACAAGGAGCCTTGGAGAGAGTTCTTAGAAACTGAGAAGAATACAGGAAGGCTAAAGGGCTCAAAACAGAGGAAAGACTGTAAATATTGTTTTGACAATGGACTAACAGTGGTCTGATAGGTTTTGGAACTGATAACTTAGTGATTTTTAGCACTGTTTAATGTTTTTTACTCCTTTTGCTGATGTCAGCATTTTTCCTAGTGAAATAATATTCTGTATTAGTGTTGCATGTCTGTTTTTATTTGGTTTAAGACAGCTATTCTAGAGATTTAAATCAAGATGTGAAATTGCATCATCATTGCATGCAAGTTTATAAGTGATTAGTAAATAATGTAAGTACCTATTTAATTCAGTTAATTGACACAGGTATAAAGTTGCACAACTGCAGAAGCTGGAAAAACTCAAGCACTCTAAATGTGGTAGGTATTTATTTTTGTATAGAGTCTGAACAGCAAGAAAGCAGATAGAGGAGACTTTTCAAGACACAGAGGAAAACTGTCCCAAGTGGCCAAGTGATCACAGAAAACAAACCCGCTACAAAAATGAGATTATGTGAAAGCATGGAGTGACACCTCAGTAGGTGGAAAGATAAAAGATTATCAGAAAATATCACAGAATCACAGAATTTCTAGGTTGGAAGAGACCTCAAGATCATCGAGTCCAACCTCTGACCTAACACTAACCAGTCCTCCACTAAACCATATCACTAAGCTGTACATCTAAACATATTTTCAAGAGCTCCAGGGATGGTGACTCCACCACTTCCCTGGGCAGCCCATTCCAATGCCTCACAACCCTTTCAGTAAAGAAGTTCTTCCTAATATCCAACCTAAAACTCCCCTGACACAACTTTAGCCCGTTCCCCCTCGTCCTGTCACCAGGCATGTGGGAAAATAGACCAACCCCCACCTCGCTACAGCCTCCTTTAATGTACTTATAAAGAGCGATAAGGTCACTCCTAAGCCTCCTTTTCTCCAGGCTGACAAATCCAGACTGATATAATTTGGACCAAGTCATGGAGTTTTAGTTTGTTGTTTTAAGAAATCATATTCCTAGCCTTAAGGCTTAATTTTACAAATCAGAATGATTCCTTTAATGTTTTTATAGGGTACAAAGTTTTATCCTTTGAATTGAATAGTCATATATCTTATATAAATTAAAATAATTTCTCCAACTTGCAGAAAAGATTGGCCTATTAATAGTGTCCTTTTCAACATACAGTATTATATTCTGTCAGTACTTAAGCAGGACATAGTTCTTTTTTTATCCTGAATCCCACTTGTACTTCTAAACTGAGGATGCAGTTATCAGCATTAATTTTGTTACAGAAATCTTGCCAGATCTTTCTCATTGCCTAATGATTATCTGTGCTGTAGCTTATATTCTATAGGTTTCCCAGAATTCAATGTTCTTTAACCTTATTGAGTGTTTTATTTTCACACTCAGCAGACTCTGAATATTCATTTTTTATACCACAGAATTGGATTTTTAGAGGCATCCTTTTTATTTTCTCTCTCTCTCTTTTATTTTATTTTATTTTATTTTATTTTATTTTATTTTATTTTATTTTATTTTATTTTATTTTATTTTATTTTATTTTATTTTATTTTATTTATTTTTTTTTTTTCTGGGGGTTGTGTGGGAAGGGCTTTTTTAAAGGGTTGGAAAGACAAGCAGCCTTTTTTGGACACTGGTCTTTTTGCAGAACTCCACCTCATCCTTTTGGATTTTATCATAGGAAGGATGGGAAGTCTCTCTAAACAATTTGCAATCCATAATCTTTATATTTACTTTGCCTTTTTTTTTTTCTTTTATAAAATAAAATAAAAATAACATAAAATCTGACTCTCTTTTCAGCTAATAGTATTTTTGAAACAGTAAGGAAATTATGCTTCCACAAAGACATTTGTCCTATTTCACGTCATCCCTACCTTGCTAGTATTGACAGTCAGACTAATAGATTATTGAGTTAAATGACTATGTCTAATCCCTGAATAATTCTGTTTAAGTTTTATACAACATATGTATATAATATATATAATATATATATAAAATATATAAAAAAGCATGCTGATGGAAAAAGAAAATCTGATAGCCTACAGAAATAAATGCTGATATATTCATTATGCATAAATGCTGAAATTAATATTGAGCTAATTAAGACATATATGGTAGTGTCTGTTCAATGGAATAAAGAGTGAATACAAATTAGTTCATTTAGTAGTATATGGGGAATCAGAAGAGACTAGACATGAAGAAAAATTATAAATAGGATACAAAATCTTTTCTGGAGATGATCAGGAACTAAGGCAGAGGACTTAAAGTATTTGAAACAATGGGAGAAAAGAATGTTAGGAACTTCCATTATTTTTAAAGAAACAAATTCATGAGCCCAAATAGAAGTCGAGTGCTGAAAGAAATTGAGTACTGGGTGATATAACATTAAAAGTTTTTCTGGGAAAATAAAACCCATTAAGAAAAAAAAAAAAAGTTTGAAACTGTAATGAGTGATATCACAGTACCATTTCTTATAGTTCAATTTGCCGGATATAGGTTTCTTAATGTTCTCTCAAGGGAGGAACTGTCTAGGGCAGGAAGAGTAACTGGAGTAAACTTTGAACATTCTTATTCTGTTGTATACATTTTGAGGAGTTTAATAAGAGTTAAGAATAGCTAAAATTAATCAATGTAGTGTGCTAGTGAAAGCTGAGTGAATCAAAATAAAAGTCAGGCCTTTGGTACAGTATTGTATCAAAGTATACAGTATTGTTATGGCATGCTTACCAGTATAAAGTTAGCAGTAGCTTTACTGTACAGCAGTGTTCACCTTTCTACTGACTGATCTTTATGAACCATATTGTGTTTTTTGTTATGTATGAGATTCAGAATTATGCCTCAGGAAAGTTAAAAATACAGAAAAAATCAAAGGTGTGCTTTTTGTAATTTATATGGATATTGTCTCTGTAATAAAATCTCTTGTACTACTTTCTTCCTGAAAGTGAGAAGTAACTTTACTCCATCAAAATATTATAAAATATTATCCATGATTGAAGTAGAATATACATTCATAATTACAGAAATCAACAGTCACTTGTAATACATTTATCATTAGTATTTGGCAATACACTCACAGGTATTAAAGCCCCTCCAAAACTTTTTCTTAATCCCAAATCAACTGAAGGTGAGAATGACAGTGAGCTTCTGCACCCCACATACCAAATTTAAACTATTTTCTGAACATTTTGAGACAACTCAATGCCTTTGCTATATCACTCTGGAAGATATTTTTTGTTGTTTTTTTAGAGGCCAAGGATACTTACTGAGACATTTCTGTCCTTTACAGCAGTGCACTTGAAAATTATAAGTGCAGTTTCTTGTCTGCATCAAAAATATTAGAGATTTTTTCCTATACACCAGTTGTGATCTTGGACACAAACTGTCAGGATTACAAGTCTACTAAATAATGTAAAGAAAAAAAAAAGAATATATATAAACATGAAAATCATTGATGATTCAGACTACAGAGAATTCCTGAAATAAAAACAACTTTTGCTTCTATAAGACACAAATCCATCTAGTGCAATTACAGTATCTTATTCTTTTCAGTTGTTGAGATGATAGTTTTGGTGATGTAAGTGAGGAATTGATTCTTCTTAATCAATGAAGTACTTTCATCAAGGGTGCTCTGTGGTAGGGATTATGTAGTTTTATATTGAAAACAAGAAGTTATTTTATTATTATTATTTTTAATATTGACATAGCAGCCCTTTGTCCTAATTTTAACAATGCTCTGCTGTTGTAATTTCTTTTACTTTACAGCTTTATGAACACTCCAGATAAGTTACAATATTTAGTTTAAATCTGGAAGCAAGACGAAAACACAGTAACAGAGATGTCTTCTCACAGTTCTCTTACTCAAGACTTAGAATTCTAATCTCTTTGTTTTTGTAGAATGAGCCCACATACAGTATTTGTCCTTCTCAGCCTCAAACTGACAGTTCATCTATAAGATCTGAGGCTTTTCCATCCTAAAGTATATCTTAAAATAGCTTGACTGCTTATCATTGCAAAATAAACAAAATTGAGTCCTGGAAGTGAATGGAAGTTGGCATGAACCTACCAGCTGTTGACAGATCAGGATTAGGTGGTTGACTTCTTTTAAAAGAGATCTGTTCTTCTCATCACACCTGTTTTCAATTTTCAGGTTATATTCCTGATAGATTACATTTCTGAGTTTGGTACATAGATGTCTCAAAAGCATGGAAAATAAAATCTCTATTACATATTTCATATGTTTTATTATTGTCTTTTACCAGCGAACAAAATTTCCTAATACGAAAAAAGCTATCTACCTCTACCTAACTAGTTTGATTTTATTTTGTGTTTGCTTTTTTTGTTGTTGTTGTTTGTTTCACTGAGTGTTTAGTTGTGTCCCACAATAATTTATTGTGGGACTAGAGAATACTGGGAAGTTTTCAGCTCTTGTATTTGATGAAAGTGAATTGTGTAAGCCTTGTATTCTATGTAATTTAAATAGGTACTCCATTTAAAACGTACTGATTTCCTTTGCCGAAGTAGTTGGCTTCCACATCATTTTAGGATCAAAGAAGTACGGAAAATAGAAATGTAGCTTTTTAAAAGCTATTAGGAGATTTATTATTGAGGTCATAAAACAAAAACAAAAACAAAACAAAAAAAACAGAAATGTGTTTATTCCAGAGACAAAGGACAAACTGGATAATGCTGATGCCTCTACTGCTATGTATTTGAGAAGTTCTTTCACAACAGTTTTTAGGAAAACACACTACTTTGGACTGAAAATAGCTTAAAAAAGAGGAGGTCATTTGAGATAGCATGGTGAATAGTGTTTTAAGGGGGATTTAAAACAAAACCAACAAACAAATAAACTAAAAATCCAACCCATACAAATAAATAATTATTAAATTTCCTGATTAAGAAGTGTATAAAAGCTTCTCTTCCATTGTATTTTTCCCCTTGCATCTTCATCATAATGATATTTAAAGCCTCATTATGTTTCTAAAATGAAAGACTTTGTCTTAAGATGTGTCAGCATGATACAATTTCCCTTTGAAGTTCTGAGGAGAGTCTTCTCATTACATTGTGTGACAATTTCTTAATGAGAAGATGTTGGTGGAGTAGAAGCTCAACGATTTTCTGTATGACTGGCAAGGGTTTCCTTTGAGTTAAAAAGGCTGTGAAAGCTATAATGTTCATATTGATCCAGACACTATCTATAGCTGTCTTTATTACATGTGCTTATTTTGCCATCATTTATTTATGACTAAATTACTTGGTGGAATCTCAAAGATCAAAAAGGGATTTTTCTGGTTATTAAAGGAAAAAAAAAAAAAAAGCAAAAGAAAAAAAAGATAAAAAAAAAAGAAAAAAAGGAAGAGGGCTCATTTTAAATGTTAAAAACTTGTCAATTTAAGAGAAAACTCAAAGGAGAAAAAAGAGCAGATCATATGACATGACAAATAAAATATGACCAGAGAAGAGAAGAGAAGAGAAGAGAAGAGAAGAGAAGAGAAGAGAAGAGAAGAGAAGAGAAGAGAAAAGAAAAGAAAAGAAAAGAAAAGAAAAGAAAAGAAAAGAAAAGAAAAGAAAAGAAAAGAAAAGAAAAGAAAAGAAAAGAAAAGAAAAGAAAAGAAAAGAAAAGAAAAGAAAAGAAAAGTAAAAGACCTGCCTTAGTATAATGCATGTAATGCACAGTTAACAGTAAGTTTACTTAGGAACAGTTTATAAAACTTCAAATTGTTCATATGTGTTGTGGAACAAAGTCTTATGACCATTACATTATTTATACATCAGTTTGAAAAGCAAATAAATAAAGGGACTCATGCTTTTTTCTTGCTTCTGAAAAGACAAATATAATCTCCTGCTATCAAAAACCCTGTATCATTTATGAAGTAGATTTCAGCCTGTTTTGTATTAAACCCGATTGTTTAATATATTTTATTCACAATCCAGAGACATATGAATGAAAACAACTAATAAGTTATTCATTGTTTCTTTGGAAAGATTCAGTTTTGCATAAAAAAAAAATTAAAAATCATTCAGAACTAAACATTTTCCATTTTTCCATATACCCTTGTGGTAACTCTCATGAAGATAGTAGAAAGCTGTAGATTGTAGAAATAGGGTGTATCATGATGGGCAGATTTTGACATTAGCACTTGACACAGAATGAACAAATATGAATTTCCCCTTCTGCAAAATCATTCTATAGTCAGATGTGTTGAAGTGCTCTAACTGAGCAGCCTTTCTGTGTATTTCTGTTACTGCCAGTCACAATCTGCCTGTTTGCCATCAGATTCCTCTCTGCTCTATGAAGTTGTTTACACTTGTGCAAAGTGGCTGAAGTAGTCTCAGGAGCAGATCTACTCATATGAATTGTCACAGTCCTATTGACTTCACAGGAACTATGATAATAGTTGCTGTCTTACTTGACTGCTGTCTTCTTTGAGTGGATAATCTGACTTAGCAGTGATTTACATTGCCTTTGCAAGAGTCTAAATGATTACTCAAGGTAAAAGACCACAGAGGATCAAGTCTTTCATACAATTCACTTCTTAAGAAGACTACTTTCAAGAATCAAGATTGACTTTTTTTTTTTTTTTTTTTTTTTTTAACATACGTGTCAGAATTTAATAAGTAAAAAACAAAACAAAACTTTTAATTGAAAATGTTTTCCAATTATTATTTTTTTTTCCAGGCTACTGTTGTATAAACAATTTTTCTCATAGTCACATATGATTAAAAACTGCAATAAATAGGAGGAAAATTTTCACAGTGTAGTATCTTTTCCAAAATATACAGTTTTTTCCTCCATTACATGAGGCTTCAATTTGTATTAATTAAAGCTACTTCCTGGGTGGTCAAAGATGCAAGGTGAAAATTTTGTTAGGGTGTTTTACACTATATCTAAACACCCTGGTGTTTTATTGCTAATTTTCACATTTTCACTGCAGTTCCTCATTGCTTTGGTGGACTGTGAAATTATTCTTTACTGCTATGAAATGAGATAATATGCTGTAGTCTGTTCAATGGGAGATCGTTTTCTGAGTTCTGATTTAAAAGTTCAGTGTTCATGCTGTTTATATTTAAAAATAGTTTTGTTTCTACTCTGCAACAGAATTAATGAATAGATGTCATCCATTCACCACTTACGCCACTCTTTGCATTCCCTCTAGAGTTAAACTGGTTGAAGTAATGAATGAATTTAACCTGCAGTCTCAAAATCTACCCATTAACCAGAATATCCCCTCAAAGAAAAGAAAAGAAAAGAAAAGAAAAAAGAAAAGAAAAGAAAAGAAAAGAAAAGAAAAGAAAAGAAAAGAAAAGAAAAGAAAAGAAAAGAAAAGAAAAGAAAAGAAAAGAAAAGAAAAGAAAAGAAAAGAAAAGTAAAAGACCTGCCTTAGTATAATGCATGTAATGCACAGTTAACAGTAAGTTTACTTAGGAACAGTTTATAAAACTTCAAATTGTTCATATGTGTTGTGGAACAAAGTCTTATGACCATTACATTATTTATACATCAGTTTGAAAAGCAAATAAATAAAGGGACTCATGCTTTTTTCTTGCTTCTGAAAAGACAAATATAATCTCCTGCTATCAAAAACCCTGTATCATTTATGAAGTAGATTTCAGCCTGTTTTGTATTAAACCCGATTGTTTAATATATTTTATTCACAATCCAGAGACATATGAATGAAAACAACTAATAAGTTATTCATTGTTTCTTTGGAAAGATTCAGTTTTGCATAAAAAAAAAATTAAAAATCATTCAGAACTAAACATTTTCCATTTTTCCATATACCCTTGTGGTAACTCTCATGAAGATAGTAGAAAGCTGTAGATTGTAGAAATAGGCTGTATCATGATGGGCAGATTTTGACATTAGCACTTGACACAGAATGAACAAATATGAATTTCCCCTTCTGCAAAATCATTCTATAGTCAGATGTGTTGAAGTGCTCTAACTGAGCAGCCTTTCTGTGTATTTCTGTTACTGCCAGTCACAATCTGCCTGTTTGCCATCAGATTCCTCTCTGCTCTATGAAGTTGTTTACACTTGTGCAAAGTGGCTGAAGTAGTCTCAGGAGCAGATCTACTCATATGAATTGTCACAGTCCTATTGACTTCACAGGAACTATGATAATAGTTGCTGTCTTACTTGACTGCTGTCTTCTTTGAGTGGATAATCTGACTTAGCAGTGATTTACATTGCCTTTGCAAGAGTCTAAATGATTACTCAAGGTAAAAGACCACAGAGGATCAAGTCTTTCATACAATTCACTTCTTAAGAAGACTACTTTCAAGAATCAAGATTGACTTTTTTTTTTTTTTTTTTTTTTTTTAACATACGTGTCAGAATTTAATAAGTAAAAAACAAAACAAAACTTTTAATTGAAAATGTTTTCCAATTATTATTTTTTTTTCCAGGCTACTGTTGTATAAACAATTTTTCTCATAGTCACATATGATTAAAAACTGCAATAAATAGGAGGAAAATTTTCACAGTGTAGTATCTTTTCCAAAATATACAGTTTTTTCCTCCATTACATGAGGCTTCAATTTGTATTAATTAAAGCTACTTCCTGGGTGGTCAAAGATGCAAGGTGAAAATTTTGTTAGGGTGTTTTACACTATATCTAAACACCCTGGTGTTTTATTGCTAATTTTCACATTTTCACTGCAGTTCCTCATTGCTTTGGTGGACTGTGAAATTATTCTTTACTGCTATGAAATGAGATAATATGCTGTAGTCTGTTCAATGGGAGATCGTTTTCTGAGTTCTGATTTAAAAGTTCAGTGTTCATGCTGTTTATATTTAAAAATAGTTTTGTTTCTACTCTGCAACAGAATTAATGAATAGATGTCATCCATTCACCACTTACGCCACTCTTTGCATTCCCTCTAGAGTTAAACTGGTTGAAGTAATGAATGAATTTAACCTGCAGTCTCAAAATCTACCCATTAACCAGAATATCCCCTCAAAGAAAAGAAAAGAAAAGAAAAGAAAAAAGAAAAGAAAAGAAAAGAAAAGAAAAGAAAAGAAAAGAAAAGAAAAGAAAAGAAAAGAAAAGAAAAGAAAAGAAAAGAAAAGAAAAGAAAAGAAAAGAAAAGAAAAGAAAAAACACCTTGTTTTAGTGTTTGTAGTGATGCCTGTAGCCTAACAATTTTCTGCAAAGATTGGCTTTTAAAATCCTGGTAAACCTTCCAAACTTTGTGTTGGTGCTTAGTCTGTGTTTTTTTTCTTTTGGAGGGCTGTGGAACTAGTTTTGTGATGGGGTTTAAATCAAAGTTATTAAAGATAAAGAAGACATAGTTAAAGCAAGGAAATTTACATTTTATACATTACAATATACATTACAAAGCTGACTGCATTAGCTTCCCTTTGGCAAAGAGAAGATGCTATTTTTCCAGAAATTGGTTGCCTCTGATTAACTTGAAAAGGAATTATCTCAATCTGCTCAGTTGTCTAATTGTTGCCAAATTGTAAACTGGAAATGTAGCTCCTCCTATGGTTGGTGGAAAGAAATTGACATCAAGTGATTAATATCCTGCAAAAATAGGTGCGTCTTAGAGTAGTGAGAATTTTTGGAGGAAGTCTTTGTAAAAAAGAAGCCTCTAAACAGACTTAGATGACTAATATTAGATCAGTAAGCCTGAAATACTTCCTTGGCAATATATTTATACATCTCTTGCTGCTTGTATAGTGTCTCATACTTAAGATATTTATCATGAGTTAAATAGGTATGGGAATTCAGTATTATTTTGCAGATGGGTTACAGGATTTAAGAATGTGTTTAAGAATGTCTAATGGAGAAAACGTTAAGTATTTTTCTTTCCTTTCTAATCTATCTCTAAGAAGTTCTCCACCATGTTCAGAGGTAATTTTGGTATCTCTTTCCTTGTGTTTCCCTGTTGCTGTTGTATCTGTACCTCTGACCTCTGGAAATCATATTCTTACATTGGGAATATCTGTTTTCTGATTTGTTTGATCGCAGAAGTCTCTTCAGATCTTTCATATCAGTTTTGCCTATTAGAAAGCATAACTAATGGATTCTAGTACCTTCGTCATATAGAACTTGCATACTGCTGTCACAAAAACATTTAACACTATAGAAAGCATTCATAGCTTTCACTGAGGAAAATTTGAAAAAATACAGGTTTAATGATGAAGAAAATACTTGAGACACAAACTCCATAAAGGTAATATCCTGTTGCATACTGATTATTAATTAAAAGCAACACAAGTTTATGTTGTTTTATGTGTTTATTAGGCTACCTCCTGTAGCTGGTAAAAAGAAACAGCTTTTGGGTACACAGGTCTCACCTTGTTTCTATTATGTACAGTACTCATACAGCTGATTTGTGAACAATGGAAGTACAATACTTAAGCCTTCTGGAATTAATTTCATGTTCAGTCATCTGCTTTCACACAGGTTTAGGTGTATTTTATTGCTAAAAATAAAGCAAAGCAAAAAAAAAAATTACTGATTGTAAAATATACTGATAGTATTTGGCAAAAGTGGGATGTACAAGAAAATTAAAGACACTGCCAAAGGGGTAAACCACGTCTCATTTTACAATTACTATAGCACAATATGAGTCATACACCTTTATTTAATTTCCTTGTTGTGGTGGATTAGCCTTCGCTAGGGGACAAACTCCTGCCCAGCCACTCACTCACTCCTCTTCCTCTGTGCAACAGAATAAGAAAATAAGCTGATAAAGCTCTGGTTCAGGAAAAAGACTGGAAGATTGCTCACCAGCATCTGTCACAGGGACTTGAGGAAAATAAATAAATAAATAAAGTATTGGCAATTAAAATAGATTCAGTTATTAAGAAACAAAGATAAATTTTAATACAACACCCTACCTCCCCCATTTCCCATGCTCACCTTCACTCCTTTGCTGCTGTTTCCTCAAACCTCACTCTCAAAAGCGATGGGGAATGGATGATGCAGTAAGTCTGCAACAGTTCCTCTCTGCCACTCCTTCCCCTTCGCACTTCTCCTTTATTCCAGCATGAACTCCTTCCCATGGCCTATAGGCCTTCAGGATAAATCTGCTCCACCATAGTCTCCTCCACCAGCTGCAAAGGAATCTCTGCTCCAGTGCATGGAGCAGCTCTTCCACTCCTTCTCTGACTTTGCTGTACACAGGGCTGTTTCTCGCACTTTTTCCCCTCAATGCTCAAACTGCCACGCAGTGTTTTGCTCTTTCCTAAATAGGCTTTCCCTGAAGTGAGCCCTGTGGTGGGGCCATTGGAGCCAGCTGAAACCAGCTGTGTCTGGCATGGGGCAGCCCCGGCCTCTTCTCACAGATGAGCCCTGCAGAACCCCACTGCCAGCATCTGGATACCTGTACCAGATATGTCTGCAATAAAAATCCTGCTGTGCATCACTACCTTAATTATTCAGAAAGTTTTGAAAGAACCTTTCTGTGAGACTTCCTCGAAGTAACAAATGGACCTTTCCTGGCATGAACAAAGGCTTTAGAGTGATGTTGAAATAAAGCCAGTGTACATTTTGTAATGTATTTACAGCATGAATTTAGAATTCAGTCCTGTTGAATTGTCAGGCTAAAAAATCACCCTTTCACCAGAAAGATGTGAGTTTAGATTTTCTTTTTTTTTTCTGTTTTAGATAGTTTTTTCTGTGTATGCAGTGAATGAAAGCCTCTGATCCCTGTAAGTCATTTTTCACTCCATTGCTAAAAGAAATGTTGAAGTAATTGCAGTTTTTGTAATAGTCAATGAGTATTTTTAATTGCCAAGTTTTGTGTCTGCTCTGTAGAGCCATATATTAACCAGCACATTGACTGGCATTCATACTGCCTGATCATTTATTTAGAAAGTTATAGAATTCCTCAGTCTCATTTAAACACAGTAAAACTGCCCCCAACATCCCTCTCCAATAACAGCTAAGAGATAGAGGGAGAAAGAGAGGGATAGAGACAGAAAGAGAGGGAGAGGGAGCAGTAGTTCTGACTGTATAAATAAGGAAAATTACATAATTTACATTTGCTAACCTGACTGGGATTTAACACTTAATTGCAACCCTCTTAACTATTGTCTTTTACAGAAGAATAATGGTTTGAACAGTGCATGGGGTTTTGTTAGTGTATTGCGGGGGGGGGGAGGGGGGGGGAGGGGGGGGAAGAAGTTTTTCTTATTTAGACTTTGTGCTGTTAAACAGATATTTATGAATCTAATAGTCAAAGAAGAAGCCATTCTCTGCCATGCATCTTAAAAACAAGAGAAAAAAAATCTCCTTGTCTTGTCTTTTTCCATGCTTCTGGAAGCAAGCCTAGCAAAATTATATATTTTTAAGGGAGGTGACTCATGTGCGCAGTTAACATTTATAATGGTACATCTTAAAAATACAAGTCTTTTCCAGACTGACTTGGTCAAGATTATGATACAGTTAATAACATGATTAGAGCTGGTATTAACATCATTGGTGGCACATCTTAGAAAGGGTTTAATCATTGATGGTATAAGAAACCTTTGTCTAAATCTTAAAATATCTCCCTGTTGCAAGACTATGTAATTAAGGCAGTGACCAGACAGTCCTTGCAAAGGATAAGTAGTATTTAAATGTAGATTATTCCCCTAGTTTTGTGATTTTTTTTCTTCATAGTTTGTGCAAGTTATTTCAGATGGACAGCCAGATGGATTGAAAAAACAATAGAGGAAGACATGGAAAACAATCGAGGCATTTTACCTTTCCTAGCTAACCTTTCTAAAATCATGCCTGATCTTATGAAACAAAATGAAAAGTGTTCTCTTCTAATAATATTGAGAAAACATTTCCCTTAGTATACAAGCAGTAGTGACTGACTTATATAACATTGTGCATAGAAGAATTCTCTGTGGGATGCTTTTATTTCTTCCTACAAGTAGCTACCGTGTTATCTCCTGAGTAACTATAACAGTTAAGTAATCCACACACATGCATAGAGTTTTTAGAAGCTATGAACTTGTCCACTCACAGAACAGAAAGAGGACACCTGGGGCTCAAATCCTAGTATGATATATCCTGTATGAGGTATTTCACTGAGACAGCTAAGACACAAGCACAGGTGTTTCAGGTTTCAGCGGTCAGTGTGACTGGGGACTGAATTGACTTATCAGAATACTTACCTGTCATTACAGACCATCGAGGAAGCCTAGGAGGACCAACCTGGCTCCTTTTAAGGCCGCAGATATATGTTTTCTATTCCAGCATTTTTGTTTGTTTGTTTATTTGTTTTTGCTTCTGTTACCAATAACAGGAATTGAATGAACTATGTTTTTTTTTCTTTTTATTTTTTTTCCCCTAACCGTCTGATACTGTAAACATAATAACAAAAGTAACAGTATCTATATTTGAGCTATCTCAAGAATAGCCTGAGCTATATCTCTAAAATCTCTTTCTTTCTTATATCTCTAAAACAGACTTGTATCTCTAAAACAGACTTCGGAAAACTGGATAATGCTTCAATTTTTATTATTATAAGTGGAGTTTTTTTCCATTTATGCTTGTAATGCAACATTACTAATTTTTAGATTGTAAAATAAATATATCCTGGATTTCATTGCTTAAGATCAGAATATGAGACCCAAGTTACTAAAGGTCAGGAAATACATAATGCATAGCAGCCCATGAAAGGATAGTAGGTTTGGAGGGGAGTTTTTCATTTCCCAGTACATTTCCCAATACATTTTCCCAGTTTTGTAGGAAAACCTGATTCACTTGCCAAGTGAATACTATGTTGCACATCTACTCTGGCAATGATTTAAAGCAAGAAAGGTATTAACCCCAGAAAGAACCAAGCAAATGCTCTCTACATTGAGAAAACATTATTTCAAACTAAAGGTGAGCTGAGGCCAACATTTTTTTTTTTTTTTAATTTGTATGCCAGCCTTTTTTTTTTTTTTTTTTTTTTTTTTCTTCTTCTTGGGATTGGAACCCCAGATTACAGAATCACACAGAATCATCTAGGTTGGAAGAGACCTCAAAATCATCAAGTCCAACCTCTGACCTAACACTAACCAGTCCTCCACTAAACCATATCACTAAACTCTACATCTAAACGTCTTTTAAAGACCTCCAGGGATGGTGACTCCACCACTTCCCTGGGCAGCCCATTCCAATGCCTCACAACCCTTTCAGTAAAGAAGTTCTTCCTCATACCCAACCTAAACCTCCCCTGATACAACTTTAGCCCGTTCCCCCTCATCCTGTCACCAGGCATGTGGGAGAATAGACCAATCCACAACTCACTACAGTCTCTTTTAAGGTACCTGTAGAGAGCAATAGGGTCACCCCTGAGCATCCTTTTCTCCAGGCTGAACAATTCCAGCTCCCTCAGCCACTCTTCGTAGGACTTGTAAAACTAACTTTTAGACTGAAACCATCCAGCATTTACTCTAGCTAATCAGCATGATAAGATTTTCTTGAATTACTTTACTAATAATCTAAAAACAATCCTATCACTTTTGGAAGATGAACATGGAATAGGAATGAAAAGTAAGACTGAGAACTAAGCAGGAGCAGACCAGTCTGAAGTTAAAATTAGTTCTGGATTTCCATTTAGGACAGCTCAAGTTTTATTTCTGCCTTAATACTTCAGAACTATAATTGTTTAAACAATAAAATTCCAATTCATGACTGAAGGTTTTTACCATTGCTCATGTTCTGTAACCCGTGAAGGAGATTATAAAGAAAAAAATAGTTGTTTCATGAGCTGGAAAGGAATCGTGAAAACTGGGAGCTAAGAAATAGGTATAAAGATAAAATAAAGCTGTTGCTTTGTTAGTTTGGATCAAATCTCACACATATCTAGCTGTTCACAAGCAGAGGTTAAGTGCCTATTCCAACTTGTGAAATAATCAATAACAACAAATATTGCAGTCAACTTTCTGTAATAACTTCAGACATTTCAAACCAGAAGCACACATAAGAAGACTCTAAAGATTCTTAAAGACATTGCAAGTAAAGTAGTGTTCTTTTGATAAAAATTAATTATAGTTTTGATTTGTGTGTATGTCCAGGTTTCCATAATTATTGAGAGTGAAAGGGACTTGTGTACTTCATTTGAATAGTACATTTCAGACATTTATTTGAAATAACAATTCTAGATAAACCAGTACTATGTGTTATCATTATCAGTATACACATATCAGTACTATGTGTATTAATAACTGAGGCTTTTTCACTTGAGAAATCTAAGAAGCAGAAAATTTCCCCACAATCGTATTTAGTTTTTAGGGAAATTCTGCAAGTCCTTATTGTCTTTTTATGATTCGTCTCCTTTGAGTTCTTTTGCCAGGTATGCTGTACTGAGGATTTTTATTTATTTATTTACTTCAGATAGATTAGTCTTACATTTTTACTTCTTGTTTTAATATACATATGTATATATATATATATAGTGCTGAAAGTATGTGAATGCCTGCTTCCTAGTAGGCATTCTAGAAAATGACAGCACTTCAAATACCACATAGCTTTGTTATTTTAATGTGTAATAACCTGAACTGGTACACAATATAACCTTAATTCAAGAGTAAGTGTGACTTTTCAGTTTGTTTGTTTACTTGTTTGGTTTATTCTAATAACTGCATAGAAGATTGTACAGAGGAGGTCTGGCGACTTAGCTTGCTTGAGAAGTGAGCAGAGTTAAAATTCTAGTGTGTGACAAGTATTTTGGTGTTGACTTCCTTCAAAGATGAAAATTATCTGTGCTTTCAATTGTCCTTCATTTTCTCGTTGCTGTTGTGGAACTGTAATTGTGTTCTGTGAGCCCTGAACTTCATCCTCTCCTATACAGCAGCATTGCCTTTTATGTATAAAGGTGATGTATTTGTAAATAAATAAATAAATAAATAAATAATAATAATATTAATAAACACATGCCAAAAGTATTTTTAGTAAGGCCTTTCAGTAAGTATAACCAAATGCATTATATATTAATGTTTCTCTCTGTCTTCTGTTACTGAATTCCTCTGTGTTAAGGCAGACATTTATATAAATATATATGACATAATTATTCACACATATATGTAAATATATAAAGTAATTTTTGTATACTTATACAAATGTATGTACAATATACTTATACTCTCACAGCAACAATAATTGTTAATCAACTATTATTTCTGTACACTAAAACTGTCCTTAAAACTTACATTGTTATTAAAACTGGATGGTATAAGTAACACCCCAGTGAGTAAAATGAGTTCTTTTTAATTGGAGGAATAAAAGAAATAGCTTACTGGAAGCACTCCATGAATTTGGAAGCACTTAAAGTGTTTTTCTATTTTGTGGAATTTCTATCCACTGAAAATAATATCTGAAACATATTTTCCACTGATGTTTTTTAGTACATTACACTTACATGGATATATAAGGGTATATGTGTGTGAATGTGTGTATTCATATCTGTAAATATCTGTTCTCTTTATGAACTAATTTTTAGGGCAGTGGGAAAAAATGTAGAGATTCTATGAACATTTTTATAGAACGCTCAAACCCTGGGAGTGCCACAGTTCAGTGCCCTGAGAGTCCCAAGTAAGGTGTGGAGTTTTGTTTATTTGTCTTTTGTTTGTTTGTTTTGGTTTTATATTTCTGTATGTGTTTAATACTGGATGGTGGCATGGCCAACACAAGAAATAAGAATTTACAAATGGAAAAAATGAAGTGTATCACTCACGCCCCTCCTGCTGCCATTTACTGAACATGTTCTGATGTTTTGTGCCAGGCAATAAAGTTCTTTCACTATTCTTGCAAGGTTGTTCCAGTAACAAATTAATGCCAGTGATTAATTTCTTAGTATGATTTTTCTTTCATAATCTTTACCTGTACTTACAGAAATGTTTCATGTTGCATTTCTGTAATAATTTCTCTAGCTCTTTGGTTTTAGTTGTTTTAAATTCTATGTAGTTTATATATCTCTATCCTACTGGCATATCTGTTGCTGTTCTCTGAACTTCCTTTCAATAAAAGGATGATGAACTGGTATTACTGAGGATATTACTGAGCTATAGTCACAGTAAAATAGAATAGAAAAGAGAGCATTTCCTTTTTATTCCATGGTGCTTTTGCTACTGGACTGTAAGCTTGCCTTGGAAAACATATGGCCAGTTTGCCTCTGTTGGAAAGCATTTCTCAACATCACTGCTATTTTTTTTTTTTTTTTAATTTCTGTTAAAGGTCAGTGTTTAGATTTATTTTAATCCAGCTGTAGTTATCAACCAGATCTGTTATCTCCCATATTTTTAGCTTTCTTTGTAGTTTTTTTTTTTTTTTTTTTAATTACAATAAGGTAATCTGTGATTTTTGTTGCCTTTTTACAAGTACACTACAAAATGTTATAAATCCCTGCCCTGTTTCTGACAGAGAGTGTATCTATCTATTATCACCCAAAGTTGTCTTTTTCTTGGACTGTACTTTTTTTTTTATTCAAGTGACACCAAAATATATTTCACTTCCAAATTTAATTGTTTTCAGGCATTCCCACATAGGACATTTCTTGTCCCACCTTCTGGTTTCCTCTCTCTTTATAAGCATTCTAGCAGCTTTCACATCCTAAGAGGGCCACCTGCTACTGTGACTCATTTAAAATGTCTCTGCACAGTCTGAGATGAGAGATAATAAATATGTCCAGGCCATGGGGGATCACAAAGGAACTATGAGACAGTATTGGTCAGCATGATGGGCAGTGGTCTCAGCATGACAGCAACCTAACCTTATGCTCCATTATTCCTCTGTGTAAATGCTCAGCAAATGTCACAATCCTGTATGTATGCTGTAAGCAGTTTGTGGCAGGTACCACATGCTGTTGTAGGTCTGCACATAACCACTGAAGTGTTAGTTTTGACAACTAATATTGATTTCCCTGCCACCAAAAAAAGAAACCAAACCAAAACCAACCAACCAACCAACCAAACAAACAAAATCTGAACAGTTGCTGAAGACTCTTTAGCAGAAAATCTAAATACTTATTTTGTATGCTTTCTGTAAGTTAGACTAGAGATTTTTTCTTTGAAGAGAATGAAAATTCCTCTCACCCCTGTAGTTGTTGAATATGAATTCATTCAGTCATACTTCTAGCTCCAACCTACTTAACCTACTTAAATATTTCTTCTATATGTTCAGCGCTTTTTTGGATTTTTTTTTTTTTTCATTTCCTTAGTAATATTTTCTCTTTCATGATAATACATATAACCCATTAAATATACAAATTTTATTGACTTTAATCTCATAGGTAGTTGAAGAGGATATAAATAAGCAGTGGATATAGTTTTATGCCCTTTAAAGGTGAAGGGCATGGCACCCATCTTTGCAGATGGAGATGTGTCTATTTCACACCAAGAGTGAAATTTTGTACATGGCAAAAAATGCATTCTTGTCATGTTGTCTTTTTTTGTTTGTTTGTTTGTTTGTTTAGAAACAAGGTCAGACAATCTTCAGAGTAAAGCTAACGCAGTGAATCTGATATCCTTATGTAACCCTCCCCCCCTCAAAATAAAATCAAAGCATAACCATTGTTTAATAATAATGATTAAAAAAAAAAAAAGGCACAATGGGAAAAAGTACTGAGAAAAACTGTATGCTGATGTACAAGAAAACAATTTTTATTCCTTTAATAAAATACATTAAATAAGGAATATTTCCTTATGTTTTAGACTTGCCTTTTTATATGGTTTGCTTGGGGTCCGATATATGTATTCTATTTATTGTAGTATATTTATTCTGAAGTATTGAAAGGTTCCTTTCCAAGTGCTCTTGTCATTAGAAACAACTTTAAGGAACAAAAATCTGAAATGAAGAAACATGATATGTTTCTTATATGTTTTCATGTTCATATTCAATCAGCCATGAATTTACAATATGTAGGCCACACAACAAAGTCATTGCTATTGAAAGGAGTAGGTTCAAAACACTTCGTACTTCCTCATATCAATGTCCAGAGAATAAGGGTTGAAAATAGACGAGGAGGGATGGAAACAGGTCCCTGCTCGACATCGCAGGCGATGCTCTCCCCTTCCGGCCCCACCTTCCCAGGTGCCCTTACGCAACAGGTTTGAGGCCCTAGAGATTGAGAGGCCGGTGTGTGAGGAAGAGGTAGCAAATGTTCCCAGGAGGATGCCTGGGGCGAGGAGGTCGACTCCGCGCCTCAGGACTGCCTCCACCAAAAAAGACAGGAGGGTTATTGTTGTTGGTGACTCGATTCTTAGGGGAACAGAGGGCCCTATTTGTCGGCCAGACCCTACCCGTAGGGAAGTCTGCTGTCTCCCTGGGGCCAGGGTCAGGGACGTTGCCAGGAAGCTTCCTAACCTGGTACGCCCCTCTGACTATTACCCCCTTTTGATAGTCCAGGCGGGCAGTGATAACATCGAAGAGAGAAGCCTCAAGGCTATCAAAAGGGACTTTAGGGGGCTGGGTCGGTTAGTGGATGGAGCGGGAGTGCAGGTGGTGTTTTCGTCCATCCCTATGGTGGCAGGGAGGAGTTCAGAGAGGACACGGAAAGCCCACCTGTTAAACACGTGGCTCCGGGGCTGGTGCCAACGCAGAAATCTTGGGTTTTTTGATCATGGGGCACTTTACTCAGCACCTGGCCTGATGGCCGCAGACGGGTCCCTATCTTTTAGGGGAAAAAGGATCCTGGGCCAGGAACTGGCAGGGCTCATTGAGAGGGCTTTAAACTAGGTAGGAAGGGGGATGGGGCTGAGGCTAGGATTGTTGGGGCTGTGCCAGGGGGAACAATGGCAAGGCCGGAGGATAAGGCAATGGCCCAGCTGAAGTGCATCTACACCAATGCACGCAGCATGGGTAACAAACAGGAGGAGCTGGAAGCCATCGTGCGGCAGGCAGGCTACGACTTGGTTGCCATCACGGAGACGTGGTGGGACCAGTCTCATGACTGGAGTGCTGCAATGCCTGGCTATAAGCTCTATAGAAGGGACAGGCAGCATAGAAGGGGTGGTGGTGTGGCTCTCTATATTAGAGAGTCTTTCGAGGTTGTAGAACTCGAGGTTGGGAATGACAAGGTCGAGTCCCTTTGGGTTAGGATCGGCAGGGACAACAAGGCTAGTGTCCTGGTCGGGGTCTGCTATAGACCGCCGAACCAGGATGAGGAGACGGATGAGGAATTCTACAGGCAGCTGACAGAGGTTGCAAAATCATCAGCTCTTGTACTCGTGGGGGACTTCAACTTCCCTGACATATCCTGGAAGCACAACACAGCCCTGAGAAAGCAGTCTAGGAGGTTTCTGGAGAGCGTGGAAGATAGCTTCCTGACGCAGCTGGTTAGTGAGCCTACCAGGGGAGGTGCCCCGCTAGACCTTCTCTTCACAAACAGAGAAGGACTGGTGGAGGACGTGATCGTTGGGAGCTGTCTAGGGCAGAGTGACCACGCAATGGTGGAGTTCACTATTCTTGGCGAGGCCAGGAAGGGGACCAGTAAAACCGCTGTATTGGACTTTCGGAGGGCTGACTTTGAGCTGCTCAGGACACTAGTTGGTGGAGTCCCTTGGGAGGCGGTTCTGAAGGGCAGAGGGGTCCAGGAAGGCTGGGCGCTCTTCAAGAGGGAAGTCTTAATGGCGCAGGAACGGTCTGTCCCCACGTGCCCAAAGACGAGCTGGCGGGGAAGAAGACCGGCCTGGCTCAACAGAGAATTGTGGCTTGATCTTAGGAGGAAAAAGAGGGTTTATAAGCTTTGGAAAAGTGGGCAGGCCACTAAGGAGGACTTTAAAGAAGTAGCGAGGCTGTGCAGGGACAAAATTAGGAAGGCCAAAGCTCATCTGGAGCTCAATCTGGCTACTGCCGTTAAAGATAACAAAAAACGTTTCTATAAATACATCAACACAAAAAGGAGGACTAAGGAGAATCTCCATCCTTTACTGGATGCGGGGGGAAACTTAGTTACAAGAGATGAGGAAAAGGCGGAGGTGCTCAATGCCTTCTTTGCCTCAGTCTTTAGCGGCAATACCGGATGTTCTCTGGATACCCAGTACCCTGAGCTGGTGGAAGGGGATGGGGAGCAGGATGTGGCCCTCATTATCCATGAAGAACTGGTTGGTGACCTGCTACGGCACTTAGATGTGCACAAGTCGATGGGGCCAGATGGGATCCACCCAAGGGTACTGAGGGAACTGGCAGAGGAGCTGGCCAAGCCACTGTCCATCATTTATCAACAGTCCTGGCTATCGGGGGAGGTCCCAATCGACTGGCGGCTAGCAAACGTGACGCCCATCTACAAGAAGGGCCGGAGGGCTGACCCAGGAAACTACAGGCCTGTCAGTTTGACCTCAGTGCCAGGAAAGCTCATGGAGCAGATCCTCCTGAGAGTCATCATGCAGCACTTGAAGGGGAAGCAGGCGATCAGGCCCAGTCAGCATGGCTTTATGAAAGGCAGGTCATGCCTGACGAACCTGATCTCCTTCTATGACAGAGTGACGCGCTGGGTGGATGAGGGAAAGGCTGTGGATGTGGTCTACCTTGACTTCAGCAAGGCTTTTGACACCGTCTCCCACAGCATTCTCCTCAAGAAACTGGCTGCTCATGGCTTGGACTGGCGCACGCTTCGTTGGGTTAGAAACTGGCTGGATAGCCGGGCCCAAAGAGTCGTGGTGAATGGAGCCAAGTCCAGTTGGAGGCCAGTCACTAGTGGCGTCCCCCAGGGCTCGGTGCTGGGGCCGGTCCTCTTTAATATCTTCATCGATGATCTGGACGAGGGCATTGAGTGCACCCTCAGTAAGTTCGCAGATGACACCAAGTTAGGTGCGTGTGTCGATCTGCTTGAGGGTAGGAAAGCTCTGCAGGAGGATCTGGATAGGCTGGACCGATGGGCTGAGGTCAACTGCATGAAGTTTAACAAGGCCAAGTGCCGGGTCCTGCACCTGGGGCGCAATAACCCCAAGCAGAGCTACAGGCTGGGAGAGGAATGGTTGGAGAGCTGCCAGGCAGAGAAGGACCTGGGAGTGATGGTGGACAGTCGGCTGAATATGAGCCAGCAGTGTGCTCAGGTGGCCAAGAAGGCCAACGGCATCCTGGCTTGTATTAGGAACAGCGTGACCAGCAGGGCTAGGGAGGTGATCGTCCCCCTGTACTCAGCTCTGGTGAGGCCGCACCTCGAGTACTGTGTTCAGTTTTGGGCCCCTCGCTACAAGAAGGACATCGAGGTGCTTGAGCGGGTGCAGAGAAGGGCGACGAAGCTGGTGAGGGGCCTGGAGAACAAGTCCTACGAGGAGCGGCTGAGGGAGCTGGGCTTGTTCAGCCTGGAGAAGAGGAGGCTCAGGGGCGACCTTATCGCTCTTTTTAGGTACCTCAAGGGAGGCTGTAGCGAGGTGGGGGTTGGCCTGTTCTCCCACGTGCCTGGTGACAGGACGAGGGGGAATGGGTTTAAGTTGAGCCAGGGGAGTTTTAGGCTAGATGTTAGGAAGAACTTCTTCACTGAAAGGGTTGTGAGGCATTGGAACAGGCTGCCCAGGGAAGTGGTGGAGTCACCATCCTTGGAAGTCTTCAAAAGACGTTTAGATGTAGAGCTTAGGGATATGGTTTAGTGGAGGGCTGTTAGCGTTAGGTTGGAGGTTGGACTCGATGACCTTGAGGTCTCTTCCAACCTAGAAAATTCTGTGATTCTGTGATTTAAATGTAGTCTTAGTTGCACCATGGAATAGCATGCATCATCAAATTTGTGAAATGTGTATTCTATATTCCTGTAGAAATTTCGGGTTATTTAACATCTTATGCCCTTTTGCTCCAGCCAGTGGTAAAAAGGCCATATTATCAGAAAGACATTTTTCCTAGTTTTGCTACTTCATTTAATATTGGTTAGGAAAGGAAAGAAACAGTGTGGGGATTTTGTTTGTTTGCAACTTCAGCTTGTCTGGAAACTACTAGGTGAGTGGCATGTAGTAAAGGTCCCATGTAGCAAAAAAACAGTGGAGGAAAAAGACCCAAAGCTATTTTACATGCTAAGAGTTTGTGACTGAGGTACTGTTAAAGAGCAGTTGTATCATTTGCAACCAGAATTTCTTAGAAGGCTTTTGTCACCAATCTATTGCTTCGGAGTAAGCTTTCTTTTCATGAAAAGGCATAGAAGTTGTCAAATTCTATAATCAACCAACTCATCCAGCCTTATGGCAAAATTAAAACCCCCTGGGGATTTTCTTATGGCTAAAATCTTCTGTCTCACTTTTGATCACATCCCAGAATGTACCGTGACCTCTTAAGTTGTGATGAGACTGCTTCTACTTTGTTGCTTTGTGGAATTATAATTGACTCCTCAACCCAACCACCATAAATTTAGTTGGGGGCAAGTTTCAGTCTACAAGCTTAGTTTCACTGAAGCATGTGGAGTTGAAGCATGGTTTCACTACAGCAGGCAGATGTCAGAGTTTTAGCTGCAAGGCAGAGTTTTCTGTGTTCAGGAGATTGCATCCTTTCCAGTCGGATTTGGTGCCCAAAGCATAATGCTAAATTAGTTTGCTATCCCTAGGGTATCTGCCGTTTTAACTACATTTTTTGATATTCCGTTCCTGTGTATGCATATATTCTTTGATACATACAATCATTCATGTGTGTCTACCCACATGTATAAATTCCCACACAAGAAGCACTCTTTACTCTCTTTCTTGTTTCCTGAAGTTTCATTGCCAATATAAGGACTTAAAGATATCATGTTCATATTACTGATCAAATAAAGTTTCAAATAGTTTAAATATTTGTTCATTAAAAAATACTTTCACTGTATTTGCTTTCCATGAACATTGAATCTCTTTGGTTTTCTGTGCTTACACTGTTTGACTCTTGTTTGACTCTCAAATAAACACCTCTGAAAAAAGACAAGGAGAATGCAATTTGAAAAGGGCAAGGCATATAAGCTGAGTATAGCCAGTGTCAAAATACTAAACACCTGCTCTTGTGCTCATCAGTCTGAGACTATATTTTCTTTTGTGATCCTCAGAGATGTCCAGCATATAGCCTTTAGAGAAATCTGCCTCAGACTTAGCTAGGTATTTATATTTCGATGCCTTTAAGAATTATTTTTTTATTTATTTTTTTTATTTTTCCCCCATAGATGAGCACAGAGAGTAACTGAGAAAACTGCCCTGAGAGAAAGTAAGAAAAAGTGTGAGATAGTGACTTCTGTTTTTTGGTAGCTGTTCATCCTTGTGTAATTGTAGTGTTTCTTGAAGAGGTTGTGTGAAATGATTCCCTGCAGATGATCTAATTGAAGCAATTAAGGTGGGTTTATTATTGTTGTTTACTTTACTGGACCCACAGTCTTCCTATTGTATTCTCAGATTGAAGCAAATTGTAGTTAAGAAGAGTGATGGCCATTTCTTCTTTACAGCTGTGGAAAGAATTAAGTAGTTTCAAAGCTAAGCTGATTATCATGTGGGTGAGTCAGGGGTTAATTTACAATTTGAAGGTCATCAAATTTATTAGCTGCCTTTGATTAAATTTTTGTTGATGGTCAGTTTTTGCCTTGATGGCCTCTTTGTTTTATTAATTAAAAACAGCACTGATAGAAGATTTACTGAAGCCCAGAAAAAAGAACAGGGAAAACTTCAAGGAGCATATTAGCATGTAAAAGTGAGGGACTCATCTCCAAGGTGACAAATTCCATGAAATTTCATAGTTTTAACAAAAGTCAAAGATAACTAAGTCCATGCTGGTTAGAGAAGCAATGTATCAGGGATGTAGTACAGGCCCATAGCCCTTATAGTCTTTTGTTATGACAGCTATCAGGCATATTTGGTGGGTATCTGAAGGTCTGCTTTTTATTTGCTAAGAATGTGCTTGTGAACTGTGAAGAGAGTTCTTGTTGTAATACACTTCTTTTTCTTTCTTATTCTTTGAAGCTGAGCTTTGAGTTATAAAATGTAAATGCAGTTCATAGACTCTGATGATTCCTCTCAATTTACCAGCTTTTGGCTAACAATCTTTCCAGCAGATTATAGTGTTTCTCAGATTGCCACGCCTTTTTGATTTAGGCTGTCTCTTCACAGAAATCACAAGTGAGAAGTTAATAATATCAATAAGACTTAGTAGGAAAAAGAGAGTCTAACATACCTTGCTCAGTCCTTTTGTCAAAGCCAGGAGCTTAGGCTGTCACTTGAAATTTTTGGGAAGATTATGTCTAATACATGCATGTAATAGTTAAGTGGAGTCTTCAGACTAATAGATCTAATACTTTTTAGGCCATTGAGTTGTTATAGAGGTCTTTCAGTATGTAGTAGGCTCCAATGTACTCTAATCAGTCTTTTTAATCTAAAAATGCTATTGAAAACAGTCTATTTATAGTTCCTTAAGCTAACCACAGAACTGCTTGGCCTGTGAATAACCAAGAACTGCTATTCAAATACTGACTACAAAATAAGACACATCTGTATTCAAGGTCATGTTTTTCAGAGGCTGTATTTTTTCAGGGCCATGTTTTCAATTGAAAAACTGGGGGGGAAAAAAAAAAGTAGTACAGATCTTTTGCTGTGTAGAACAAGTCTTGTTTTCTTGATTGTGCTTAGCATTAGCTAGGGCATTTTTTTTTCAAAGTTTTTTGAAAGAAATTGTCAACATCCTATCTGCAGTTAGTTACATAAATGTAAATTATGAATAGCTAGGCTGCTATCAGAAGAATTATTCTATATTAACAGTTTTCAGTAAAGTGATGGAATTTAGCATCTAACTGGATTTTGTTATGGTTGTTATTCTTTATTTACTTATTTAATTATTTTTGTATTCTTAACACCCTTCAAGCTACAAGAGAAATTGCTACTCCAAAACAATTAAAATGGGCATATCTCATTAATGTTTTTAGTAAACCTTTGGAACATCAGTCCTCTTTCGATTCATCAGGGAAAAAAAGAAAATATTGAATTGGAATTGTCAGAAAAATCTGCAACTTTCTCTTTTAAATCATGAAAATATAAGCAGTTGGTCTCTTTTCTTAAATACTAGAACTTCATCTGTATTGCAGTTAAGGAAAAAATCAGGTTCAAATAATAATAAAAAAAAAAAGTACTGTAAAATGATCTTGCTTCTGTTGCTCTCTGAAACTGCAGGTGTGAACAGAGGGTAACATAGCTGTACTACTTCGCTCATTGTAAGAATTTGGAAACCAGACTGGCTGTAGCTGCTGCTGAAAGAGGTCCTTTGTGCACATCAGAGGGGGTGTGTGATGGATGTCAGGCTTCTCCTACTAGCCGTTTTCACTACGCTCACTCAGTGGTGGCAGTAAGACAGATCTGTTTTCCTCCTGGCTTTTCCTTACAGGTTTGCCCATGCCCCTTTTGTTACAATGAGTAAAATATTTGTCTGTCATGGGAAAGAAAAATCAAATTTCAACTGAAATCCTGAGAACTGCTGAGATTGCTCTAGTTAGATGCTACTGTTCAGCCAGTGTAGCTTGGGTAATATGTGCAAGCATGGCAATGTGTTTTTTTCTTGTGTTTTGCATATATTGCATAACCTGCTCTCAGTCATGCAGAAAGGAGCACAAAAAGTACGATAAAGATCTGCACTGCAGATGAGAGCTTTGCAGCAGCATCAAGGAAGAGATTTTTACCTTAATTATATATATATTTTTTTGTGATTTCTAAAGAGCTATTGACTCCTTTTGGCATGCTTAGATTTTTATCTGCCAGACATCCATAAAGGAGAAAAGTGCTCTTCTAGGATGCAATGAATTTTGGTTGCTGTTTTGCTTATAGACTTTTTATGCTCATATTAGTTCTATTGAAATATATATTTTTTTTCTTTAAGAAATAAACCAGATTTTTTTTTCTTTGGTAATTCAGCTTAAGGTTCTTGCAAAATGCATAAAAATTGTTTTGTATATTATTTTATGAAAACACAACCTCAGCCTAAGTTGCAAACTTAAATTCATTTGAAGTAGTCAGTAAACCATGAATGTTCTGTGTGCATATATATACAAAATTGTAGGTAAATATTTTGAAGGTTACAGAAAAGCAGCATTAGAAAATGTCTCGTACTCATCATAGACATTTTGAGAATTGGGTTCTCTTTTACTGAAGTACAGGTGTGTGCTACAATGAAGGTTATAGCCACCTAGCAAAATTATGATAGTTGTTTTATATATTTTTAAATAAAAATGGTGTCATGTTTATAAATTATTTTGTCAATAAGGAGGCTTTAAAAAAATAAATAATCTGTCGGGGAAAAATGAACATTCTTTTCAACAAGAAAGCTATGAACAAAATATTAAAAACTAAAAAATGTATAATAAATATTTTAAAGCATAATTTTAATGCTGTGGAATATTAAATGCTGTTCATCGCAAAACTCTGTTTAAAAAAAGACTCCATCAAAACAAGCAAACTAACAAAACTAACAAAACTAACAAAAAAACTTACATTATCTAAATCTTGACTTGTAAAGAAATAGTAGGATACCTAACTTTGTCAAATCTGCTGTTACTTAATGTAATTGAGACAATGAGTTTTGATAAATGTTACAAATATAAAAGCAATTCTGTATGTATTAGTCGTTTAGATAAACCATTACCAAACATTCATAATGGTATTGGAATAGAGAAACTTACTCTTCTCTTCCGCAAAGCATACATGTAGTTCTAAAATCTTGATTTAATGTAGTCAATTCTGTTGGCTTTCAGCACTGGATCTGTGTTGTTCTAGCCAAACTCTATTTATTTAGGTTTCAGATTGCAGTCAGTTTTCAATTCAATTTTTCCTGTCATAGTGACTGATTGTATACTGCTTCTGTGTGCTGTTAATAGCTGTCATGTGCTGTGCAACCATTTCAACAGTAGTTGGTTTCCTCTCTTTCTATGTTTAGTATTTTCAGTTTGCAGGGCAATCAGAATTACTGAATAAAAAACAGTGTAGAATATGAAGATTTAATACTGTAAAAGAAACAGAAAAGAGATTGTATTGAAAATGAACTTTGAACAATGGAATTTAAACACTGTAGATAGTCTTTGTGATATTTTGATTGAAATGTTTGTTTTATGTGTCCTCTACACAAGTAAACTTCCCAAAAAAGTTGTAAATTTATTAAAATATTGCTGAAAATTTGACACCTTTACACTTTTCTTTTGTTCTTTTCTTACTAAATTTCCTTACCAACCAGTCAGACAACCAGTTGAGAGCCAATGACCATATCCATGCAAAGAAGTTGGCACCTGCCAGCCACAGTTCTAAGATCATTCTAATTCTATGATCAGTCAAATAGGTCAAACAAACTGCAGAAAAAGACAAGATAACTAGCTCAAGCTGAGACATGTTCTGGACATCTAAAGTGAAGTGTGATGAGTTATATCAAAGTCTTCAGATAATGTAGGTATATATGAAATATGAGAAATTTGTTTAAAAAAATAGTAATTATTAGATGCTCTTTATTGATCACACTGATTATCTGGAATTTTAAGGCTATTTGGAAGAACCAGTATGATATACAGTTAAAAATCCACAATCACTAGGAAGCATGCCATTTACCATGTAGTATAGTTTAGAAGTTATGCCATCAAATTTCAGGACACACCTTTCTAAATTCATCACTGGATAAATTCTATCCATATCCTTTATATCTCAAGATATTTACACTCAAGGTACTATTTGTGGGCAAAGAGTAATGACAGCTTATAAGTCAGTAAACCAAGAATTTCTTGTTGGTATAAATTAATACAGTCCTACTCCAAACTTACGCTTTTCTAACTGTCTGTGGGTGAGCTGTTCACAGCTGTGAAGTATGCAGTGCTAGCCTCTGCCCTGTGCTATACCTGCACTCCTGTGTGCCACATACCATGTCCCTACTTCTTAAGACCTCTGCTATTGTTTGAGACAGTAATTCTCTACACTACTTCATTATGCTAGTCATAAATCTCTCATTCCACATAGAATAATTGCTTGTTACTGCTATCTATGTGAAAGTATGCTTCTACCACACAAAGATTAAAAAATAAATAAATAAATTAGTAACAGATTTGCTATTGCTACCTGGCCAACTAAAGGAACTGCTGTTGCAACTAAACCAAGTAAAACAAAGCTGCAGATCCACAAAAGCTCAGACCGAATAGATGAGGTAAGACTCACTCTAGACACCTTAAAAATTTAGTACAGAGCATACAGCCTGTTATTTCCAAAGGTAATACTGCATTACAGAGTTACATAGTTACAACATGTTCATGGAAGGGATTAAGAAAAATGGTAGTAAATAATGGAAAGTAATGACTGGTGCCTGTGAAAGAAAACAGACATCCCATTCATCTGTTTGCATTACGGAAGTGTCTACATGCTACATTCCACCATATTGTACTGGGTCTGGCTGGGACGTTAACTTTCCGTGCAGCAGCCCATACAGTGCTGTGCTCTGCACTTGTAGCTAGAACAGCACTGGTACCACAACAATGTTGTGTATGCTGCTGAGCAGTGCTAACACAGCATCAGGACTCTCTCTAACCCTCCTAGGGTGTGCACAAAAAGTGAAAAAGTAACATCACCAGGGCAGCTGACCTAAACCAATCAAAGGGATATTCTGTACCATATGATGTCACACTCAGCAATAAAAGGTGGAAAAAGAAAGAAGAGGGAAGGGGTGGGCTCTCGTTGTGAAAACATCTGGCCTCCCTAATACCATCTATGTGCATTGAGGCCCTGCTTCAAAGACGTGGTCAAGCATCACTCATTTGTGAGAAGTAGAGAGTAATTTCTTCCCTCTGCACTTCCACGCAGCCTTTGCTTGTTTTGTTTTGTTGTGCTTTTTTTTTTCTCCCCTTGTCTCCTCCCTTTCCCCCTTTTTTTCCCTTTAGTTAAGTTGTTTAATTAATAATAATCTTTCCTTAATAATTATTTTTCCCTTTCATTAAATGATCCTTGTCTCAACCCGTGAGTTGTTCTTTCCTTTATTTCTTCCCCACCTCTTCTAAGGAGGGGGAGTGAGAGAGTGGTTGTGATGCAGTTCAGCTGCCTAGCATGGTAAAACCACCACACATGTGCAGCATAGATTATTTTTATTTTTATATCTTCTCATATGTTACTATTTTTTGGCATAAGTATATACAATAATTTGTCAATAATGAAGGCTTCTAAGCCTCTCATGTTACAAAAAAAAAAAAAGCATAATCTATGAATACAACAGTCTTACCAAGGAAAATGGATTTGCTGTTTTTGGCCACTAATAAGATTATGCTGTCAAAATAAGGCTGTTCAAGAAAAAGTTTTCTGTTTAAAAGCTTTATTGTTAGAGTTGCTATTCTCTTACTAGTTTCCTTTTTAGAAGTCCCAATAACCACTTTGGATTTCTTTTCTCACACGATTGATAATTTAATAATAACATTGATTTTGGTGAAATTGTTATTCATTGGCCCAGAAAGAGCAGAGAATCAGATTAATTCACCAAAATTATTTTCTTACCATGTTATAAGAACTTATTATTTTTCCCTAGAAGACATTATCATGGTAATTTGAGTGGGGAATAGGTTAAAATAATCTTAACCCAGTTGGACAAATAGAGTCAGCCTGCTGCTGTGTTATATAGCCTGTCTGTTCTGCCAACTTATTTTTGATGAATTTCTTAGGAATAGCTGCTTTTATGCCAGTGACTTAGGGTAGGATTGTCTGTAATTATGCTCTTAGTAACATTGCAAGTATAAAGAAAGAAGAGGAAAAAAAATTAAAAAGAAGACATAGGTCTTTTATGGGACCTCTTGTTGGCTTCTGTCTCATTATGTTAACAATCTGCCTAGAGAATGGTGTCAGATTTAGAGAGCAGAAGAGATTGATTTACTTTTCAGGCCCTTCTACCCAGCCTAATTATTGTGTTACAAATAGCGATTCTTTCACCCCTCTGAAGGAGCACTTTGATTAGTGCCTGCAATGCAGGTGCCAGGGCTTAATACTGTAAGTGCATGTCAACTAGTTTCTTTCATCACATAGTCAAATTGTATAAAACAGCCATTGCACAGCAGGAGCTGATACATGGTTTTACCATAGCTTATAAAATTGATAGGGTTAGAACAACTACGAAATCTGCCATCCCTTTTTGTTTAATGTTTTATTTTGTTATTCTAGTAAACACAGGCATGATAGGTAGACGTGAAATGGAAACAATATTACTATACAAATAGGTAGTTTGTCATTGTAGAAATTTATTTAAAAATCAGATATGACTTTTCCTTCCCCCGAGCCCCTAAGACAATGCTGAATAGTTCTTCTCACAATTTCAACATTTATGGCTCATTTCTTTGCTCATGTACTTAGTGACTTGACTTATTTAATTGTTTTATTATTGAACAAAAGTAGAGTGATGTTCTTTTTGGTTTGTTAGCAGTTGACTATGGCTATGTAAACACAGGCATGGTTAAGTAAATGGAAACAAAAGATTTTATAGTTCACATTAAATCCTTTAAAAATTATGAATCAACATTCATACCAACTTCAACAGAATTCATATTAGACATTTGTCTTCCCATCAACTTCCTATTACAGGTTTCTCACTTTTTGGTCCATTATCTCATCTGGTTGAGAAATAAGTTTTTTTTTTTCTTTTTTTTTCTTTTTTTTTTTTTTTGGTGTATGGCTTTTTTTTTTCTTTCTCTTTTTCTTTCTCTTTTTCTTTTTTCTTTCTTTTTTTTTTTTTTTTTTTTTATTCCACTTCCAGTACACTGACGTAAAAAAAAATACTAGAGACAAGCTGGTGTAAGATTCTTTCCAAAATAATTTTATACAAGTTAGCACTAAAAAAAAAAAAAAGGAAAAAAAGAAAAAAAGGAAAAAAGAAAAAAAAAAAAGGAAAAAAAGAAAAAAAAATGAAAGGAGGTAGGATGGGGAGATTGGTGGAGAAATGCTGCTATTCTAAATGGCACGTTGAATGACTCTTGAGATCCCTGAAGATATGATGTTTCTGTGTGTCTTTGAGTTTGTGGCTCAGAGAACATCAGCTTCTTCCTCAGCTACCACATTCCCTTTATTATGAACTTTTAAAATTCCTGTCCCATATTCAACTGGTTAACATTACACGTTAATAGGTGTCTCATACACCTCAAATTACTTTTCTGTGTTCAATTTGATACATGTTCCTTTCAAATTATGTCAGAACATATTCCGACTGTGCAAAGATGGTTGTGTCTGCTTCTTTGATGTGTATGTATTTAGTGTAATTATTAGCAACCTATATCAGTAATTATTACAACAGTCATTAATTATACACCAAATATATCTAATACACAAAAATAATACTTGATAATCATTTCTGATTTGATCTGTTCTTTGATTTTTAAATTTAATTTTCTAATTAAGATTTTATGTGGAATGAATCTGACAAAAATACTATTCATATTGTATTAATATAATTTTCCTACTTTCAATAAAATAAATGGAAAACAGAGACAAATATTAGAAGTGAAATTAAAAAAATATAACCTGTTGTCTTACTACAATGTCCAACACAATTAAGAATTGTATATTGTTGGCAGTTGAGTAGTTGCTTTTGATGGACCCAAACAAAAACATTATGTTTTCCCAATTAAAATTAATTTGTTTATATTTTCACATTTGAGCCCACTTTAGCCACAGTACACATGTATAGACTTATTGAAGCCAGGCATTAGTGAAGACGAATAGGAATATGAGAACCTAGAAGTGAGAAGAGACATTCATTGCAAAATTTTCCTACCCACCTATATTTTAAAATTTGACTACCTTGATCAGATCTTGTTTGCCTAAAGTGATATTGACTCCATGCATTTTTGGTGGACTTCCATGTCAATCTACTGAAAAATTATGATATTATATACACAGATATGTAGCACAACCTCTTAGCACAATTAAATGGACACTGGTGAGCCTTAATCCTTCATCACTGCTAATTAGATTCCACTGAGTTGGGGTCATTTATAAGGTGTTTGAATGCTGTTATAAGACTTAAGAAATAGAAATAATTATTTTTATTATATTTATTATTTATTATAAACGTGGTTATTTTTTTCTTTATACAGTACTGTTCTGTAAACATCTATGCTATGTCTTTAACTCTCACCCTGAGCATGTGCACCGTAAACTATAAAGAGTGTCCAGGAATTCCAGACCAGTGGTGAATTTAAGACTCTATTGCTAAAAAAACCCACAGGGCCAGATGATCATCATGACTCAGAATAATTGTCTGAATGTTATAAAACTATCCCCCTCTGTACAGCAGATTTCTCTTGAAGAGACAAAATGATTAAAATAAATAAATAGATACTAAATGGTGCCTGTTTTGAATTTTCCTTGTAAAATCCTGCAAGGAACTCCAAGGGCAAAATTAAAGGTACTTTTTGTATTATTAGTGTTCTCTTCAAGCTTTGTTTTATTATGTTTCAGAACTACTTTTTTTTTTTTTTTTAATTTTTATTTATTTATTTATTTTTGTCCTGGATGGAAGTTATAAAATACAGCATAGTAATATAAAATGGCATTTTGTCATGTGCCTTTCATAAAGGAATTCAAAACTTTTTATGAGCAAAAATGAATTAAATCTTGCACAAACATACTAGAGACTCTTAATGTAGTTTTGCAAAGTACTTAACAAAAGACAAACAAGCAAACAGGTAAAAATGCACAGTCTATGAAGTTACAGGAATACAAATTAGAATAAATGGAAAAAAGACGGGAATAAGAGATTATGTTTACTGTCAGACATTAAGTTGTTCTAGTATAATGACATATATAAACAGTCTTTTGCTACTTTTTTTTTTTTTTTTTTTTTTTTTTAACCCTGTCTCACTACAATGTGTAACATACGATGTACAAAACTTAAGTTTTTGGAGATGATGTTTCTGCTCAGTGTTTTTGAAAAATGGTATCATATACTTGACTGTGATTTAAAAAAGTGATCATAAACAGGCACTGGCACTCTGGCATTTGCATCATGCAGCAATGAAGTAGTAGTCAGGAATTTTAACAAACCACACTTTCTCTTGTATACTAAAGAAAACTTACCATAAGTGAGAATAGAATTTGACTGCATATCTACAGCAATCTCACTAATTAAATAAGAAAAACTTAATCTCCAGACCTGTGAATTTGAATTCAAGACTTTGATTCAGATTAAGCAATACTTTATTTTGCTTAAATTAAAGTATGAGGAGCTTCAAAGCTGTAGCAACACATTATCATGCTTGCAACACTAATTGCAAGGTAGTTTTTTCAATAGCATGTGAGAACATGAGTATCATCTATGTTATCATTCTTGCTTGATGCATAATTATGACCCAGTGCTTTAATTTGAATTGTCCAAGGGAAGGCTGAATTAACCTCCTTCCTAGTAAATATAACAGCTGGGATTCTGTTAGTTCCCTGCAGAGATCTCCAGGCAATATTTATCAGAAATTTCAAGTGCAAAATAAACTGTTGTGCTACAACAGTCAGTTTGCACCGTGATATGTGTACAGATGTAGTAAGTGGCAATATATAGTTACACAGTGTGAATTTGATCCTGTTGCACCTTTCCTAACAATAATGCTTGCACATTTCCAAAGTTCTGATGCACAAACTTTTACTTTTTATAGCTTTAGGGGGAATGTGTAGCATAAAATGTTTTCCTAGTGTAGAAACCAACACTTTGTAAACTTCTTTCCAAATAGGAATTAATGCTTGTAACAAAATCACTGAAGTTGTGTATTTCTCTGTCTTCCTTACACGGTTTCCGATTTGAACTTTTATTCATCTGTCTAGATTTGGCAGTGTGCTTTTATATTTTTCCTGTAAGATATCGTGAAGGTTGGCCAGGGAGCCTTGCTCTGGTTTTCTACGGTTAGGAGGTTTGAAACACATGATGCTCTTAAGTTGTGCAGAGACACTTAAAGATAACAGTAAGAAGAAGAATGACAATATTAATAATAATAGCAATAATAATAAAAGGTCACTGCTGCTGCAGCAGTCAGTGCCAGCCCAGCTCATCTCCAGTGAGTTGAACTGTTTTGTCAACAGCTCCATCTGCAGCCCATGGGCAGCCGAGAGCTGCACACTGCTATCCTGGGATGTGCTTGCTGAACACAGTTGTCTGTTAAAATTAGATTTGAAAGGCAACACCTTAAAACACCTTTTTGCGGTTGGAATTTTGGCACTGTCAGGTTTTATATGATTTCTGAGAGTATAGCCGTAGGCTCTGTCAACGCAAACTCACTGTGAAAGAGGCAGGGAGGGAGAGAAAGGAGAAAGGAGCTATCATTGCTGCTGAAGGCCTGCAATCAGGCATAATAAACTCTCCAGTCAGCTGTTTAAATACATACACAGCAAATTAACTTTTTTTTTTTTTTTTTTTTTTTTTTTTCTGCGAGAGAAATGATTTCTGTGAGTATGCATTTATTTACAAAGGCTGAGTCTAAGCTGTTGGGGACTTGGTACCATCTCTGTTGTGATCTGAGAATGAGAGCGGAGTAACTCATTCTGCCAGTGCTGTGATTTGAGTTGTTTGAATAACTTGTCTGTCCAGCAGTGGCAAAGTCAGCAGGGTTGTCTTCAGGGTGTGGAGAAGAAGTTAGCATGGCTTTGGTCTATTTTTAGCAAGGGCCTGTATTGTGGTAACACTAGAGGGCTGTATAAGTCTTTTCTCAACACCTACAAGTGACAGAGTTTTCTCCTTCCTCCTCTCTCTCCCCCTCCTCCCACCCGCGGAAAAGTGGAAGTGCTAGTGTAAGGCAGGAGGTGTAAATGTACATCCTAAACAAACTTCAAACACTAGTTTGAAATGTCTTTAAATTAGCAGAATGCAATGAGTTTAGTTATGACTGCAGTTACGATGATCTGTATCTTTGTATGCCCTAACTTTTAATAACCTAGTAATTGCCATTATTTTATAGGATCAGTCAGAATAAGTAATCTCTTCTTTACTTTATTTCACACTTTAATTAATAGCATTTTTTTTTTTTTTTTTTTTTTTTTTTTTTTACTGGTTCACTTTCATGAATTTAGGCTGTTCTAATGGTAAAGTCTCTGTATATAGTGTTAAAACTCTGTTGTCTTCAGAACACAATCAGATATATTTTTTTGACCTCTTGGTGCCCTGGAGAAGTTCAAATGCCATTCACAATGGACAAGAACATTAGTCAGTAGGCAACAGTCATTCCCATGTCTCAAAAAACAGTACACACAAAACCTTCCCTTCCTATTCTCACTGTTCATGACAGAAGTCCTACCTACCTGTCTGTAGAGATGGATGGGGTTTTGGTATATTCTAAAGATTAACAAATTTAGATCACTTCAGATAGATGTGGAAGTAAATTCTTCAGTGAAAGAGAACTCATATACCTTGTCATTAGTTCCCTATCTTTTACTCTAAAGTAAAGTACTGACAGTGCTGTCAGTAATCTTAACACATGGGGAGTGAGTCAGTCTCTCAAAAAAGCAAGCTTCAAGTCATTTTAGGCTTTATAGGTCAAAAACAGCACTTCAAACTCCACTTGAAAAACAACAGGCAGCTAGAGCAGATTTGGAGAGCAGATGTCAAATACTCATAAAGGGATACAAAGCATATCAAGCAGAATGCCACCTTCCTATACCAGATTGTTTCTAGGATGATTTAAGGTGCAACCTAATGCAGAACTTGTATCAGTAGCCAGATCAGCTATTTGATAAAAACATATTTGCAAATGCTAGAATTTGATGACATATCCATAACATAAATATAAGAAGAAAATTTTATTAAATATAAGAAGAAAATGTATTAAAAGAAGAAAACTATCCTCACCAATTTGGGTGTTGTAAGGTCAAGTAAGGTTGCACTCAGAGGGGTGCAATACTGCTCAGTACACTTCAATTTCACGTAGAAAGAAGTTACTTACATCCAAAACCACGTTTACTTGGCATTGTCTTTGCTATTGCATTTTTGGGAAGGGTGAAGAAATTGTAATACAATTCCCTGGAGATCTTGAATAATGTTGGAGGAAGTCAGAAGCAAAAGAATCATTTCTACATTTTTTTTTTTTTTGATCTTAACAACTTTATAGTCTTTACAGTGTTGTCAGTTGTAAGTGTGCAATATAAGCAGAGCTGTTTTGGTTTATTTTATTTTGTTTTATTTCCTGGAAACAACCCCCCTTGCATTCAGAGATATAGAACTAAAAAATAACTCTTCAATTTCAAACAGGTTTTAAGACTTTTTCATAACATGATATATGAACAGTGTAAGTGCATATCTTCAGATTCTGCTGTTTGCATCAACCCTTCATTTTAGATGCATTTTTTAATCCACTCCTATCACTTTATTGTTGCATTTAATTTTATGCATCCATGCAGTTTTGGAAATTGCAACATTATTATTTGCTTAGTTAGCTCAGGACATATGAACCATGGACCATTTTCATAGCACCTTTCATAAGAGGTCCTAGTATGTTTTATGAACTCAGTCAACCCATGCTTATAGTATTGTGAAGACATTTTACATCATAATGAAATGCAAATAGCTATGGAGAAGACCATGGCAGTTGTTGATAGCAACGTGTATCGACATTACATGACATTATGAAATAGGAAGTAAAGAATGCAGCATCTAGACTGCAATATTTTTGGTGTCTTTTACTCAGGCATCTTATTAACTATATATAGACACATAAAAATATATATTAATGTGAATTATAATTGAATGGATTTTGTTTCAAATTAGAGAAGAATAGCAAAGCTTTTGCTAGTGTTTTCAGTTGTCAAAATACAGTGTTGATAGGGTTATTGTTGCAAGAGGAGAATAGATAATCTGGGCAAGTGGAAAAAAATCTTCAAGAGTTGAAAGCATAAAATAAGAGGCAGCACTATACTTTTTATTTATTTTTTATTTTTTTTTTTAATTTTCTTAGCAAAATTCTGTAAATATCAACGAAGTGGGATACATAATTGTTAAACTGTACAGAAAATAAGTTAAAAATGTATAACAAAATTGTGCTATTATAGCAGCTAAAGGAAATTTGGAGACAATGTAGTTCAGGGTTGCACAATATTTTGTTCTGGTTTAATGGTGAATGCATATGTAATGTTGCATATGTAATGTTTATAGGGAACCCCACTAATCACCTGATTAAGGATCATCAGAGCTTATGTCATTATAATATTTTTGCTTTGCATCAAGCAGTGCTTAATATCCTGTGAACCAACCATTCTGTATGATCTTAAGCTCTTTGTAACATTAGTGCATTGCTGATCTGTCCTTGAAGAACTGGAGGTAAAAAGATATTTTATGGTACCAGTTATTTTTTATCTTGTATTAATTTAGCAGAATATATGGCAAGTTTCTCAGCATCAAGTGTGAATAGTATGACCAAGCTGTTTTATATTTGATTGCACAAATAAAGTGAGAGCCGATTTGTAAATATGATACATAAGTTGGTAAGGGGTTAGTAATAAAGAAACAAATGGCTAATTGCTATTAAACTTGGTAAAGTGATTTGAATTCCACTGTGATCACTGTAAAATATAACTATTCAGGAGAAGAGTTACCCAGAAAACTTTGCAGAGAGACAGAAAGAGTAGACAATGAGTGGAATGTGAGTGCACTAAAGTGAAAAAGGTAACTATGCAAATACTAAGACTCAACAGATTATATTTACCCCGCTCTTGGCATTACCGTGACTACTTTATGAACACTGTGTTTTATTCTGGTGCCATCAGTTAGATAAATAAAACGCTGAATGTCAAAGAAAACAAAGAAATGATTGAAAGGACTGAAACACATGCTGTGTAATGAAAAGCTGAAGTTAGTCTAAAAAAAAAAAAAAAGAAAAAAAAAAAGAGCTGAGATTTGATTAGAAGCTATAAATACCTACATGAATAATAAAAATTGATGATACAGGTCTAGTAAGTCTGTAGGCAAGAATATATAAAAGTGTAATTGTTAAAAGCAAAATATAGACCAAATCAAACTAAAAATAAGATGGATATTTTAACTAATCTTGGAAACTACTTTCTGATGCAATTGATGGATTTTCTGTCACTGGAAATAAAAATGTGACCTTTATTCATTTTCTTCTTTTAAAGATACAGTCTAAATCAACCTTAAATATTGACTTTGAAGCAAAAATAATTCAAGTGTAGTATCTATAACATACAGGAAGTCAAATAACCACAACAGTATTTCCTGTCCTTAGAAGTGCATTAACCTAAAATAGAAACTGTGCACACTTTCTGTTTCTTTTAATTTCCTTTCTGTATCCTATCTGTTAAAATATGTGTTAATTTGTTGTCTTCTCCTGAAAATACTGTGTGTAGAGAGTTTCCTTTAAAGTTAATAAGATTAGTGGATATGGGGTCATACCCTTAATATATAATGTAATTTATTTGGATATTGGCTATCTTCCAGTTCATACCATAACAAATTCTACCTACCTGAAAGCATACCATTTTTTTTTTTCTTCCTCTCAAGAATGCATGGCATTGCACAATTGACCAAGTGTATTATGGGAGAAGTTCATCTTTCTATAGAAGATTAAGTATTACCCTTTCCCAGAGGCAGAATGCTAGATTGATTTGATGGACTGGTTTACCATAGTGAATTGCATATTCCAGAAGCACTTTTGACCAAAAGTTACTGGTCTGTAGTGTACCATCTGCTGAAAGTCTGATCTCTCTAAATTTAGATGATTGCTGCAGTCAATTTGGATAGTAAATAATTCATTTAAACATTGTAGTAGACAGTTTACCATTTGAAAGCTTGCTTCTGCTCTTTCTGAAATTTTAGCTAATTGGAATGGAAAACATGTATAAACACAAATACATTTTTCACTACTTTGAACTTACACACATACAAATATGTATCAATGAAATCACTATTAGAATGTGAATACATGAATCTGACAATCAGCACAATATGATAAGCAATGAATAATGAACTCACGTAATACAAACTAATGGCTCAGTGATTACATTACTTTGTGATGACGGTTTATAGGATGTGACATCATACTGTGTGTATTTTTTGATCTACCTTGAGAATTAGGGAAGACAATACTGAATGTGTGGCTGTAGATTTTTTTTTTTTTTTTTTTTTTTTTTTCTCTTCCCTACCAGTCCTTGTATCAGATGGGGTATTTTGTAATTTTTTAAACAGTGAATGGTGAGAAGCCTGATTTGCTGATTAAACTGTGTAAATTGGCAGTGTGTCCTTGTTAAACAGGTGCTACTCCAGTAGCTTGTGACTGCCCACTGGGCCAAAAAAGTGCAAATGTCTTACAGGCTTGCCATTAAAATTGAAGCTTTCTTGATGGTGGGCTTTGCAGATATCCCTCTCCTGTACCCTAACATGTCCTAACACCTAGTTTAAATGACAATTGCCAATGCAGATTGAACTAAATTAACAGTTCTCACATGGGTTTTGTATGGGTTTTGCTCATGTTTTTCTATCGTATTGTTTCTAAACAGTCTACACACTAACAGACTAGAGAAGACCAGGAGTTGTCAACTGGCTGTTTTAGTTTAGATTAATTTATTTTTATATTCTTTTAAGCTTCCACTTGTCAGTCCTTGAGACAGGATGACTGCAACCTTATATGCTCTGTGATTCTGTCTCAGTGTTTCAGGATTTAACTTTTCCAACACTCTGAAACAGGTTTTGCTGCTACTGTGAACCCTTGCATACTACCTATCAGCAGCTTCAAAGCCTTTGTAACCCTCATGCCTAAGTAAAGATGGCATTGCTAAGTAACTTTGAAAGGTAAAATTAAAACACATGTAGTATATTAGGAAATTTCAGTACTCTTTCAGATATAATTCATGTTGGAGGATTTAGGAAGTAGCACAGAGCTGACTAATTTTCATTATCATCCACAGGAGCCAGTGGGTGGTTTGTTACTCAGGCATATATGTGGAAGCAGAATACTTTTAGTTAGTGTGATAGACAGTAGCTGAATTTCACATAAGGTGTAGCATTCACAGGCTTGACTGCTTGTTCAACATGGTCCTGCGTTATAATTTTAAATACTAGCTGTTAATGACCATGTTACCTATAAGAATATTACAGCATTAGTATGGTCTGCTGGCACTGAATTCTTTCTATTTTTTGGAGATGATTTTCAAATTGGGAATGGTGGTGGCTTTAAACTACAACTGTTCTAGTGGGAGGTTCTATTTGTAATGTTGTGATGAACACTGAAACATTCTGATACTCACTTGGAGCTATTTGTCAAGAGATATTAAATACATGTACAAATTGAAAAAAAATAAGTATCTACATGTAGAATTCAAGTAATCATAAAAGTCAGAATTCTGTAAAATTTAATTTATGTGGGAGCTTTGCTGTTTTCTTTCCTTCCAAATTAACAAAGAAAAATATTGATACAAAAAGTTATTTCCTTATTTAGAATAAAAATGAAAATAACTAATGTGTGATCTCTCCCCCCCCCCCCCCCCACAATCCCCACAATTTTTAAATAACCACATAGTGTGTGTAAATAATTAGGGAATGCTAATTACTTAACGGTCACTGAAAGAGTTTTAAATATCCTATGGTTTCCTTTTTATAAAGCACACTAATTAAATTTCATATTAACCAATTTAATATGGTGTCATTTTATTGCATTATTCTAAATGGAATAATTCTAAATTCCACATTCTATGTGGAATTTATGCTAGTACAGGATTTCTTATTCTGCTATTTGCAATTTTTTCTGATTGACACATGTCTGAAAGACTCCTTAAGAAATGATATAATTAGTCTATTTGCATTGCCTGGAATTAGGTGACCTTTGGTTTTGGCAGTAATTAGACCATCCCTGCTGTACACTGTTTCTTCCTGGTAGTCACTAACCAGGCAGAAAAGGAGTCCAAGCAGCTCATTTAGTGAGCTACAAAAGATTTTCAAATGCCATTAAAATGAAAAGGAAGTTATAATTAATAGTGTGGTATCATTTTATTATCCATATATAAAGGGTGTATGTAGGTGTACATAGTGAGCCTAATTTTTACTGAAGATATTTATAACTGGTTCTCTAAGGCTACTGAAAAAAAATTATAGCTGTATAGATAATGTATATAATCCAAAGAATCCAACACCACATCCCTTTTATTTATTTTTTTTTGGTCTTTTTTATTTTTATTTTATTTTTTTTTTTTCTTTTCAAAGAAGATAACAAAAGTCAAAGTTGTAAATTTTGGAATAATAATTCTACACTATTCACAAGAGACTCAGAGAATTCCCTAAGAACCAAAATCCAAGGTGCGTGCATGCTTGATCTTATGGGGATAATATGTTCCATTAATACTGTCATACAATAAGATAAATCTGGATTGTCGTTAACGCAAATTGAAGGTCCATGCCTTTATTTCTGACAGTTAATTGAAGCACCCAAGTCGATAGTATAGATTAAACAGACTACTAGATTAGATTTGACTTGTGTGATCCAAGTTGCAGGGTAGAATTAATCAGAATATTAAAGTACCTATAGTAAAAAACTCACTAGAACTGGATTTCACCCAGAATGTCAGAACTGTTGAAGATTTACCAATAAGTAATGTCTGCTTTACATCAGCTGACTAAAATAACTGATAAGCTGACTAAAATAACTTATTACTATTATTATTATTATTATTATTATTATTATTATTATTATTATTATTATTATTATTTTTAATTTTTTTTTTTTTTTGCCATTGGCTTTTAATACTCAAATGTTAGAAGAAAAATGAGGCATGCCCTCAACTCGTGACCCATTGTACACAGGACAGTATTAAAAAAACAAATGAAACTGAACAACAGAAATTACCATAGTCAACTAACTACCATGATGTGTTCTCCCTGATCTCCATGATGTGTTGATCATAATGGATGTCAGTTAAAGTCCTATAAATTCATAAATGCTGAATACCAGCAAAGGATTTTTTTTCATAGGATAAACAGAGCCTTCTCTGGGAGGTTTGAAAACATCAATCCTTAAATATTTTCTTGAGAAAAATACGTACTATCTATTTTTAAATAAAAAACATAAAAGTTATTCTCTTAGCTCACTGATATATATCATAGTTTTGCATGCAATTTTATATCTCCATTTTCATAAACAGCACATCCAAAACCAGACATTAAGAACATATTTGAACTCAAATTAATTTTAACATAATAAAGAACTATACATATATAAGTTAAGTGAATTTTTAATCTAAAGAAGCAGAAACATTTTTCACTGCTCTCACCACTGCTTCACATCTTCAGTGGTTTGGAAAGAAGAGCAGACCTACTCCCTCCCTCCCCCACCCCGAGTTCACTGAAAGAAGGCTAGAGAACCATGTCACCCTCCCTTTTCTTGCTTTCTTTCAGCTTTTTTTTTTTCCCCATTTTTTTTATTAAGAGGTCAGCTCATTAGAGAAAGTACATGTGTTCCTAGCTTGCTTTTCTGAAAGAGTTAAACCTTTACAGTATCAGAGCAAAGATCTCTGAGGACTGAATTAACTTGTATACAAGTTTTGACAAAATCAGTAGACACATGTTCAGAGAAATAAATTCATTTAGAAAATCCATGATGTGCTGTAAAAAATAAACAAACAGAAGATTGACAACTTGTGAACTTTTTTTTCTCAAGATTGAAAAAATTTCTTATTCTTGAGATTTCACAGTCTTTTGAAACAGTGATTCACTGTGATGTCAAAATTGAAAAAGTATTAGTAAATTTGATTTTAAGAAAACATTAGAAAAACTATCAAGTTATCAATAAAATTACATTATGTAATTTTATTCTTATTTGCACTAAGAACACTGTTGGCAGAGGGTTAGCTTTTCAACTGTCTAAAAAATTGTGCACCTTACAATTGTCTGATGAAATGGAAAGAGAGACACCACCACAAGCCACTTAATCTCACCCATTTGAGACATATCTGTATTTAAATACAAATATATCATAAACATAGTTGTAGCATTTCATTAGTTCCACAAAATATTCATCAATCTCTATACTGAAATGCAACATAAAATCTGAAATTCTCAATGGATTCCTTACTGATGATGATGACGACTCTGAAAGATTTCCTCTGATCAGACTCAAACCGCCACTATATGGCTGGAAGAAAACAAAACACAGATTTGCTTTCATTTTAATAACCTGATAAAGTTCATGAACTCTAAAGTTCATCACAGGTAATTTCAATATCCAGCTACACCATATTTGTTCATTAATTACTCCCAAAATTGATTAAATTTCACTTTTATAGTAGGAAATGATACAGTGCAGAAAGAAAAGACAGAGTAGATTTTTATTCTAATTGAATACTATGTTATGCTACTTTCCATCACAAATAGATTTTTGTGTTTGTCATTTCAAGTTTACTGAATCCCTTGTTTTGTGAGATGCTGGGCCAAGATAAACAGTGTTTATTTTCTTAATCAAAACCAAAGTTATTAAAAAAAATATCCAACAAAAAATATTTGGCTAGCTATAAGTATATTAAAATAATACTGACTGACCATTTTTCCCTCTTTTTGCAGAATCCAAAACTGTTGCTTCAGTAGTTTTTTTCTGGATAATCAGATGCAATTATAGATCTCCAGGATTTTGTATAATATAAAATCTTTTGATCATTTGTAGAATGTGTTCTATCTATCTGTGCACCTACCTATCCAAATGCTTTCAGAGAGATATATATAAATACACAGACCTGTTGTGCAGACACAGATATATTTTCACTAAAACTGTGAAGTATTTTGTCAAGTGTATTTTAGGCCAGATTTTTGTCTGAAGTTATAAATGAAAGCTAACTAATTTGAAAAATATTTTATTTTTTTTGGAAATACAGCAAAACATAAACCTTAAATAAAGTCTAGTTATACTACTTATGGTTTAAAAGTATTTGTATGATATTCTTGCTTTTGTTCACTTGCTTATGGGGAACATATATTATCCATGAACATCTTACGTGAATTATGTGTTACTGTCACAGTTACATTAATGCTACACCTGTGAAACCTCTTAGGATCACAGGTGCAGAATGGGGACTGGTAGGACACAGAAAGTGCTTTCCTTTCATGTACACAGCAGTTGCTATTTATGCAAGTTTAAAATTGCCAGGCATAACTCATATGCAAACTAGTATTCAATATTTTCAAATTCATAAGGAGCAAAAGAAAGTTTTCTTTGCTCCACTTGCAGTTTGGACTGTCTCTAATTTCTTTTCTTAACCAACATCCTAAAACATGACCTTACTGTTATTTGTTATTTATAAAATTGGAGGTAAAATTGTGTCTAATGATAGCCCATGAATCGTTCTGAACATTAAGCTGACAGAAAAATTACACAAATTCCACAAAAAAAAAAAAAAAAAAATTACACAAAATCCACAGAGAATGTTTTTTTTTTTTTTTTTTAATACATCACCATATACATATACACATACAGGAAAAACAGTAACAGAATATTATTGTATGTAGAAGTCCCAGATATACAATAAAGATGCCTGTAGAAATATTTGTGAGATTGGGATTTTTCTGTGCATAACAAATGGGATTTTATTTTCCCCAAAACAGATTAAAAAAAATCTGTCTCCAATAATATTCACAATGGGTCTTCAAGTTCAATTTGCTTTAAGTGTTTAAAAAAAGACATCAATTTAATTTGTTGCAATAATTTGTTGAATTTATTTTCAAAAGTAACTTAAGACAGTGTAAAGGCTTTTTGTCATACCACAAATTTTCTAGGACTGTAAAGAAATAAAATAATAACAATAAAAAAAAATACATCTGTAAGGATATCTTTAACTCAGAGGATTTGTAAATTATAAACCTGTGAAATTAGGAATTTAGAAAAGAAACACTTACTGACCCTTAGCTACAGAGTCTTCTATTAAATTCACTGTCGGCATTACAGAATCACAGAATCATCTAGGCTGGAAGAGACCTCCATTAGGGACTCTGAAACTATTGAGGATTATAACAAAAGTTTGGCTCGGAATTAGATTTTAAAGTGATTTACTAGCATTATCTTATGGGTTTTGCAACCCCCCACAAACAAAACAAGTACTTAATATCAAACTTGGTATTATCCTCAGATTTTAGTATCTTTATTTCTAGGGGAATTTGCTCTAACTAAAATATGTATATATACAACTATTGATTCTATTTTTAGACATAAATACTTTATTTTATTAACCCATATTTATCTGATTTATTTGTAAGAAACAATTCCAAGCTTTTTGTTATTCTTTTAATCTGCACTAGTTTTAATTATCTGAGGGAAGAAAAAAAAATAAACATGGATAGAGGATTTCAGCTACAAATGCTTTTAGCTTTCATCTTCCTTCTCTTCCAAGTAAGAATCAGACTTAGACATTATTTGAAAGTTATTAAAACAAAGTGTCATCAACAGCCTAAGGTGCTGAAATAAGAAGTTATCACATTTTATCTTTGAAAAAAAAAAAAAAGAGATTTCTAATCTTAAGATGTGGAAGTAAAAATGACAGATAAACAGGGAGTAGGTGTACAGTATAAAGGTATCACTTCTCTTTTGCATCTCCAGCTGCTCTCCTCTTTAGCCTTATTCAAATTTATTGCTGATTTTTTTTTTCAGAGCTATAAAATCGTGGAGTGTAGCACAACCTCACATAATGCTTCCCTCAACTTTTATAGCAGAGGTATGATTTACTATTGCAATAAAACTCTGCTATCAAGTATTTTCTAACTGCTTCTATCTCTTTTGTTTATGAATAAAATGTAAAATGAGATTCCCATCTGAATATATAATTGAAGACAAAGTTACTTATTGCAAAGTACTTTAGGAAACAAAACAGATTGGGGTGTGTTAGTTTAACACTGACATGGAAATGTCTCATGATGTATAATTCATACCTTTGATATCAAACAACTTCAGAATTTAAGACTGGTAAAATTGTGACTTAGACTCTGTAATTACATTTTTTTTTTTTCTTTACCAAGAATTTTAATTCTAAATGCTAGAATTCTGATTTTTTTTTCAAGGAAAAAGGCATTTTATTCATGCAAAACATTGTTGTGAACCAACAAAAAAAAATAAATTTTACACCTGATCAAACTTTCTTCTTCATATGTGACTCATTATTTTTGCAATATAATTTTTTTTTTCAACTGCGAATGTAAAAAAGTATAAAATTAGGACAGAATAACAAAATAAGGATCAATACTGCATATTTCCTCCAGATGTGAGTTCCACATCTTAGAAGCTTAGGCATCCATTAAGCATTCCCTCTGGCTTAGAAGGAAGTTTGGTTTATAAAAAAAAATCAGTGAGGTGTTTTCATTTTTTTTTTTTTTTTAACACTTGTCTGTATTGAGTTGCAGTTTAGCATAAAAGAACAGCTTGTAGTCTAAAATGTGTGCCTAGCAGAAACTGTCAGATGCACAGTATGGTTACAGAGAAGGAAGTATGTTCTAACTTCAGTGTGCAGGGATTTCTGCATGAAACCAACCTAGGCATGAATTGAGATGGTAGCGTACCCTGCTGAGTTGACTTTTGTGCTTTTATTGCAGTGCTCATACCAGACTTACATAGTGTTTCTCTGCTGGTTTCTCTTCTCAGATGAACAGTGGGATCTGCACTTACTATTTGGTAGCAATTTTTTCTCATGTTTGCTGCCTTGTCATATTTATTTGAAAGAAATTTTGGAGCAGTGGAAAAATAATGTTATAAGAAGGCTGCCATTTATAGGAAGTGTTTATTATTAGAGCTCTTTGAAGACCTTTTATTTATTTATTTTTTCAAGCTTTTGAAATGTCTTCCTAGTGAATTGCAACTAAATCTGAAAATTCATATGAAGAGTTTTAAAAATAATAATAATTTCAGATTAATTTTATTTAAATTCTATTTTGCAATGTAATACACAGAATAATATAAATAGAAAATAGAACAGGATGACAAGTAATGGCTGCCTGTGACAGCATGGTTTTGGATTTGCTACCCTGGTAGATCTCTTTCAATTCTATGAATAGTAATTTCAGAAGAAAGGATTAAAGACAGTCCACATCGTCAGCTTTTTGCTTCCTTGAAACAAAATTTCAGCAAAATTGCCACAGTCTGTGAACTGTTTCACTGTTACAGTAGAAAATGCTTCCTACATTTTCTTTTCTTCAAAATACTCTACATGTTTAATACAGCTTTAAAAAAAAAAAATAGCTTGTACAAGTAATTACACTGTCATTTTGTAAGCATTGTGTGTATAGAATAATACTTCCAGTTTGTGTGGGCTTTTTTCATCAGCATTAATTACTAGAATGTGAAACTGCTGCTGAAGTTGAATGGCTCTTATTTTATCTCAGTAATCCTATAGCAATCCTCTGCCTCTGTGTTTCTTTCCCTTACTATGGAGTTTTAATTTTTATTGAATGAATGGACCATCTTATTCATGGTAGCAGTTATTGGTGAATTGTGACATTAGCAGACAGAAAAATGCAGGGTGCAGAACCTGAAGGCTGTGAACTTACTGCCTCTTGTTCCAGGCAAAGCTTTACTAGCATAACTAGGGTTTGAATTAAGAAATGTGATAGTAAACTGTGGACTGCAACACTCAGAATTTTCCTAACTAAGCATAACTTTAGGAACGACAAAATGTACATGGCTGTACTTAAGTCTCTCCCACAAACAACATAAAATAATAATAAGGTTTTAGGGAGGAAATTTTAAGTACAATTATTCTAGAAAATGACAATCTGGGGCATACAAATGGGAAGAGGCTTGTTTGAAGTTAACAGACAGGCTACTGGCAAAGCGAGGTATAAAATTCATGCTCCTCAACTCTTAGCCACCACTGCAAATGCCTTCTTAACACAAGGCAAGATGTATATAAATCACTTATCTCATTTAATCAATTGCTTGCCATTGCAGAGGAGTTTGGATTGGTAGCATCTGTTTTTCTCATTTTCTGTCTGCCTTTGGCAAAAAGCATAGTTTTGTGAGAACTGAACTGCTAACTAAAGTATTTAGGCTTAATTTAGGAGCTTGTGGGTGAAGCTTAATGGTTTATGATATATGGAAGGTCAGAGCAGATGATCTGATAGCCCCCTCTCACCTTAAACCCTATGAAACTATGTAGGCTCCTGGAATATGATAAAGCTAATACCATTATCACAGATCACAGTGATAAATTTTAAGCTAAACCTGCTTAGCTGCAGTCTGAGAACAAGACTATGAGCATCCCAGTGCTGTGAAGGGGTTCAGCTTGCCACTGATTTCTATCTGTATAAGTGCTCCAGAGTGCAGATACAGAAAGTTTATCCTTCTCCAGCTAAGGAACCTGAAATAGCTGCACTTAATATAATGGACAGCACATTTTATGAAAGAAAAAAAAAAAGTCAAAATGTAAACTCATACTTGAAAGAAGTATGCTAAAAAGTAAATGTGATCTCATACCAAGAAGTATGCTAAACAGTACATTTGAGGGTGTGGTGGGCTTATATGAAAATCTCAATTTTTTTCTTCTCAGCAATTAGATTTGTTATATGTTGAGTACATTCTTTCTCTTTCAGAGTCTTTTGGTTTAGCTATGAACACTGTGAACAGGATATGTTCTTTTTTCTCTTAAAACGGTTATTACTGTGTCTCAAGTCTCAAACGACTAAGTCCTTTATGGCCACTGAGTTGAGGAAATCCTGTAAACCAGAATATAAGTGAGTTTCTAAAAAATAATCTGAGCCTCTTTTCATATTACCCTGCACTCTATATGTACCAGTAAAAAATGCTGCTTGAGAAAATGGTTGATCTCCTTGATGAGTTGAGCAGTATGTTTTATTCACTGTAGTCTGGAAGTGGAGGGTCCATTGAAATTTTCTGGAAAACTACTGAGGAATAGAAGCTAATTAGAAAATGCTTCAGAGGGGGAATAATTTTGATCGCATGGAAATAGGTCTGCTTTCTGTATACATATTCCAAACGCCACTCTCAGATGTGGCAAGATGAAGATAAATGAAAACCAGATCTAGCTCCTGAGATACGTACAGAGGCTGCGCTTCACTTCAACTGTTGTCATACTTTTCTCCATGCCTTCTACTTCACTGAGCAGTATGACTGCTTCTGCTATTGCTTTGAAGGTTTGCTCAGCAGGTATGTCTTATGCTACCTGCTTAAAGATGCTGTATTGCTAGCTCTCCTGCCCTTATGCAGTAAGAAGTGACTAATGCCTTTTGAAAATCAACAAGCGTGCATTTAAGGGAGAAGAATTTTGTAGATAAGCATTAATTTCTCCTTCTCTTTTTAAATAAGATCTTTATATACTATCATTAAAACATAGGTAGGAATAGTTGGCTGATCTTTGTGATATGATTCTGAATGGAAATAAATAAAACAGGACTTCTTTATATATAAATATAAAATGTAAGGAAGAGGTGTTGCTATAATCAAAGTATGAGATTAAAATACGTGGATTTTGCTTATGCAAGCATAGCTGACAAATATCTTTTCAAATGACATAAAGAAAGAGTTCTGAAGGTTTAGGCAGGATCTGGATAGAAAGACCTAGATAAAGGAATCTAAAGAGAAAATATTACTTAAATATCATTATTGTAATTGACACAATTAAAATAAAGAAAACAGCAACAACAGAAAAATGCAAAACAAGCAACTGGCAAGTTAATTTCTTAACATTCCCTCCTTCCCCAAAAAGTAAGTTCATACATGTAAACCCAAATTCTACATCCACAAAATTCTTCCAGTGGAGATTATAATATTCTTAAGAACTAAAGATTAAAAAAGAATGTTGTTGTAGCCAAAATAAAGTCAAAGAAGGAAATCCAAGAAAAAATTATGTTATGAAACACAGGTGTATATCTTTCAAAAATGCAAAACTGTCCTTGAACACCTATATTTAGACTGTGAGTGGCAACAGTTGGAGAACACACACATACCTTGTTACACAAAGGAAATTCTTTAAGTCCTGATTCAATATCCTACAGCCTCCTCCTTTCTAGCTGTGGTGCAGGAGATCTGTATCATTTGTGATCTCCTTGTTACTCTGCAAGTCTTGAAATTTGGCTGGAGGTGCTAATGTACCTTCTGGCTATACTGGAATTGGATAATTGAAACAGCACATTGAAATTGGCTTCTATGGTATAAAAATGCTCACTGTATAATCATGTGGGACTATTACAAATGTTTGATTTAAAAAAAAAATGACATTGCTGTGAAAGATTCCCTACACCCCTCTGTGCAATACAACATCATTCATATTTGTCACTATTTAAAAAAAATCACATAAAAATTGAATAGGAAAACAAAACAAAACAAAACAAAACATTTTTACCTAGGAAGTTTATCTTTCTCCAGCTAAAGAGAATGAATATTGTTGAAAGACACATTTTTGCTTTTTAGCTCTATTGAATATTAAGCATGCCTAGTACGTTTTAGGGTTACTCTGGCAATGTCAATGTCAATGGCTATGTCCCTCCCTAACACCATCAATGCAGTAAGTCAGTTTTACCATGAATTTGCAGAACTTACCCAGCCTGGCACACTACTTTTTAGATTCCAGGAAAAGTGATTTTCCTGTCAGTGATTTTGATGATGAAAGGTTTTTCTCACTATTTGTATTAAACAGGCATCAGGCTACAAAATCACTTCTCACCTATGTGGTTGGGATTCACTTATATCAGCTTTAGGTCACTTAATTGCCTCTACACTGAACAGATTTGGGGTCGTATGTGACTTTTATATCCAATCCCACATTATATTTATAAGATTTAAACATCACTGAGTCATTCTATAAGTGTAAATCAAAAATCAGAGTTATCCCTTTGTTCCCCCTAAAAATAATTATACTTTTACTAATAGTCTTTTGCCATTGTCTGCCTAGATACTAGGGCTCCTTCTGATGACTGCTGACTACAAATAAATAGTTAACCCAATATGAAGATACTTGTTTCCAGCTATAGGGGTAGAGTGTGAATCACAGAGTGTAACTTTTTATACACTGAAACTTGTATTTTGTATAAGCATGCATATATTGCCATCCACTTGCTATGGATGTAATTCTATTACTAGCTTTTGACAGAACTCACACATGCTGTTAATTGGGCACTTTGAAATGATGATGAGCTTGGGCACGTAAAATGTAACCTTAGCTTCGAGGGACACAGTGATTCTTCATTAGATTTACTTCTGGGCATGATACAGAAACTAACGACCCTGTGTTGATAACAAGAGACAAACCATGTTTTTTATAGACTGTGTTATATTTGTTTTCTGCCTCCTATATTGTTAATCAAGAGGTAGACATTGAGTCTGACAGGATAAATGAAGTTCTGGAGTTGTGCTGTTCTTTCCTTGCTAGGATGAGACACGGAGTAGCAGAGAGCAATTACTCACCCTCCAAGAAGATCCTCTTGCACATGGGTCTTTCCTGCTTAATACTTGAGGCAATGTAGTGAGTTGATAAAACAAGTAGTTATTCTTAACAGATGGATACTGTATACTATCGGTCTTTGAAGAAAATATTATTTTGATTTGCTTACCTTTAACTGGGTTTTGAATGAGGTCATCCTAATTATGAGTAATTTCACAGATAAGTGACTTTATTCTACTAAATGTAAATCTACTAAGAGTGATACTAGTCCCTATAATCACATCTATATCTGTTACTGCCAGGAAGTATCCTTTCTTTCTTCCACCCCAATAGTTAAAAGTCTTTCTTTCTAGCTGTTTATTTCAGCACAGTAAATACCAGAATAAAACAGCCTAAGTTAACTACACATAGGGGAGGAAGCAGAGGGGAGATCTGGAGTACATAGGTGTATTTTTTAGCCTTAATCATGTGCAAGAAACATTCTCTTCTCAGCGCTGGATGTCAGTAATTCAATGTCAATTGGTTATACCTTAATTTCCTCAATCTGAAGAGGGCATGGAGTAGGGTATAGAGGAAAGAACTCTGCTGTCTGGTGTAAAATTAGAAGTTCATGAAAGCTGGGTATACTTTTACAGTTTACCATTAAATTAAATTGCATTTACTGGCGGGTAAAATGTTGTGAACTAATTTCACCAGTTCATTTCAGACCTTTTCATTTAAACTGACAGAAGCAAATTATGGTGCTATAGCTCATTCATCCATGATTTCATGCTCCTGCACCCTAGGAAACAAGAGGCAAATCTCAACGGGTTCCTCCATGGTAAAACATTTTTAATTAGTAAATAATTCTGAAGCTGCAGATTCAAAACAAATCCTCACTAAGCAAGCCATATTGTCACTTCCAATCACAGCACTTTCAGATTTCTCAATGACTGTGTGCATAGGTTCACTTTTCACAGCATCTTTCTTTCCAAAGAAAGGAGAGAGTCAGTCCTGAACACTGTTGTTGTTTCTTGCCAGTTAGACTTGCATACAAATTGAGCCAAGTATGCCTTTGTGGAAACATTTCAGTCTGAAATCCGTGAGGTTTATAAATAAAAACTAAACAGTGAATGCTGAAAAATGTGAGGGAATATCAAACAAATATGCATTTCATTTAATGGACGTATTGTCAAAAATAATGTTACCCAGTGATGTCTTTAGCAGACAGAATAAAAAACAAAAACTTGAATATATTTTGTAATGTCAGTTTGTTTTAATTCATAAGGAAGAAAAGCAATTAAAACTCCTGGGCTAGGATAAAGAGGATATAAATAAAACAAACAGGAGAAAACTGAACCACATTTCTGAAAGATTTAAAGACTTGGCAAAGATGAAAAAGTTTTTTTTATATATATATAAAAAGTTGTATGGAAAACATAGATTTTGTTTCCAATTAATTTGATATTCTTCCCTTGGCAGAACTATATCTCATACTTCTAGTGTGAATGCCTTAGCAAGACATCCTCTTTCCCTACCTATTTCCAAGTTGCAGTGGTATATCCACTAAGAACAAAGAATGTTTAATCATCATTTTAATGTTGCAGAATCCAGCATCTAGAAGCCAGTATTCATGCTATTACTGGAAACTCAATTCAGCCCCACTATGTGTAGGAATTACAGTACAGTTTTTAATTACCTAATCATATATTGATCATTGTTTCCAGAGAATCATGATTGTATTCAGTGCACAAAATAGGCAGTCCAAGTTAATGAGCTAACCTCAATATTTGTTCTCCTTGTTCACTATAAGTTGATGTTATTTGTTACAGTGTTCATATCCTGTTCTGAAGACAGAACTATTAGTTTTCTAATGGAATTTGTTATGAAATTTATCACTACTGTATCTGAATTCTTCACAAATATTAATATATTTATTCTTCAGTTCAGAATCAAAAGGATATTAGCATCCTCTGCAGCTTTGGAGAAATAGAGCATAAGCCACTGTTGCATACTCAAGGTCAACTTTTGGGCCATAAATAAACCATTCAGGAAGTAAAGAACAGAAACTAAAGGTGAAATTACCTAACTTCAGTGTTATTTCATGTTACTTTAGAGGAAGCCATGTAGACATTGTTTTTAGTCAATGGAAAGCAAATGGCAGTGACAGGTCGTGATTCCACCTATCTTAAAGATGATATCTTACAAAGAACATATTTGGCAAATGCCCATTTCTCTCCACTGACTTGAGAAGTAACCTGTTATTTTCATGCTAACTGGTCATTTGTACAAAGTGTAACAACTTTTCTGGTACCATATAAACATTTTGTATGGTGAAGGCAGAGACAAAATCTAATTCAGAGTAGGATTCATTCATCACTCTTTGCCAGTGGATTATTTTGTATCCCTTGTCTGTCCCTATATCTCTTAATACCTACATTTGAAACAAGTGATCCATTTCTGCTTACAACAGTACCATTAACTAGTCAGTCTTGGTTCATTCCCAGAAGAGGTTTGTCCAATCACAAATTGGACAATCAGTGGTCATTTTCTCTTCAAATGAAGAGAAAATCTTCTTTTCTTTTTCTCAATTGTCTTCTCTAACCCGTTATTAGTCCTATATCTGTGCAGGCCTGCTAGAGGCTTTTCTCTCAATTTCTTTTAAAATCTCCTTTCTTTCATCGCCTTCCTCTTCTTCCATTGGTAAATAGGAATGAATATCTCTTTTTATTTGTCCTTGGCTTGTCATAGAGTCTTGGTCTTATTCACTATCTTTGTGTTGCCTTTCATTTCATTCTTTCCTACCTACAAATTTCAGGCTGTTTCCCTGGCCACAGTCATCTTCTTTCTGTCCAGTTTCAATCCTCTTTCCTTTATTTATTTATCTATTTATTTATTTATTTATTAAATTTATATCTACATTCAACTTCATTGCCAGTTACCTGGTCACAGTGTCCCTTGCATCCTCTGCAGAAATCTAGATTATGGATTATGTTCTGATGGCAGTCTAATTATTGCTTCTTCCATCTGACTTCAAACAGCAAAAGAAAGTAATATTGCTCTATGGATGACAGTATTCTGGAAAGATGTAATGCACTAAAGCAGACATTCAGGCTTTTTTTTTTTCCCCCCCCCTGGATTTTTATAGTTAAATTGAGAGTAATCAAGGAATGAAACAAACAAACAAAACAACAACAGCAACAAAAAACACAACAATAACTTTTAAAGGCATTATGAAGTCTGGCTGAAATGAGTAGCTAGCTTGATAATATATCCCCACCAAATCACGTGTTGCAATTTACAGAAATGAAACATTCCTATAGTGTTTACTTTCTTCAGTCTTGCACAGTCTAAACTGCTTCAGAACAACATTACCCTCCTTCTCGTCAGTCTCCTATTGCTCAGAGTGTTTTGAATAGCAGCAGGAAAATATGACAAAGGACTCGTCAGTTTTAACTCTGCTGTAGCCTGTCAAATCTTTGGGTTACAGCAGTGGCACTCCAGCTGTCTGTCTGCTGATTTAGAAATCAAGCACTGCATTGGTTTTATTCAGTTTATAGTTTTGAGACCTTCTTTACAAAGTTTTCTAAAAGCTTAGATTCTGTAGAAGCTGATAAGGACCTGGAAGGAGTGAATATATTCACTAATAACTCAGAGCAAATTTCCAGATTGACAGTAATTTGATTCATCCATATAAGTGGACTGGAATTAAGTATTACATTGCATTTTGATATCCTGATATTTCTTTATGATGAATATCTCAGAGAGTGTAATGAAATTAACCCAAGTACTAGAAACATCACAAGAAAGTGATCCTGCTGAGTGTTCAACTGAATGAATGTAGTGGTCTCTTTTAATATTTGAGTGTGTCTCAGAGGAATTATGTAGGTGAGTATTGGCACGTAGGAAACTAAAGTATGATTTACTTTCAAAATATGATTCTTTAAGATTTTTAAAAGACTTTTTCTGCCTATATATACTTATGGGTTGTATTGTTGACATCACTTAAAGGATTGCATTCAGTGATGCTTCATGTGAGTATCAGATAGAATCCTCATCTTGAAATCCTCTATTGCCTGTAGCTTTCTTGTCACTTCAAAACAAAATGACAAGTGAAGGAAGATCCTTATCCTGTCAAGTTTCACTAATATATTGCAGCTTCTGTAGTGTTCTACCAAAGTGTCAGAATGCAGTGCTGAATGTAGGCACCATTCAAAAATATCAGCTAGTTCACTACCCCCCCCCCCCCCAAATTCTTTACTTTTAAGCATTTTTGAAATAAGTTGTTTTGTGGTAATTGCTTTGTCCAAGTCCTTTAGAGACAACAATTACAAAGAAATCAAACTGCCCTCTCTCTCCTTGGCCTGGAAAGACCTGAGTATTCTAGCTGTCTCCACAGCCAACTCCACTGGAATTCGAAGAATCACTTCAAAGTTTGGTTGTTGGTATCCCAACCCCTGTTAAACTCTGGACAATGGCTGGGGAATTGGTTTCAGAGCAATATTTAGAGTCCAAAGGAGCATATCTGTTTAATCTGGCAAAAGCCATCTCAGCAGTATTATTAAGCCACTAAGGGAATTTTCAAATGACATTTTCTTTGTTCTTTTTCCTTCTGGCATCTATGCTGAATTGTTCCCAGATCAGAGAGGTGTGAAAGGGACTCTGTGAGAGTGTGTGGGTGGCCCTGTGCCAGACCACTGCCTTTCATTTCTGTAAAACCCTTCACCTGCAGATGACAGAGAGTAGAGTGACTGAGTGATAGCTGTTAGAAAGAAGGTGAAAGACAGGAAAAAAAATAAAAAAAAAAATCAGAGCATTGGCAGATTCACAAATATGTGACTATTCTTCCAGACTTATCCAAGGTGAGATAGTGGCCATTGAATTGGGTATTGTTTCACATAATTTCTGTCATTTAGACACCTTGTTTGAAAACAGGAAAACTTTTGGGCATCTCAGGTCATCTGTTAGAATCCATCCTCTCTATTTAGCTCTGCTGGTGCCCAAACAGCTGCAACTTTCTGTTTTCAAGCATTTGTAAGCAACTGGAGAGTAGATGATGCTCTTGATTAAAGCAAACAGGACAACAATTAAAGCTTCTGATACCCTACCTCCTCCTGTATTCAGTCAGCTCTAAAAGGATTTGATATTATGCTTTTGGGTACCTTTGTTTAGATGTGGGCATCTGTATACTGCAATACTTGATCTAAGTTAATTAATACATTTTGTACTTCGTAAATTCAGTTGTTTGGGAAAAAGAGAGAGAAAAAAAAAAGGAATAGCAAAAGTTTAGAACAATGTTTAGATATGTTTATTTTCAACAGAGCATATTAGTCAGATTCTAAGGCAGCTTTTCCTGCTTTGTCCCAGAAATAGCAAAGAATGGAAGGTGGCATATCAGTCAGTTCTTTGCCATTTCTTTTAAAAAGTGTTCTTTGTGCAGTGTTTTCAGAGATATCTATGAGGTAAACCATCTTCAACCCCTTGTGTTGTTTTGTTTTGTGCTTTTTTTTTTTTTTTTTTCCCCTAGATGGTGTTTAAAGTGAAATTTATCATAAGTGAAATTTTTCCTGACTTGCATTAATAATTGTCAGAAGCTTATTATCAATGTAGTTTGGTAATAATATTTTCTATTTCTAATCTAGATGTTTTGGGGACTTTGGTCAAGATCCTGATACAGAACTGTTATATAAGGTTATATAAACTATTCCTTTGTATAGAATTTTAGTTGTATGACAAAATTGTTAGAATTAGGTACATAGATGATTCAATTAAAGAAAATGGATCAAGCAAACAAAGAAACAAACAAATAGATGTAAAAGCTTAGGCAAGCATATATGTCTTACATAAAAGTAACATTTTATTTAAAGGCAATTCTGAAAGGAATATATTTTAATTCTATAGTATGAACCAAGAAAGTGTATTTTTCAGATGGGAGTGCTCACATGAATAGTTCACTCTTTGATCTGAGCTTGCAATTTTCACTTATCCTTGCAAGTGGATAGTTTCTTCTTTGACATAATTGTGATCCTATAGATATATGTGTGTGCAGCCATGTGTTCATCAACACATGGAATTTATAAGTGCACCAAATGATTTGCTGAACAAGCACTTTTGAATTCAGGACACTTTTAAGCATGGAGAATAGATACAATAGATATTAGGGAAAGGAAAAAAAATACTTATTTTTACTGGATAGAAAATAAAATGATATATATATATATTTTTTTTCCTCAAAAATAAAGCATAAATGCTGAGAATAGCAAGTGTTCTTATTGTAATTCCAGAAACCTCTCATGGCATTTTTCATTTATTTATTTATTTAGCAAAACACATATGAAAATTTCAACTCCCCAGTCTAATTAATTCTGCTCACTAAGATTCTGACTGGCAAGTCTTCTCTAAACAGCATTTGTGGTTTTGCTGTTCATATTTCTTAATTATTTTGGTCAAAAAACTCTCTCTGTGCTCATTTGTTGCAATTAATTTCACTCAATTATGATTGGACACCAAGCAAAATTCTTTTAAGAAAAATTTTCTATTAGTTTTTGCTTCTTTTACCCTCTAGACTCTTTCATTGGTTTTGCCAATATGTCTGCTTTTTTGGCACACCTGTTTTTGCAGCCTAGATTGTGTTAATTCTTCTCTCAGAATCAATCGTGAGCAGCTTGCAACCAAATGCCTGATTAAAAAGTTAGCAGACCTTGAGTGCAATTACTTCAGCTCTATGGCATTCACGCATTAAACCCAGTGTTAATTGTTTCCCATTTTTGTAACGATCCTTATAATAGGATAAAAACAGAAGAGATCATTTCTTGAAGTTAAAACAGCAGAAAATAAAGACATTTGCTCTGATTAATCATTTCAATATGAAATTAAACACATTCACATGTAAACATAGAGGGTCTTTGTGCTAGATGCCAATTAAATTGGCATTGGTACCATTTGAAACATTTATTCTGTAGACTGGCACAACACATGTTTTTCGTGTTTGAGATTAGACAGCAAACAGGATTGAATAAAGAAGATTTTTGTGTTGCTGATTCAAAGGAGGCCCACACCATTATTAATATTAAAAAAACCGTTAAAGAATAGTAATATGTACATTACAAATTACAAATTATATATTATAAACAATATTATTTCTGCAAGCAATATTTCTATTATTATATAAATATTATCATAGATAATGCCTATTAATATAAGTATCAAATAATGTATATATCATGGAGTGTGTATAAATATCTAGAGGGGAAGGAATTTATGTAATTACTCTTTATTATTGTTTTAAAAATCGAAGTACAAAGAGGAATACCTTAAAGTAAAATTTGTCATCATATAAGTGGAATTAGGAGATTAAATTAACATAGGCTGTGAAAAAAAAAAAAATCAGAGAAAGATCTGTTGTGGTTTTTATTTACGTTGTTTATGTTTGGTTTTGTTTATTTTTTGAGAAGGAAAATGTCCCCAGATGCAACCAGAAAGCATAATGATTTAGATCCATCAAGCAGTACACATAGCAGTACACATAGTAATCATATGGAGCTGTTACACACAGTAGTCATATGGAGCTGTTTACTGCTACCTTTATTTCCCCATGGCTCTCTTGTTGTCTTTATTTCACCCAGTCTTCAATCAGATTGTAAATTTTGTGGGCGAACAGCATACTTTTCTGTGTTGCTTGAGTATTATTTTTCGCAGTGCCACTCTTCTATTTTCTCCCCTACCCTTCCCCTGCTCTGTGTAAAGCCTTTTACAATTAAGTAGATAGAAATTATAAACATATTTCTTCTACCTCAAATGATACAGTAATAAAATATTTATTCTTTGGATAGCATTTGCTACCAGACCTCTTAAATTAATTTGTAAATATCATGTCAGCTTTTTTAGGAATCGTGCCCAGATGAAAAAAGACAATATTTCCCACTTATTATTAAGCAAAAATATTGAGTGCTTAACATCACTGATATCTGAGGGCAGTTGGCCCCTCGTACTCAGTACCTGGAAATTGATTTTGGCTATATGATTCTGAGTCTAATAAGAATTTTTCTGTTGATTACAGAGACTCACACAGTAACTCATGAAATCTGTCACAAAGCCCATCTTCTAACTTCATCCACATGATTGCCCTCCATCCCCTAGTTTGGAATGGCTGCTTATATCCTCTCACACATTAGCTTATCTGTCATTTTCTGTTTAGTTTAGAAACTCAGTATCATAAATTCTTTAAAATGTTACTTGTATGACCTGGCCCCTGATTTTAATTGTTAAGATTCCAGATGGTCCCCTTTACAAGGGCTGACAAAGTGGACCTGGTTGATGTTTAGCCATTTCGAAGAAAAGTGCCAGCTGTTAGTGATTTTTCTTGTTACTGAATATCATTCAAGACGATACCAGTAGGCAATATCCTAAAGGATATTTGGAATTATTGCTCTGGTGAATATCTGAAGCCAATGTTATGGAATTAGCAGTTTCTTATGAAAAAAAAAAAAAAAAAAAAGATGACTCAAGAAATTAGAGCACATCTGTCTTTCTTTTCCTTCCATCTGTCAACCCAGGGCATGTACCATATCATTTTTTTTTTTCATATTGTGGGAAGCATTTGGCTTCCTCATTATTAATTTAACTATGTACAGTTTGATGTTGAGTTATTTTTGTCAACTTTACTTCTGTTATTAAGACTGCTATTCAAAATATATTGTCCAGACTTTCTAGTTTCAATTCTAGAGATTTTTAACTGTTTACATTCCTAAGAAATAACAATAACTAACTTTGCCTATCTCAGAGTAAAACGCATACCTACTGGTATTTTGCAAAGTGCACGTTTCTTTAATCTGTTGTATGTACATATTTTAGGCTCATGATTACATTAGATACAGAATTAATTTTTAATCATTTAGATTTTATTCCTTTCAATAAAACCAGTTGCAGTAAGTAGCAGTATCTATGACTACTTCTATGGAAAAGGAAAATTTATGGTAAGAACTTACACAAATGTAGTTTTAGCTACATTTTTCCCTAGTTCCAATTAGGAAGTCTTCAAACAAACAAACAAACAAAAAACACTAATTGCCCTACCTGCAATTTTTTTTTTTTTTTTTTTTTTTTTTTTTTATGGCCATTGTGTAATTCAAAATTTGAGGGCATGTTTTTTACATAGTTCAGTAATTAGCCATAACTAATTTAATCTAATAATTCTAATAACTAAGTGGATCACCACTTAGAAAATAGAGTGGTAGGCTATTAAAAGAAAACATGTTTAACTGTTGCTAAGAAGTTCAAACACAGAATTCTGCACACAGACATGGTAAATGTTTAACGTCTAATTTGAGTGATTATTTATATAGTTAAAGCTTGTTTAAGAAGCCATAATCAGATTTAAATTTTTATATCCAAAGAACAACTTAGTAGCACACACTGGAAAAAAAAATCCAATACAGCAAGGAAAAAAGCTGAGTATGTTTGTTGAGTGCCTTCAATACAAAAGATGATATGTGTGAGTAACAGAATTCCAGTCAAAAAAAAAAGGTAAAATCAGAAACATTCAAAACGTTTACTGATAGCTGACAATAAAAGCTTGAAATTTTATTGGCTTTAGTGCAAGTGAAAATGTTGATATACTAACCCTAATCCCATTTAAGTCAGAGGAACATATTCCAGTGGCTTTACTAGGTTAGGCTTGTGTTTATTACTTTAAAAAACTTAAAGTTGAAATTATGTCAGCAAATATTGTCTCCATTGCAGAGAATTTTCTCAGTCTTGATTTTGTTTTGGCTGCTCTTTTCACTGCATGTTCATTTTTCTAGTAGCAGTGAAGTAATAATAGCATCCTATTCCTCTGCCCATTCTCCTACTAAATAAAAAGGTTCCAGTTTCGGATTTTCTCTCAAGTAGGTGTGGCCATCCAACATTTTTGACCAGTTATCATCCTAACAGCAGTTCCTGTGAAATCTCTCAGACTTTCATATCTGTGATCTGTCAACAATAAAGGGTAAATCATGGGGTTTGGGTATATTTATGTATCTTGTCAACCTGACTGAGATAAGGTAGCTTCCACAGGTACTGAGCTCTGTGATGTATTCTGCGCTCTGATAACTAAAATCCCAAGGTACTACCATGCATTTTCTTCCATCTACTGTAGTAGTACATATCAGAAAGGATACTGATCTACTACGCGAGAAACTGATATGCAAACAATAACACAACTCAGTTCAATTTGCCCATAGTGAGATATATTTTTATTTAATATTTGTTCTAATGATGAATTATCACTCAGAAATGTGTTCTCTCTACAGATCTATCTGGTAATAGAACATATCATAACAGCAATATTCTTAAACCATTGGCTTAGATTTAGATACAAACTCTTTGGACTTTTAAAAATTATTACTACTATTATTTCTTTCTCTGGAAAACAAAGACACGTATACTTGTGCTTCTGTAGTACTCATGTGAAGTGCAATTTTATTCCTATTTGCCTCCATGTTTTTCATGCTTTTATTTAAAATAATATTGCTGTATATAATTAAATGTAAAACAGGTTTGTGCCAGTCATTTTGCCTGATGAAAAGCTAGCATTTTCAAAATACATGTAAATTACCCTTGAAATGTTAGTAAATGTTGGGCTCAAAAGTCAGCAGTCTTTGGCTATCTGTATTAATAGACATGGTCATGTGCTCTAGGTGGAGAGTATACAAATAAATCCATCAGTTTAAACTTGATGGGATTAAAGGTGATGACATCCAACAAATTCTGCGAAATGAGAAACTTGCTGGTATGTAAATTAGAAAAAAAAAATATGCACCAATCACTACATGTTTTATACCCAAACTAAATGTTCCACGTCCTCTTTTCTCCAATTTTGTGGACATGTAACATTGGAGAATTCACTGTTAGGCCAAGATCATAAGAAGGTCTGTACTTTTGCATAAGTGACTTAGCAAATATTTCCAGTAAAAGCTAAGCAGAAGGAATTAGTTATAAACATCAGTTAATGAAATTTCAAAAATTTCTGCAAAGTTATTCCATTAGGTCACTAGAAGAAAGAAATTGACTAGTGTGAGTTACTAAGCTCAGCTGGCACAAATTAGTTGAGATCATCAACACCAGAACATGAATACAAACTATCAAAGCCATCTTTCAACCTATTCTAAGGGGATCTGTGGTGTTAGCAGCATTTCTAAAACTGTTCAGATAGTCAGAGTTCTTGTTTTCCCTATAAATTTTAATATGTCATGATCATGCCATAGGTAATTTGTGGAAAATATTGAAAATTGGGTGAAGTGTGAATAATAATAATGATTCTTGTCAACTCTCGTTTTTTTTTTTCTACTTGGGGACAGCAGAAAATACATTTCTTGTACTGTCTTACTGATACAATAAGATGCCAGTGAGAGTATCTGCTCTTTTGATAACACAGTAGTACTGCTGTATTTTTTGTGTAGATGATTTCCACATAAAAAGACCTTATTTTTCCCTCTTTCTTCTTTCATTGTCTTTGTTACTAAAGTTTTATCTTTCTTATACTACTGAAGTGTATTTTAGAATTTTCTAGAAACTGTGTGAAAACACCTTAATGTGGCTACTCTTTCATTTGGCACTATAATTTCATGTACCAACCAAAGATGTGCCTTTTAAACTCAATAGTCAGCATGGCACAGGAATGAAAGATCCATTATCAAACCAAAAAGGCCCATTCAACCACTGAAAGACCTAATCTTCTCTGTGGATTAAGATTTTCAACCTTTGACATCACAAGATATTAGCAATCAAATGTACATATGTGTTACATGTGGTGGAGAAAGAATTTGTAGCAAGTATTTGTTGCAATATGTACATGTATTGTTCTGTGAAGAATTTCTGAAGAATTTAATTTTTCTGCAACATGTGTTTACATATGTAAAATGAAAACTCCGAAGCTCTGAGTTTTAAGTTTGGAATAAAATAAAATAAAATAAAATAAAATAAAATAAAATAAAATAAAATAAAATAAAATAAAATAAAATAAAATAAAAATCTGTTCTTAAGAAAGTTCTTATAGTTATCCTGTCATATGTAAAAAAAAGAAAACATAGGTTTTCATGGTGCAAATACATTATAGTCTGTCTCCTTTTCTAGTAGAGATGTAGATATATTTTATCTGTGGAGTTTTAATTAACTTATAGTGTGTGCAATCAATTGGGATTATTAGTTTCAAAATTAAAATATTGTACAAATTGAATCTTTCCCAGCATGCAACAATGTAACTGTATTATCCTTGACAATCACTTCCACTTTCAGCTTTTCAGATGTGGTCCACTTATCTAATTTGACAGCTATAGTGTCCGTTGTGTTAATAGATGTACAGCTGCTTTCTAGAATCATAGCATGTAAAAGGTCTTATCCTCAAAGGGCAATGCTGCTTCTATTTCTGCTTTCTGTGCTTGCAGGAGAAGACATGACTGATGACTCAGAATTAATTGTAACCCAGTGAGCTGTCAGTGACAGATACCTGTTACACACACTAGTACTAGTTCATAAGGCAATCTTATAACGTACTATTCCCCCTACAACATCCCTAAATTGAGAGGAATGGAGGATTGAGAGGGAACATCCTTCCTTTTGCTCCTCCAGCCTTCATGCTAATACAGGAATCTATGAGAATTCAAGTTCTTTCCACACATCCAGGAGAAAAATGAACTATTTAATTGCATTTTTTCAAGCTCATAGAAAGAGAAGATAAGATCAACATGAGGTTGTCTGATTGTTGCACCTATTGCACCAATTGTTTTAGAGTTTGGTTGTTTAAAGACCTTCAAACATGCATTCTTTCTCTCTGTCTCATTTAAAACGGTGTTAATATGACTACCTTTAAAGTCCTATGGCACAAAACCTCCTATTGGACAGTTGGCTATTTGCTGTTAAATTGGTGGATTTTGTAGCATGTTTTTCTTCTTTGTTTATACACAGTTAAAAACAAAGTGGTTGAATTTGGAGGAAGCTAATTATAACATAGAATCATCTCAGGAAAAACAATTGCTACCTATACATAAGAGCCATGGACTACTTCATTTCCACAGTTACATGCTATACTAAAGATTATTAATTGGACAGAATACTAAGCAAGTTTTTATCACATCATTCTTTTTCTTAAAGATCAATTGGAAGTTTCCTGCTTCCTGATACTGCATAAATCTGTTGTTGTGACTGAAAGTGATAAAAGTATAAATACATATCACTATTGTAACAGTCATTATCAGCTTTTATCAAAAAGATGCAATATCAAAAATGATTGTTGATGTGATACCACATGAATCAATTTAGTCAATACAATAAATAAGCCATTATTGATGGAGTACTTCTGTAACCCGTTAAATAGATATAAATACAATTTATAGCAGTCAATATTTTTACTACTTTGTCATTCAGGTAAGACAATAATAGTTTTTCTTTTATAAGAAGCCTTGACAATATATATTCCTCAGATGGGATATATGCTTTTTTTTTTTTTTTTTTTTTTTTTTTTTTCCCCCCTCAAATTTGGAACTGTAATTTATAGTTAAAAGAAAGTCCTCAGATTTTTATTTTTATTATTTTTATTTTATTTTTATTTTTACCCTGTTAACATTACTGAAGCCAGATGAGTTTTACAAAATGTAAATCAGGACAAATTCATTATTATAACTAAACTTGTAGAATTTCAGCAACAACTGTTTTTACATTTTAATAGTTCATATACATTATTGATCAATACATGCTTTTATTAACATAAAACTTCTGAGAGCATAGAGAAGTTATGCTGGCTATTGTTATAATTGCTACAGTGCTTCTACAATACTTCTTCAATTGAGTACACTTGTAATGTGCTTTATCTGTTTTTCTAGGAGGAACTCATCAGCAAAATCAAACTAAACAAATAAATTGAAGATCACTGAAGTCTTTAAATTACTAAAGATCACATGAAATATAATTCTATTACAACCAAATTGTTTATCTGTGATTTTCTTTGCATGCTGTAACACAAACAAGTTCTTATAAAATGTGCCAGAGAAAGAAATAAGTCAATTCATAGTCAGTGCAGTATCTTTTGTCTATGAGATCCATTTCTTCATTAATGGCAGCTAAAATTTCAAGTTTTGAATATCTAAAGTCATGTCCCTAAATCAGTATGAACATAGTGCAAGATCTACCTGTACTTACTGGCAGTTTAACATTGGGTATTTAAATTTGAAAACTCTGGATTTCATGTTGCTCTACAGTCATGGAGTATAACAACAGAGTTGAGAAAGGGATAAGTCTGTCTAAAGTCTTCTAGTAGTTAAATGTCCTATATTTGTACTCAGTCATCTGTAGTCAATGACTGAGTACAAACACCTCAAAAAGGCATTTTACTGTTATTTTAAAATTCTTTTTTTTTTTAGGATGCCGTGAATGTCACTAAAGCTACCTCTCTCTTTCTCCCTTAACTAACTACACATGTTTAGAATATTACCCAAGTCACAAAGCTAATTTTTAATAGGTATCTACAAAGTTACTGCAAAGTTACTTTTCTAATTAATCCTTTCTCAGGATTATTTTCCTGGGAGTTTCTGGTAAGAAATAATTTTAAAATACACCAAACTGTAATTTACTGTAGCCATTTGGGTGAAATATATTTCTGAACATTTTTAATGATTTAGCTTAGTTGTCTACCAGTAGCACACTTAGCTATTTTCTTTTAAGTTTTATTGCATACAGCAGTTTCTTTTCCACCCCCACCTCCCTCCCCCTGCCCCCGCCCCTCTTGCCTTTCTGTGCATCTGAGATATTAATTTGCATAATTGTGGGCTTAGAAGTGATTTCCTGAGTCTCAGACAATTAATTCAGGGAAAGGGACTAAGACAGAAAATGCTGACGATTTATTAGTATTTTAGCAGACTCCCAAACTGAACAAGGTAATACTCTGATTTAGCCTAGATTAAATTGTACTACTCAGCTTTCATGTTAGTTCAAATTTACCTTGCAGACAAGATGATTTTAGATAGATAACTGTCTATTAGGAAAAGGAGCATTTGCCTTCTAATTAGGAAGGTAAAACTTAAAATAAAATAGATGGTGGCCTTGGGTGTCCAGTAAAACAAACAAACAAAACCACTACAAAATCCAGAAACAAACAAAAAACAACAAAAACACCAAACCAAACCAAAAATCAGGAAGAATTTATAGCACAAAGACTGTAGTTTCATGAAATAAAATGAAGTAATGTCACAACTTAAAAAAGGGACAGTGATAGTACCACAAAACATGACTGAAACCACAGGATTTGATTGCAGACCTTTCTTCATTTGCTGTCACTGTAAAAATAAAACAACTGCCCAAACAATGGGGCTCTTTGTTCCCCATGATTAAATGTGTGCCATCAAGCACTCGTTTTCTCCCCAGTCTGAGGGCAGACTGCAATTGAGACAGTCTGACTCCTCTTTTTCACACTGAAGAAAGGGTTCACAGTTATCTGCAGCCTAAGTAGTTTAACAAAGGTAGAACAGGTGATTATATGCTTCTTTTTAATATATTACAGCATAATTTATTGATTTCTGTGATATTGAGTAGGAGAAATCAAATGACTATCTGACACAAAAACAATGTGCCTTCTGGAATCAATGTCAACATTGTCACCATAGGAAGAAAAAACAAGTGAATACCACTCAAGCTACTTATATATGCAACACAGTATGAAAACGTAGCATGAAGATGCAGAATAAATTGTCATTCCATTTTTTGTCCTTTTCTTAGCCTGAGATATTGATGGAAACCTCTGTCATCTTGGTTCTCTGGAAGAGGTATCAAGATGGGAATGAAGAATGGGCTATCCCATGATCCAAGTTGGTTCCCTCAATAATGACTGCTGTAGAGACTTCACTAGCAAGCTTAGTTTAGATGTAGTCAAGAAAAAAAGAATGCTGTCTCTCCTAGCAAATTGCAGGTATATGCTGCACAATTTGCACATAATGCAAAATTAAGCCAAAACTATTTGGGTGAAGCAAGGGTGGCTTTTTAGTAAGAAAGTAGAATGTTTTACCTTACAGTCATATTCTTTCATAAAGTTGAGTGAAACATGAAGGAAGAAGGTATGTTCAAGTGATCACAAGGCTGAACTATACGAAACCTTATTTGAGGGCCTTTCACAGAATCACAGAATCACTTTGTGGCCTTCCTTCATGATACACTATACACTTTCAGAGAAGGCCACGGATCAGAAATATTTGAGATTCATCTTTCCTGTTTGGAAATTAGAAGGTAGACTATAGATTTTAGGAGGCTTTTATTAAGTCAATCAGAACTGAAAATAATAAATATCAAACCAACAAAGGAAAACACTGCTTGTTTATAAAACAAACAGCAACCATATGTTAATTCAGAATCCTTGCCAATTCTTTCTGGAGCAAATACAAACATAGATATGTGTGTGCAAGTTTGTTGTTGTATCTTAGTAAAAAAAAAAAAAAAAAAAAAAAAAGAAGTCTGCTTATCCCAGATCACTTTCTTTGTACATTAAAATGTGCACTGCATCTTCTTTCAATATAGGCACTTAAGGGAAGAGAAATTTTAGGAAAAGAAGATTTAAACTATAGTTTTTTATTTTTTCTTTTCTTTTTAAAACACTGTATTTTAAAATGTGGTGATATAAAGCACATCTTTTTTCCTCCACTCTGAACTTGTTATTAGCTTGGTTTGGGTAACTTTATTTCTACAGGCTTGATATCATATATATATATATATATATATATATATTTTTTTTTTTTCCCATGTTTTAGTACATAAACCAGGACTCTTTGTTTTGATCCTGAGAGGAACAAACTCACATTTTCCACAGAGGACTTCCAAATAAGTATAGTTATTTCTTGCATCCTCACAGCATTTTCTTAAAGTTGTGCACAAACAATTTCACTTCCTTCATTATCATTTTCTAGGATTTTAACAGTTTTCTTTTGATTTTCTTTTCAAATGTTTCTTCTCTGACTTCTTTATCCAAGAATGGAATTTAAGTTTCAGTAAAGTATGTATTGTATAGATTCTTCTGTTTCTTTTCCATAAAGGAAAAGAACTTGCTTTTTCAAGTTTCTCTTATGAGCCTCCATAGTATAAATATTTTTACCTTAAGGAAAATATTCCCAGATTGTCTTTTTTTTTTTTTTTCCTCATTGATTTTCTTTTATAATGTTCTTTGTTTTCTTAACACAAAGTATGGCATAATAGTTTGGAAAGGAAAGCGAATGAGTTTTTGTAGATGCAAATGTTCTCCTCATCTGAAATAAAGATCTCACATACAATTGAAGATGTGTCATGCTTGAAAAAATATTCTGATATGCAAACATATGGCCCATTCTGTACAGCTTAATTTGACTTGGTGTGAATTTGTGAATCAGATGTTTTGATGATTTCTGCTTGTCTGGAAAGCCAGATATCAAGAGTCTTAACTTACAACTATATAGAGTGAAGAAATGGGCATTTTAAGTACCTGCTTTGCAAACTCAGAAGCCAGTTTAGCTGGTTTAAATTCAGCAGGTTCTATTTGCAACAATATAATGTATAAATGTTTTTTTAAATTGCACCTTGTTTTATAATAATGGATAGTATCTTGTGCCAAATCTGTCACTGTGAGACATTCAACAATGGAAACAATAGTGTAATTATTTCTAGGATCCCTGATTAGCAAAAACAATACAATAGTTGTACAAAGCTAGAAAATCTGATTTTCAGAATAAAGTAATCTTACCATGGAAAAGCTGCTCTTAATGCTGATTTCTATAACTTTCTGTTTGATTCATGTACATAATTGGAAGAAAAATGTATATCAGAAGCTATTTTCAATGTACTTTAGAATAAAATTTATTTTAGAATAAAATGGGAAATACTGAAAAATTTTTAAAACTTGTGCTTATATTTCTTATGTTAAAGTTCTGTTTACAACACAGCTTGTAACTCATCTCCTATAGGACATTTCAAGCAGTCAATATCACATGGCATGGTGTTTACTTCAGATTTTCAGCATTCAGGTCAACTAAAAAACTATTTTTCTGCCAGTGTTTGACAGTTTCTGGGAAAATAAGACAGTGGGAAAAACTTAGTCTCACAAGGAATGCCAAAATATTGGCTCACCTATTCTAGATATCCATTCTGAAGTACAGTACCTACTAATTCTTTTGCTTTAGTAAGGATCTGCATCCTGGGCTGCATCAACAGAGAGGCCAGCAGATCAAGGGAGATGATTGTGCCCCTCTGCTCTGCTCTTGTGAGGCCCCACTTGGAGTACAGTGTCCAGGTCTGGGGCCCCAGCAGGATGTAGATCTGTTAGAGCAGGTCCAGAGTAGGGCCACAAAGATGATCAAGGTGCTGGAGCACCACTACCATGAAGAAAGGCTGAGAGAGATGAGGATGTTCAGTCTGAAGAAAAGAAGGTTCCACAGAGACCTCATTGCAATCTTTCAGTTCTTAAAGGGACCTTATAAAAAAGATGAGGAGCAACTTTTTACATGGGCAGACAATTATAGAACAAGGGAGAATGGTTTTAAATTAAAAGAGGGTATATTTAGATAAGATTTTACGAGGAAATTCTTTACTGCAAGGGTAGTGAGGCACTGGAATGGGTTGCTCAAAGAAGCTGTGGATGCCCCATCCCTGGAGGTGTTCAAGGCCAGGTTGGATGGGGTTTTGAGCAACTTGGTCTGGTGGGAGGTGTCCCTGCCCATGGCAGGGGGGTTGGAATTAGATGATCTGTAAGGTGTCTTCCAACCCAAGCTGTTCTATATGAGTCTATATGATATATGATTTTAGGACTGTGTCTTTAATGCATGATAGTACTTTCCAAAACTATTTATTTATTTATTTGTGGAGTAAAATTACAAACTGTGGTATCAGAATGCATTTTATAAAGCTAGGATTGTCAGAAATAAAGTACTTTGATACAACATATATTTTCAAACTAGTATGCAGCACTGGAAAACTATGAAAATGCTCCAGATATTTCTAGTTTTTTATTTTTATTTTTTTATTTTCAATTAGAATTCTTCACATCAAGACAACAGAAGTGAGAAAAATATGACAGAAGAATATAAGAAAAAAAAAAAGCTGCAACTAAGAAGTATTTTTAAAAGGTTTTCGGTGTCTTAAAATAAAATATTTTAATGAAGTAAAACATGGTATACTATGCCAAGCACGGGTTCTACTTTTCTGTGACTGTGCCAACAAGAACAGGAATACCCCCATCATCTCCCTTCCATTCCTCCCTGTCCTCCAAGAGATTTTCTTGATATTTTTATTTGCATTTTCAAGTACCACAGCTATTACATATATCCAGTAATTTTGCAAATCACAATTTTTAGAAAGTACTAGACATATTTTAAGGTTATTTAAGAAAGGAGCAGCTAGACCAGTTTCATGTGTGGTTGATTTTATATACTTTTGGTCGGTACTGTGATTAAAAGAAAGTATCGACTGGCTGACTACCTGGTCTGAAAACAGGAAAAACAAACAAACAAACAAAAAACAAAACAAAACTGTTCCTATCATGCTTGAACTGTCCTTTATCAACACCACAGTTTTCTATCCTTTGTCACCATCTAAGATACAGAATTAATTTTTATCTGTATCTCTTGTGGGTGTGAAGTTATGCTTCACCTAGATAAGCTTTATGGAATCTGCCGTAGTAGGTGACTAATAGAACAATGTTTCAGTGTATCTACTACCAGTTGTTTTTCTGATTTGTAAACTCAGCTCAGGTTCAAAACCATATTGAGTCAAAATGTCCTAAATTATATATTGAAATTGCTTTGATACAAAGTATTTTTTTCAACTGATATAAATTATATTTGGAACTGAATACTCCTTTTAGTTTGAGTTTCACATAACAAAGATGTGGTATTTCCTGTTTAAAAATAAAGAGTGGATAAACATTCAGGACCTAAAGAAAACCCATATATTATATTTTTCCCCTAAAAATGATGGTATATGATTAACCATGTCACAGATTTTAGATTTGAATTTTGGACATGTGATGTGGACCTCAATAATAACCCCACCTCATGCTGTATGTACTCCTGCATATGTAGCATAATTAAAATCATAATTACTTCTTATCATTCCTTAGAATAACTTGATTATATTGCAAAGTGTAACAACGGTACAAAGTTTATAAAAGAGGTTTTAGGGGAAGAAGATCAGGAAGGAACAAAGGAGAAACACACAGAAAGGGATATAAAATAGGGCTAGTCAGCATGCTTTGGCTGAGCTCTGTGCCTGATTACTACAGTCTGGCCTGTGTTGTCATTTAATCATCTCCTCACTCTCTCTCTCTGCCTGATATCACCTCTGTCCCCTATGTGTCAGCACTTCAAGGACTCAGTGCCAGCTCCTGGTGAGACCTCTGTGTCTCAGTGAAATTTGGTGCCAACTCCTGGTGTCAGGCTGGTGCCTGGGTGCCCTGCCCTGTGGTGGCAGCTGCTGCAGCCAGTGGGGTCTCAGCATCGGCTCCTGGAGCAAGTGAGGGTCTTCAGCCTCCAGACAGCAGGGTGGGAGTGGTGTGTGTCCCCAGTCCTCCTTCTGGGGGACAGGGATGAGTGAGGCGAGAGAGGAGCTCTGTGCTGGCAGCTGAAGCAGGGCCACGGGTCACAGCCCATGTGCCCAGTGCTGGCTACTGAGGGCAGCGTCTGTGTCTGCCCCAAACTGGGAGTGCATGGTGTGTGTGTGTGCACTGGCAAACCCCACACTGGAGCAGCCGGTGAGTAGGTGACCCATGGGGCAGGTGAAAAAGGGACATTGCTGGGTGGGCAGAGGGGCTGTGCTGGTGCTTGGAGCACCTGTGAGTGTGAGTGTGTATACATGTACATGTATGCTGGTGTGGCCAGAGGGGTGTGTGTGTGTCTGCACGAGGGAGCTGCTGTCTGTGCCGGCCTGAGGGGAGGGGACTGGACTTCAAGAACAATGCTAAGCTGGGGCTGCTGGAGCAGGCTTACATCCCTTAGCATAATTATATGCTTCCAGTAAATTGAGTGACAGTCTTCCCCTGCAAGTGACATGATATGCCTAAGCTTAAGCATTGGCTTTGAATCTCTATGGAAGGTTTTTCCCCTCATTGTTGTGGTGGCAGGGTTTAGTCTTAAACTTTCCTCATTGACTACATACTGTCCTTTCATCACCTCTGGAACTGGATCACTGCTTACATGACCTTCAGATCTTTTGTAATTCTTTATGGTTTGTAGGGTCCTTAGTGAGAGTCTCAGAAAACCATACAGCCAAGACTATATATTTTTTTCTTATAATTCAGAGTATGGACTTAAAAGAACTATCAGCTAAGGGTTTGCCAGAATTAGTGTTTGACCTCTGCCATTTTATGACTGTCAATTTAGAGTTGGAGCAGATTTTGGCTAGTATAAGGAGCTTTTTGTTAAACTAGATCAATGTTTTTTGCTACATAACAATGAAACTGGCCATTTGTACAATCATGCTTTTTTTTTTCCTTCCCTCTTCTGTTTTTTTTTTTTTTTTTTTTTTTTTTTTTAATCCTATATTTGGGTAGTAATTAACTGCAGCATGTTAATTGTTTTGCAAAATCTTAAATTAAAATGGTCATCTTCCCCCTTACTTTAAGGATTTATTTTCATCATCATTCATATTTTCCCATACAATCTTTTAGTTTATTTTTAAAAAAGAATGTAATCTCCTTTTCTTCTGCTGCTTACTGTTTTTACTAGTGACATAATTTCTAACTTCAGAAAAACAGATCTCTAAATTTGTGTTACTGAAAATAACTGTGGGAAGAGAAGATTTTAAGCTGTGTGGTTAAGTATATTTCTATTTTGATCATATTCAAAGCAAAGGGTCTGCTAATGATTCAAAGAATTCTTCAGCACGACAATTCCAGAGTGGAAATATAAGATAAAATAACAAAGTGTGAAGTAAAAAATCACTTAGTGATAGAATATCACTAGGTCCTCTGTTGAAACTAATACAGCTCAATGTCTCAGAGGATCTGTTCACTTTTTTTTTTTTTTTTTTTTTTTTTCCTACAGCTGCATTCTAATCCTAGAGCTAGGAAAGGAACTTAAAAGTAAAATACTAATTATAAAATCACAGCCATGAGCAAATAGTATTACATTTATTTCTATACTGATTTACACAGTAATCCAAAATTGACTTAATCAACTATGTATGTATCAACTCCCACCCAAGGGAGATGAAAAAAAGAAGCCTGCTAGAAAACATTGATCATCATGTAAAATGGCAGCAATTACCATTAACAAATAGTTTTAATAAGCAAATACACAGTTAATACTATTAACTTGAGGTTTTTCTCAGTTAGTAAATAAATATATAAATCAGTTAAGATTAATGTAAGTTTTTTGAATCACTTCCAGATCACTCTTGGCTCCCTCATGTTGAAACTAGTTTTTGAGGGAAGATGTGCTTAACTGAATTTAACCACCCTCTTGAGATGATCTTGAACTAGTTGTTTCTGATGCTTCAGAAATGCAGCATTCTGATCTATGAAGACCTGTAATACTCTTTTCATGAATCCCACAGTTGCTCTTGCTAAACAATTCACAGCAGTGCTATCGGCTCTAGAGCTCTTGGGGAATTACTGTATCATTCAGTGGCTAAAACTCACAGTCAGGTTATTTCTCCAGATAAAAGAGGTTCAGAATCAATAATGGCTAACTAAACCAAACGTACAATGTGGATTTTATTTTTTACCTTTGAAATGACTTTTTTTTTTCTCTTTTTCCTAAGAAGTTCAGGAAAAGTTGTAATTCTGGCTGTCCTTCACTGCGTTGCTTTGAGCAAAAATGTCATTTATTTATTATTTCCCTTACAGAAGTGATAATTTCATATTCCTTCATTGCATTCTACAATTCTTTGCTGACCACTGTGGTTTCACAGTTGCATTATCAATGCTAAATATCCATTTTAGTTATATAGTTGATATCAGTTAAGTGTACATCCTTCAGTTCTTGAAAAATGACAAAGAAAACAGTGATTTTTCTGTTTAACTTGGCTTTCTTGGTGGGCTTTCCTTTCCTTTCCTTTCCTTTCCTTTCCTTTCCTTTCCTTTCCTTTCCTTTCCTTTCCTTTCCTTTCCTTTCCTTTCCTTTCCTTTCCTTTCCTTTCCTTTCCTTTCCTTTCCTTTCCTTTCCTTTCCTTTCCTTTCCTTTCCTTTCCTTTCCTTTCCTTTCCTTTCCTTTCTTCTCCTTCTCCTTCTCCTTCTCCTTCTCCTTCTCCTTCTCCTTCTCCTTCTCCTTCTCCTTCTCCTTCTCCTTCTCCTTCTCCTTCTCCTTCTCCTTCTCCTTCTCCTTCTCCTTCTCCTTCTCCTTCTCCTTTTCCTTTTCCTTTTTCTTTTCTTTTCTTTTTTTCTTTTCTTTTTTCTTTTCTTTTTTCTTTTCCTCTCCTCTCCTCTCCTCTCCTCTCCTCTCCTCTCCTCTCCTCTCCTCTCCTCTCCTCTCCTCTCCTCTCCTCTCCTCTCCTCTCCTCTCCTCTCCTCTCCTCTCCTCTCCTCTCCTCTCCTCTCCACTCCTTTTCAAATCTTACAGTATGAACAGTGATAATACAGGTTTTTATCTCAGAAATATGCTTATTACATTTTCTGATACTGTTTGCTTTTCATAAAGTAGTTCACAAAGGCTTCTGCTTCTCAGAAATAGCTTTAAAATGATGAGAAACATACCTAAAGGTATACTGATTACTTTATTATGAAAAGATTACTGCACAGATCGTGTGCAGACCTTTAAAATTTGTCTCCCCTGCCTGCCATCTTCCCTGGGTTGCTCCAAAAGTAAGCAAAAAGGAAAAAACAAACAAACAAACAAACAAAACAAACAAAACAAAAACAACAAAAAAACAAAAACAACCAGTAAACCCGATAGTAATAATTGCCTTATAAGCATTGCCAGTATTTGTATTTCAAAAGTTAAAATAAATAAATAAATAAATGTCAGGAGAACAGAAAAGAAGAGCACTAATCAGTGTGTCCTGTGCTCTTCTTTGTAGTCCCAGCGCCGTGTTACATTTCACCTCCCCGATGGCTCCCAGGAAAGCTGCAGTGACAGTGGTTTGGGAGACCACGAACCGGTGGGTGGTGGAACCCTGATCTCACACCCTCTCCCTCTGGTTCAGCCGCAGGATGAATTCTACGACCAGGCCTCACCGGACAAGAGGACTGAAGCTGATGGCAACTCTGACCCCAACTCGGGTGAGTCACCCTCATTGCTTTGGCTTCTCTCTGTTGCTTTGGTAATTCTTTTCTATCCCTTTGAGCTTTGTAATGGTAGAGATGTTTTTAAGTGCATGAGGGATATGATTTTAGCTCATAACGGTTGGTAGGAAATAGTGTAGTTTGCCTGAAGTGCCTCATATTGTAATTTATAGAAACGAAAACATGCCCAGTAAGAAAAAAAAACACATCTCCAAACAGTTGCACAGTGAGAATAGCTGAAAATACTACAAGGTAGTGAGCTTTCCTTGGTAATTGCAGTGCTGCTGTCATTTAGCGTTGGGCTTTTGTTTTAGGACACCCATTCCAAATACACATTAAAAGAGCAAGGATATGGTGGTTGAGTGATCTGTTAGACTAGTAAATCAGTGAAGCACTAAAAAATGCAATTCCAAATTTATATAACACACCTATTATTTCCTCTTCTAACAGAAAGAAACATAGAGTTTCTTTGTTGGGTTGGAATGGCATTGATGTTTTGCTTTTTGGAACTGCTGGATGTGTATTTTAACGTATGTGCCTACTTTTGGAAATTCTTCCTTTCCTTCTGTATAATAAATGTACATGATTGAAGTATTTGTGACAGTCAGTACAAAAAAAAAAAAAAAAAAAAAAGTGCAGTCTTAACCAATGCTATGTCTAGTATTTTGGCATTGGAAGATGGAGACTTATACATACTGAAAACTGGGAGAGGGTCCTTAAGCTTTCTGTTTTCTGTTTGGAATGTGGAGACAATACCTTCTTGGAAGGTAATTGAACTTGCATTCTCCTGCATCTCAGGAGTACAAAAAAAAGAGTTAGTTTCTTTCTGACATTTCTCCCTTTTGTATAGATGAGTAAATTTTCACTGGACCTGTACAACCAGGAAAGAAGGTGGCCCTGGGATCTGCTGCACAATATTCAGGTCCACGTTCTCATTTAGGCAGAGCTGGATCTGAATTATGACATTTAAATCATGGTTGATGAGAATGTAAACTGTGGAATATTGGCTTTAGTAGCATTTTTCTTATACCTTTCATGGAAGGTCAGAGAGGTTATGTTGGGTAAAACTCTCTGAAAAAAAGGAAAAGGAAAAGAAAAAGGAAAAGAAAAAGAAAAAGAAAAAGAAAAAGAAAAAGAAAAAGAAAAAGAAAAAGAAAAAGAAAAAGAAAAAGAAAAAGAAAAAAAAAGAAAAGAAAAAGAAAAAGAAAAAGAGAATCCTTTCTCAAAGCTTTGTTCTAGTTTCCTTCCCCCTCTCTTCCCCCCCCCCTTTTTTTTTCCTGGATATTTACTTTTTCCTTCCCCCCTGCCCCCCCCCCCCCCCAAAAAAAAAAATGTTCGTGAAGCTACAATCTTATACAATATGTAGAAATGCAAATAACTATACTGGACTAGCAACTATGAATGACTTTGAAACAAGAATGTACATTTGTTTAAGCAAGTTAATTCTTAAGCAGAATTATCCTGTTAATTCTCTGACCATGTATGAGATGTGTGAAACATTTAACAAGATCAGAGAGGAGTTTTAAGGCATCATTGCATGTTGGCATTGTTGCATTGCTTCACAGACTCTGAATTGCACAACTCTTCAGAATGTGACATAAAAATCTCCAGAAGAGTTCAGAAAAACATGCTCAGTAAACTTTGTATCAAGCTACTAAAAGCATGATTTTACAAATCTTTCTGTCAAGAACGTTGTGCGAATGTAGTATTTTAATTATCAGCAATATATTCATTCCTAATACAGACAGTAATAGAAAATCAGAGTGTCTGAGTGTTCTTAAATGCTACACGAAAAGTTTTTATATAGTCTGTAGTTACCCCTGTTTTAGTCTTGGGGATGTTAAATTTATGTCAAATTTACAAAAATCTAACCAACAATCAATCTGTACTGATGTTTGGTGAAGTACTGAGGTATAGGCCTTTTGCGTTTTGTCAAACTGAATTAGAGCGGTGTCGTGGTTTCACCCTGATGGACAGCCACATTCCACCCAGCTCTCTCACTTCCCTGCCTCAAAAGGAAGAGGAGGAGAACATATGATGGAAAAGGGCTCAAGGGTTCAGATAAGGCCAGGAAGATTCCCTCACCAATTACTGTTACGGGAAAAAAAGACTTAGCATAAGGAAGATTAATATAATTGACTGTTGATTATCAACAGACTACAGCAGTGAGAAACTAAAAGCAAATCAAAAACGCATTCCCCCTCATCCACCCTCTTCTCCTCCCCCAGAGCAGTACATGGGAATGGGGACTGGGGGTTATGATCAGTCCGTAAGATTTTGTCACCTGCTACTCCTTCATGGTCACTCTCTTCCCCTGCACCACCATGGTGTCCCTCCCATGGGGTACTGTTCTTCCAGAACTGATCCTGCGTGGGCTTCCCACAGGCAGCAGATCTTCAAGAACTGCTCCAGTATGGGTCTGTACCGCAAAATCCATCTGTCAGGAGCAACCTGCTCCAGCACAACTCTCCCACAGGCGGCAGCCCCTCTCCGGGCCCCCTGCTGCTGCAGGCGCCCTCTACATGGGCTGCAGCTCTGGCCAGGGGCCTGTTCCTGTGGGGGCTCTCCATGGGCTGCAGCATCCTCCAGGCCACATCCACCTGCTCCACCGGGGGCTCCTCCATGGGCTGCAGTGTGGAGATCTGCTCCATGTCGGACTCATGAGCTGCAGGGGGACAGCCTGCTCCACCAGGGCCTCTCCACAGGCCACAGAGGAACTGCTCCAGTGCCTGGAGCACCTCCTGCCCTCATTCTACACTGATCTTGGTGTCTTCAGGGCTGGTTCTCACTCCTCACTCTCCCAGCTGCTGTTGCACAAAGCCTTTTTTTTTTTTTTTTTTTTTTTTTTTTTTTTTTTTTTCTCTCTTTCTTAAGTCTGCTCTCACAGAGGCCCCACCAATATTGGTCACTGGCTCAGCTCTGGCCAGCAGTGGGTCACTTTTGGAGACATCCAGAACTGGCCTTTATCTAACATGGGGTAGCTTCTGGGCTCTTCTCACAGTGGCCACCCTGTACCCCTCTGCTACCAAAAGTTTGCCATTTAAACACAGTAGAAATGGACATTGAAACAGTACATTCTGTATCTCACCAAATCTCACAGACCACCAAAGGAATGAATGATATAATCATTAATATGACAGAAATCATCCTAGGAAAACCCTAGGCAAGGAAGGAGTGAGACCGCCCATTATATGGATTTGACTTATTCAGTATAAAGTTATTGTCTTGGCATTGTGTCAGAAGTTTTTTTGGTACTGGAGGCACAAGTTTTTGGATGAGATACGGAGTTTAAAGCAGTTTATGGCTATTGACAATCCTTTGGCCATTTTCAGAAGAGGGAAATGTTAGTTGGCAATTGGGCAAAACTACTTTGTGGATATTTAAATATGTTTATGGTTGAAATTCCTGGTGCATTATCATCTTGACATTGTATTCCTTGACACTTTTAATCTGAATTTCTAGTCCTATTGCAGTGAAATGTTAAACAGTAGTTGTATTAAACATTTTGGTGGCCATTTAAGAGATTACTGTTTATGAAAAATCTTAGGGTATTCTGAGTTAAAAGACATGATAAAATGATGGAAAATATCTTAGTAGAGTGTAGAAATATCCCTATCTACATGTATTGCTGCCTGCTTTAGGTGATAAATGTTGATAAACGGTATCTTATTCTATCTGTTTCAACTGAAAAGAAAAAGAAGTAGTTATGGGAGTGTTTTCTAATATCTTCAAGAAAAAAATCAGCACAAAAAAATACAGGCTTGTCCCACAGTACTTTTATGAAAGATTATTCAGTAAAGGTTTGTCACAATTTATGGGAATATGATGTTAATCTTGATAGTAAAGTTGTTGCCTCATGGTGAGAGCAATTTTGGTTAATGGCTTTAATACTCAGTGAGTTATGTGGTTTGTTATTGTATACTGTGAAATTGTGTAAATAAAAATGCAGCCATTGTTTCTCAATATTAGTATGTTGCTATTTTAATTATATTTTGAACAGTGACCAAAATCTGAAGGGAATGAGGGAATGGGGCGGAGGGGGGGAAAGGGGAGAGGGCCGAGGGAGGGTAGTTAAAAGTCTTAATAAATTATTACACAAAAGTATAAGAAACATTATTGTCATATTTTCTCGCTATCATTAACTTGTACAGAGGCACAAGAGCTACAATTAGAAATTTAAAGAAAAAAAAAACACATACATTGTGAGAATACATTCATCTGGCTAATCTTAAAACAACAATCTCTTTCACTGGGAGAAACTGAAATGAAAAGAGACTGAAAACAGTAGCACTGGTAGCACTGTCAGCCACACACTGTCACTGTGGTTATGAGGAAGCAACATAGAGAGAAATATGAAGTAAAAACTGAAACTTTTTTTTTTTTTTTTTCCCTGAGTCATGAGTCATTTTCAGTTCACTAAGGTATTTTTTTATCATTTCAGCATTTGCCTGATCAACGTTAACCAATTGTCAAAGAGCTATGATAACCTCTCGGTTGCAATTATTTAATTCCACCTTTATTTCATTTGCACAATTTATCTTGTTTAAAAACAACATATCACTACAGAGTGACACCAGCACTGTGGTACATTATGCATTATTAAGTGATTCAAATTTACTTGTAATTCAAAAATTTGCAAGTAATTCAGATTTACTACAGGAAGTCTCATTATTCAAGAGTCGTGGTTGCAATGATTTAATTTTGCATATAATATTGATTTGTAAGGCAAGCACTGTGTATGTTACAATGTTTTACTGAACTGTAATAATGCTGAACTGTTTCAATGCAGTGATTAAGAACCTTAACCTTGCCTTGCCGACTGTGACTTTTCAAGTATGGGCCAAGAGAAACGGAAAGCAGCGTATTACCTGCCAACATTTTTTGTCACCATGATGACAAACAAAAGGGAAAGACTGTACATATTACACTGCTTGCAGTCTGTAATAAAGCAAAAGCACATGCCAAAAGAGGAGAATCTGTATTTTCTTGGAAACTAATATTTTTGAATAATCTGAATTAATATATATGTGTATATATATGTGTATATATATGTAAATAAATACATATATATATATATGTATTATATATATATGTATATATATTTACATATATATATACACATGTGTATATATATATATGTATATATTTACATAGACACATGCATATTTGAAGAGCTGTACTTGGTGTGTGAAATGCTGACCACACATCTCACATGTTCTCCATATAAACACTACCTTTTGCACTTGGAGAGTGTATATATTACACGTCCTATTGAAGGAAGATATTCCAAAGGTCAATCATTTGCTGAAAGTTCTTTACCATAGCAGACAAGAATTTAGAAAATGTGAACTTTCATTAGGACCTCAAAAAAAAAAAAAAAAAAAAAAGCAAAATAAAATCACTTAATGCTGTAAAATGTACTTAATGCTATGAATTTATGTCATCTTTCATTACAAAATACCTTTTTTTTTTTAATGGTTTTCAATGTGTATATCATGAAATGCACTGTTGACACAAACATCTTTTATCATCAGTTATGTTAAAAATGTACAGGTGTCTGATGTATTTTGATGTGAATTGATTTCTTTGGTAGTCAGTCTAAAGAAAGCTGTGTTTTTGTTTGTCAGCAGTCAGGCACAGAATGTTATTTTTCACTACTATAAGTGTGGTTTTCATCAGCATCAAACAAAACCTTGTTAGTGAAGAATTCCCTTTTCACTGTGGTTTAGTAAAGGTTGTTAAGGACTCAAATTTAGATTGGAATTGTTAATGTATCTAAGGATTTCATGCAGCAGAGCTCTGAGTTAGAACTGTATGAAGGAAAAATGTGCCTCCTAGTGTAAAGAAAGGGAAATATGCACTTTTATGAAAATGCTTGATAAATCACATTTTGATAGCTGCAAGCTGTGGATGTGATTAATTTTTCCTCAGAAAGATAAAAAGGAATAGCATATATTTAGTGGAGCGTTAGAACTGCTCTGGGGAGAAAGTCTGCAATACACTGTGGATGAATCTATGCAATAATTCCAATGGTTTAAAATCAGACAGAAATATAATATTTATGTTATCTGATGTATGTTTAGGAAGCTAAGTAAATGCTTGCCTAATTTTTACACCTCATTAATAAACAGTATCAATTTGTGTTATGTAACACAATGAGATGTAGAAAAAAAAACATAATACAGTCACTGTGTTTTGAAAGTCATCCCTTTTACTTCTGTAAATTAAGCTTTTTACTTTTCATGAAGTAAAAAGAATGACCTTCAAATTAAGTAAAATATTCTATTATGCACTGTCATATTACTTTAAAATTCCAAAGGAACTCTATATTCTTGAAGTAATGGCATAATGCTGTCTACAAACAATAATGTTTGAGGATAGTTTTTATTGTTGTTGTTTGTCTTTCAGTATATTAATATTATATGGGTAAGTCTGCATGGTAAATACCTGAGTTCTCACGTTCTCACATTTTAATAAAGCTAATACTAGAGTGCTTTAGCCAAATGGTGTCAGGGGTATTAAATCATACTATAATTCCAGTAATAAGTAGAAATAGCTCTGTGGCAGTGGTTTAATTATGATTAAAGTTCAGAGTAATGGCAAGATGGTCTCGTATTACACTTGGTCATATGATAAGATCCCATGTGGAGAAGCTAAGCCATTCAAGCAAAGAGCTTTGGTTTTATAGTGTCACTATCATTACACCCAATAGGTGATAATGGTTTAACCTTGCAGGCATACCCTTTGCTTAATCCTGCCTTTCATTTTGCTGTCTCAAAAGTTGCTTGTCATACTTGGCAATATTGGAGTCCGTAGCTGAACATCCTAAATGTAGGAAGAAGTGTTTCTATTAATGTTTTCACTCTAGATAAATCACTGTCCATCACTATCCTTGTGTTTTCATAATATGAGACTCTGTGTGAACTAAAATAGGAACATTTGCCTTTGAGTCATTTCCTCCATTTCATTAAACACAAGTCCATACCTCACACAGAATCTTACACTGTCAAATTTAGCTACAGGCAAGTAGGAGTAAGAAAAACTGGAGTCAAGTTGGTGAATTAGCCTTCTGAAGAGCTATAAAATAGTCTGAAATCTAAATTCAGTATTACTCCCATGCATTTATTTCTTTAAAAAAATAAAATAACAGCTGAGTGGTATACAAGAGATTGCTATCTCTACATCTCTTTGGTACCTCCTTACACTGAGGATTTTAAAACTATCTTGGTTTAGAAAAGCCACATCTGACATCTGACCTGTTCTCCTCTCTTTTCCCCATACACCAAAGCTAATTGGAGAGTAAATCAAGATGGTAGAGCCATTGCATGGGCAGTGAGTGGGAAACTGGTCCTATTGGTGCTCTGAGATGAACACCTAGTGTGTCTGAACTTGCTAGCTTCTGCTGCCATCGAAGACAATAAAGTCCAGGTCTTCAGCAGTGAGTTCAAAAGGCTAGATGGGGTATGGGGACTGTTCAGACTTGCAATAAAAAGTTTGAAAGCTTTGAGGATTAAAAGAATGGGAAGGTTGCATACTAGGTGAAAGCTGGTGCCTATGACTGCCATTGCTGCTGACACCCACTCCTGTTTAGACCCACAGATACTTTTGCCAGTGGTACAGGCTAAAGCAAAAGATGATTTAAGGAATTGTGCAGAGTTACTTATTTCAGATCGGTAAGTTATCTTCTCACAAGGCTTTTGTTCCTATCACAGTAAACCTCAGCTTGCTGCAGAGATTCATAGGTTTTTGAAGTTTTAAAGCATTATCATTACCTAGTCAAACCTCTGACATAGCACAGTGCATATGATTTCACACAAAATTTCTTAAATCAAGCCTGTATTTTAAAATAGTCCAGTGGCTCGTTTCCCTTGCTGATAAAACTGTATACTGTATACATAATGTCTGAATACATTTAGCGTCATTGTCTAGCTCCTGTCTTTGAGACTGTAGAGCCCTTTGTCAGTGGAAGTCTTTCACTTCCACCAGTGCATAGATTTCTAAGGCCCTGGGGACTACTTTGACTAGTACAGCTTCCTGCATAATACAGGTCAAAAATCCTACCCAGTAACTTCTACAAAATTCCGTACCTTCAGGTTATATCTATAGCTTATGTTTCAGAATGATTTGTTGATTTAATAATTTCTGTTGACATAATAAACTATTTGGATGTTTACTGACTTTGATTGAATCACCTTTTAACTTTTCATTTGATAAACTAGATGCTTGGTGTCCATAGTCAAGACACAGTAGTCTTAAGATGGGGAAAACAAGGAAACCTTGAATAAAATAGGGAGGCTGGTAGCCTTGTGCTGTCTTAAGCTGAGAAAATAAGGAAACCTTAAAGAAAATAGGTAGAACAGTAGCTTTGATCTATAAGAAGCATGGGAGGTAAGGGATGAAAGGTAAAAAACAAAGAGAAAAACAGCTGCAGGAAGATTCCATACTGCCCTATGGTAACTTTTTGCTCATTAAGGGTCATTAACAAATTAAAAATCATACCCATCAAAATGTTAATGTATGCTAATATAGGATTTGGTGTCCTCCCCTCTCCACTCCCCCAAGGCCTCTGTAATGCACAAACTCAGTAGAGAGAGAGAGTTTCACAAGTTTGCTGTGTATAAATAATGGTGGTTCAAGCCAGAGGTGTGTTTGGTTTGTGGAAGATCACCAAGCACCTGATTCTGCAGAAGTATATAATTAATTAATTAATTAAAAGGTGTGGATACCGATTCTGTGTGCTTATTGGCGGGGTGCACTGGGCATGAACCTATGGATAACAACACGGTGCCCATGTCATCTTGGATCTGTAATAAATTAGTTATTTTTTTTTTTTCTAGCATTTTGCAAAAGTTTGCAATTTTTTGTTCTCCAGCAATTGAAAAATAATGTATCAGTCCCGTATCTGTCCAGAACATAAAATAATAGTAAATCATTCAGTCCTTTCTAACACATTTACAGATAAACAAATAATCAAGAGTTTCAAGTTCAATTCACCAAAAACCAACCAACCAAACAAAACACAACACATAACTCTTCTAAAACAGAGACTTTATTATTATTATTATTATTATTATTATTATTATTATTATTATTATTATTATTATTATTATTATTATTATTATTATTATTATTATTTTATATCAGTTTGTGTCTAGGTAATTCCTTGCTTTGACCTGATTGGGTATTCTTCCATACCTCATGAGCATGCTATTGAACAACGCTTTTCAGCAGTAGAACAGCAATGAATTTTTCTATCTTTTAAAGACTTTCCACAGGAAATAAAAGTAAAAAGCAAAAATGAATAGATATATCTTTAATCGTGGTTAAGAAAAATAGAAGAGCTTTATTAGCATTCTAGATGTTCCATCGGATAACTATACTCAAGACATTGTACTTTAAAAAAACACAACAAAGCAAAAAAAGAAGTAACAGTGTTTGAGAATTTTGAGGTTTCTTTTCTGAAATTCAGTGAAAGCTGTCACTACCAGCTATTACTTTTTGTTACACTGATACTGAGATTCATTTTCCGTTATTTCACATTCTGGTTCTAATGGAGTCTTAGCAGTGCAACTCCTATTCCCAATGGCAAACACTTGTTTAAAAGAAAGATTATAGATGTGAGAATAAAGGTGTTTAGTTTAGCATGGAATTGTTAATTTCAAGTGGTTACAAATTATAAATGGAATTAGAATTATTGATGGCTCTGAAGTGAGGAGTAACCCCAAGCAGCAAGAATAAACCCATTGATTGCACCAGTACAGGCTAGGGTCTGACCAACTAGAAAGCAGCTTTGCAGTAGCTTTGCAGCTTGGGGTCCTGATGGCTTTGTGTTTTTTTCAAAGCAGTGTGACTTTGAAGAAAAGAAAGCCAAAAACCTCCTGGACTGCATTAGGCAATGCTGAGGGAAGATGACCAGCACAGGTGAGACACATCTAGGTGCTGAATTCAGTACAGACTTCCCACTACAGAAATAAAATATGTGTAGATACCTGGTGGGGAAGGGGAGGCGTAGAGATCAGACTCTTGTCAGTGGTATGCCAAAGGAAAGAAGGGGCAACGGTCACAAACTAACATACAAAGAAATTCTGTTTACACATAAGAACCAAACAAACAAACAAGCAACAAACACCACTTTCTTAAGGCCAGGCTGATAGAACTCTACAAGTTACCCAGAGAGGTTGTAAAGTCTCCACATTTGGACATTTTGAAAATCCTATTCAACATGTCTCCAGTTGCTCCTGGGAGACTGTTCAAAACAATCTACAAAGGTCCTTTCCAACCTCAACTATTCTGTGATTTTGCAATTCTATGAATTTGTCTTATATAAACTGTAAAATACAGATCTGAAGAAGGAAATAAAGAAAAAATATATATATTTTTTCTGTAAGGTAAATGAATTCTAAGTATATAATAAATGAGTAAGACCAATAATCTGTCTAGCCCAGTAATTTGTGTGAGCGGTAGAAGAAACAATGTATGGAAAGCACTTCAGCTCCTAATATAGATGTCTGAAATTGGTCAAGTAAATTTCATAGACAAGTACCCATATCTCACCATTGATTAAGAAAGATGACTACACTAACTAAAGAAGAGGTATGTGTGGTGTGTTAGTTTGAAACGTTAAAAATGGAACTCAGCTCCATATTATAGACTCCTAAATATGGATGCTTACATGTGGAGATCTAAAACTTTATGCTAAATATATAAGCTCCCTTTTTAATTTGTTGAGTGCTACAGCTTTCATTTCACCCTAAATTACAGGTTGGATAAATTTCTCTCTAGAGTCCATTTACCATATTTCTACTGAGTGTAATAGGAGCTCAAATGTCAAGATCACGTGTAGACATTTGGAATGGAATTTAGTTCCAGAATGTAGATGTATATGGCCCAAATCTTTTGTTATACTAGGCATCCAGTGGTACTTGAAAAACCCTGAGGTGCCCTACCTTTTTTTAGCTGCACTGCCTTCTTTCATGTTTGACATCCACATGCAAATATCTTAAGTACCCTGGGATATTTCTGGACTGGCATTGCATGTTAACGGTAAAGCAGGAGAAGTGAACTTTAGGTTAAGATTCATTCCAAAAGGAGTTATTACATTTAGGTTACTACTTACAGGAATATAGGTGTTATATATGTAACCTTTCCATATATCTATAACACATCCAGATATGAGTTAGATAATGTGAGCTTCCATCAGAGACCTAGTGAGTGTAGTAATTGAGTCTAGACACCTATTCAATTACCAGAAGTGTTTAATTTACTTTAATGTGAGAGGCACAGTTTTCAAGACTATCCTGACTAGATTGCTATTGTGTATAGGAGAAGTTTAGATACTGAAATTTAGTTGATTCCAAACTCCAACCCTTCATGAGTTGAATCTGTCTGTTCTTGTTGCTAAGGGAATAATCTTATATTTTGGGACATGTAACAGTCTTTCTTACCTGCACATTTTTCAAAGTAAAAGGGCAATTGCTGATTTCCTGCTTCATTTTTTACCATACTAATTGAATACATATATCATTTTTCATACCTTTCCTTTTTTTTTTTGGGGGGGGGTGGGTATAACTGACATTAAAATATCCTGTATTTTATAGCATTATTCTGAAAAAAAGATTTATTTTTAAAGAAAAGAAAAACAAAGTAAAAAAAAAGTAAAAAGAAAAAAGAAAAAAGTATTTTTCTTTGACCAGTTCTGGTTCCTCCAGTTCAAGGAATCCAGTCACAGAACATTGAATCCCTTCCTCAAGGAAATTGTTTGATAAGCTTTTGCTTTCCAAGAAGGAAATCTTTCATGGAAAAAGTGTCTCATCTTAAGAAATTCCCTCATATATCAGTGCCTAGAGATTTGACCTAGTCTGGTCCAGAGACTGGGAGTTAATTTTGTTTACTGTGCTTATTTTATGTCTTTGTCTTTTGTCAGATTTTATGTTTGCTTCTTTAACTCTAAGGAGAAATCCATGCATATGAAGGGAGGTTCCTAGAATTAGATTTGAGTGTTACCTGTTATACAGACAACAAATACTTTCTTTTCTTTCAAATATTTGATTTCTGAAAGAATGTTTTATGTTTCTGTGCATAAACTTGATCTGCTTGTCTTAAACAAAATGAGAAGGTAGAGGAGATATGTATGAAGTAGATTGAAAACAAATAAGGAACTATATTTGCAGTCCAAACCATAAATAAATAAACATTCTAGAGGTAGGAATCACAGTTGAATCTTTTACTAGTCTAAAGCTTTATAGTGTTTCATACTGATCCAGGTAAATACCTGTTAAAAGAAATAAGTAGGGAGAATGAAAATAATCCTAGAATGTTTGCTGTGTTCAGCGTGTACAGCATGCTATATTTGTTTATTCTTTGGTGCCAAGGAGAAGTCATACCTTCCAGATAGAAATCATCCAGATGTAACAATATCAAGCTTCCAAACTTAGAGCATATTCACCTTTGGCAAGAAAAAAAAAATATGTACAAAATCTTCTTTACCAAGCCTGACCTGAAACCTATTCCTTCACATTTGCATAAATTAAACAGAAAACAAAACAAACAAAAACTTTTTTTTTTTTTCAAATATAAAAACATGCAACATCACCACTAAAAAAAAAGTGAATAAATAAATAATAAAAAAAAGAAACAAAAAGCTATTCATTCCTTGTTGTGTCAAACGGAGATGACTAGGGGATTCACGTCAGAAACAGACATCTGAAAGTCAATGGAGACATACTGTTTAAGAACAAATATTTCTTTTTCCATGGGTCAACTCATTTTAAAGAAATTTCCATTACTGGACTATCACCAAGATATGCTTAAATATTATGCTTAAATATTATGCTTAAATATTCCCTCCATATCTATAGCAGTTTTAGAATTTTTCACCCTGAAAAAAAAAAAACAACACAAAAAAAAAAACACAAAAAGTCATTTTCAAATGTGCCTACCATTTTGGAAAGGGATCCTATCTCGCTTATATACAAAATTAATTTAGATTAGATCTGCATTGTCTTCAAAATCTAAAGATCTAAAGAAATTGTTTTGCATTGGGACAGGTTGAATAACCTTTTTTTTTTTTTTTTTTTTCTTCATCTTTACTGAATAGTACTGACAACATTCAATACATAGCTACATTTATGTAAAAATGTCAGGGGGACAGCATCAAATTAAAGTGGACTTATCAGAGTGCGACATTTGCCTGTTTCAAAGCCCTGCCAAAGCCTTTCACAGAGACAATTTCACAAAGTTGAATGTTTTTAATAATGCAACAGATATAGCAGATTTGGAATTGCCACTGATAAATAAACTCACTGCAGTAGTTATATGATAATCACTATTTTGCTATCACTATTATATAATAATATAATAGTGATATAAATATATTATATAAATAATATAATAGTGATAGCAAAATGCTATGCTGGGCATTCCTTACCAAACTGTGAAGGCTTCCAAGAAGGCACCCCTGTCTTGGTGGAGGAGAAAGGGCACAGACTGTCAACAGACTTTAGTAGGTTTCAAATTACTTCTCCTTCCTCCCCCCCCCCTCCACCCACCCCCCAGCTCTTTTTACTTCACTCTTTTGATCCTAACACTAACTTCTTTCTTGTTTTGTCATTTTTGGTCCTTCCTCCTTCCTCCTCCTGCTTCCTCCTCCTCCTCTTTCCCCTCCCTCCTTCCTCCTCCTCCTCCCCTTCCCCATCCCCCTCCTCCTTCCCCTCTCCCTTCCTCTCTCCCTCTTCCTCTTCCTTCTTTTCTCTTCTCCTCTAATTTCCCTTTCCCTTTCCCTTTCCCTTTCCCTTTCCCTTTCCCTTTCCCTTTCCCTTTCCCTTTCCCTTTCCCTTTCCCTTTCCCTTCCATAACTTATGTGGAGAGTTGAGTATTATAATTATATATTTACCTTGTACTTCATTAAGCTCATTATCATATTCAGGTGTGTGAACCATAATGTTCATTTTAAACATAATGAAGCAAATAGTTTCACTTAGGCACCGTCACCTCGAAGATTTTTTTGTTCTGCCACCAAAACATGGCCATCCTGCCAACACAACAATTTCTCCTTCAGCAACTTCTCATACCAAGCTTGTGGACCTCCATCCACAAAATTTGTATAAGAGCGTAACAAGAACAAGCTGCTCAACTTCCCTTTGCCAAAATCCAGTGCTTATTAGTGATGTTAACAAGTCTGACTATTCTCCATGATAGCTATTGAAATCTTACATTTATATTTAGTAAAAACTATAGTTATAAATGATTCATTCATCTAAAGTGACTGAATAATATGAAAACCATATTAACTGTATAATCATTATGTATTTATTAATAAAAAATATAAAAAAATCTCCTGATGTGCATGTTTGCCACATTAGATATCCTTCATTTATGCTTACGTAAAAATATATTACTATATTACTATATATTAGACTGTGATAGAATGCTTGACCAGTTTTAATGCTTACCTTTTACTAAATATCAATGCAAAATACTTCGTATTTTAAAGAAGAGTTGTCAATTACTGAATTTAAAGGAAAGCAACTTATTAGTTAAAACTCATATGTTGTTGCAATTTAAAATGTACTTAAAATATGCAAGCACGTTTCAATATTAAGAAAGACTTCAATGTAACAGAGAGAATGCATACAGAATAGATTTTATTTTCTGTAGAGATGCCAATACAAATTGAGTGGTATTTTGTTTGGTTGTTGCCGTCTTGAAACCCAGATACTTATTAGTTGTTGTGAGTGTGAATGTGTTCTGGCAAGCACAGTGTTGTCATTAACTAATGGATTGTATGTACAGTCTTTCAGTAAAAATGTGTAGATGGTTAATAATAGTGTAGAATTACCAGCAATTTTAAAGTGATTTGTAGGTTAGCTTGTGAAATTAAAAGTGTAATCAAAAGTTTCCCTGCACTACTGATTTTTTCTTCAGTTGATTTAACTGAAGATTCCGTAGATCATTCATTGGAGGAACCAAATGACTCAAAAATAATCATCCACACCACTGTGGATTTGTTGTTTCAGTTTATATATTTCTCTTCCTGCAAAATGAGGGGATAGTATGAGGTAATTGCTTTGTGCCATTACTCCAGGTTCAATGTGTTTGAGTGTTTTTTGTTTGTTTTTTAATATCATACATGCATGTTCTTCACTACTGCTTGATTTTGAATACACATCATGCATTTTCAATTGTAAATAGACGGTTATATATAAATATGTCTATTTTTATGAGTAACTACATTGTTTGGAGAAATATTCATGATACATTTTTAAGAAGAGTGAAAATATCTAACGTTATAGATGAATATAGGTCACCGTGCCAACTGTAAAAGATAACTATGCATATCTAAGCATAATGATGTTCATTGGTATAACCCATTCAGCTAGGGTACAGAGCTATTCAGAAAATCTAGATTTTTACTAATGATATTGACCTTTGGCTATCTAACTTTCCTTTAGCATTTAAATAGATAACATGACTGATCTATAAGGTAGACATAGTTAAAAAGAACCTGATGCACCAGTGGTTACAATCTGGTTGATACTTTTTTTTTTTTTTCTAATCAGAGTGGTAGGGTGACATTTTCTAGAGATTTGAGCTAGAAGCCTAGGCTCACAAACTCTGCTTCTGAATATACAGACTGCTGTGTTGGGCATAGAGTGCCTGTTCAGATAATCGTTGAGAAACTTAACAAAAATAGTCTTTTCAAACCCTATCATACATTATGCAAAATTAAGCCTCCTAGCCTATATTAAAGCCTCCTCATATTAATCTTCCCCCCAAATCAAAATACTTTAGTATTAAAAAAAATACATATATTGATATTCACTTTCTATCTTCAAAGTCAGCCAGCATTTTTGAGCTACTTTCTGCATAAATTAAGGAAGAATTCATGTCAAAACAAGACAAATGGGATGAAAATTGTGACTTTAGAGGCACTTGTGAGTTTATCCAAGTCATTTTGCAAACAAATAAAACAATATTATGAAAGAGTTTCACTTTGAAATAAGTCTGATTAATCAATAATGAAGAATGCTAGAATAGCCAAATAATAAGTTGCCTTGCATGTTTATTCACTTTTGGGCTGAAGGGTAAGCAGATGGTTCCACAAGAACATGCATGAATAAGTAAAAAGAATCTTTATAAAAGAACAGTAAAGAACATTTAAGAAATAACATTTTGGTCCCTTGGAAGATATTTTAGTACAAAAGAGACTCATGGGCCACAGCCTTTCAGTTTTAGAGGAACATTTTCTGAGACTTTTTATGTCTCTCTCTCTCTTGCTTGAGTGCTTGACTAAAAGGATATTCTACTCTTCCCTCTAATTTAGAGAACTTTCAATGAAAACTTTAGTTGAAAGCTAAGGCATAAAAGTGAATTTAAGAAAATATTTTCAAATATATTAATTTAGCATGCAAACTGAGATTCATATGTTACATCACTTTAGTTTCAGAACAGCTTTTCTATGCTGCCCAAAGCAGCATAGAAAATAGGACCAAAAGAACTGTGTTAAAATGTCTGTAATCACTTACTTTGTCTTTTAATGATCATTACAAGAAAATATATTTGGTATTTTAATTGGCTGATGTTCATGAATGTATTTTTTAAACTTTTCTTAAAGCAGAGTATAAACTTGAGAAGTACAAAAACCATGTGGTTGTCACTAACCTTCACAATTTTCAGCTACAGGTTAGCTAACAACAGAAACTCTAAAATTGTTAGACCACTAGTATAAGCTGGTGGAGCTTTCATTGAAACAGACAGAAAAAATGATTGGTTTGTTTTTAATGAAAATATTCCCCGTTTTCAAAATCTTAATTGTTTAACAAACTTTTAACAAAGTATCAGCCAAAATATACATGTATTTTGATGTACTACTTATTCCCTGTTTCTGTAGCCAGTAACAGCATTCAATTCGTTTCTTCTACGTGTTTTTTTTTTTTTTTTTTTTTTTTTTCAGGTCTATCATTCTTCTGCAACTTAGTCCAAACTGATTTTGTATCCTGCTTTAAGCAAGAGATCTGAATAGATATCTCAGGACTTCTTCCAACCTGATTTATTCTAAGATTCTATTTTTTCTAATATTTTCTCTCCAGAAAAAATCAATCAATCAATCAATCCATGTAAAATAGGAAAAATAGAAAGAAGTATGCTGATACTCATATTCAACCACTGTAGGTCTGTATCTTCACACACTAACACAATAAATCCTGGTAGCAGTGTGTGTTAATATCTGTCTATATTTCATGTCTTTAATTCAGAAATCAATATGCTTGGGCTGGTGAAAAGATAGAGTGTATTTTTCAGTGAGGTAGATTTAGGAGTGACTGTTGATATTGCTTAATCTGTTGCACAAGTCCAGGGAAAGAAAAGAAGATTAGACTGGAGAGGCAGAAAAAAGAATGTTTTGGGGCTTGGAAGGTGTCAGTAAAATTGCCAGGTGGATTGATTATACACAACAGTGTAGGCATGGTACATGAAAAATAGAGTGCTGAGGAACTGACATGGGTATAGGTAAATCTTCCATGTACATTGAAACATTTTAGAACTGCTCTGTGCTGCTCAGAAGTCAGAAAAGTGTTTTATTTATGTCACAAAAATGTCCACGAATCATTCTGCCAACTCAACAAACATGAAGGGAAGAACACTTTTTCTTAGAAGCCTGCAAAATTGCTGAGAAAACTGGAAAACAACCCAAATCAAGAAAGAGGGTGCTTAGTTTGGTGAAAAAATGAATATCATGTTGTTTAATTCAGCTTCTTTCCTTTATGGTCTTGTCAGATGTCTGCCCATCACAAGATGCCAGCCTACTCCATGTTGTATTCTGCTTTGTCTAAGGTATACAGTATCTCATAAATCTGGCAGTTCATTGACAGCAGTACTCTAATTTTCTGCTTAGGTTGTCCATTAAAATCTGTATAATGGTGTTACATTGTCTTGGTGCCAGATGTAATGCCTAAGAACAGATAGCACTGACCTCTGAAATGTATAGAGGAAGTATTTGCATATGGCACGTCTCCACTAACACTAATACTATATGAACAGGTTTGGCTTTATTTGTCTTTTTGTATCATATGTAGTATTACTTCCACAAATAAGTGTAATTTATATACGTTCTATTCAGTGCATCTGAAGTGAAAGTGTAAGTCATATGTAAATGAATCTGCTTAATGTGAGAGGCACACAGAGTGGTATCTGCATTCTTAGGGAAATATGACAAAGATATTATGGACAGAATACTGTTTACTCAAATAAATTTGGCATGTATTACTTCTTAACCCAGATTAAATACTTTGACCTTTAAATGCTTTAATACTACCACCATAAAAACAAACAAACACATAAACCAAACCAAACAAAACAAATCTCTTTTTCCAGTGGAAGATATAATTAATATCTATATACTTGGGTTTAGTATCTACCTAAGTAATGAACAGTGTTTTTAGTTTTGATGGAATTTATTGCACAGCTATGATCATTTGAATGAGCCACTCAGAATCAAAACAGGTCAAATTGTTTAGCTAGTTGTATGTCTCTGGATGATAGTTCAGCAAAGTTCCAGTTTAAAACCCTTGGCAGATGACTAGTTAAAAATGGAAAAAGAAAATAAAATTAAATAATTGGAAATAATCTTGAACTTCTTTCTGTAGTTAAGGATCAATTTTGCAGATAATCTGCCTTCTGAGAGGTTTGTCAGATTAGGCCATTGATCTGTGTATTAAAGGGCAAAACTGAAAGCAACTTGAAAATAATTCTTTCTACCGTAAGTTAGTTGTGCCCCATAATAGAAACTAGACATTTTTAAAGGGAAGAAAAGCAATGGTTTTCATTGTTTTTGTTGTTGTTGCTGTTGTGTTTTTTTGTTCTTCTTTTGTTTTGTTTTATTTTTCAAGGTTGCTGCCTTCAGTCAAGATATTTGAGGAAAGAAATCCTTAGCTATCACTGTAAGCACATTTGTTTGATGATCAGGAATAAAAAGTTAATTAGCACAGAGATCTAAACTTCCAGCCATGTGGGCACAGGCGTACATGGCTTTTCCTCCTTATCCAGCAAATGTGCCAGCAAGATCTGCTAATTATAAAGCATTTTGATTATTTCTAGTTCTGTCTTGCATAGCAAGTTCTCTGACACACTGTACTAATCGAACCATTTATATTCAGCCATATGAAGTGTAATAAAGAATGAGTCCCTTACCTATTACCTTTTCCAGTTTGCTCAAATGTTTTCATGAGTTTCTTTTCAAAACTTTGCCACTTAATTCCCTTTCAGCTTCCCAAATAACACTTCATTAGCATGTCATGTCCTAAAAAAAAATTTGGCATGCAAGAATTTCTCTGTGTGAAGATTAATTCAGTCATCAGACTAATGTTTGCTGCACTAAAAATATCCATTTCAACCTATTGAATTTATTATCTAATATCTGTGGGCACTGATTAGCAGTTTTCCTCATTATCACACTGAACCTGCTACATAAATCATGGCCTTAAATTGTTTGTGTGATTGTTCCTTGAACTTTTTTTAACCTTTCTGGCTCAAGTGCTTCAACTAGATTTTAAAAAGATAAATATTTCATTTTTCATGTTTAATCTTGACTATAAATCAGAACAATATATGAAAACTTCTCTACAACTACATAGAGTCTCTATCTCTTCGCTCAATCTGTCTCTATACTATTAAACATGTGCATATATTTTCAGTTTGCTAAATATTGTTATTTTCCAGCTTCTTTCACTTAATATTTTCTCTCCTTAAAAAAAAAAAAAAAAAAAAAAAAAAAGTTGGATATGTTTTCCAGAATTATACACTGCTGTATTGGGTACAGGTGCCCAGGTGCTGGCAGTGGGATTCTGCAGGTTTCGCTGTGACAAGAGTCAAGGGCTGCCCCATGCTGGACATGGCTGGTTCCAGCCAGCTCTAACGGCTCCACTGCATGGCAGAATTAGGCCTCTGGCCCATACCCAGCAGCCAAGATATATTTACAAAAGGGCAAAATGCTCCACAGAAGTGTAAGTAGTAAGGAAATAAGTGTGAGAAACAAGGGTGTGAACACCAAGGTCAGTGAAGGGCAGGAGGTGCTCCAGTCATGTTAGGGTAGAGATTCCCCTGCAGCCTGTGGATGATACCAGAGTGGAGTAGGTAATTTCCCTGTAGCCTGTGGAGATGATCACACTGGAGCAGATATTTTCCATCCACACTGCAGCGCACAGAGGACCCCATGCTAGAACAGGTGAATGTACTCTGAAGGAACCTGGAGAGCTCCAGTTGATGTCATGGGTCCTCTTCATGGGACTGATGCCAGAACTGGGAAAAAGTGTGAGGAGGAAGGAGAAGCAGAGTGAAGCTGTTATGGATCAACTGTGGCACTCATTCCCCATTGTGCTGTGCCACAGGGCTGAGGTGGGAGTAGACAGAGTCAGGAATGAAGGACAAGTTGAGCTTGGGAAGAAAGGGACATGGGAGGAAAGATTTTTAGAATTTTTTTTTCTTTTTTTTTTTTTTTTTTTTCTTTCTCACCATTCTACTGTGTTTTCCTAACTGGCGATAAATTATATTATTTTACTCAAAGTTTAGTCTATTTAGTGTGTGATGGTAAATGGTAAGTGATCGCTCTGTCTTTGGCCAATGGCCAACGAGCTTTTCCTTCTTACTGTCTCCCCTGTCCTATGGAGGAGAGGGAGTGGGAGAGCAGCATGGTGGGGCCTGTCAGCCTGCCAAGGTCAACCCACCACAACTGATATATATTATTTAAAAACTGTTGCCTAAGAAAACAGCCTAGGAGTTTTGAGAAAAATATTATTCAATAAATCCTACTCCTTACCAGTGAAGTTACCAGTGAGGTTAAAACATAATGTTTTCAAACTATCCTATATTCTTATAATTTCTAGCTTTCTACTGTCTTGGTTTCCATTATAACTGCCTGAGGATGCTTTATCCATCCAGTCCCTACTGATGCATGTAAGAGAAATTTGTCAAGTACTGACTGTGGCATTGTCATTGGCATATTTGAGAAGTTTTGGCAAAGGATATCAAAACTCATCTTAATTTTACATAATGAACTTCTGAGAAAATAATGTTTGGAATGTATATATATTTGTGTTTCAGACAAGGATCCAGCCATGTCACTAAGGTTATTCCCATGAGTATACATTTTCAGAATAGGAACTATGCTGAAAGAACTACTTTTCTTCCCCTGCTGCCATCCAAATTTTGTTCAAGCTGTTGCTTCCTCAGCAAAATCTTTCTGTGCAAAATAGCAAGCTTTCTCTTAAAAGAGCTGCATTATTCTATAAGTGTTTCCTACCAAGGAAGGTAAGCTTCCTTAGTGACATATGAGAACATTACTGGAGGCATAAAGCCAGAGATAATCTGTGTCTCACCTGTATTGGGGTCAGTGAGAAGAGGTGGCTGCAAGAAACTAGAATATATTAAACACAGTTCATTTTCCTGTTTTCTTATGTGAAGAAGCTATAGAGAAGCTATGTCAGTCTGCCATTTCAGCATGTCTTCTTACAAAGGATGTAACCATACCAAATAACCCACTTCAATAGTACAGGGCTTTGCTTTCCATATGAGTAAAAGGGAGACTGGGAAGAAAAATCATCACATTTGCCAATCTGGGTTGCTCAATAGAAGCTCGTACAGCTTCCAAGTGACCTATGTGTATCATTCACCTCATTTATACTGCCTCTCAGAGATTGTTTGGAGAGTAGGTTATACAGTCAGAGTATAACAACAGTGCTTAGCAATATCTGTGTTAATTTTTTAAAGGAAATTTTTCCTTTTAGTTGTTAAACAAACAAACAAAGAAACAAACATACTTTAAATAAAAATAGAAGTCCTTCATTACCATCATAAACCAAAATTAAGATGAGGGCTCCTAAAGATATTGAAAATATATAATAATGCAACTTTTTGGATGGGTGTCTGCATTATCTGAAACACATTTTTGTAAAAATCTGTCGTGGTTTAACCCGGCTGGCAGCTAAATACCACGCAGCCGTTTGCTCACCCTTCCCCCTCCCTCTCTGGGACGGGGGAGAGAAATGGAAAGTGAAGCCCGTGAGTTGAGATAAAGACAGTTTAATAAGACAGGAAAATAATAATAACAAAATAATAATAACAATAATAATAATAATGTTACAATGGTGATAATAGGAAAGTAATAATAATATGTACAAACAAGTGATGCACAATGCAATTGCTCACCACCCGCTGACCGATGCCCAGCCTAACCCCGAGCAGTCCGGCCCCCTCCCCCCGGCTAGCCACCCCTATATATTGTTTAGCATGACGTCAGATGGTATGGAATACCCCTTTGGCTAGTTTGGGTCACCTGTCCTGGGTCTGTCCCCTCCCAGCTCTTACTGCACCCCCAGCCTGCCTGTTGGCAGGACAGAGCGAAAGGCTGAGATGTCCTTGGCTTGGTATAAGCACTGCTCTGCAACTATTAAAACATCGGGGTGTTATCAGCACTCTTCTCATCCTAAGCCAAAACACAGCATTCCACCAGCTACTAGGAAGAAAATTAATTCTGTTCTAACTGAAACCAGGACAAAGTCTCACCTTCTTGCTTCAGCAAAACAAGAAACATTTATTTACTTTTTTTTTTTTTTTTTTGAAGCAGTGCATGAAATACTTCAGATGCTTTGTACCATGTTCTCCATTCTTCCTTCCCCTCTTAACTATAATACATTGCCATTCATAATGGCTTATCCAGTAACTATGAAAATTAATTCTGAATGTTAAATAATGCATATCTAAACCTGAAAAATGCATTTTAGAAAATTCAAGGGCTAGAATCATTCACACAACACAAAACATTTTTTTTTTTTTTTTTTTAACCCAGCAGTACCGCTATATTTTATTTCCAGGTGAGTATATGTTTACTGCATGCCTGAATCTGGAAAAGTATTCAGATCTTTATATTTTCTTAAAATTACTGCCCTGACATACAACTGTGAACAGCTTAAAAGGAAAAACTGCAAACAGCTGTCACAGAATACGTTAATGTTTCACAAGACTTTGCTTGCAATCATTTTTTTGAAAGTACTGTAAGAGACTCTCCTTATGTTTCCATTATAGAGAGCCTCATTCTCTGCTAAATAGTGTGTAGATCTTTTGTCCCTGGTGTTTTATTATTTCATCCTTTGGATCTATTTTTCGCTTGGTTGAATAGGCAACTATTTAACATGAGTTCAGATAACCTTTGAAAATGGCTTTTCCTGATGTTTGTTATGCAAGACCTACTCTCCAAATGCAAGCAACAGCAGTCTTGAAAGGGTTTTTTTGTTTGTTTTATTTTGGTTTTGTTTGGTATTTACTCCTTTTTTTTTTCCTCCTCATCTGAGTACAAGGCATATTTAGGAGAGTAAAACCACAATTGCTTACACCACTTCTACGTTCTGTCTTTACAACTGGAAATCCAGATGTAAAATACATTAGCAGAATAAGGACATGGAAAAAAAAAAAAAAAGAAAAAAGAAAAAAAATGAGTGAAATAAATGGAGCAGTCTGCTTTGTGGAGTTAAACAATCTTGACTCATTATGTTATAGTACACCCTATGGGTCAGTGTCTCTGTTTTTACATAGTCTCTTGGGACCTAGTCACCCACTGATCAGGAGTACCCTTTAGGCATGTATGTAGACAATACTGAACTCAGTGGCAATGTATTTATTATTATTATGGTTGAGCTAACCTGAAAGTTTTCTGTCTGTCCAGAAAAATCTTTACAGGTAAATTCCCAAATGCTACACTTCATAGAGATTCTGCTCAGTTGTTTGAGCTTTCCAGGTAGATTATGAACTCTTGAGATAATTTGCTGAACCTATTCCTTTAAAAAAAATAATAACAAGTTCATATGACCTAATTATGTAACTAAAAGCAAGGTTACAACTGTTGTAATTGCAGTTAAAATCCTAATCTTATGCCATCAGGATTTGGCAAACATCACCTGGTCACCTGGTAGTATGGCAGTTCTGTTTTTACACAGGGTGTTTCTGCAATGAAGGAGAGTTCTGCTGTGGCAGTTTAACTTTAGACAGAAGATCAATACAAGCTTTTGATCTTTATGTTGTCCCTCAAATGGGATGAATCCTGAGCCATGCTTCAAGGATAGTATGTGACTCCCAGCAAGTAGTTAAAACTGGATTTTAGTTTATATAGACTATGACCTACATGACCATGAGCACATAATTCTCTAATTAGAACTATTTAGTCTGTTAGACTTTACATGAAGTTCATTATTCATTTCTGTCAAAACATGATTAAAATGAAATAAAGCAGAATTTGGAAGTCAGTAATTTGAAAATTATGGTTCTTTACCTAAACTTTCGAAACCATTTAGTTTATTTCTTGATCTGTTTGAAATTTAGCTGAAAAAGATGAACACTGGATTTGTAGTTCAGGCAAATATATATATATATATTTCATGTGCTACTCCTTTACAGAATTTTGAAAAATACAATGTTGTCTGCATTGAGATCAGAAACATGGAGATGGATGAGAGTGTCAGCCGAATTATGGTGCATGAAAAAGTGTTTCTTTAACCACTCACAAGAATTATACAAAAAAATAATACCTCATGATGCTAAGAAACAGCATGCTTTCCTTTGTGGTATGTGTTGATGATCAAAATAAGAGTCTTTAAGATGAGAAAGATACTTCATCTGTGACTACGTTATGTGAGATATTAAGGATATGTTGAGGAGAATATGCTATAAGTTTTATTCAGTTCTGATTTCAAATATGTCCTCTTTATTTTTTCCCCAAATATTGTGTGTGTGTGTGTTTCTGTGTATGTATTCCTAAGGTTCTCCCCTTTGAGTGTAAAATAAAATAAAAAGTAATAACACTGAAAAGCCGATGGGCAAAAATTGATTCATAAATGAGAAGGTGGCATTCATCTCGGTGCTCTTATTGGAAACCTAAATCTCAGTAAATTTGTAGCCTAAGGATACAATGGGCTTAAAGGATTTCTGTCTCTGAAGAAAAATTAGAACGCCTTTGAGGTAAGGTAAATGGAAAAGGTTGTTTGGGCAAACGTGGAGCTCTAGCACTATTAAATGTTAAGCACCATCAGGGGGTATCTCAGTCATTAACGAGAGTGGCATGTTGAAGATTGTTTCAAGCAGGAGAAGAGTTATGGATGGTTATGTGCAGGTGGCACAATGCCACAGGGAAATTATGTCAAGTAAAAGATTTTTTTAAACTTATTGGGAGGGCAGGGGGGAAAGGACTGAAATTGTGTCTTTTCTTTGCCTACTTCAGAGTCTTTTCCCCAAAATAACCCTATGTTGTCTTTTAAATTAAGTAAATCTGGGACTCTAAAGTCCATTGTGCAACTTCGTACATACTAGTCAGCCTTGATTTTTGGTATACTTCTTGTTTACTTGCAGTGTAAATGTACCATTTTAATCCAAAAATAATCACGTTTACTTCAAATCCAAATATTTAGCAGTCTTGACTGACTTGAAAGTATTTTATGAAACTCGTGTGTTAGTTTTGTATATAATTAAAAGAGATCTCATGAGTTCTGTAAGCAGCCAGTAAGTTAAGCTATCTGGTGTGAGAATAATATGCTGCAGTCTAGGGAAGAAAAGATTTACGAGCCAAGCAGACAAACTAGGATCCCTGTTTCAAGCCAACAGAGCTTGAGAAGTGAGCAGACATGAAGTGTTACATCTCTAGGCAGTAGTTACCAGTTTTCTCATTACACTAGCACATCCTCCTGGCTGCTCTGCAAAATGGCCCTGAGATTAGAAGCTCTGCAGGAAGCTATCTGTGTTCTCACAGTTGGAAATACGTTGTTGGGATGACAGCAGTTACATGGAAAATGGGTATTAAGATAGTCTTCAGCATCAAAAGTATTTTGCTTTCAGTTTGCCTTAGGTATTGCTTACAGAGAATAGCAGGTAGTGTGATCTATGTTGTAATCCTATTTGAGAATAAATAGTGAAATGCCATTTTAAGTTTATCTTTTAGCGTATAGTACAGGGGCACAATAAATTGTAGTGGGAGGAACTTAACATTTTGCTCATACAGTGAACGTCAGTTTAATACAGAAACTCTCTTCTAGGTCTTCACCACTTCGTATATTATTTGTTATCTCATAAATATCCTTGCAGCTACTACAGTCAAAGCTTGGATATTTATAAGAGAGTTGACATGTGACCTTTCAGTTTCCTTTGAACTGTCATTAACAGCCATGCGGCCCACAGATTACAAGGTCTTACTTATCTTGCTGTTACCATGCACTAGGATTTATTTTATTTTATTTTATTTTATTTTATTTTATTTTATTTTATTTTATTTTATTTTATTTTATTTTATTTTATTTTATTTTATTTTATTTTATTTTATTTTATTCATCATCCTTATTCTGGACCCTATGAAAATGCAGTTGTGATTTCTTATATGGTATTCTTATGAGTATGATCCCTTTAAAATGACCCATGGGATTGCATGTTTCATCAGTCCACTTAGCTTTTGTCTACCCTTCTCCATCAGTTTTGATTTAAAGCAGAGTAAAAAGCTCTTCCTATTTTTTGTCTTTGGCCTACTTGAACAAACAACATTTTCTTTAGAGCAGATTATGTGTACAGTTTTAGAGTGTGATTCTAAGATTGCTGTTTACCTTGTGAATACTTGTATAAGTATATACTAAGCATTCTCTCCCCCGCACTTCTCTCTCTCTCCCTCCCTCCCTCCCTCCCTCCCTCTGTCTTTCCCCTCCTCCTCCTCCTCCTCCTTCTCTTCCTCCTCCTCCTCCTCCTCCTCCTCCTCCTCCTCCTCCTCCTCCTTCTCTTCCTCCTCCTCTTCCTTCTCCTCCTCCTTCTCCTCCTCTTCCGCTTCCTCTCTCTTTCTTCTCTTTCTTTCTCTTTTCCTCTCTTTCTCTTTTCTTTCTCTTTCTCTTTTTCTCTTTCTTTCTCTTTCTCTTTATCTCTTTCTTTCTCTTTCTTTCTTCCACCCTCCCCCTTCTCTTGTTCTCTCTCTCTCCCTCTTTCCTTTTGTTTTTTCCTTTTTTTTGCCCTCTCTCCTCCCTCCCTCCCTTCTTTCCTTCCTCCCTCCCTCCCTCCCTAAAATGTTAACACCATTCGACAAAAAAAAAAAAAAGGAGATATCAACAGAATTATAGAATAGAACCAATAGAACCAGAGTGTTTTGCATTAGAAGGGGCCTTAAAGATCATCTAATTCCAACTGCCCTGCCATGGGCAGGGACACCTCCCACTAGACCAAGGTGGCAAAAGACCCATCCAACCTGGCATTGAACACTTCCAGGGACAGGGCATAATAGACAGGACTTAATTCACTCACTTATTATCCAACATTGTTCAGGAGAAATTCAGTTTCAAGAAATGCTTATGTTCTCAGAAACTGATAACAAAGCAAATTTATATAATCATGCATACAGAAAACTAATATAGTACTTTACTAGATTTGCTAAGCTCCTTTTTGGTGACAAAGTCACTCTACAATTCTTAACCAGCTTGTTCAAGGTATTTAATGTCTTTAAAAATTAAAACTCATTATTCCTATTTCATATTTTATACAAGCCTTAGAGTAGAGACTAAAAAGCTGTGGAAGAAAAAGACCATTTTCAGACTAAGATGTTATTCCACTAATCTTGCAGGAACAGATCCAGGTGATGTGAACTTTACTACAGTTTGCACTTAAACATCCACTTGGCAAGGGGAATTAGAGAAATGTATGTAAAGCCCTGAAGTGCTGGATTCATTCCTTAACTAGAAGTTTTAGGCTACAGATTTAATGCATAGCTTCTGAAAATGTTAAATATTATACATATTAAGGCTACTTAATTCAGATTTAACAGTAGGAGTTTTGGAGGCCTGCCATGTACAAAGTAAAGTGAGGGAGGTAAGCACTCCCCTGATGTTAAGAGGAGACATCACTCAAAATTATTTCTGCCTAACTTGAAACCATAGATTTGCATGCTAAAATACTATGGAAGCTTTGTGCTTCAGTCTAAAGTTTACATTAAACCTAGAGTAAATTGTCCCTATTACAGCATCTCTGTATCAGCAAGAGAGATTTTTACTTTGTATTTTCAGAGTTTGAATAAAAATGTCTGGTAAGACCAATTGAGTCCATTGCCATTTATGGATTTTGTTAAACTGTGATTACTGAACGTAAAGAATAGCAATATCAATATGTTATTAATAATAACATAATATCTCTTTCTTCCAAGGAAGCATGATATTGATTGACAATTAATAGCTGTAAAGGAAACTTTAAATTACAGTATTTATTATGGATATGACTTGCAATTAATTATTTAAGGAATACGTTTTGTCCTAATTTACAGTAGTCCAGCATGTACTGAAGTTCTCTGCAGTTGGACATGCTCATTAATGGCTTAATGAAACTTTAAAACTCCATGATTCACATTCTGAATAAAAGTTGTTACTCTTGTGAACAGTTTAAGACATAGCTCATGCTGTAAGAAGTTTACAAGAATCAGACACCACATCTTTTTGAATGGTTATGTTTAGAAACATTTTTAGGAATAAATTAACAACAACAACAACAAAGAATTTAGGCAGCTATATTTGTTGAAATATACCTGATCATGCCATTTACAGTATGGTTTTCCCAGGTTTTGATGTAGACACCAGCTGGATTGTTCCACAGTTCACTTTCACCTGTCTTGTATATTATAAAGTCATTTATATGGCTAGCTATTAGTTAATACAGCAAACGCCCTGCTGAGGAGTTAGGCAACAGCTGAGGGATACACTTGATCGCTGGAAGCTTAAAATTTAGAAAATTAGTTTCTTTAGTATTAGTTCCTACTACCAAAGAACAGTATTCAAGCATTCAGCATGCTGAGAAAAAGAATGCCTAAGATAAAGAATTAGAAATGGTCAGAAAAAAGATTTGATATGTCACTAGACTTAACTGTCCATTTGTGATTCGGATTAAATTTCTAAATTGATGCTGCAATTCACAATTAAAAATCCAGTTCTAATATAAATGTAAATATATTTAAACATAAATATAAATATAAATTTATGTTTATATAAATATAAATATAAATATAAATACAAATATAAATATAAATTTATGTTTATAAATTTAAATAGCTTCTGTGGACCTGAGTAAGTATCTGAGGCATTAACAATTCTGGGAAAAGAAAATAAGGAATGTTTTATTTTCCTTAATAGCCTATTTAATGGAGCATCACCACCCAAGAGAGATACGTATTGAAAGATTTCCCTGAAAGAGGTGGGATCCTGGAGTCTTGTCCTACCACAAGAAACTGTCACTCCATTCTGTGCTAGAAAGATCATTTGATACATTATATCTCTACAGTTATGTATAACCTTATATAATAATATAATATTATATATAATATTATAATATACAATAACAATATATTATTATTATAACAATAGGTTATTATTAATATAATATAATATAATATAATATAATATAATATAATATAATATAATATAATATAATATAATATCTTTTACATAAAATAAAAGATTTAAGAAAAGTATCAGCCTATCCTTTTCCTACTCTTGGAGTATTTTCCTGTATTAATGGTTTTCACTATGTCTAGAAATCTGGAAAGCAAAGTAGAGAGGAAGAGTAATAGAAGGAACTAGCAATATGTAGCAGAGTACAAATGCTTTTCAACCAAGTAATAAGTGAGGAGAACCTTCCCTGAGTGCACAGAAGATGCAGCAATTGTAGAAAAGGCTTTATGTAGTGTATCAGCTTGGATCATAAATGGGGCAACCCATTGGCAGCAGTTCCAGTCTATGACATATGGCTGATCAAGCTTAGTATTAGCCTTGGGCTGAATTCAGCCTGTAGACAGGTTTGGTGCATGATGGAGAGTGATAAAGTAAACATGATGGCACTAGTCAGTAGAAAGAAGAAACCCAAAACACAATGAATACTGTGATTACTTTGAAACCATGATTTCTAGAAACCATGATTTCTAGAAACCATTATCACTAGGCCATAGAGTCCACGTATGTGTAAGAGAATACATATACACCAATCCAAAGGGACAAAGAAAAATCAAATAATTTCAGAGTTCACATAACCAGGAGAATCTGGACTAAGTATGGAAAAGTACACCTTAGAACCTGTATGAACTAGCTAGAGATAGGAATTAAGTATAAAATTGCACAAATCAAAGATGCAAACTGAAGAGACAGGGTTCAGAACCAAAAATGAGAACCAAGACCTCAGTAGGCAGAAAATTACAAAGCAGTGTACAGCTTTAAAACATGCTTATGTAGCTGTCACTTGGATGCATACAACTGTTCATAAGGCATACAGCGAGTATCCTATGTGTGTGGCGTTTGGGTACCATCTCCCTGGGGAATGATTGTTCCTTCCACTCTTGTGTCTGCAGGCAGACAATCACTTGTTAGGTGGCCAACTGCAAAACAGTTTGGATATACGGAATTGCACTGCCTTCTTGGCTGCTTCAACAGTTCTAGCCACATTATACTCCTCTGTGGGCTTCACTACATTGAAGAGCACCTGTGAGGATGCAAGAGACTGTGGATGTTCATTATGCCCTTTGTAAACATATTTTATAGGAAAAACAAAAAGAAACCTTTGCGGTCAGCATAGAAACCTGCCAAAGAGGTCAGGAGTCGAATTTGGAATCATCCAACACCCTTTTTTGGTTGTTTATAGTTGGAGAGAGAAGAAAAGAGTCATCAAACTACAATCTCATTAACGAACAATTTGATAAAAATTTCACATGGGAAACCTTTAGGCTTTCATTCATTTACTTGATTTTGCATACCTTCCCTTTGGAAAGGTCAAAATTATTAAGCCATCACGTTATAGTTGTGTCATTCTGCTCCTCCTTAGTTTGTTTATTTGTTTTGATTTTTATGTTACTTTTCTCTGGTTTAGATTCATACTTGTTCTTCTCCATTTAATTAAATAAAATTTGTAAAGCTTATTCATTTGATATATAATCATATAATCTTTTGATGAATTGCCCCTAAACTGATACCTTACTAAACATCAGCAAAAGTTACTGACAATTATATAAATGTTTTTAAAGAGCCAAAACTCTTACTCTGTATTTTTTTTTTTTTTTTTTTTTTTTCTAACAGTAAGGCACTCACTACTCTACAACTCAAGTGGAACACCCAATCTTAGTAAAATATGAAAGCAATCTCCTATTGCCAGAATAGGCTGCTTCTATTTTGGTTGCTATGGAGCTTTACAAGTAACCACAATGCTGACTTGAGCTATGACATACTGCACTTCATATGTATTGTTGAGAGAGACTAGGGACCCCAACTCAATGAAACATGTATAGAAGGATGACATATATTTGCTGGATGGTATATGTGTGATATATGGATATGTGTGGTATATATGGATGATAAATATTTGCAAACCCTAACCTTCAAGCAAAAATGAAAGTTAACCTTAAAAAAGTAGTCACATTGAATTTTCTTACCATGGGCAATATACTTTTATGATTTTAAAATAAATTTAATACAAGTTCAGTGAAACCAATCCAAACAGTGCTTACAGTGTTTCATAGTGAGACTTATTTGCAGAAGATCAAATATTTAAGAACAAATGATGCAAGCATGCATAATTATGTGCTTTTATATTATTTATATGATTAGATGCAAATTTTCCAGTCATTCTTCATATTCTTCATGTTATAGCAAGTTTCCATTGAAGTTTTCCTTTTCTTCATAAATGTAAAGTTTTTTTTATTTTTTTTATTTTGCAAGTACTTATGTGGATGTATATTTTTTTCTGCTTGATTTCATTTTGTTGAATCTTTTTGACTTGATATTTTGCTTTGAATTTTGGTTATTAATTTAAGCCAAAAGATTGGTAGAAAGATTTTTTGAAGGATGCAAATGCTAGACGTAACATAGTTGGTATTTATTACTTCCGTATAGCCATGTTCTTGAAAATATGGGTAAAGACTAAATGGAATATGAAAATAGGGAGGATGTGCATCGTTTTCAAACATAAAAAAATGTTTCCTAAAGAGTGATTTTACAGTATGTCAAGTGGGAATGGTTTAGTTGTTCCTGAACATGTGCTTTATATATTTAAATGTAATTCAAATTAGAATTTTGCCATCTTATGTAAGCTTATAAGAAATACATCTTTGAATGATTCATTTATTCTCTATATGTTTTTGTTAACCATATCAACTAGTTTTTATCAACTAGTGGATGATTTGAAAACACTCTGACTAATAATTTAGCAGTAGTACTATTCAGTAAATTAGATCTTTCTCTGACATTGTGGGTAAGTATTTAGAAATGTAATCAAAGCTATCTAAGATGAGGAAAGCCTGAACAAAGAAAAATAATTAAGAAGCAAAAATAGACTTTGTATTAATAAAGTGCTTTATGTTGAATATTTTCCTAATAAAGACTATCTATTTTTATTTTATTTACATGTAGTAAGTCTTTCTGATAACCATGCTACATTTGCCCTGCATTTTTATTTTTATTTTTTATTTCTATAGTTCTTTTTCTCCAAGTACTTCATGCCACTCAAGAAAGGAAAATTGAAAATAAGTTAGCCTGTGGCAAAATAATTGATGTCCCTTTAGGTTTGTCCCATGAGAATGCTCAGATAATAGCTCAAATCCCCTTTATTTAGGTCTCATAGTTTTACTTGTCAATATGTAATTATGATTCCAAAGCACAACAGATTAATCCACAGTAATAGTGTGGCTTCAACCATGCAGAATGGGATAGAAGCACCCAAGGCTGATAAAAGGGATTGTCCCATTAGTACTTAAAAAAATAAAAAAATAAAAAAATCCCTCGGGACTGGGACTATACTTGTTTAAATCAGTTCAACAATCTGAAACAAGAAACCTTTAAAGATCTTTAAAGATGCCCTAACTAATGCAATCTAAAAGAACTGGAATCTTAATTTTGATTGCTCTCAATAAATTTGCAAAGCAATGGTGTATTTTTTACATACTTTTTGTTTGTTTTTCTTTAGTAGTTGTGGAAATATCTTCCCAGGCAGACTGGCTAAATAACTGTCTGCAGATGACATTTTTGTCACATCAAAGCATTTTCTGTTACAGATTGTAATTGATTTTTTTACAGTTTTATGATGGCTTAACATTAGTATGGATTATGAGTACCAGTGCAAATTCCCTCATAGGGGATGAGTTAAGGTAATAACTCTTTTATTAATGTATTTTTAACAGCTCCTCAAACAACATGGAAAATATTCATGCTTTCTCATTTGTTACTGATCTATCAGCTGTTCAGCTTCATGGGCCAGACTGGATCTCTTTAATCCCAGCACAGACAAATTATCTGTTAAAATGATTATACTGAGTGTTAGTGAAGTTGTTAAAGGTTCCTAGTATTGCTCTGTGATAGTTTATATGAGTCTGTGGGCTTTCTATCAAACCAGTTTATTTTACAAATAACAGTGAGGGGCAATTATACACACTTTTTTTTTTTTTTCTTTTTTTTTCTTTTTCTATCAATGTAATTAGTATAGGTTCACCCTAATACAGCAGGTGGCTCAGATATAATCTCTTAATCTCCTCCCCTAACCTCCTCCAACTGAACCGCCACTTTTAACATAAGGAATTCAAAAGCTTCTTATAGGAGGAAAATTTCTGCTATTACTGACTGCATAATTTGAATACCAATGACAAGTATCAGTCACACACTTCAAAAAACAAGAATATATGTCATTAAGACCTTCAAAGAGTTTGGTTTATATTTGTGTTTTGGCCTCATTGAGATTGACTCACAAACTCAATGAGGCCAACTTTAGGCTGTCTTTAGGCAACTTGACAAGCAACAGATTCAGATAGCAAACAGCTGGTTAGCAGAATATGCTCAAGGGAAGTCCATCAGAGGGGGGTAGACTGCAAATGGAATTCTGCTAGGCATATCCAACTCTCATTTGACTAACCTACATTAAAACCAAGCAAACCGTCACCTTCTATCTGAATAAATTCACATGAATAAATGCTCAAGTGTTTATGGTTTTCAATTTCATGTTTTAAATTACCATTTGAAGACAATACTGTACCTTTCATAGATTTTACTATAATACCTCATAAGAGTTTTACAGTTCTTCATACCCTACAATTTCCTATGATACTCAGAAGAGTAGAGGATGATTTCAGGCCTGCTGCCACTGATATCAAACAGTAATAACATACTGTTATAACAATAATAACAGAGATGAAAAGCATCTGTGCTACATTTTAATGGAATGAATCTTTATGAAGGCTAAAAAAATGTACTGTTATTATTTCCTGTTAAATAATTAGTTTTATTTATGGAATAGGTTGTTTTGATGTATAAGTAAAAATATTAGAACCAGCCTTTTTTTTTTTTTTTTTTTTTTTTCCCTAGTGGCTTTCTAGTAATTAAAAGAATCATGCTAACAATTCAGTTTTACTGGATATTACAGTGCTCTTTGCTTGAATAAAAATGTTTTCTGTTTCTTAATATTCCATAAGCACTTTTAGAAATCTCATATTGTGTTTAATTTGTTACATTTTCCTTGTCCATGCAACTCACTAGTCTTCATTTATATGAATATAATTTCATATACACTGAAGACAGAATGATTTTGAGAGTCAAGGAAATTGAGAAAAATGCCCTTTTAAAGTACAGATCTAATAATATGTTGCCAAATTTGATTTTTTTTTTCTGTTTAAAGCAAACACTTAGGTTTTTTAAATAAAGTACAATAAACATCGTATTATGTTTGTTTCTTTGGTAATGCCTTGATTCATGTAGCATATCAAAGCCTGTAGTTCTGTTACTTGGTAGCCATATTACTCGCTAGGAAGTGTATCACTGTGAATATTCAGATATAAATTGTAAGTTCACTTTAATAAAATGTACTATATCTCCTTCCCAGGTCTTTTAAAATACCATATTTATGTATATCTTTCATATGTTGTCTTAAAGTTCCCTACTCCATTTTCCCTGCTTTTTGAAAGAAATGACATATTCTAATGTTTTAAGAACGGGGTATTTCATTTGATTAGGAAGAAAAAGTTACATTAAGGCTATTTGCAGAAAAATAGACAATAGGAATTAGGCCAATAGGATAATGACCTCAAATACAATGTTAATAATAATCGATTTTAAAGGATGTTATTTCTCACATAGAATACAACCATATTTGAAGGAAATTTATATTATCTTCATGAGATGATACAAGTGAAATTTAAATCTGGGAAGAAAATGTACTTCAATACAGTTTTCATCAGCAGTTCTCAATCTTTTCAAAGAGAGAACAACTATCAGTATTCAAATAACTGTGTGATCACATTATGGATACTTATTAAAAGGTTTTATAACCTTTTCTTAAGAAATACACATTTCTGGTTTAAAATATCATGTTGTATTGGATGGATTGGATTCCTATAAAATTCTTAATTTTTGACCAGAAAGCTATCAAGATTTTTCTTGTAGAACTAGTGCTTTATAAACCATTTACAGCTTATACTTCCTCTGAGTGCTCACTTACCCTGCTCAAGATTTTTACATTATCCTGCTAGGGATCTCCATTACTATTACCCTTCCCCCAAAAAACACCTGAAGTTTGTATCACACTTTGCATTTTCAGATAGTTCCTTCTACCGTTATCTCTCTAAAATAATGTAATTGGTAACATAATTGCAACACAATTGCATTTTTATTGTTACTGCCCTTGTAAGCATTCCATAACTAACATGCCAATGTACTTGAATAGTAGATTATATCTTTCTGTTCTTGAGGTATAACAAAAATGAAAAGGATCTATGCACAACTAGTAAAATAAGCCATAATAAACTCTGATTTAATTCTATTTTTACTCTCTGTACAGTTCCTTTCTTGGAATGCCAACTAATATTAAATGCCTAATTTATTTAAGAAATCTAGTAGTGTGCACTGCAGTTAATTTACTTTGGAACAATTACTAAAAGGAATTTAGAAGTTAATACTACTACTCTGTCCTTTTGCTGGGGGCACACAAAGGGGCTGTGAGTGACAGTGCGCTTAGAGGTGGTGAGAAGTTTCAGTCTACTCAGAAGTGGCTCCCCTTAAAACCCAGAGGATGCAGAGGAACACAACTACCTGCTAAGTAACCGGTCCTGTCAATGTGTATGTACCAGAAATGTCTCATGGTAGCTGCCTCAGAAAAGGTGATTTTAGAGTAAAATGAGAAGCATTACCAAGTTATATTAAGTCTAAATACTTCTGTTGGCACTATTTTTTGTTAATTTGTTTGTTTGCTGAGGAAAGACTTTTGCAGATGTCTGATCTTATGTAGTGGTTACTTGAATTATCTTTTCTGTTACTTTAAGACATCTGAAAATCAGGTATTTGATTCAGTCAGAGGCCTGATGCCTCTGAGAGCATGGAAAAAACAGATGGACTGTTTGCACTATGTATAAGTTTGTCTTTCAACATTATAATTTACATGGGGACTTTTACATTAAATAGTAAGAGCTCCTTTCCACTGCCTTCAGGTGTTTTCTGTACCACTGTCTTATTGACAGATTTCTCTGTAATCCCTAACACAAAATTAAAATCGACCTGTAAACTGAAACAAGTGTTAAGCACTCAATTCACCCTTCCTTTATAACAATACAAAAATTCCTAAGTACTTCAACCAACACTTTTTTTTTTTTTTTTTTTTTTTTTTTTTTTTTGTGAATGTTGAAACTTTTTCAACATTAAACTGAGAAGGTAGCTAGGCAATTTTAATTTATAATGTGGTAACTCCTTAGCTAATGTCTTTCTAGTATTTAATTAATTCTGGGTGTGGTGGTTTTCACACTGATAGCTAGCTAGCTATACTCAACCACTTTCTCACTCCCCCTCAAAGGGGGGAAAAAGGGCTCAAGAGCTGAGATAGGGACAGGGAGATCACTCACTAGTTACTGACACAGACAAAAAAGATACAGCATACGGGAGATTAATGTAATTTATTACCTATTACTAACAGGTTAGAGCTCTGGGAAACTAAAAGCAAACCAAAAACACCTTCCTCTCCTTCTACCCTCTTCTACCTCCTCTCCCCAAGCAGCACAGGGGAAACGGAGAATGGGGGCTGCAGTCAGTCCCTAATGCTTTTTGTCTCCACCGCTACTGCTCAGTCACTCTCTGCCCCTGTTCCATGTGAGGTCCCTCCCACGGGATGCCGTCCTTCCCAGATTGATCCTGCAGGGGCTGCCTGCAGGCAGCAGCTCTTCAAGAACTGCTCCCACATGGGGTCCATCTGTCAGGAGCAAACTGCTCCAGCACAGGTCCCCCATGGGCAGCAGCTCTGCCCAGACCCTCTGCTACTGCGTGGGCTCCTCTCAATGGGCTGCAGCTCTGGCCTGGGGCCTGCTCCTGTGGGGGCTCTCTATGGGCTGCAGCCTCCTCCAGGCCACATCCACCTTCCTCCACAGGGGGCTCCTCCATGGGCTGTGACATGGAGATCTGCTCCCTGGGGGACCCATGGGCTGCAGGGGGACAGCCTGCTCCACCAGGGGCCTCTCCACAGGCTGCAGGGGAACTTCTGCTGCGTGACTGAAGCACCTTTTGCCCTCCTTCTGCACTGACCTTGGTGTCTGCAGGACTGGTTCTCTCTACATTTTCTGTCTTCTCTTTGAGCTGCTGTTGCACAACCATTTTTGCCCATTTTAAAATATGTTCTCACAAAGGTGTAACCAGTGTGGCTAACAGGCTTAGCTCCAGCCAGCAGCAAGTCCCAGCTTTTGGAGCCGGCTGAAGCTGGCTCTTGTCTAACTTGGGGCAGCTTCTGAGCTCTTCTCATAGAGGCCACCCCTGCAACACCCCTCTTTACAAAGCCTTGCCACATAAGCCCAATACATGGGAGAGAATGAGGAAAACCTCTTGATTCACAACACTGAAAGAGGCTTCTGCTACTATAGTAGCTACAATATATAAAATTCGTAAATTCTAATTATCAGAGTCTTTTATCTAGGAAACAATACAGAAAGAACTTCACAATATCATCTCTGCTGCCAGTCAAAAACTTCTGTTAAACACAGTCTGAATTCTCTTAGAAATCCACATGAACTAGTTAGCCCATCGTCAAAGTACCTTGTATTTTTCTCATAGAAAACTGTCTTAAATTTCTAATTTTTAAGAGCAGCATTAAACTGTTTCTTCACTGGTTTTAATGCACTAAATACATTTTTCCAGCAATGTTTTTACTGATTTTAACCCTATGTAAGTGTTAGGCACTCTGTGCTCTCTGATTAACCTCTGTATATCCATATTTGTACTATGTAAAAGTCAAGAATGGGGGATGCGTTCAAGGTAGAAAAAAAGTGATTCAATATGTGACACTTTGCAAGCTCTGAAACGTGAACAGCCAGACCTATGCTGCAGAAAGGTCAACACAGATGTTTCTGGAACAGTTATTTCTGCTGTACAAAGGAACAGCCTCTCAAGAGAATACAGCATTTTGTGGCATCCAAGCTTCATGAATTTGAAGGTGGTCGAGCAAGTCAGTCCTAGCTAGTTTGTCATTTGGAGATGCCAATATAGCAAAAAGACAAAACAGAGAAGTACAGATTATTTAAAATTCTTTTCATTCTCTAAGATATTTGCAGTAGTAGGATAATACCATTGCTAAAAATGCAAGATGCAGTTTCTTAATGTTTCTTTTACAAGTAAAAGAAATTTATTTTCACAAGTAAAACAACAAACAAGCAAAAAAGAACCTTCCTGCCTGCTGCCCTTTTGCTTACGGTAAAACTGTGTTTTTGCAGCTCTAATAAATATTCTCAGAACTGACTCATACATTTAAATATTAACTTATTTTTTATAATGCATTACATGCAATAAGGTTTTCTTTAAATACACAGCATGTATGTTTGTTGGCTGTGGCATATTCTATTTGTGTACAGACAAGTATATACAATTATGGCCACTAACATTTGAGCAAATATCAGCCTTTATATCAGTGATTGATTCAGTCCGGGTGAAACTTCTAAGAAATCCACAGCAGAACACCATTACTGAATAACTTTTGTTGTTGTTGTTTAAATTGGAATACGGCTTTTTTGTTGTTCTTGTTCAGATAATTCAGTTATGAAATATTAGTCCCAGCAACAATAAAATAAATGCTTGAGTAAAACAAAATATAATCTCTGAGAATCACCAATAATACATCTAATGACTCTCATGATTTAAAATGTTAAATTATAAGAACATGACTGCTTAATGAAATCCAGATGGAAGCTTTTTGTCTCACTGGGATTTTCTCCCATTCCGTCTGGTATGCCACCAAACCATTCTACCACTTCCAATTTATAAAAGGTGTTTAGAGTAATATAGTGAGTTTAATTCAATAAACTGCCTAAATGAAGCTGATGTAGTCCAGCAGAAAAAGTCTCCCAGTATTTTACATTTTGTTTGATGCTTAGTTCAGAAAAGAAGTTGAGCTTCTGAATACTTTACTTTCTGTAAATACTTTCTGTAAAGTATTTTAAAAAGCTATACGTAGATTCTAAACACTCATTCTCCTAGTGTAAAATCTTACCAGATTCATATGTTTTGCTGTGGCTTTTGTTCCCTCTTAGCCTCTCAGTTTCTGATATAGATAATGATAAAACTGAATAGAGCAAGTATTAGATCCAGCAAAGGCTGCAATTATACCCAATTGTCTGTAATTTGTATCCAATGATCCCTCAGCCTCAAATTTTGGATTAAAAGCTTTTCCCTTGTGAAATCAATTAATCAACCAATCCATCCACCCATCCATCCATCCTTGTTTTTTTCCCCTCCTCTCTACTCAACACTTATCTTTTAAATAATAAAAAAAAAGATGCAGGTAGGCCCACAATTCTATTTCTAAATATCTACCAATATTTTGATATCAGTCTTTAAAAGGGGAAGCATTGCTGCTTTAGATATGTGATAGCAATGTCAACCTAATAATTAAACTACATGCCTCTGTGGAAGTTTTGATGGTTAGTCATCACTTCAACTTGGATAAAGGAAGAAAAGCTTTCTGTATGGAAAGGAAATTTAATTCAGTGTTCTTTCTTGTTATTAGTGTCAAAAGAAGGATTAAAGACAAGTTGGTCACGTTTGCTGCCAGGTATGAGTATTTTTGTATTCTCAAGTACAGGAGTATGCTCCATTCTTAAGTATATAGCATTATTTTTGTATGGCATCAAAATTAAGACTGCATTTTATTAAAGCAAAGGACAACCATAATGATGAAATTTATTTTTATTTATTATTATTATTTTTTTTAATTTTGAGGCATGTTTTATGTTATTATCTCCAGTTGCTGTGGATTGAACAAGTAATAAAAGGAAGTTACATCTTGTGTATTATAACATTATTATTTTTGGTGTTTCAAAAAGCCATAAAATTCTGAGTCATCCTTCTAGTACTACTTAGAAACTGCAGTGGAAAGATGAAAACGTTGAAAAAAGAATTTCACGGAAATTGTTATTAAAAAATTTCAGTGGGATTCACCTTCTCTTTGTCAGTGGTCCTTAGCTTACTTTTTTTGCAAAGCATTCCAGTTGCACAAGTTCAGGTTATATTCCTTTCACCAGCAGAAATTTACTCTACTTAGGAAAACTTTTCTAGAACATCTGAAACAAAGTTTCATATCACTTTAAAACATACTTCATTAGAACAGTTTATAGGCCCCAATGAGATATGATGAACTATAGTAGTAATGTGGGTGATGGTTATGAAACCCAGAAAAGATTTATGATGAAAATAGTGTTTCAACCCTATGCAGAGAACAGTTGCAGCTCCAGAGGGCGATAGCTTGTTAGCACCTTGTTTTCTTTACTCTCAGTTAAATTAGGTTGAGAAAAACATTTCAGATAATCCCATCTGGTGTACTGAGACAGAAGGAATATTGCAGTATATTCTGCATAGTTATGTAGTTTTATATGATCATGGACAGGTTAACTTTCTAAAATGACCACTTAGCTTAAGTAGCGTAAACAAAGACTGTAAAGCCAATTGTTTATATGTATGATAAATCACAAGAGTTTTCCATGGTACAGGTTATTTTTTTCTCTATCTCTTAGTCCTATTAGAGTTGTCATTTTTGTGAAGTCTTATCGAAGCAGTTGCGCTATTTTGATCTTAAAGACTTTTACGTTGTCTTCTATTAAATTCAACTATTTTCTGTTCTAATTTATTCCCATTTGATGACATATTGTTAAGGATGCATATATATAAAAAGATATGATGGTCTATAAGAATTGAACATTCCATATATACTTAGATAGACAGACAGATTCACATGAATTTAATGGAAACTTAGCAGATTTGCATTCCAGGACAAACTAGATTTCCATTACCACAAAGACAGTGAGAATGTACGGAAACAATAAAGCTGTAAAGCTGCTTTTAGTTTCCAATACCCATACTTATATTTTGCATTTAAATTATTTACTTGAAATTCATGACTTGAATAGTAATATTAGAGTTTTGATGTATTTAGGTAGTTCAATAATTACTGTTTCTTTGCCTAATTATAGAAAAAAAACAACAAAACCACGAACCAACCAACCAACCAACCAACCAAAAATCCATCTTGACTAACCTGCATTAATTTTTGGTATGATAACTTATGTCTAGTACACAGATTTAAAATAAACAAATAAATAATAATAAAAAAAAAGTATTTATGTCAGTGATTATCCAAGCTTTTATCACAAATACATATGTATATATGTATATATGTAAGAGAATGTTGCCTACTGAGATACACAGAAAGTTATTTTGAGGTGTTCTGCTCTCCACCCAGTTTCTGCAATAAAAGATATAATTTAGCAGTAAAATAAACATTTTAACTTACCTCTGTTCTAACTTATGCTGAGCTGAATGTAATTCCAAAAAGGCAGTGAATTAGAAACAAACAAACAACAGAAAACTTTTTTATTGGTTTCATTAGTTGTGTACTTGCTCTATAGAAATTTCAGTGGGAAAACCCTTGTGCCTGCAGGGCTATAACTGAAACAACCGATACAAAAGACGCAATGGTAGGAGTTGTTTCCTCCTTCTCTGATGGTAAGGAATAGTGTGATAGCATACAGTGTATGGTTTGTTTATTTAAATATATAATTTAAAATTTGTGGCCTTAAACTGATGGACCTGACAAATTTTGTGAATGACTATATGTTTGCCCAACATTTGGAAGCAGACCCACTTTTGTTACATTTCCTTGTGGTGGATGGACTGCTTTCTTTATCTGTGTAAAAATATGTTGTCTGTTTATTTCAGAATAAGGCACTCAAGGGGTTAACTAAGCATTGTTTTTCTGGTGAGAAAAATAATTGGTATTGATTAGCAGTTGGTGCAGCATTGCTAGAGGGGTTATTAAAGCCCTAAAGTACAGTACAAAATGATACTGAAAGCATCATGTACTCCCTAGGCTGTCCTATACCAGGCATTCCTGTGTTTGAAATGTCCTCCTGACTTTGCTTATGATTCTCTGGAGCTTTGTTACACTTAGTGATTTCAAATTCTAAAGAACATTTAATTAGTTGAATGGGGGATAGGGTGAAGGGGAATTATCCAGATGTAGGGACTGCTGTCTTTCTCCTCAAATGAAAGTTGAGAGCTTTTTCATCAAGAAAATATAAGAGAATTGGATTCTACAGCCATTTTTTTTTTTTTTTTTTTCTGCAGCTTCACTATATAATAACCAAGTGACAGCAAGGGATGGAAAGTACATGTTTCTTTCTTTCCTTGTGTGGCTATTTTATATTTTCAGAAAATGTATCCTTGCACTGAACCAAGAATACACTCGTTTTTGCATAAGTGATATCCTAGATAATCTACTCATATTTGTCACTTGTATTCTAATAAAATTGATTGTCATAAAATGCTTTAAAAGTTATTCTAAATAAAGAAGTGACTCAAGGGAACTTGTATTAAAATTAGAGCAGAAGGTCTATATTGTGAGCAGTCTATATTGTGAGCTTAAATCTCTTTTCACTAAGATTGATGCTAACCCTTCTATTCTGTATATCAAACTGAATATACCTGTCATGACAGTTTCTGGCTGTTTCAACAAAAATAGAATTTTAGGGTCTTATTTAGACACATTTTAGTAGTGACTTAGAGCAGTGTGGTTGGACCAGTCTTGTGCCTGGATCTGAATCAAGCAAGACTTCTGCATTGCCTGGTGGTTGTCAGAGGCTGAAGTGCAGTGGATAAGGAAACCGAGTGGGAGGTGGGGGGACAGGAATCTGGGTGGCATTGGTTGGTCTGTGGAAAGGTCCCAAAGGAGGTTTCCAATTCCTGTGGCTTCTTCTGGATTACATTAGTTTAGAAAATTAGGAGTTGCAAAAAGATAAACTGCAATTTCACTGAAAGTTATAGTGGTAGTTTTTAATACAAGTTCTCTAGAAATAAGCAGTTGTAGTCTCCTGGTAGTATAATTGATCCAGTCTCAGTAAATTGTTTCCAAGACTTTGCACAACCAGCCACTAAAATGTACTCTTCTAGCTGAGCAAGCAAAGAAATGCTATGGCAAAGCATAGCATTTTATTTCTGCTATTTCTTAACTTCAGTGCACTATGTGACACAGTCTGCATGAAGAAGTTTGGATTAGAAAAGCATACTTCAACATCTAGATTTTTACAAGTAAATGTAGAAATGGTAACAGAATAACCACATTTCTTATGTACATATTTATATATGCATTGTTCCTATTTGTAAAAATAATGTCATTTTCTCATCAGAACTGTGCATATTATTATTGTACTGTATATTATTGCTAATTAAAAAGTTCTTATATCTTCATTTTGTTGTAAGGAAAGAAAGATCTATTTTTTTTTTTTTTTTTTACTTAACCTAAATGAATTTTCATTCAGAATAAAACTTGTAAATGTGCTATTTATGATATATAGGGTAGAAGATTAACTTTTCCAGACAAATAAATATTACTCCATAATGCAATGCATCAGAAAATAGCTAAGTAAATTAATTCCTGCTTGCCAAACATGTTGGGAGGCACTTGACCAACCATAGAACATAAAATTAACTAGATAAACAGGTTCACTTGCCAAAAAAAAATAGTAATAAAAAAAAAAAATCCAATCCACACTAAAAAGCTGCATTACCTGGAATTAAGTCCATCCAAATTAACCTTTCCTACCTGAGGGTAGGAAATGTGCTTTATGTGAAATAATATACCATTTTCCAAGTGATTGTAGTAGGAACATGTACTTGTTTCAAGAGCTGATCAGCTGTGCTAACTCAGACTGTATCTACACGCCATGATGAAAAAACCAGCTTCACAAACACCAAGTGCGTTAGTGCTTTTCTGGGATTGCACTTGAGTTTTAAGTGACTATTAAGGTAACACTTATTTTCAAAAGCTTATTCCAAAATAATACTTAGTGTTGTTTCTGACTTAATGGGTAAGGTGGTCATCCTCATCCTGTCTTCTGAAGATATTATTTGACTATTTAATGATTCTTTTTGCAAACACATTTTTACTTGGTGGTGTACTACAATGTCTTTATTACTATAGTGGCATTACCTTTCAGTATTAAGGTAGAACGTGCCACAACATATGCCATAATTGCCAGATATTCACAGTCCATTGTGACTTAAGTATGAAAAATGCCCCTAGGGATCTTTTGAAATTTGTTTTAATCACTTCGTTTTTCCTCCTGCCCCCTCTCTTCAACCTATTCATTTATATTTCCTATTCATTTAATGCAACTCAGTTTTCTAGAAATTTGCAAAGCTTTTTGAAAGCACTTTGAAAGTATTTTGAAAGGAAGCCCAAATTAGAATCATAGAATCATAGAAACAGAACGGCTTGGGTTGGAAGGGACCTTAAAGATCATCTAACTCCAAACCCCCTGCCATAGGCAGGGATGCCACCCACTAGAGATCAGGTTGGCCAAGGCCCAACTTGGCCTAGAACACCTCCAGGGATGGGGCATCCACAGTTCTCTGGGTAGCCTGTTCCAGTGCCTCACTACCCTTACAGTGAAGAATTTCCTCAGTGAAGAAATATTGTACTTTATAGATGATCAAACTAAAGTGATAAAAGAAAGTGCTGTAAAATGTTGAAGGAACTTAGCAGTAACTTGAACATGTTGCCCACTTCACATCATATGGTGACAAACTAAACTGAGTACTGAGGCAGAGTAATTGGGAAAATATCTGATAAACAAAGACACAGATAATGAAAAACTAATGAAATGCTTTTCTAGGTGACTCATCCAGCTTTACCTAAGAACCAATGAACTGTCAAATCAAGCTAGTCGTTATTAGGGTTACTCAAGAAAGGCTCAAATAAGCAGTTCATTGTAGCCTGTTCAGAATACAATAGTACATTTTCTACCAATTGTTTAATCTGAAAACAAACAAACAAACAACAACAATAACAAAAATCAAACCAACCAACCAAAACAAACAAACAAAAAAAACACAACAAAGCAAGCATAAATATATATGCAACAATGCGGACATGCATCAAACCTGGATTCGCATATTGCCATGAAACTAGTCCTGTAAAATTTCTTGAGAAAACCATATCTTCAGTCCTGATGTTGGACAGCTTGCACAGAATGCTTGCATCTTTGGTGAAAGCAGAATCAGATGTATCAGTGTATTTATAAAACTACTCACGTGTGTCCTCTTGACTTTAGTTTAGTGAATGACAGTTTTCAGGCCTGTAGTTCCTGTGTTCTGTTTGAAGTAATATGGAGGACAGTATTTTGCATTACCGCGTAGAATTAAACAGAGTCTAGAAATACACGTAAATAGATATGCATGTTCTGGTTAATATGAGTTGGATATTGTACTGCCTTAAACTTATAAGTGATAGCAAGGGTTTACACAGTGTCCTTATAAGAGGGTATAAATCACTGTCACATCAGCTTGTGAGTGCCCTATGGGGAATGTTTTTGGCCAGATGAATATGAGAGGGTTGGGTGCACAACGTAAAGACAGAAGAAAACAGTGAAAATAAGTCTTTCATCTTTTTTGAACCAAGAATTGTCTTACAAGCAGAAAAATATAGTATGATAGTATGATAGTATGGTAGCATAGTATGAAATGCTACCAAAGATGGGTGTATCTTTTCATTAACAAGCACAGAATCACAGAATGACTGAAGTTGGAGGACATCTGGAGGTCATCTGGTCCAATCCCCCTGCTCAAACAGGGCCACCTACAGCAGGTAGCCCAGGACCATGTCCAGACAGCTTTTGAAAATCTCCAGAGGGAGACTCCCCAGCTGTGGGCTAGATCCAGGAAATTCAAACTTCCCTTAGAGGGTACCTTGGTAGAAGCTGCAGAGTAAGTTCTTTTCTTAAAGTCTTTTTCTTATTTTTTTTTTTTTTCTTAAAATTTTGAAATTCCTTGCAAAATGTGCAGGTTACCTGAATGTACTTAAGAGCTGTATGTAACAAATGAATAGTCAGGACAGCCATGAGACTAGCTGGTGGTGCAGAAACCTGTTAAAAAGTTCAAAGAAAAACTGTTCTTTACTCCATCCTGTGAGTACAATATCTTTTCTAACTCATCAGACTTCAGAACCCTCCCTCAGGTTACTGCACCTTATTGATTTGTATGAAATATAAAAAAAAAAAAGTTCTCCTCTGGAGCTTCTTTATGTTTTCCTTCTAATAAAGTGAACTGCGCAAATTCTTAACAGTAGTAAAAATACTATAATCAAATTAAATCTTAATGAATGGTATTTATTATAGCACAGAGAATTTTGCAAGACTTAATAGTTCATTTAAAAATAGAAAAGTAAAAATATGAAAAAATGCATTTTTACCTTTTTGTTTCACTCATATTTATCCATCAGCAACATTACTTTAGATTCTGCATTTATTTTCCCAACTGCTTTTGATTTTTGTGAGAGTTCTTAGACACTTAAATGTAAAAAGAGAAATACATTTGAGCTTAGTTATTTGGAACAATGTATCCTCCTTACTAAGAAGGTGAAATGAAAATTTGAATGCCTGTAATCAGTTACGTATATTTACTACTAACCTACTCCGTGGTCTTGGACATGTAATCTTTCCTCTCTCTCTCTATTTTTTTCTTAACCTTTCTGCCTGATTTTTCTAGTTCAAATATATATCAATTTGATCAGTTTGAACTTTTCTTACTTTGCATTTGCCCAGTGCTTGCATTTGCTACAACTCTAATAGTATAATAATAATAATAATATAAATTCCTAGCTTTAACTTCTAGTCTTTAAGTTTATTTTGGAATAGAGAAGATTATGCCTGGAAAGCACAGACCATGAAAATCTACTGTCACTCAGGTGTGAGTTGGATTACTCTGCACACTGCAACTTGACAGCTAAGATGACTAAGTCCACAACTGTAATGGGCATATTCTTTATACACATTAAGTCTTTCTATAGTGATTTTTTTTCTTTTTTTCTTTCTTTTCCATCTTGTGACTTCTGAAAGATGTGAAATGATTTAATCAAATAGATAGAAAGAAAGATAAAAATTGTGATAAGCATGAAATGCAATGTAAGATGTAATTTTCCACCAATTTGGTGTCTGCCTTCAAAAGATATAGTTGAGTAAAGGTTGAGGTTGAAAATAATTAGTTTTGTTGCCTGTGTTTGCAGGGTGAATTGGGACACAACCTGAGCAAATGACGTTTCTTGTAAAATTGTATTAAAGCAATTTCTAGATGAAACTGAAAAAGCAAGATATTCTGCTGTTGGTGCATAGATCTCAGGAGTTTACAGTCAAAAGTATTAACAATTTTTGCATTAGTCTCAACTCTAGGAGATTTAGTCCTTTTGACTGAGAAAAAAAAAAGACAAATTGTGCCTTCTGAAGCAATATACTAATGTGATTTGTATAGGTTTATGTAGTTTTAGATGAGTTTTATTATTGTGTCCCCTAAGATCTGTAAACCAGCTCTTAATCATTTGTGTAAGTCATTACTAGTTCTTATTGTTTCCTTTAATGGAGAAAATAATGTGTAGTCTCTTTCTAGTGCTACAGTGAACACAATAACATAAATAAGTGTGATATTACCAGGTCAAGGAAGGGGGAATTCGTATCCTTTAAATAATGTGAAGAAAGCAATGTAAATACCTGATCAATCAATCAATTGAATGATCTATCTATCTGTCTATCATCTACCTATCTATCTATCTACTTATTCAAAAGGAGGGAATATTCCTGTCTGTTAATTTTTAAAATTTCAGAAAGCATATGCAGAACCATTTTCACCCTTATTCTTCTATCTGAAAAGCCACAATTTCATGTTAAAGACATGAATCTTAAAGACAGCCTCCAAATATTGCTGGATTGTCTCCTGCTGATGCCCAAGAAAGGTAGATGTGAGGCACCATGTGTGGTAGAGAAAATTCTACATTGTGGCTGGACTGGAAGAGCAGCAGTGACAGAGACAGCACCAGGATACCGAGTATAGCTATTGCTATTTTACTGTTTTATGTTTGTCTCTTCTGATGTTTGTCTAGTGCAGAAAGAAGATAAGGACAATTGAAGTGATGTGACCTATCACCTCGTATGTACTGTGGCAGTTCTCTCTGTGTGCTATGGACCCAATCGCTCTCTGGGTAGCATAACGCATAATTTTCATTGATTTTGGTAGCAGTTGAACACAGGCAAGTAAGGGCAAAATTTGGTCTTTTGGCTGCCGTTATTTTGTGCTTGAAGATTGCAAAGGCAAATAAAGGTCTGTGTGATTCCCTTCCTTGTGAGTAAACTACTGTGTGAAAAAGACTGAAAAAAAAAACAACAAAACAAAACAAAACAAACAAACAAACAAAAAAAACTTGCTGCAATGTTATTATCAGTTTGAAACCCCAGCTTGTGTCACTGTAAAAAGAAGGGGAACATAAGCCAAGTTTTTCAAAATGTCAAGAATTATCTCTGCTTTGTCAGATTTGAGAGTGGCATCATGGGGCTTAATTAGACATCATGTAATAGAAAATGCAGGGGTGTTAGTCAGTAGTGAGTGTCTTTCACAGAGATATAAACATTCATGCTGCTACATTATTCCACATCTTTCCAGTGAGCTCGTGAATGACCTAAAATATAAAGAAAGATTATTCTACTATGAAATGTCAGTCTGATGTCTCAGGTATAAATCCTTCCTTATTTGTTTCTAAAAGATTTTTCAATATCTCCTAAGGAATCTACTACAAGGATTAGGATTTTTAAATATAAAAGTTTGGAATTATTTATTTAACTGGTGCTTTGTTATGGGAAAACTTCCAGAATCTACTGGGTAATTCTGAAAATATATCCCCCCTCCCCCACCATCACCATTTGAGAGGCTTTCAATTTGTACGAGGTTGAAAGCATTGCATTCAGCTATGCTTTTCCAAAGGTGTATGTGCATGAGCCTCTCCTCTAAATATAAAATGCCCTGATACAATTAGATACAAAAGTAATACAGACTCCTGAGTTTTGGGTATCTCTTTGAAGAAATGTAGCTTTAGGAACATGTAATCTCTGATAACTATAAGTATTAATAAATTTAAAAATAATTAAATCCAAAATAAAACCTGGTAGCATTTTTTTTTTCGTAATTTCAGATTTTTTTTTTTTTGTTTGTTTGTTTCTTACCCAACTTATTAGAGCTTTAGATAATACCAGAAGACTGAATTTTAAATAATTCTTGAAGGGACATGCAGAGCTAATTGTACTGGGTTATTTGGGTGTTAATCGAAAGTAATAATGGATGAACCATTGCAAAATGCCATCTAAGATTCACGGCTGTAATAATGCACTTTCCCTACTGTGATGCTTGAATGCATATTAAACCATGATAGAAATTTAGGACAGATTATGATAAAATTCTTAAGTTGGCTGTTTATATATTTTTTTTGAATAATCATAGAAGTAATATCTAATAAAGTGAGTAGTTTTCCCCCAAATGGTGGGATAACATTGTATAAAACTGCTATGTCAAAGAAGTTTCTTTCACAGTACTTGAAAATCTATATTCCTTTCAGTTGCATTGCTTTACAAAATACTTCTTCTGCATTCCAGCAGTTAAAGTTTTCCTTCAGAAATTTCAAGTATTCTTTGCTCTGTTTTTGAGATGCTATTTTTGAGATGATGTTGCTCAAACCTGAGATTACACTTTAGATTTAACAGGTGTCTGTAATACAGGTATGTACTTTAGCTTAGCTGGAGTTTCTGTGTGAGGGAAGAAAGCACTATCACTACAACATGAACAAGTTTTCCTTTTGTTGGTTCATTAGAAGAAATGTGTGCTTAGTGATCCCATCTCTAATCGTTTACACCTTTTAAACATCTACTTCATGTGGAGAAATTCATAGCTCTCACTTTAGAGATAAATAATGCTTTTTAAAATATAACCTGCTAGTTTAGGGTTCTCTTCTGCATGGGTTATAAATTTTGTATATATATATGTATGTGTATATATATATATACATATATACATATGTATATATATACAAGCAAACCTGAGACATCTTTAACAGCCAATTTGATAACAACTGCCTTTTTCCCAATTTTCCTAATAATATACTATATTGTAACCTGTCACATTAGATTATATCCATCATGTAGCACTAGAGCACCTGAGTTAACATAATGGTATGTGAAGGCAAGTATCAGATATGAAGGGAAGAAAAGATTTTCATAAATGTCAAGGATGCATTTGTGTGTTTGTGAATCCTCACTTACTGTTCAAGCATGAAAGCCCCTTTTTGCTCACATTAAAGGTTTGACTTCAACCCACTATACCAAAGACACTTTGGGTTCAGAATAAAGCTGTGTCATTAGCTCAGCCTACCACACTACAACACATTTCCATCTCCATTAAGAACCACAGAATCACAGAATCAGGATCACAGAATCACAGAATTTCTAGGTTGGAAGAGACCTCAAGATCATCGAGTCCAACCTCTGACATAACACTAACAAGTCCTCCACTAAACCATATCATCAAGCTCTACATCTAAACATCCTTTAAAGGCCTCCAGGGATGGTGACTCCACCACTTCCCTGGGCAGCCTGTTCCAATGCCTAACAACTCTTTCGGTAAAGAAGTTCTTCCTAACATCCAACCTAAAACTCCCCTGGCGCAACTTTAGCCCATTCCCCCTCGTCCTGTCACCAGGCATGTGGGAGAACAGACCAACCCCCACCTCGCGACAGCCTCCTTTAAGGTATCTGTAGAGAGTGATAAGGTCGTCCCCGAGCCTCCTCTTCTCCAGGCTGAACAAGCCCAGCTCCCTCAGCCGCTCCTTGTAGGACTTGTTCTCCAGACCCCTCACCAGCTTCATCACCCTTCTCTGGACTCGCTCAAGCACCTCAAAGTTATCTTCTTGTAGCAAGGTGTCCAAAACTGAACACAGTGCTCGAGGTGCGGCCTCACCAGAGCCGAGTACAGGGGGACGATCACTTCCTTAGCCCTGCTGGCCACACTGCTTCTTATACAAGCCAGGATGCCGTTAGCCTTCTTGGCCACCTGAGCACACTGCTGGCTCATATTCAGCCGACTATCAACCAATACTCCCATGTCCTTCTCCGCCAGGCCGCTTTCCAACCAATCCTCTTTCAGTCTGTAGCTCTGCTTGGGGTTGTTGTGCCCCAGGTGCAGGACCCGGCACTTGGCCTTGTTGAACTTCATACAGCTGACCTCAGCCCATCGGTCCAGCCTATCCAGATCCTCCTGCAGAGCCTTCCTACCCTCGAGCAGATTGACACACGCACCTAACGTGGTGTCATCTGCGAACTTACTGAGGGTGCACTCAATGCCCTCATCCAGATCATCCATGAAGATACTAAAGAGGACTGGCCCCAGCACGGAGCCCTGGGGAATGCCACTAGCGACTGGCCTCCAACTGGATTTGACTCCATTCACCATGACTCTTTGGGCCCAGCCATCCAGCCAGTTTTTAACCCAATGAAGCATACGCCAGTCCAAGCCATGAGCAGCCAGTTTCTTGAGGAGAATGCTGTGGGAAACGGTGTCAAAGCCTTGCTGAAGTCAGGGTAGACCACATCCACAGCCTTTCCCTCATCCACCAAGCTCGTCACTTGGTCATAGAAGGAGATCAGGTTCGTCAAGCAGGACCTGCCTTTCATAAACCCATGCTGACTGGGCCTGATCGCCTGCTTGCCCTGCAAGTGCTGTGTGATGACACTCAAGATAATCTGCTCCATGAGCTTTCCTGGCACTGAGGTCAAACTGACTGGCCTATAGTTCCCTGGGTCTACCCTCCGGCCCTTCTTGTAGATGGGCGTCACATTTGCTAGCCACCAGTCAACTGGGACCTCCCCCGATAGCCAGGACTGTTGATAAATGATGGAAAGCGGCTTGGCCAGCTCCTCTGCCAGTTCTTTCAGTACCCTTGGGTGGATCCCATCCGGCCCCATCGACTTGCGCACATCCAAGTGCCGTAGCAGGTCACCAACCAGTTCTTCATGGATAGTGAGGGCCACATCCTGCTCCCCATCCCCTTCCACCAGCTCAGGGTACTGGGTATCCAGAGAACAACCGGTATTGCCGCTAAAGACTGAGGCAAAGAAGGCATTAAGCACGTCAGCCTTTTCCTAATCTTTTGTAACTAAGTTTCCCCCCGCATCCAGTAAAGGATGGAGATTCTCCTTAGTCCTCTGTTTTGCATTGATGTACTTGTAAAAAGATTTTTTTTTGTCTTTAACGGCAGTAGCCAGATTGAGCTCCAGATGAGCTTTGACCTTTCTAATTTTGTCTCTGCACAGCCTCGCAACATCCTTATAGTCCTCCTCAGTGGCCCGCCCTTTTTTCCAAAGATTATAAACCCTCTCTTTTCTCCTAAGCTCAAGCTGCAACTCTCTGTTGAGCCAGGCTGGTCTTCCACGCCGGCTTGTCTTTGGGCACGTGGGGACAGACCGCTCCTGCACCATTAAGATTTCCTTCTTGAAGAGTGCCCAGCCTTCCTGGACCCCTCTGCCCTTCAGAACCACCTCCCAAGGAACTCTACCAACCCATGTCCTGCGCAGCTCAAAGTCAGCCCTCTGGAAGTCCAATACAGCAATTTTACTGGTCCCCTTCCTGTCCTCACCAAGAATTGAGAACTCCACCATTTCATGGTCACTCTGCTCAAGACAGCTTCCAACCACCACATCTCCCACCAGTCCTTCTCTGTTTGTGAAGAGAAGGTCTAGCAGGGCACCACCCCTGGTAGGCTCACTAACCAGCTGCATCAGGAAGCTATCTTCCACGCTCTCCAGAAACCTCCTAGACTGCTTTCTCTGGGCTGTGTTGTGCTTCCAGGATATGTCAGGGAAGTTGAAATCCCCCACGAGAACAAGTGCCGATGATTTCGCAACTTCTGTCAGCTGCCTGTAGAACTTCTCATCCGTCTCCTCATCCTTGTTCGGCGGACCCTGACCAGGATGATAGCCTTGTTGGCCTTCCCACCGATCCTAACCCACAGGGACTCAACCTTGTCTTTCCCAGCCTCGAGTTCCACAACATCAAAAGATTCTCTAATACAGAGAGCCACACCATCACCCCTTCTGTGCTGCCTGTCCCTTCTGAAGAGCTTATAGCCAGGCATTACAGCACTCCAGTCATGAGAGTGGTCCCACCACGTCTCCGTGATGGCAACCAAGTCATAGCCTGCCTGCTGCACGATGGCTTCCAGCTCCTCCTGTTTGTTACCCATGCTTCGTACATTAGTGTAGATGCACTTCAGCTGGGCCATTGCCTTATCCGCCGGCCATGCCATTGTTCCCCCTGGCACAGCTCCAACAAGCCTTGTTTCAGCCCCATGCCCCATCTTACCTAGTTTAAAGCCCTCTCAATGAGCCCCGCCAGCTCCTGGCCCAGGATCCGTTTTCCCCTTAGAGATAGGGACCCGTCTGCGGCCGTCAGGCCGGGTGCCGAGTAAAGCGCCCCATGGTCAAAAACCTCAAGATTTCTGTGCTGGCACCAGCCTCTGAGCCATGTGTTTATCAGGTGGGCTTTCCGTGTCCTGTCTGTACCCCTCCCTGCCACCGTAGGGATAGACAAAAACACCACCTGTACTCCCACTCCCTCCACTAACCGTCCCAGCCCCCTAAAGTCCCATTTGATAGCCTTCAGGCTTCTCTCTTCAATGTTGTCACTGCCCGCCTGGACTATCAAAAGAGGATAGATAATAGTCAGAGGGGTGAACCAGGTTGGGAAGCCTCCTGGCAATGTCCCTGACCCTGGCCCCAGGGAGGCAGCAGACTTCCCTACGGGTAGGGTCAGGCCGACAAATAGGGCCCTCTGTTCCCCTGAGAAGAGAGTCTCCCACAACATTCACCCTTCTTTCTTTCTTGGTGGAGGCAGTCTTGAGGCGTGGAGTTGACTTCCTCGCTCTAGGCATCTTCCTGGGTAGACTTTCTACCTCATCCTCACCCACCGGTCTCTCAAGCTTCAGGGCCTCAAACCTGTTGCATAACGGCACCTGGGAAGGCGGGGCTGGAAGGGGAGGGCGTCGCCTGCCATGCGGAGCAGGGACCTGTATCCATTCCTCCTCAACTCCCAGGTCCCCTCCCTCTGCCTGATGGTGACAGGGCAGTAACATCACTCATTCTTTCACTGGCTTGTCTGTTGACATTTGAGTGATTTAAAGATACTTTACTTATGAAAAAAAAAGTCTTAAATGCTTCCCCCCTACCCCCCCCCCCTTTTTTTTTTTTGTATTACCTAGGTTTCTCTTGTATGTGACTTATGATCAGGATAATTTTTCACCGTGAGGCAAAATTTGTGAGTTTTAGAAATATTTCTCATTTATTTTCCTTCATCATGATTTTTTTTTTTTTTTTTTTTCATGTAGTAGTAGACTAACAGAATAATTTGGGTATGAGGTAATCTCTAGAGGTCATCTAGCCTTTCCTCTTCAAAACAAACAAACAAACAAACAAAACCCACCAAACAAAACAAACAAAAAAATCACATTCAAACAAACAAATGAAAAAACACCTAATTTCAGAGTTAGATCTGGTAAAATGACCTTAACTTTTCATATACAAGCATTGTGCTACCACAATTGGTGACTTTCATAAAGACTGCGTAACTGCATCCAAAGTTTTCATTATATAGATGGGCCTTTGCTTTCTTCTAACCTAGGGGCTTGTATTTGTGTTTTGTGCAATATACTCATTTTGTTATGCCTAAGCAAATAGCATTCCAAATAATGTGGAGTATAAAAAGTAATTAAGATAATTACACATGAAAGCAATGCACTTTGCCATCAAAAAAAAGTTGCTTTATATGTAATAAACAAAAAAGGGCATTTTTGTCATAGTAATGACAGTAGGTCAAATCACAAACTGAACCAGTTTCACTTTTGTTCCTCAGATTCCGTTGTATAGAGAACTTAGAACTTACCTGATTTTAAAGACTTAGGTAAGGCTAAAGGAAAATGTTTCAGAGAGTTGACCAAAATGATATATTTCAATATACTCAAGTGAATCCCATCAAGTCTCACGTACTAGTTCTACACCTATGAGCTCTAAGATAAACTTTTTATTTATTTATTTTTAATAAATCTGAGGAAGAATGTAAACATCAAGTGCAAGTTTCTGAGTATGAGGAATTTGGCTGCTCTTCTCATTAATAGGCAATAGGATTTCCCTATATCCTTTCCTTTCCACCTTCCTCTCACAAGCTACAAACTCTAATTTCAAGCTTTGATCCTCATCTGGTACTCATGAATAAAACAGGTCCAGGCAATACTAGTTTCATATATGAAACATCAGGAAAGTTTCATTGCTCATGGATAATGCAAATCCAAAAACTGACTGAAGTAAGTATAGAAGTATTTTATTATTATTTTTATTTTTATTTTTATTTTTATTTTTATTTTTATTTTTATTTTTATTTTTATTTTTATTTTTATTTTTATTATTTTATTGCTTTTTGCTTTCAGATCAAAGCACGAGTGCTATGGACTTGCCCAGTTCAAAATCCAATGACAAAACATTTTCATTTAATTGTTTTTGCCTAGTAAAGAATTCCGGAAATAGAAAGAACAGAAACTGACTACTCTGGAAATTAGTACCACATTATTTATTTTTCTAAATCATAATATGAGAATTGCTTATGCAGTAATAATATTTCTTCAGAAAAATGATAGATGTAAACATAGTTTTCTATGAATAGGGGGAGGATTATTGAAATTGATCTGTATTATTGAAAATGATCTTTTTGATTTTTGGTGCATAGAAAAATGACAGACAATAAAAAAATAAATAAAGTATGTAAGATGCTGTATTTTGCCAGCAAAACAGGAAGATTCTGAGTTTTAAATAGAAAATAAAGCATTACAAATGATGATTAAAATTCTATGGAAAAAATAACCAAATTATGGTAAATAGGAGGTTTATTTCTAATTGAAATTGAAATTTTCTGTTTCAGTTCAGGCTGAACTTGACTTCCTACTGAAACCATCAGTATACATAAAAAACATATAATTGAGCCTTGTTGGTAGCAGTACACTGAATTCAGCTTATTCATCTTTACTTTTCTTGTTTTCTTCAGCTTACTTATTTGTCTGTATACAGTCTGTATTTTTATCATTTTACAGACTATGTAGTTATGCTGAGATACATCTTCTTCCAAGGAACCAATTCCTTGTTCAGTTATTACCACTTCATTACTTTTTCTATTTCATATCATCCTTTTTTCAATCTATGTAGACTACATCTTTTGCAGGACTACATTTCCTTCATTAACCTTAAATAACCACCATGAAGTTCAGGAAAAAAAAAAAAAAAAAAAAAAAAAAAAAGTACAGTGAATTTATAACTGCAGTGCTAAACTTTTTTTTTTTTTTTTTTTTTTTTTTTTTTTTCCAGTAAAACTAGTTTTTTACTTATGTTGAACTATTTTTATCTCTCTAGAAATTTGGCTTGGTGAGGTTTTGTTAGCAAGACAGATACAAAATTTTAGTGCCAGATGTGATTAGAATTTTTATGGGTTAATGACTTGTCATATGCTATTTTGACAAATTCTGATGGACAAATTATATACACTTTTCACATACTGCCTGATAACTTTAGTGATCTAGAAGAATGTGTCAGTGTTTCTATAATTTGATGTACCATTGATTTCTGCATTCCCTCGTGCCATTCCCTTAGGAAAAGCATTATGTAAAATGAGAAAATAGAAAGGGGGAATTTTTTTTTTCCCTCCTGAAAACTCAGTCATATGAATTGTTTATAGCACTTCACTAAACGAGTTGCTGACTATAAAAGGCTTCCATTACCTTTCAACATACTCTCTTCTTTGACATGGAAAATCAACTTTTTCTATTGTTTATGTTGGAGTTGGACTTGATGATCCTCATGGATCCGTTCCAACTCAGGATATTCTATGATTCGATTCTATGTTCAGGAATGTATTCAAGATAAGCTACCAATACAACATACAAGAAACCAAATATTCAATAAATAAATAAATGCACAACTTAGCCACTTTTTTTTTTTTTTTTCCCTATCTATTTGCCAACTAAAACAGAGACCATTTCCATTATCATGCTGTTGTTTCATTATCCTTGGACTATGCTTTTTTGCTAATGAGAGTTGTGATGGCAGTTTTTAAGGTTTTATTTTCACATGTTCTTCTATGTTTCCCAAACAGAATGAATTAAAAAAGAAAGCATTATTGTTTTAATAAAATAACATGACATTAAGAAATATTTGAAAGACATTTAGTTCTGAATCACAGAATCATAATAAAATAGAACAGAATAGAATCATAAAATGCTTTGGGTTCAAAAAGACCTTAAAGATCATCTGATTCCAACCCCCCTGCCATGGGAAGGGATACCTCCCACTAAACCAGGTTGTTCAAAGATCAATCCAACCTGGCCTTAAACACTTCCAGGGATGGGGCATCCACAACTTCTCTGGGCAACCTGTTCCAGTGCCTCACTGCCATCACAGTAAATAATTGCTTCCCCACTTCTAAACTTAAATCTACCCTCTTTTAGTTTAAATCCATTACTCCTCCTCCTATCACTACACTCCCCGACAAAAAGTTCCCCCACAGCTTCGCTGTAGGTCCTCCTTAGGTACTGTAAGGCCACTATAAGGTCTCCCTGGAGCCTCCTCTTCGCCAGGCTGAATCTCTTTGAGAAAATGGAATTGCAAATGAGAGAATATTCTGATGACCCACCTATATTCCAATATCAATAAATTTCCTTTCATTTTTTAATTATAAATTTATAATTAAATTATAAATTATATTGCCTTATAACATAGCAGTTCTTATTGCTCTTACAGTTCAGTAAAAGAACTAAGTGATTATGCAGAGTGGAGTGAGTCACAGATCAAATATTGGATAAAACAAGATACTAAAAAGAAAAGGATTAAGAATTATTATTATTATTATTATTATTATTATTATTATTATTATTATTATTATTATTATTATTATTATTATTATTATTATTTTCTCATGGAAATACTTAAGCTGCAAGGCTTAGTTCAGGTTTTGTATTTGGTCTTTTAATTCTCATTGTTAAGTATCCATATTAACAGCCTGAAAATATAGAAAGTAATGATGTAGATATATTTGCAGATGACATATTTAACATCAAAGAAATGTCTGTTCAAAGAAATCAAGAGAATTTTAGATATCTAAAGGAGCTGAAACAAGTAGTGAATGAAACTTAATACAATGCATTCAAATTGTAGGAAAAATAGACTATAAAAGAATGGCCAACAGGTCAAGGGAGGTGATTGTGACCCTCTGCTCTGCCCTTGTGATGCCTTGCTGCATCCATGTCTGGGGCCCCTAGAACAAGAATTACGTGGGCCTGTTAAAGCATGTACAGAGGATGGCTACAAAAAAATATCAGAGGGTTGGAGCACCTCTGCCATGAAGAAAGGCTGAAAGAGCTGGGGCTAATCAGTCTGAAGAGAAGGCTCCAGGCTGACTTGCAGCTTTTCAATACTTAATGGAAGCTTATAAAAAAGATGGAGAACAATGTTTTGCTCAGTCAGATAATGACAGGACAAGGGAGAATGATATTAAAATAAAACAGATTTAGATAAGATTTTAGGAGGAAATTTTTACTGTAAGGGTGGTGAGGCACTGGAACAGGTTGTCTATGAGCTGTGGATGCCCCATCCCTGGAGGTGTTCAAGCCCATATTGGATGAGACCCTGGAGCCTCATTCCAACCCAAGCAACTCTATGATTCTGTGATTATAGATTTAGTATTGGTCTTCACATGCATATAAATGGATTGGGGAGCTCATTAGGACAGGATATGGTTTAGATAGAATACTGTTTTATTTCTTTTTAAGAAATCATAATGAAAATAAAATTAGAACTTGTCTTTTAAAAAATGGTAGGCCACTGTTTTGAAATGAATATTTCAAACTTAAAGTGTTCTCTGTCTTTTAGATTTAAAACCCTGGATCTGACTGATTCTTTCTTCCTCTGTCAGAGATGGGATATTGAACTAAATAGATATTGGATCCATTCCAGAGTATCACTTCTCTCTTTGTGCTCAGTGCACCATGTGTTTAATGTAAAGCTCAATTAATATAAAAGTAAATGCACATTCCCTGTAGTGAGGAGTGAGACATGGTCCTTACTTCAGAAATTTAAAAGTGAAAAGAGGTGGAAATGAAAACAGGGAAATTATTTACAACAGAATGTAAGTGATAGAGGAAAAGATGTCGATGTTATTTATATGGAATTTATCAGCATAAGCAAGCTCTGGTAGAGGCACAGTATGGTAAATTCAACTTCAATTTAAGTTGATCTGGTCTTCATTTGAATATGTAATAACTAGGTTAAGACACTTTCAGGTTTGAATCTTCTGTTTCCTTCCATATGAAGAAAAGAGAGTATTAAGTCAGGGACTCAGTCTGTGGCAACATTATGTTCAAAGCTGATTCCTGGCCCCATATTCAAGGTCACTTTTTTTGCCAATATGTTACCAGTATTTGCCATTGTATCAAAAATTAGCTTGCTTGAACCCTGTAAATAGTGTAAGTAGTTTTGCCCAGGTCAGTCCCCAAGTTCACACTGTTCAGCTGGTAGAATTTGTCATTGCTAAGTAGTTTAACTATCTGATGTTTTAAGTAGACCTCTGTGTAATTGCCACATTTGCAGAAGATACTGTCTTGGCAGCTTTATAGTTCAGATTGTTCCAGGCGCTTTTTGAAAAAAATATTTTTTATTTTGAATCTGCCACAAACTCTTAGTCTGCAAAACTTTCGTAAACATTTCTAATCAACCAATCTAATCACAGTGCTAATCAATGCTATTGAATTCTGTGTCCTCTGAATTTTAATTTTTAGATTTATTCTGGTGTGAGCCTCTCGGTCACTGTCAAGGTAAACAATTAGAAGCTAATCTGCCTGTTGCTTAGCCATCAGTGTGTGCTGAAGAGACACTAGCTTCATAACAAGAGAATGGCTTCAGCTTTCATGCACAGTTAAGAACTTGCAACTGACTTGGCTGCCTGTTTGGTGCTCAGTGGATAAAAGAGTCCATTAAATCATTAACCATTAAGAACACATTAAATCATTAACTTTCTTTCTGGATATAAGTATTGTAATAACGTGATTACAGGGATCAGTGGCCAAGAACATCCATCCTATTTTTGCTGTACCAATACCAAAACTCGTACCAAAAGTTGTTAGTCTTCCATTGTCTTAGCAGGCCTCATACAAGGAAATGCTTTCCCTTCTTTTGATCCATCTTGAAATAGTCCAACATAAGGAAAGCTTTCTTTGCATAGGCAAAATATTTGTCCTTTCCATTGTGCTCATAGCGACATTCCTGTGTTGCGAGGACATTTGTTGTCGACGGAAGGAAGACACAGACGCTCAATATGAGTGATCAGTGAACTTCGATTTATTGGATAGCTCAGTCGTCTTTTATCTAATTCAATATAATTAGCTCATACATATTGCAAAAGCTAAGCTCATGATTGGTTAGTGCATTTCTCTATTTTATCAGCTAGTTTCTCACTCCCATCAACCGAAATAACACAGTTAGTGCTTTCCTAAACCTCCAACGGATATCGTGTCCTTGTGCCTGATTAGCTCCCAGACGTTACGTACTTTCTCAGACTCATATGAGCTGCGTTCGATACTTTGTTAGCTCGCGACCTCCTAATTGCTCAACATTCACGTGACCTACTTCACTTAACCATTCCTCCACAATTCCCCCGTTTTTATTTTGGGCTACAAACACCTTCTCTGTGAGTTGTTCTAGTTTCCTAGATAAGCAGCTAAAGACTACCCGTGCAGCAATCATAATCAATACAATTATAAGCAAAAGGCGAAGTCCCTCTTTGATTAAGTAAAAAACCCATCCCCCTACATTTCCAAAGACAGATTTAAGCCAATCATCAAACCAATTATTCTGTATCGTAATTTTTTGTGTATGATCCCTTAACCATTTCAATTGATTGTGAATTGATTGCCCATGATCAGAGAGATTAAAGCAACACATTCCTTCTACATCTTCACACCCATGTCCTTGAGCTAATAACAAGAAATCAATAGCGGCCCTATTTTGTAATACAGCATGTCTTATGCTCTCCATATCTTGCGACATTTCAGAAAGAACTTCTGTTGTTACATTTGATTGTTTAACAGCCCAACAAGCAAGCTTATTAATGTTAGTCAAAGCATGTGCAGTTCCCACACCAGGCACCAAAGAAGCAAAGAATCTTCCTGCTGGACCCCACAATTGTACACCATCATTACAGTCAGAATCCAAAGTTTTTAGTTCTCGTTTAATTCTTCTGCTCCCTGTCGAGTTCTGCCACGAGTGCAAATCTGGAGTGAAAAGTGTGAGTCGTCCTAGGTAACACGGACCTCCAAAAGCACTGGCTGGTATTCCTTGCCATGCACGGTCCCCACACATGCCAGGTGGCAAAGCTTTGGCCTGACTTTGAAACCAGATCGAATTGGTGTCACCTATTCCATACGCCCCAAATGGTACACTAATGTTACCGGTGTTGTTCCATCCACAGTAATGTCCATTGGCCTCAAATCCAAGGGTCCTCGATGTTATGTTGGTCCAGTGCGTTTTATTTTGTTTCCCCTCATTGAGTACAAAGCATGTCTGTGTCCAGTTACTACTGCTATTCCCTACTACCACAGACCCCAGGAGATCCAGTTCTTGAGGGTCCCATGGCAGTGAGTTATTAAGAGCTTGCAGGGCAGCAACTACTCCATCCGAAACGTTTGCAGAAAGGGATCTACTGAGTAGAGTAATACTGGCAGAATATGGTGCTAACATTTCACTCAGTTCCTTTGGATCCCCTATTGGGACCCCAAATAAGCATGTTCTGAAAGGATATATAACATAACACAACTATACAACTTAACCCTAATAACACTACAATTACTGTAAGCACTTAATGGTAACACAATTAATAGTAAGTAACACAACTTAATAGTAACACACTTAAACCTAATCACTTGATGGTGATCGAAGGCTGTTCTTGACAGTTGTCGAGGTGTCACAACCCACGTCATTGTCAGAATAATTATCAAGAACCTCTTCCTGGTCGTCTTCGGCGTGTGCAGATTCTAAAGCTGCTTCAGTCCACTTCGCAGTGATCCACTGGGTACCTGTTTCCGGCACCATTTCAAAATCTCTATAACATTTTATAGCATTTTTGCAAGTAACCCTTTAACCACATTTATCACAGTACTACATGCAATGATGATTGACACCACAGCGAACAGAATCTTTAATCCCCCTTTGACTAATCCCAGTAACCATCTATGCATTGTTTCAAACAAATCAGTGAACCATTGATTGAAAGGATTGATACCATATTGACTCTTTCTCATGTGCTCTTTCAAGAAAGCAATGGATTTGTGAATTGACTCATTATGATCAAAAAGTTTTAAACAGTACGTTCCCTTAAGTTTCTCCAAGTGGCTACTTCACACAATGACTCCATAATTGTGAAACATGATTTTGCTCGACCAGTACTAATTTCCTATGATTTCAGCCTGTACTATGGCAATAAATGGGCTCTCACTAACACAGTACACAGCACACTTGTACACCCAGAGCACACTTGTACACCCAGAGCACAATTGTACACTCAGAGCACAATTGTACACTCAGAGGCCTCTGGCACATCTCACTCTCAATCATACCACAACCTCAATCATACCACAAGAATATAATTTGGAATGATAAGCAAACAATACGTGCGGCCAATATAATTTAGAATCATAACCAAACAAACAAGTATTGTCTCTCATTGTGTTCCTCCTGAAGTGACTTGCAACACTTTGTTTTAAAACTTTACCCTTACACAAATACTTTCAACACAAAATACCTGGACATTTAAGAATAACACATACAATTATTAACACTCCAGTTAGTATCCCTTTTGCATTGCAAGGTAAACCTCTTATAAAAAGAATGCCAGAGAGAAGCAGCACAGCTACCGCTGCTTCCATCAGACAGGCTGCAGGGTCCTGATGTCCGTCCCTCTGCTCTGTGCCGACTCGCCTCACGGTGAGCTCCAAGCGCAGCGCTGCTCGTGGTGGTGACTGAGGGGGGGGGAGGCTCCCATTGCCCTGTAGCCCCCTGAGGCAGCGTTATCGTTCTCACTGAAGGCAGCAGTGGGCAATCCCCAGCTCCAGCACTTCCCGGCAATCCCAGTCGCTCTGTAGCGGCAGCAGCAACTCTCTGCTCAGCCTGATGTATAACTAAGGCGTTAGTGACTGCTCTCCAAGGCTTCAATAATTTTTTAGCAGCCTTATTTTCATCAAACAATTTGTCCCCAAATTTACGCCACACTCTTTGTTCAAAAACTGTATCAGGATTGATAAAACAACCCTTAGCTACCCCATATGCTAATAATCCTGGTAAATCCTTTTTGCAGTCTATAAGCGGCGTGCTCCGCTTTTCTAAAAAGCATTTGAGCAAATCATATGCCGCTTGTCTCTCCATACCTTTATATACGTCCCTGTTCCCGTTCAGATGGTCCCTGTTCGGGCGCCATTTGTTGCGAGGACATTTGTTGTCGACAGAAGGAAGACACAGACGCTCAATATGAGTGATCAGTGAACTTCGATTTATTGGATAGCTCAGTCGTCTTTTATCTAATTCAATATAATTAGCTCATACATATTGCAAAAGCTAAGCTCATGATTGGTTAGTGCATTTCTCTATTTTATCAGCTAGTTTCTCACTCCCATCAACCGAAATAACACAGTTAGTGCTTTCCTAAACCTCCAACGGATATCGTGTCCTTGTGCCTGATTAGCTCCCAGACGTTACGTACTTTCTCAGACTCATATGAGCTGCGTTCGATACTTTGTTAGCTCGCGACCTCCTAATTGCTCAACATTCACATGACCTACTTCACTTAACCATTCCTCCACATTCCTGCTGTCTCTAACAGAAACTTTCAAGGCCTGAAAACACCAGAAAAGTTAGTAAAACTTTAACTTGTGCCACTACTTAAAAAAAAAAAAAAAAAAAAAAAGTTTAGGGCAATCATTTTCTTTCTGTTGTCTACCTGTATCCCTTAGCATCATCTGTCAACAAATCCTCAGTGGAAATATTAAATAAATTGGTATTCCTAGTGTCCTTAAAGTTTCTCAATAGTCTGTACCAGGCTACCTACTACCATAGTAGTATGTCTGGCTAATCTGTACAACAGATATGCTGCAAACTTATTCTAATATTCTGTAAATTTCATGAAATTCACGTTCAATGTAAAAATATGAGTTACATTAGCTGTTTTTAATGGTTTTAAAAGGGAGAAAAGATAAGCCTTTAAATAAGAATAAAAATCTTAAATAACAAAAGTTTCATAAGAAAATGTTTTCTATTTGAAAAGTATGTGAATGTCTTGGTCATATTCCGTTATGGAAATATCTATTGCAGTTTAGATTAAAACTATGATTTTGTTTAATTTTAGCATAATCCTTTTATGTTCTGACTCAATATATTATTAAACAACTGTAGACAACATGAAGACTTGAAATTCTCTGACATGGTGTGTACAGTTTATGATGCCTTATGAGAATTACCAGACTTGCCTTGCAGAGAGTTTTACCCATATAATTAATAGAATGGGCAGCACTGAAGAAGTTAAGTCTGAAAGATTAAAGTTCAAATATTACCATCAAATTATGAGTTTACACATCCCACCAATTTCAGTAGAACTTCTAACACTGATTTTGGAGAGGCAAATAAGATTTTAACATAATGTCTGTACTCAGAATCCACTCTGGTTTTATCCAGAATTTTATTGCTGAGAAAATGAAAGTTACCTGCTAAGAATAAGTTAAATATCTGAGCCTTTTACTTAATAGATGGCACACCATAATCCAGTGTGCTAGACATCTATAAGCAAAGACTTATTAAGCCAAGCTAATTAAATGAAAACAGTAAACCAAATAATTAAGGTGAAAGTCATGACCTGTAATGATCCCAGGTCCTGTCTATGACACAGAATTAATCTTTAATCATGCCTAATGGCTGCTTGAATAGTTAATGCCTCCTACAGTTACTATCCTCTCCAAAGGGAATCCTTAGTTTCTTTCCTTCTTTCAGAAGTTCCTTTGGGAATATGGACTATTTGCTCTTACAGAGCAACAAAGTAATTCAAGTTTTCAGAGCTTTTCCTTTTATTTATTTATTTATTTATTTATTTTTGATGACTGTCAGCAGTGTAAGTGTACATACACTTTTAGTTGTGTCTTCAGTGCCATCACATGTAAGACCAAGCTCAAGAGTTTCTCAGAGAACTTTAAACTTGAGATACTGCATAAGAAATATTTAGTAACTAATTTGCTGTTCACACTGTTGAGACGGCATAAGTTGTATTTCATTGGGGTTAATGGAAGTGACAGTTTGATACATGGTTCAGGTCAAAATTAATTTACTGAGGAAATGACTAAGTTAGCAAAACTGGCACAGCTATATCAAAAGTGTTATCATAATGTACCAGATGTTTTTCAATATTAGGGGATTTAGAAATTTTGTTTCTGAATCTTGTTGTTATCTCCTGCTATGAGCATGAGAAGACTGATCATCAAGTTTTGAATTCTTTTTCTTATGTTTATTTTGTTCTTCAGTTTTGTTTAGTTTTAAATGGGAAGAAGGTTTTCTTTTAGAGTTTTAAATTCCTGAGAGGGAGAATGTGTCCTGTGAGTTTTTCATAGTCTCTCACAGTGCCAGTGAAGAGTTTTTAAGCTCACAAGAACACCTCTCCCCTCCACTGCTGCAGAGAAAGATTAATATCATGGACTTAGTTTGACTAGACTGCAGCTTTCTAGACTAACAGACATTTAAAGAAACTGATAAAGTTGTCCTTTCCTGCAATCAGTTCGATCTTTTGAAGGGCTGCTGTCTCTATGAGTAAAGTGCCAAAAAAAAAAAAAAAAAAAGACTTCTGAGGGACCATTGATAAGCACCTAGTTAGCTATGGCAACAGGATTATCTGGTATACTAACAGAATAGCCAAAGAGGAAACATGAAAGGGAAGAAAACTCTATCACACAGCTCAGAAAACATCAGCAAAATATCAAAATATGAGATTGTGCCTTAAAAATAAACAAACAAAACAAGCAATCAAAAAAAAAAAAACAAACACAAAAACAAAAACACAGATTTATTTGTATGTTCTTTATGTCTCAACATGTTAGTTCTCATTCATCAGGGGAGATCTTTATGTGTATTTCTGTGTCCAATAACTGTTCCGTATCCTCACACTCACACTTTATGATTTGCCATTCACCTGCTTCTCTTTAGCTCATTCACTAAAGAATCTGCAAGTTTTTCTTGTCTCCATGTTTAAAATCAGGTATGCATACTTTTTAGGTAAGATTATTAGTATTATTTTTTTCCACCTGACAATGAGAAGGCATTTAAAAAGTAAGTGAATTACATTATAATCTTGATTCAGTAAATCATTTAAACATGTGTTTAGTCTTCTGTATCTTGTGGACTTCACATATTAGATGTTCAGCTAGTGTAAGTTAGCATAAACCTCTGTGATTTACACCACCTTCAGAACTGATTCAGCCTCCATAGCAAGAGCCATATGTGGTTCCTGAGGTGTGCATACCAGGCTGTGTTTCTATTCTATATCAAGTCTGCAAATCTTAAAACCTTTCTGCTGCTCATTATGCTGAGTAGAGAGCTGTTCTGTTAGCCCATCTCACCACTCCAGCCAGCAACAGAACAGCCGGGGGTACAGAGGCCACCCCAGACATGAGGCACCTTCTTGGCAGCAGGTGCCAAGAAGTGCTGAGCCTGAGGACACGGTCTCTGTTTTCTCCCTTGTCCCAGGAGCATGTAAGTCCTGTAAGGCCTGCCCCTGTAAGACCTGTGAGGGTCCATAGGGCCCTGAAAATCCTTTTCTAAGCTTCTACTTTCTAAGGCTTCCAAGTTGTAAGTACAGTTTGCATTGTTAATTCTCATGTGCGTTCACTTTTATTTGTTCTATTAAAATACATTTTGTTCTGCAGGGCCTTTGAGCTTAGTCATCCACATCATTCTGTAAGAGTAACTTGTCCTTAGTATTTATTACTCCATCAATCTTCATGTCATCTGTAAATTTCACTAGTAAAAATCATCCAGCAAACTACTAATAAAAAACACACAAATAGTGTTGGACTTACAAACCCTCTCTGCAGGACCACTGCAGGACTTGAGTCGGGAGCACAAAACTGGTAATATGGGAAGTAAGTAAAGGGGAGAAATCCATCCTCCTTCCTTTTATATTTCAGTAAAGATTGTATTAACAGTGGGAGGAGTAATTTTGCCACATATTCCTCTGTAGCTCTTTTAATTTGGGGGACATTTGAAAACATGTGGCCCATCTTGTCAAGTGGAGGCTCTAAGAAAGATGCTCAGTAGTTTTAGTGTAGTGTTGTGGCAGAATATGTCTATGTTTTGAAACAGTGTCTAACCAGAGAACTTGAGAGAACAACAAAAAGATGATGATGATGTTGAAACAGTGTCAAGAACGTCACTCTGCACATTTACAGTTCTGGGTTACCCTACAAAATCAAATTGTTCTTTGTTTTAACCATTCTATATCACAATCAAGGATAAATATTCTTTTCATTATTAGCTAGGGAATTTTATTATATCTTGTGAACTCCTCTGTCTGATGTAGTGAGCACCTGCTCACTGCAAGTCACTCTTTTTTCCAACACTTTGTAAAACCTACAGGGGTTTTGAAGGACAATAGTTTCTTATTTATTTATTTATTTAAAGTTATTAAAGCTTCTTTAAATTACTGGTCTTATTTGATAAGGAGTCTTGTTGTCACATGTTTTTGCCTGTTCTAAATCAAATAGAACACACAGAGATGAGCAGTACTTGGGGACTGAAAGAACAAACAGTTCATCTTATAATCTGAAATGTCTGCTATGAAAATATCAGTATTTTCAAGACAGAATAAAGTGCTACCAGTGGTGGAACATTAAAATGTATGTGAGCTTATATAACTGTTCTCTTCTGTCTTTTTCTATTTTATGTCTTTGAAGGTAGATGGGAAAGTAAGGACACAAAAGTGAGCTAAATTAATAAAAAGCACAACTAGAATGTTTGCATTGTCTACTTATTTGTCATTAGGATGGAAAGCTTTATTTAAGTGTACCTTTGTCTCTTACTTAAACAAGTAGGATAAGTCTAATGAGTGTAAGCATCCATTTTTTGTATCCATATAAACCCTGTCTGTGCCTTTTGTCAGGCAGAAAAAAAATGATAAAAAGGAAAGCAGATTAGCCCTTTGACAGTGACAATTCCCTGTAAAAGACATAACAGCCATTGATGGTGTTTAATGTATAACTGTACTGGATAAATTTACCTTTAAGATGAAACTGCATAAAGAAATGAAAGCATTGGCTTACTAGGTTTAGCTGTAGTTGGACACTGTATGTTGCAAAAATCCCAACAGAGCCTGCTGTTCAAAGTCTTCATTGTTACTCAGTTTGTTAACATGACAATGATCAAAGCTATCCAGGCTAAAACACTCATTTATTCTAATTAAAAAAACCCTACTCCTATCTGTTACAGGTTTAATCCTTACAGTATGTATATCTAACAAAGGAATAATTGGTAAACTTATAAAGTTACAGAGAAAGGCATAGTGGAATCAGTCTCCAGGGGCACTGTGATTTGATGCATAAGGACCAGAGTTTTTAGAAGCAACCAATTTTTGCCTCATTTCATTTGTAATAACAGCATTGGTCATTTACTGAGAGGTGAGTTTCTGGCAATTGGCCAGGTAGTTGAACACAATGGTACTGCAGTTGAAAGTATGACAATGAGAAATGGTACTAAGCACTCTGATTTATACCTGCTTTGAGCTTTGCATGCTTCTCGCCTTCCTTCCCCCTGCCCCCCTTCCCCCCGCCTACCGAGAAGCATGCAAAGGCAGGCTTTACGTGATAGTCCAATTGATTTATTCCAATCAGAAACAAGTCTGTGGTATATTGATCCTTGGTCTATTTTATTTGCTATTTGTCATGTCCTGCAAATTATTTGTATTTAATTTAAATTACCTGACCTTTTAAAATTGCAGAATAATTAACTGTCTTCCTTACAATGAGAGATGAGCTGCTCAGCTTGCTCAGCAGTTTGAACATCATCTAAATATTCAACCTATTGCTTAATAATAAAGGACTGATGACTGCGCATATTCTTTTCTATTTTCTACCAACTCTTACACCATTCTCATCTCAGAGCCAACCTCAGGATTAGCAATTAGATTTGAGAATGATAAGTGATACTGCCTGGCTTCTTTAGGAACCTAACTTAGGTTGTGTGTTTAAAGTAATGTGCTGTTAAGTGTCCTAGTGTTAAATTTTTAGCTTTGATTAGGCAAGACTAACAATTTATCTGGTGTGTCCAAATGACAGCTTATTACTGTGCAGAGCAAAGTACAATTTAGGGTGGTGATTCTTTTGGTGGGAAAGTAGTGACTGAAACTACCACCACCACTGTGGAAGGTTTCTTCTGTTCAGTTGACAGGAACCAGCAGACCAAATCTCCTCTGAGAGTCAATGTGATTCTCTCCATCTTGTAGGGAAAGCAGCATTAGCATAGTATTCATGATCAGTTAACAGCAGTGGTTCGCATCTGAGACCTGCATCCCACCAAGGTGCATGCATGCATCTCAGGAAGCCGTGCAGTTGGGCATCAGGCTCATCTGGGAAATGGTACTTTTTTCTGTCACCTTGGATGTATGAAGTGAAGCAGGAACACTCATATGCTCAGGCTCTGGTCTCAGCTGTGAAGCAGCAATTGCAAGGTGAAATGGCTACAAGTAGATTTCCAATGGCTGCTGCCTGTAACTTGCTGTTCTGTCTATTTGACATATTGGAACTCAGAAGGTTTTCCTTTATGCCTGGGAAATCTGGTGAGTATGAAGAGATGAAATCTATAGTCTGGAACTAGAGATTTAAAAGTATGTTCATTCACTGAATTAGAACACAGACTTGAGATAAGTATTAAGCCAATTCTAAATCCAAGAACCAGCCATAAGTCATAAATGTTTGCTAATATGCAAATGCCATAGTGACTTAGTTGAAGACAGTATTGTTTTATTGTCTTATGTTAATGTTTGTTGTTGTTGTTTTTTAACAAAGATTGACTATTTTTTCTCCTTTCTTCAGAAAGAAAATGCTCTTTGACATAATACTTTGTTTGTAGTGTGTGTCTTTCCTGACAAAAAAAAAAAAAAAAAAAGGTTGTTAAAACACTAAACTATATATATATATATATATATTATATAAAATCAAGGTCAAAGCAGCAAACATTATTTGTAGTAATGTAGTAATGGGGTTTGTAGGAGAAAGATGTATCCAAGAATCTTAACCTGGAGTAAACTTCCCCTGGTTTTCTGAAATCCCCCCCCCTTTTTTTTTATTTTTTTTTTCCTTTTTTTTTTTTATAGATCCATACATTCACCCTCTTCAACCCCCACATTTCTATAGTCTCATTTTAAGTGAAAGTGAATATTTTCTTCTTAAGAGCAAAAGTGTAAGTAATGATTTTCTGCTTAGATTACATATCTGAAGTGCCACTGTTACTTTGACACTGCGTTGAGGTTAATTCAGTCACAGCCAAAGTACATATAGCTTGGATTTACTTCAGTAGAGTTTTATGGTAGAGATAAACCGAGTTTCTTTTCAGCTAATTGAAACAAAGAAGTTTTTCTTTGTGACAAACTTTCTATCTCACTGTGCTTATTCCTACACAGAACATAGCTGTGAAATAGTATTTATATTTGCTTCTCTGCTACAGTGGTTTAACTCTGTCTTGTAGTTTTGTCACAATAGGTGGTAGAAAACAAACAACCAAACAAACAAGGAAACAACAACAACAACAACAAAAATGTACAAATGCACTAAAAGTCTTAAAACCTAAAAATAACCGGAGTAAGAATATAGCAATGTTATTTTTTTCTATAATATACTGTGATATAATAAGCAGATTAGAATAAATAATGGGTATAGGAACCATATATAAAGGAAGGACAGGAATATTCTAAAAGCATTACATCTTTCTGTCAGGAGCAAATCAAGCTTACCTTTTCATGACTTTTTCGTCTTGTTTCCCTTTCTTTTCTCCCTCCCTCCCCACTTAAGGTTTTTGCCCCATCAGGTAGGCCAACTGCTGAATCAGCATTTAAATCTCTAGTAGTGAGCAGTAGCCCAGTGGCTGGGCACACAAACATAAGTAGATAGAAATGGAGTATCAATCTCTTAAAATGATAATGAGAGATAAAGTGCTTATAAGTCATGAAAATACAACAGGGAGATGCTTATGTTTTTACAGCTCCCATTGACTACTTGGTGTTCATTTCTCTGCTTAAACATTTTATGCCACAGCATCCTGGAACTGTTCTGCGTGAGGTCCTTCTTGTAGCAGTTTATCTACATTATTTTGCACTGTTAATCTTAAAATGTAAAATTGGCCACCCACACATGAAAGAGAAAGGAATTAAGAAGTCACAGAGGTGTACTAACACGGTCTTCCTTATATCACTAGCTTGTCATTCTGAATCATGACTCTAGAGATGCCTCCTATCTCCATTAATCATATAGGGAACTTAGGATCCTAATTTTATTTTCTAACTAACACATAGCATTGACTGACAGCAATAAATTAGTAAAGGGCAGAGTGTTTGTACAGTGTATATTTGAGAGGTTTTATTTTGGACTAGTTTTATTTTGACCTTTTTTATTAAGTTCTTATTAGTGATTGGAATGCATTAGAAATATGTTTACAGGAAGTGGTATGGCCCAGCAGGAGCAGATGTATTGGAATGAAACAGGTGGTGTTGAGGACTCTGTGTCCTCACTGTACATGTTTTAGTGTGTGTGTGTAGACTCTAGAGAGTAGATCTGGTCTGATTCTGTCAGTTGAGTGCCCATTAGTGGTAATAATGGCATGCAGAGTGCCTTTTGTGTCTTAAGTTTCACCAAAGAAAAAATCTGTTTGTGTGCTCCAAGGATTCAGTACGCTCTGAGCCAGAGAACAGTAAGGGGGAAGCTTGAGAGATTTCCTTTAAAAGTGCACTCCTGATCAAAACTAAAATGCTAATGTAGATTCAGTCTACTTAAGATATCTAATTAGGCTATGTAAATAGATACTTAATAGTTAAAACTTGACTCATATTGAACACTACTTAACTTAATAAATAGTGCTATTAAAATCAATAATGAGACTGCTTTGCAATGAAGTGCTAGCCAGTATGAGTAAGAATATGAAAATCTATCTTAAAGTCATAATAACAGTGTTCAAGATCCATAATTGATGGACTCATTTGCAGACCAAAATTAATATATGACTTTTTTTCACACTGAAAAAGAAAAAAAAAAAAAAAGCTGTTGCAGTGTCTGCATTATGGTTTTTATTCATAGATTTTCTGGATTGTAATTGTTTACTTACCGATGGTTAATACAAACTTTAGTAAAATATCAGTCATCCCAGGATTAAACATTCATGGAAGCAGCTGGTACTGACAGCAGTTAATATACCAGTGATTAAAGAGCACTTTGTAGGTCTGTTCTCCAAAGCAGAATGTTTAGGACATTTAAACCTAAAGGGAATGGTCAATGACAAATAAAAGATTTGTCTTATAACAAGATTTCAAAGGCCACTATTCAATGCCAAGCAAGTTTGACAAGAATAATAATATAGTTCCTTTCTTTTTTTTTTTTTTTTTTTAAGAAATCCAAAACTCAGGTGTTTAATTATTGATCCAAGTAATAGTTTCCTTTCAAACTCATCCAGAGGCTAAGAGCCATTAGTTAAAACATCTGACAGAAACTCTTCCTAAAGGATTAATGAAATGGACTCTTCAGCAGTTTGCAAAAAGGGATTCTTACACTAGTAGATTAAAGAAAACAGACATGTGAAGCATACTGATTCACTCAGAAAGAATAATAATTACACTACAGTTGCTTCTGTTCCACCTTTCCCTGTATACCACTTCCAAGTGATAAGTGGTACATTAGTCTAATCCTAATGGTAATTAATGTTGCATGTGAAAACAAAATCATTTTCAGGCTGTCTTCTATCTTTATTCATATGTTATAACTTACCACCCAGTATGTCTGTTTATATAAATAAGATTAAGCAATAAATTATTAGGCATTTTAAGGAAAGATAGCATAATTATGGACCTTACTGTCTCTGTTTTTCTCTCCTTATGACTTATTAAACGTCTGTGAGTAATATGCATGTAAAGATTTCACAGCGTTCAGTATATTTATCTGTGAGGTTCTGTTATGGCCATCTTAGAAATCTGTACCTTCCCCCCCAGTCTGTAAAGTCATAATAGAAGAAAAAAAGAGTTGCCTTAAATGCTTTTTGAAAATCTAATCTGGTGCTTGTTTAACTTTCTTGAACCCTAACACCTTCAAAAATGAAGTCCAAAGTGAATTGCCAAGATATTACTGAAAGAGAAAGGACTTTTACCCATATCCTAGCCTTATGCCCCAAACCTTGAATCACTTATTTACAGTATTCTTTTCAGTCTTTGGGCAGTCACAATTCTTATAAATGTCAGTAGGAACAAAATTACTAATATTGGAGTTATGAGCTGAGAGGGGTGAAAAAGCCTGCTTAGATAAATTTTATTTTGTACTCTTGCAAGACATTTTTCAGTAACCTATTTTATGGTGTTCTGCACCCTGCTGAATTGTCAGATAAAAAAATACATGTGACGTAATTGACCACTGCACACTTAAAGGCAGACCCTTGTTTAGAGAATGGTGAAGTAGGAAGACAAAATTAAATTGGTTTATTTTAGGCATCATAAGCAGTAAGGCTTGACTATGTCATTTTACCAAAACACATATTTTTGGTGTTTTGTGTAGAATCTAAAAGAATGCAGTAGAATTTGTATCTATTTTAAAATTAAATAGACATTTTCCCTTGAGTGTACATTAGGAGTGAAATTATGGCCCCATTCAATCTGATGGAACTTTTTGCAACTGATTTCAGTGGGACTAGGACATCACCCCAGGAGTGTACTTTCAGGCTAGCTAACATCTTTTTTAATGTACCCCCTACGTAGCCTACTAAATATTCTTGTCATTACAGAATACAGAAGAGCCCATTTTCCAATTTGTCACGCTCTGACAAGCACTCTTTCATAGAGCTCCCCTCAACCCCTGTTGTTTCCTACTTACTAGTTAGAGCATGAAAAAGCCAGTGGGTCAGAGGTTGCTTTCTCAGTCATCGCATATACCATATAACAGCTGACGGGGTATGGAGGCATAATAACTGGCAACCGAAATTTAGTCAGAAGATTTTGACATACCTTGTCCATCTGTTATTTGAAAAAAATATATATAGGCATGGTTTAGTAATATGTGTGTGTATATATATATTTGTATAAAAACTGTGTTTTTAAACAGCTGGTTTATGTATGTCATAGGGAGAGAAGTCATAATGGGAAAGAATTTAGAAATATATATATATATTTCTGAGCATCTCTTTTGCAAACACCACAGAAAGAAAAACAGTGCTTGGTGTTAATGACTATATCCTTTGTCACTCCTAACAAAAAAACATGTTTAAATTTGTGATGCATTTCCATAACTCTTAAAACAGATTACCTTTGTGCATTTATAATAACACCCCACAGTCTGTGAGTGCTGATGTGTTCTGCCATCTCCGTAAAGTGCTGTGGCTATTGCTGTTCCATAACACTGCCTACAACTAAATGGGTTGTAGATATGAAGGAAAGGCACATAAAAACAGTTGTTCCCCCCAAGAATGAATACAGCAGGATTGGACTTCATATCAATTACATTTAAGAAGTTAAAATATGACAACTGAAATCTGAAACTAACTGCAGGTTTTCCTGCCTCTAAGAGCTCAGAGTGATTTATTTTGGATCTGATAGGAAAACTCTGTAGCCTCACCTGGTTTATTTAGTTTACTGAACATTTACCTTCCACTCACATATTCATATTTAAGAAATGTTTCAACTTTTTTTGTGTAAACAGAATGAAAATGAAAATCTTAATGATAGAATAGAGATGGCAAAAATAAATGGGAATTAAGTACCTGTTTACTTAATTGTAATTAAGAAGATATATGGTCTTCTGTTCTTATAATGCTTTTATCGTAAAAATTACATTAAGAACTGCAGAAATTAATACAATTAATAATGAACACAGTCTCATGGGAATGTAGCTATTCCTTTGTTTTTATGAACACATTCAAAACCTAATCCCACATGATCAAGTCCTGGGAATTAGATAACATTCATTTTAGCTTCAAAATTACTTCAAATGTAGTTTTCCTTTCAAATTTCTCAATGTTCAGTGCAGAATTTCAGCTGTTAAAAGATACCTAGGTCATTATTTGAAGGAAGACAAATAGAAAATAATTATAGTTTTAGATCACAGAATTTCTATTGATTTCTGTAATTTATTTTAAAAGAATATGGTTTTGTTATCTTTTTTTTTTTATTTCTTTGAACCCTGTGTTGACCATCTACTTTCAATAGTGTTTTCCTGAAAATTGCCCACTAGATATTGCTCAAAATTTTCTCTGATACAAGTTTTTGCAGGCCTGCACTTTATTTTACTGCCTATGTAGATCAAAAGATTGGCTTTAGGATTTATCTTTAAAGCATTCTACAAACATAGCATTCTCCTAACTTTATTCAAGTGTACAATCATTTTTAGAGACTGAATTCATTCTTGCTTAATTTGGGAAGGTTTAGGGACTTTTTATTTATAACAGGGCTGATTAATATAAAGAACTACTATGGGCCTGATCCAACTGCAGGATAAGAACCTCTGTGCCCCGCATATCTAATACACTCAACAGTTTTCAAGCTGATTTACTCAACGTACTCAATTGTATTGTTGCTATGGTTACTCTACATTATGCTGCTTCACACATGGCCAATATATATATAAAGATAAAGAACACTACATCCTTATATCAGAGGATTTCACACAGTTTATCTTCTGGGGTGTTCTAAATCACTGCCTGAAAACTTGGTAGTTTGTTGTTGTTGTTGTTTGTTTGTTTGTTTTAAAGGATTGGAGAGAATAATTGTTTGTACAGAGGGTGAGGGTGGAGGACTGGGTCATTCCATTAAATATCTTGTTAAAACTGTCTGATCTTATTCCTGTTTGATTTTGTCCCCAAATATGGGTACAATAAAAGTGGACTAGTGAACAGTTGTGTGATAACAGTTGTGTGATTGGATTTTTTTTTTGTGTGTGTGTGTATGTGTGTTTGTTTGTTTTTTAATTTCTTGTCATTCTAGACTCCCTTCCTGTAGACTCACAGTTACATTTTATCTGCATTTTGTAATGCAAATCAACCATATATGTGTTCATGTTTTGCCTTTAAAAATCAAAATAAAACCAAAAATCAAAATAAGAACAAAACCTTCCAGGATGCATGGGAACCAGCTATTAATGAAGATCAGTCAGAGCACATCATTTTAGCAACTTCAAAAACTTCTGTTTTCATTATTTATCACATTTTAGATAAATGCAGATGGTGAGAAAAATTAAGTATAACGCCACAGTGATTTTCAATGCTAAGGGCAGCAGCTTGATACTTGGACTGCAATATTTTGTTGGTAGTGACAGCAGGTCAGTCATTGCTTGTATTGGTCTGTTACCGTCTATGTAATTAATTAACCATTCTTACCATAATTTGAAAGAAACAAGAATCTCTTTTACTGAAGTGAAAGACAATTGGCCATCCCTTTGCATTACAATGGAAGAGGGGATTTGTTTTTCTAGTGAGCTACCACTGTTTATATATATATTTTTGTATATATCTACATTCACAAGAGCTAATGTGAATGTGTGGAATTGGGTAGAAATGAGAAAGTAACTATCCTGTTCTTTGGATATGTAAATTGATTCAGTAGGGAGCCATAGATTTAGAAGGATATTGGGAAATTCACTAAGATTTCCACTTACTTTCATTGCTACAGAAACAAATGTGCAATCAGATTTTAGGCAGGTCTTAGTTGCACTGCCTGCTGTAGTACTTATCCTGAATTTAAATTAAACAAAAGGATTTTCTTTACATCCTACAGAGAGTTTTACACATTCTTTGCTTTGCCATTTATTCTCAGATTTTCTGTACATCTAACTAGTTGGTAGAAAGATTAGTTTTCAAATGGGACAGAAACAGTAAAGGAGTAAATATAAAAAGCTGCCACCTCAGAGGGATTTGGATGTCAGCCTAGTTTAAAACATCTTAAAGGTGTATTCTTGAGAGATTTTTACTGGTGGCTTAAACTGCAGCAAATTTTTCGTTCTCACAGCATTTCTTGTACATCTTACATGAAAGGGAAGAGCAAGTATTTTCCACCCATTCCTATCTCTATTCAAAGCTAGATTGCCCCTGTTGTCCCTGTTCTACTTTTTATAGCCCTCAGAAAAATTATGCCACTCTAACTATATCATTTTTTTTTCTTCTTTCTTTGACCTTTTAAAACCTCTGCAGTTATTACAATGAAGAAATGACAGGTAATGAGGCATGTGAACTATCAACAGCAGGATATTGAGCCTTTCTGGGTAGAAGTGCAACTCCCAGTCTGAAAAATCAGATTATGATTGGAGGCCTAGAAATATTTGTTGTAGGTTGTGGAACAATAATTGCAAAAGAACAGTTGAATATTCTTATAAAAACTATAGTCACTTTCTGTTTAAGTGGAATGGATTTATCAACCCTATTTTCAATACGGCATTGCCATCTATCTCTAATTTGAATATGCAAAGAATGCAAAGGAAAGAAGGTGACTAGATCTAGGGTCATACAAACTGAAGTCTTTATTATTATTATTATTATTATTATTATTATTATTATTGGCATTTTTTTTGGAAAAGAGATGTCACCTGTCACTGTCTTGTTTTCCCAAGGGTAAAATGACTGCATGTATCAGTAAAACAACCACATGTATCGGTACAGGCTGGGGATGACCTGCTGGAGAGGAGCTCTGTAGAGAAGGACCTGGGAGTCCTGGTGGATGACAGGTTGACCATGAGCCAGCAGTGTGCCCTGGTGGGTGATCCTCCCCCTCTACTCTGCCCTGGTCAGGCCTCACCTGGAGTACTGTGTCCAGTTCTGGGCTCCCCGGTACAAAAAAGACAGGGATCTCCTGGAAAGAGTCCAGTGGAGGGCCACAAAGATGATCTGGGGCCTGGAACATTTTCCCTATGAAGAAAGGCTGAGAGACCTGGTTCTGTTCAGCCTGGAGAAAAGAAGACTGAGAGGGGATCTCATCAATGTGTATAAATACCTGAGGTGTGGGAGACAGAGGGATTTGGCCAACCACGTTTCAGTGTTTTGTGAGGACAGAACAAAGGGTAATGGCCGCAAGATAGAGCGCAGGAAGTTCCAAAACAGCATGCAAAAGAACTTCATAGTGAGGGTGACAGAGCACTGGAACAGGCTGCCCAGGGAGGTTGTGGAGTCTCCTTCTCTGGAGATATTCAAGACCCGTATGGACACCTACCTGGGCAGCCTGCTCTAGGGAGCCTGCTTTGGCAGGGGGGTTAGACCCGATGATCTTTTGAGGTCCCTTCCAACCCCTACAATTCTGTGATTCAGTGACTGCAGTAATGCATCACCAGGGATTTATGGATGACAAGATAAAAAATCTGTTTTATTTTATGAAAAAAATATCTAATTCTTATAGTATCTTTGTTACAAGTTGAAATTTAAGGTTATTACAGTTTTAATGATAGTGTGATATGTAGCACTTAATATAACTTTTATTATTTCCTGACATTCCTGGGGAAATATTTAGCATTCTGTATAGACTAAATTGTATGGGCTAAACATAATCAAAACTAACATTCCTATTTTAACCATTGTTGTACTTGGAGATCATGTGCTAGTTTTCAGCCCAAAATATATGCACACTCTCTCCTTCTGGAGGTAGGACTCAAGAGAAATTGTGTAACAAACGCTATAATAATTTAGGCATTAGGAATTAATTTCAATTAGAGGAATATGATGTAGGACCTAATCCACTCCAAGCTTCATGTGTTACTTTGAATTAGTCTTTAGAACCTGTTTCAGGATCTGAGTGTTAGCATTTAATTGTCATGAACCTCCCTTTTATTTTGAGACATTAACCACAACCTAAGTTTAGATACCTCTATACCTTCAAGTGACTATGATAACATCTCCGGCTATATCTATGTTACAAGGTGAAGAGGAGGCCTCACCAACCCATGCACCCAGTATTTCTGACCATGTATTTTTCTATACCACAGCTGTAGCAAAGGCTCAAAGCACCCCCATGACACTTAGGAATTATTGTATAACCTGAACTATTCTGTTATGAACATGGCTGTGGTCATACTTGATTGAAAAAATTACAGGAACATGCTAACATGCTGAGAATATATAGGAGCTTGGTCTATGTAGATATCTGAATATATCCTTGGGAGTTTCTAATGTAAATAAAGGGTAAGTCTAGTCTTGAAAGTTGGTATGTATGCTCATTTCACTATTGGCAGGTCACAGATGTCTTAGTTCCCCATTCATGATGTTGTACATTAAATGAAGAGAAGCAATTCAATACTTAGATTTGCAACAAAAATCCTGGATATGCCATTGATAGTACTTGCACCTAAAACTGCAGGTTTAAAAAAAAAAATAAAAATATGCTTTATTTGCTTTGTCTAAAAACTAATGTGGTACAGACAAAGCATCTGCACTAGACAAGGACAAACACAGAGAGGAAGCAAAACTAATAACCAAGGACAATCTGTCTATTATGATATTATACTGAACTGTCAGGAAAAATTAAATCAAAAGGTTGTGTAATCTCAGAGGAGAATCATACAGAACTTTAGCTAACGTATATGCTGTTCTGTCTTACTTTTACTTTTAATCAACTCCCTCTTTTTTTCTGTGCTCCCTTAATTTTCAGTGTTATTCAGGACTGAAAAATGGGAGAACATGACACAGATACCATTTTAAAGGATGCAAGGCAGGCTAAAATCTGTTCAAAAGGGGCATCACAGTTTGCTCAGCATTGTTTTTGCTGCCACATTAGATAGAGAAGATATATATCATATCTGAAATATAGTCACAGCACAAATATTAGCAAGGGAATATTCCAGTACAAAATGCTGGTGTGATTTTTTTTTTTCTTTCCAAAGCTGCATTAATAATAATAATAATAATAAAGATAATAAAGATAATAAAGATAATAATAAACCACAAAAATACTTTGGAGAACATTAGGCATATAGCTAGTATTTCAGTAAAATACAGCTAGTAGACATAAATGAGTGTTACCAATTGCTGTCTTAGAACTTCAGAAAGTCAAAATTTGAGAAAGAGTAAATGCCTAATGAATGGCTGTTTCAGGTTGGGAGAGTATTTTAAATGTACGTAGCTACCCCCTGAGTTTTATGTGACCATGTCTTAAATGCCATTGTTACATCTTCCCACCGGTACTATCTTCATCCTGTATTCTCAGAAAAGTCCCAGTATAATTATATACATTGCTGATGTCCGATTGCAAACAACCATTGCTAATCGGCTTACTTCAGCTTCCATATATAACTTTTAAAGAGCTTATGAGGGTAATCCATTGAGATTAAGGAGGGATAAGTCCCCTTGTTTTCAGGTACCTGACAGGCATATGGAAATGAACCCACCTTCCCATACAGTGAAGGCAAAAGTGGAGCATCAGTATCAGTAATTGTCATTTATCTTTAGTGTGTCAGATTCAGTGCTTTATCATCAAACTCACTGCCTTATCACTGCCTAGTCTCATATCAAGAATACACTAAGAATTGACTTGCCAGAGGTTCAGAGGTTGAACATTTAGTTCATATATAGTGCATATATTTTTTTTTCTGTAGTGATTTAAGGTTTCCCTCTGTGGGGATTAAATAAAACATAGTAATAAGTGTTTAGAAAACAAATGTGAAGTTAAAAAGAGAAAATCAGTTCTTCTTTTACGGGAAGTATGGAAGTACTGGATGCGAGAGAGAAGAAAACAAAAAAAACTTCTAAAAATCAGAGATCTTTATACGTAGAAAAGTATACTTTATACTTTTATCTTAGAAAACATGTTTATCTTAGAAAACACATTTAACACTTTCTACACAGTATAAGCTCCTTTGGATTATAGTGCAAGAAAACAGTACCAAGATCATGCTATTTCACTTAATAGAAATGCAAAGTCTTTTCTGGGATGTCATTGAGAAAATAATAAAAATGTATGTCAAATTAAACAAACAAACAAACAAAGCGGCAAACAAACAGCAATCATACACTTTTTATGTATGATATGACACTTATGGTCAAATTCAGGATACATACACATTTCTGGAAACAGACAAATTTCTTTTTTTTCCTTTCTTTCTTTTTTTTTTCTTTTTCCTTTTCTTATTCCCAGTTGTTCATTTTCTCCTCAAAAGGGTGGTATTTGAGATGCCTGCTGAACTCATTTGCATTTACTTCCTGGCAAGATATTTGGACATAAAAATGGTTTAAATACATAAATATGAAAACGTATCTATGATTTAATATGGCAGTGCTGAACTTCAACCATATAAATTGTGTAGCTGTCCATCTTTAATACAATAAAGCAGAAATTATGGCTCTCAGAGGTTTTAAACTGGGGCACTTGAGATAAAAATGGACTATAGTTAAGATTTTCATTTTTCTGAAGACTTTCATTTTTTCAGCAGAAATTAGAAATTACCTTCTTTTACCCCACAGGTAGTTTTTAAGTATCAGTAATATATTGCCACCGACTCCCTGTGTTGTTTTTGTATTTCAGGCTGGTATACACATAATCAAGCTAATTTAAGTGCTTGTCATGTCAGCACAAACCTCAGAGCAAAAATCGTTTACCTTTTTTCTTTGAGTGTCCTTCCTTTGTCAGTCAGTACCACAGTAATACATTTTCTGTCATAGAACCCATGAGGATGAATACATATCCAGTTGGAGGCCGGTCACTAGTGGAGTCCCCCAGGGCTCAGTACTGGGGCCAGTTCTCTTTAATATCTTTATCAATGATCTGGATGAGGGGATCGAGTGCACCCTCAGTAAGTTTGCAGACAACACCAAGTTAGGTGCGTGTGTCAATCTGCTCGAGGGTAAGAAGGCTCTGCAGAAGGATTTGGAAAGGCTGGACCGATGGGCTGAGGCCAACTGTATGAAGTTCAACAAGGTCAAGTGCCAAGTCCTGCATCTGGGGCACAACAACCCCAAGCAGAGCTACAGACTAGGAGATGAGTGGTTAGAAAGCTGCCTGGCAGAGCTTTTTATTACAAGAAGGACAAGGAGGTGCTCAAGAGAGTCCAGAGAAGGGCAATGAAGCTGGTGAGGAGTCTGGAGAACAAGTCTTATGAGGAGCAGCTGAGGGAGCTGGGATTGTTCAGCCTGGAGAAGAGAAGACTCAGGGGCGACCTTACCACACTCTCCAGGAACTTTAAAGGAGGCTGTAATGAGGTGGGGATTGATCTATTCTTCCATGTGGCTGGTGACAGGATGAGGGGTAATGGGCTAAAGTTGTGCCAGGGGAGTTTTAGGTTGGATATGAGGAAGAATTTCTTTACTGAAAGGGTTGTTAGGCATTGGAATGGGCTGCCCAGGGAAGTGGTGGAGTCACCATCCCTGGAGGTCTTTAAAAGATATTTAGATGTAGAGCTTGATGATATGGTTTAGTGGAGGACTTGTTAGTGTTAGGTCAGAGGTTGGACTCAGTGATCTCTTCCAACCTAGATGATGCCGTGATTTTCTGATCCTGTGAAATTAGGTTACTCCTGTCTTTCCTCTTCCAGTCTGAAGCATAGACAGTGACATTCAGGTGCTCTAAGATGACAGAAGTAGAGTTTTTCAAAGCCAAAACAACTAAAATCACAGATATTTTTGAAAAAATAGTTGTTATAAGGGCGAAGAGTAATATAAAGGCTCTTTCTAAAATATATGTATGTTATAATGTGTTACTGTACTGACTGTAACAATGTATCTGTTCACCTTGTAGTCTTGATTGGTGCAAACTTTCAGTTAAACATCTTTGTTTTCATATCTGTAACACTACCTATATCATCCATCATGTTACATCATGACACTGTAGTTTTGCTAATGAAAAAAATAAATTGTATTCACTTTATATAAGCAAGTATATTAGACTAACAAAGTAAAACTTTTCTAAGACTTAAGCAAACATAGACTGTAGAATGAAATTTTAATTTCTGAGTACCTCCAACTCATCCCCATTAAACCAAAGAAGACAATTAAACATGTCTATATAAAAGTAAAGTTTTGATGTCCAATTGTCTCTAAGATATCACAAAAGGAAGATTATACTTTCTCTGTGGATTTTGTTTGTTTGTTATTTAAATAATTGTCTTCCTCTATCTGATCAAATTCAGTTACCTCAGATACTCCAATACCTGAGAACATTTTTATTTTTCTGTTTTAAAACATTAGGACACTTGGTCAAATGTGTCCTCTTAAAAAAATAAAATAAAATAATAAAAAAAAAAAGTTGAAGTTCCATGGCTGAACAAAATTTTTAATCCAAACCTTTGAGTATAAATATGCTTTATATCTGGTAGCTAATGAAACTGTAGGTCAGAGATTTCCACCCCCAAATCTCATGGTACCTTCCCTGATGTAACTGGGCTTGTAGTCCCACAGAGAAGTCTAGCCAATAAAGAGAAATAAAGGCGTCCAAATTTAGTTTCCATGAGTCACTGCAAATTTTTAATGTTCATGTTTTTAAAGAACTGACTAAAAAGCTTTTGATCTTGTGCTTTTTTTTTTTTTTCTTTCTCTAAAAACAAAACCAAAACAACAACAAAAAAGAAACATCAACTGATTATCTGTTTCCTGAAGACAGTTTCTTGAACTGTGGGAAAGACCTCAACACTGCCCTGTAGCTATGTGAGATCAAGGTAACTGCCATGTTTGCCACATAGGAAATGAGTGAAAATGTATGCCTTACATTAATAATATGAGGCTTGGTGGATTCTTAACTATTCAGGCTAAAATTTTCCATGCTGGCTAGGCACCTCAGGAAGAAGACTTGGAAAAAAACACCAAAATGGTTCATCTGCTTCCAACAGCTAGGTTGGAGAGAAATGTGTTGGTTTTTTTAATGCTAAATAATAAGTGACCTTGAATTTTGGCAGAGTGGCATTTGTGTCATGAATGTTTCTTTTTCTATCCTGTGGTAATTCAAGCAAGTTTATCCAAGTTGAAAAAGCACATATGTTCAGTAGGTACCAGTACTTCACTGCTATTACCTCTAACAATAATACTGAACATGTTTTGATCTCTTCCAGTTCCTAGTACCACCCAGATGATGAGACACTATGCTCAAACTTGACAAAAAAACTTTATTCAGGTCAGAGCTACACTGGTGAAGCTGAACACACCCGATGTGATTTGTTTGGAACAAAGACTGTCTGCACACTAAAATGGGGGCAATAGAATTGGTCTCTTTTTCACTTTCTTTTATCCCGTCCCAGTCCCTTTTCTTCTCTCCTTCACAGCTGTGCTACCTCAGGCACAAGGCATCTGAGCAGCCAGAGCGATGCACTGGTAATAGGAGCTTGGGGAGGTTTTGGCTGGATAAGGAACAATAAAGAGAGAAGCTGCAAAAAGAGGCAGTGAGTGAACTGAATTTAATTGAAGGAGGAATTAAACACTGGAAATCATGGAGAAGGGGGAGGAAAAGGAGTAGAATGAGACTCAGTAGTACATAGTGGCAGAGCAAGTGGAAAGCAAAGAGAGTAAAAAGGAAGAGAAGATTACTTTAAATAGTGTGCAATAATGATTACTGAAACAAGAAACTGCAACCCTGTGACATTTGTCTTCAGAAACTGGTTGCTTCTGGTACAGTGTTTCCTCAAAAACCCTTAAAAGCTAAACTATATCACTAGAATTTTCCATTCCCATCAGCAGGGTATCATATTGTCTGAAGAAATGGTGCATTTCAGTCCCTCTCGGTCTGTCAGCATTTGAGGAGTTATTAAGTTAGTTTGCTTTTTCTCAGCCTTTTGAAATCTGACATGGATTTGTCCCACGACTCCCAGAGGCTTCTGTGTGCAATTAGCCTTTGGATTCACCGAGTAATTACTTCATTTTTCATGTAAAATGTGCATGATTTATTGTATACTGGGGAGGGGATAGTAGAGGTAGGTCAACAACGGTTAGAGGAGATTAGCAGGGAGATTCTCCGCTGCTGTGGTAGCAGTCCAGTCCCCAGGGTTGCTGTCTGAGTGGGAGCAGTGCCATTCATGACTTGGCAGTGGCATTTGACTATTTGACTTTGCCATTCCTCTGTGGCATTAATATGAGTGACTGCCAGGCAGATTTTAATCCCTACCTAGATATAGGAGCCAGCATATTGTGGAAACAATGCAAATGTGTAAAGAATATGATTTTTGGGGAAAAAAAAAAAAAAAAAAAAAAAAGTACTTCTTTTTCAATAAAAGTTGTAAGCAGTTTCAGAAGCTATCTGCCAGCGTAGTTACAGTGTACTAGGGGAAAAAATGTAGACTGCCATCTTTTCAGACAGGTATTATTTACACTCAGTGTTCTGGGTTAATGGCTTTTTAAATAGTGGTTTCAAAATAGTTATGCTAGAATGACAGGGAATAATGAGACTATTTTTTTTCCCCCTCAAAATCCAAAAGCATGGAGAGACTTTTAGCAAGAAGCATGAGCCAATAATGTATTTATATGTATGTATGTATATATATTTATGTATGTATATATATATGTATACAATGTATGTATATATATATATATGTCAGGTTAAATTCTGATAAATCTTAACTTCAATATAATCAGATATTGCATTCTCTAAAAAAGAAAAAATCAGTTGTTTAGGAATATCTTTTTTAGGAACTCTTTTTAGGAACACTTTTCATTTATTTAAAAATTACCAGTGTTGATAATGATTATTTTTTTTCTATTAGTTGTTTTATTTTGTTTAAATTGCTTTAAGACTGAGAGTTTCAAATACGAACATTGGAAATAAAATGACAAATATAAGAAGGTAAATGTCACTTCTGAAGAGGAAGGTATTCAACCATAAGCGCATGGCTAATGTCATTAAAAATATGCATGACACATTATGCACTCTTAAAATCTATGAAGGGTTAACGGATTATTATTTCTTAAGTAAAAGTTATATGTACTTTTACATACAGCATTAACTATGATAAAACAATTGCTAAGTGAATCTCTTCTGCTTTTGCTTATGAGATCAAATAAGTGACCAAAATAATACTATGTAGCTTTAAAATCAGTGTATTTGGATGATCCTTATCTGCTAAGATTATGCTGTCTAGTTTGTCTCTCAATATTCCTTTTATGATCAACTAGTCACAAGTATTAGATTATGATGGTGGATGCTTATTAGCTTTTCAAAGGTAATGAAGATAATTTGCTGTGTGGTTTTATTTTGCTCTACTTTGGAACATACTTAATATTTTTACTTTAATTCTATCAACTTCCTAATTCTAATCAATGTCAGTGTATAAAGAGATGTCACTGCACTGAGAAGAATTTTTGCTATCACATGGTATTTGTGATACACAAAAAGCTTAGTGTTTGCATATAAATTGATTATACCACAGAAGCTCATTGTTGTCTGTAAGAAATGAGAAATATATTTGTACCAATTTTAAAGGTACGTTAAGAAAATATGATAGTGAAACAGATAATGCCTCAATTTCTAGTATTTAACTGGCTTATATTCCAAACACAAAGGACAACTCAGTTTACTAAGATTAATTAAAAATAAATAAATAAATGAAACCCCCAAATCATGGAGAAATAACCAGTAATTGTAGTGTTTTTCTTCCATTTGTATAGCTACCTATACAGGATGACCAACTAAATCTCTCAGTAACACTGACTTACAGTGCTCTGGGAGTGATTACAACTTGTACCAGATTCACAGAATTACACAACAGAAGTTTTGAGTAATCATATTTTTCCTGAAGGTTTGCCAATAACGTGAAGCAATTTTGTCAGAAAAGCTTTGTGGAAGATCAGTAAGTGTCAGTGCTGGCATGCAGACATGAAGCAGTCCTGTCTTGGACTGAATAAATCTTATGCATATCTACAGTCCAGTGAGTGTATGTGTCATTTTAAGTATATAGCTCTATTTCTTGTATCGGTTTTTGTTGTAATATTTAGTAATATTGTACAGTATTTTTTTTTCATTGAAGAGTTTTGTTTTTATAATTAGATAAGTATATATATATATATATTTCAAATAAATCACAATGTTAAAATTCATTTTTTTCCCTCTTTCTTTTAGTCTAACTCCAAACTTAAAAAGAAACAAAGAAAGAAAAAAAGGAAAAAAAAAAAAAAAACACAAACCACAACACAAATTGCTGTGACATAAAGCACATAACATATAAGATTGCTAGGTGATGTCAGTAAGACTCTAAAATTATGGTATGCTGATGGGGTTTGAATGTCTGATTTATGTTCAGCAAATCCAGACAAGTGATTAAAGTGCAAATGTACCCTTTTCTTCTAATTTTAGAACTTTTCAATTTTTCCTGTACAGGAGAACACAGGAAGAAAACTAATTTTGGGGATTAGTAGTGAAAGACAGTAAAATGTCTTCAGATACTGAATTGTGACATGTGTGTAGAACACTTTGCCTATATACTGCCATTGAAAGGTTTCAAAAATGTCCATAAGAGAAAAAAAGAATGTTGTCTCTCCAAATCGTTTTAACAATCAACATTGATCAGTAGTTGTGGTTGTGTGATAACAGTTATGGTTGCCACAGTTTTCTCATGTGGTTACAGTAGCTGCAGTATCATCCTAGCAGTTTAGTAAATACTGTTTTTTTTTTTTTTTTTTTTTTTTTTTTTTGCATATTCACTGAGAGAAAAGAAAAGCAGTCCTAGAACTCAAATGATACTGATTAATGTAGGCCCAATCTTTTTATCAGCTTTTTTTTTTTTTTTTTTTTTTTTTTTTAAAGTCAGCTTTGCTGGAGGTGCTCTATCTTTAAATCCACCCCTAACTTTAGTCAGGATGTCTTAAAAATGATGCCAATTTTTGGCTGATCTTCTGAGTTTACCCAATTTGATCTGATACAGGAATAATTTAGATGCCCACACTTATAACGAAAAACTGATTAGTGTTCTGGCAGATGACATAAAATACTCATAATAAATGTGCTTATCAGAGACAGTACTGGACATAGGTTTTCTATTAGATCAGGTTTGAACTGTGTGTTTCTAATATTTCACAGAATCACAGAATTTCTAGGTTGGAAGAGACCTCAAGATCATTGAGTCCAACCTCTGACCTAACGCTAACAGTCCCCACTAAACCATATCCCTAAGCTCTACATCTAAACGTCTTTTAAAGACTTCCAGGGATGGTGACTCCACCACTTCCCTGGGCAGCCTGTTAATCATAATCGATTCAGTAGCTTTAGCTACTTAGTAGCATTTATGGTGGATAGTCGGCTGAATATGAGCCAGCAGTGTGCTCAGGTGGCCAAGAAGGCCAACTGCATCCTGGCTTGTATCAGGAACAGTGTGACCAGCAGGGCTAGGGAGGTGATCGTCCCCCTGTACTCAGCTCTGGTGAGGCCGCACCTCAAGTACTGTGTTCAGTTTTGGGCCCCTCGCTACAAGAAGGACATGGAGGTGCTTGAGCGGGTGCAGAGAAGGGCGACAAAGCTGGTGAGGGGCCTGGAGAACAAGTCCTACAAGGAGTGGCTGAGGGAGCAGGGCTTGTTCAGCCTGGAGAAGAGGAGGCTCAGGGGCGACCTTATCGCTCTCTATAGGTACCTCAAGGGAGGCTGTAGCGAGGTGGGGGTTGGTCTGTTCTCCCACGTGCCTGGTGACAGGACGAGGGGGAATGGGCTAAAGTTGTGCCAGGGGAGTTTTAGGTTAGATGTTAGGAAGAACTTCTTTACTGAAAGGGTTGTGAGGCATTGGAACAGGCTGCCCAGGGAAGTGGTGGAGTCACCATCCCTGGAAGTCTTCAAAAGAGGTTTAGATGTAGAGCTTAGGGATATGGTTTAGTGGGGACTGCTAGCGTTAGGTCAGAGGTTGGACTCAATGATCTTGAGGTCTCTTCCAACCTAGAAATTCTGTGATTCTGTGATTCTGTGATTTTTTCAGAAATCAGAAGCTAATCAAAAGAAATATCTTCCACCTCTAGGAAAAAAAAAATCCATCAGGTCCAGAAAACAACAAACAAACAACAATAACAACAAACCTCATGTCTTCTTTAAGAGGCTAGTTATCTTCCATAGTTATTATTTTCTTAATTATGTTGTTCGTTTTTATGTCCCCTTTACTTCCAGTGGAGTTGTGTGCAGCTGTGGTGGGAAGAAAGATATAAGGTGCATTTGTTTTCTGTCCTTTGTGATCCTTGACTGGCTTTGTGATGGGTGATTGGTTACCAGTGTCCTTAGTGCACATTAAAGAAGCATCAAAGAACACCCAGCAATACTGATTGTGAGGGTGTTGTCATGTCAGAGTCCTGATATTAATGGATCTGTATTCCTTCATGAGGAACATAGTGCAACTCCATTATTCCTACAAACAAATGCATTCTAAATCACCTTTATTCCATTACCAATGCAGCATTTGCTTTAGGATAACTGAAGAGCTTAATCTAAGATTTTTCTGTTCCTTTGTATTGTCTCACATTGTCTTTTCCAGAGCTGAAGAACAGTGTCTCAATGTTTGATATGTTCAAATCTTGTATTTCCTTTTTCATGGAGTTATTTATGAAGTTCAGATAGCATTTAATGATCATCTTAAGCTGAAAAGGATGCTGACTTCCCTTTTATCCAAAGCTTCAGAGGCTAAACTTTTCCAGAAGAACAGAAAGCTAGATCCATTCTGTACCTGAGGGACTTTACATGAGTATTTTTTTATTTTTCACTACTCGTCCCTGGATATTAGAGCATAAGGATTTTAGACTTGGATTTTACTCAGTACATCATGTTGTAGATTCTCTGCTCAATACAGAAAGGTATTCCAATACTTATAGGACCCAAGAATGAAAAATGTTGCTATTGCTTGATGATTAGAGCAACCACTCAGGAGACAAACATGGATTTCTGTTTCTAGTCTAGTGAATTTTTATTTATTTACATGTATATGAGGCAGATTGACAGGACCTCCCAGAAATATTCTTGACGTCATTTTGTGAATAGAGTCATATGCCCTCAGGCAAAGAAGTCAAGCCTGTGTTCTCTTAAGATTGGACTATTTGTAATCCTGGTCCTCTCTCTTTTGTCATTTTTGAAAATGCTGTGATTTGTTCCTTAATTTATTCTGCTTTTTGTAAATGTTTCCCATGCAAACATTTAATTTTACAAACATTTTAGGATTTTACGTCAGAGTATAAAACATATTGCATGTTTCATTAACACAGGCATGCACATTTTTTTAAGATTTTTTTTTTTGTTGTTTTGTTTTCTGCATACTCTATTCTGACTTCTATCATTCTGCTTAAAATATCAGTGTATCTACAATTGCTAGAATATCCAGTGGTTTGGTTTACTTTCTCAGGGAAAGAATTTGGCCTGATATTTCCAGGGTTGATTACTCAATTTCAACATTTGTTTTGAAGATTAAACTATAATACTTTTTACATAGATTGCTTTTGATTTCCTAAATATAGCTTTTTGCACTTTTTCCTCAACTGATGTCAAATTGATTAGACACTAATGGCCTGGTATGCCCCTAGACTTTTTTCATCTGAGAAACAGAGGTAGGAGGTAGCACTTTACAACCCTCGGAAATTTACAGTAGAAATGAGTTAACACGTGAAAAACTTACTAAAGTGTCCCTACGTTCTCTCCACTCTGCTCAGTCATAAGAACCATTAACCTTTGATTAACCTTTCTGTTAACTATAGATTTCCAAATTTCTTATAAGCTCTCATGAGAATTGAAGTCTAAATTTCAGCTAATGTTCACAAAGTGTTTAATTTTCAGGTAAGTAACCTGGGTTTCAACAATCAGACCCTAAACTTTAGAAAAGAAGTTAGTTCCTGGGCCATGCTAATAAACTGACACTCAGCATACATGTAACTATATGTAAAATATAAATAATTAAACCTATGGATTTTAAGTATATTTATTAAAATATGTGAATGTAGGCTCTGATCAAGCTCCTCAGTAATGTAGGGAAACTGGACTTTACCTTCTCTGGGTAAAATGATGTAATTTGGTCCTTATTGCAAGTGACATTGGAATTGCATTTTGGAGGTGGCATCCTACTCTATTGGTATATAATAAAACTCCAGCCAATGTATTTAACCAGGCCATTTACATTTTTGCATAAATTCCTCATTCAGCATTTCATTACCAGTTCCTCTCTTCCTTGTGCTTTGCACCTATTTTTCCCTTCCCTTTTTGATGATGTCCATCATTTTATTTTATTTTATTTTATTTTATTTTATTTTATTTTATTTTATTTTATTTTATTTTATTTTATTTTATTTTATTTTATTTTATTTTATTTTATTTTATTTTATTTTATTTTTTATTTTATTTATTTTATTTTATTTTATTTTATTTTAAACTTTTAGTCTAGGATAATTCTAATATACTTTGAAAGGCTTTGCTCATCCTGTTCTTCTGTCCCTTTCTTCATTTTTTCTCTCTCTGTCTCTCTCTGTCTCTAGCTTTTACATGAAATTTCCCAATATTACGCTATTATGCCTTATACTTGTATACCTCATCTCTTCTAATTAATCTTTTCTTACACATTTTTCTCCCAATCTCTTCTTCTCAGTCTTTCTGTCTCCTTTCCTTTAACAGTGTCTCTATCTTTTTGTTTTGTTTTGTTTTGTTTTGTTTTGTTTTGTTTTATTTTATTTTATTTTATTTTATTGTTATGTGTTTGTGTGTGTCTTTCCTCTGTGCCTTCTCTGGGAACTTCTGGCTGATCTGCCCTTCAGAGTGAGCCATTCACAGACAGATGAGATAAATCGGTGTTAAGAAAGATCTGGGTAAAGCAGGACAGCACCTGTTGCTGCATGGAAGCTACGAGGGGACAGACAGGTAGTTGAACACTTAGGTTCAACTTGTGTTAACCAATTGTGTCAAACCTTTAATTACAAAATAGGAGAGAAACAGAGTTCATCTCTGAAAACTCTGTAATATCTTGTAAAATCTTGTAAAGTACTAGTAATAGGCATTTCATATGGTATGTCTGTATTTTGTGTAATATCAAGCACATTGTCAGTACAAAATATATTAAATCATTTAGTATATTTCCCACTAACACAGAAGTATTTCCTTTTATCTATTTCACAAGCCTTGAGAGTATACTTTTAGATAGAGGTTGAACTCTGCAATAGATATTCTATTTTATCTAACTATATAACTAGGTTGACTTGTAAAAGCTTTATTGTAATACAGCTGTGGTCTGTGGTAATTTTCACTTTTTTTTTTTTTTTTTTTTTTTTCCACTACCTTTTTTTTCATTGAATAGAATGAGTTTTTTTGGAAGTCTCTTTAGATGTAGTACCTTTTTAAAAGTATCTTCTACATCTTACAATTAACCTTTTCTATGAAAGAAAGTGCAAATATATGAGAATGAAATAAGACTGACTTTTTATTCACTTAGTCATATAAACAGTATAGCAAACATAGTACGTCACTTTTTCTTGACATATACTGGAAAGTGAGAAGGAAAAATCCAGTTCTGTATTTCAGGGTGGCACATGACATGAGTATTATTCAGTATCAAGGTGGCCGGTATCACTTCACTTCATAATCTGTATTTTACTCAATGAAATTAGTACCTGGACTAAATAGATTGTACCTTAATCTCAACATATTTAGAGTGTTAGGAGATTAAAAGATTTAAATTAAAAGGGAGATTAGGAGAATTAGGAGATTTAATTGCAACAAAAATCTCATGAGTGTTTTTGCTTTTTATGTAATATAAAGAATATAGAATAAACAGAAATGTGTAAGAAATGAATTGCTGTTAGTTCTTTCATCTATCTAAAAGCATATCTAAAAGTTGTAATGTTTACAGTGTATTACCCCTCAAGACCTTTACTAGTCCAATATAAATAATACTTCAGTGCTGATACTTCACTGCTACATGCTTGTATGCTTGTGCACCTAACTCTATATATGTGTATAGATGAGTATGATTACTCAGAAACTGAACTGATACAGAGGTAGAGATGTGGCCACAGAGGCTACATAGAAACAGATAACTTATTGTTTACTTAGCCACTGTAAAGCACCCAATGACACTTTTTTTTTTACGTTGTTGGCTCATATTCAGAATTATAAAGGATGTGAGGTCTTGGTTTAATTTAGAACTAATTGCTCATTAATCTTTAATATAGTTACCTAAACTGTTTTCCAACTGCAGGGGAGACAGTTGGCTGCCAGCATCAAACCTTGCTGTGCAGTATTCAGTTCTTATTTGGTACAATATTTAGCCTTTTGTTCAGTGTTTACATACACAAAATTACCGAGAAAATATTGTCTAATGAGCTAGTACAGTTGGACCAAAGAATTCAGACATTCAGTGTCTGCAAGCGGGTGGTAATCCCACTTGAGTTGTTAGATGTAAAACATAATTGTTTCTCAGGTTTCATTTGGTGAGTCAGAAACCTCTGACTCCATGGAAACACTGAGGAACTGCTTGAGCTGCTGATTCAGAACCAAATAAGATGTGCAAAGACTAAATTTAATAATGAAGTATTGTGCCTTCTCTGAACCAAAAAAAATTGATTTTTCTCTTCTGCAGGGTAAAGACATAATACTTTCTAGCTACAGACTGAAAGATTCTGTGAGGCGGTTAAACCTATTTTGGCTTTTGGCCTTTCCTGGTGGCTATATCATACAGTGAAATGATGAACTCTGATATGTCCTTTCCACTAAGCAGGAAAAGGACTGAGAAGTGTGATTTCTAATCAGGACACACATTGTACATTTGCTCAAGCAGATGGGAACCTTTCTTTTGGCTAACTTAAAAAAAAAAAAAAAAAACATAGGCTATTTGGTGACCCATATAATTCCTTCAGTGCTTACTGAGAATCTTATTTAGTTTGAGTGAAAAAGACTGAATTCTTGGAAGGTCACGTAAAATGTTGAATGATGTCAATCACATTAGAAACCAGACCATCTCAGATCAGTGCCACTAACTGATCAGTTCTACTTGAGATCTTACTTCAGTACCACTTTTTTAGTTTAAAAGTGTAATGCAACAGTCTAAGTTCATCAGCTTTTACTTTCTGACTAGGCAGAGAAATAAAATTCAACAGAAAAAATAGTATAAAATAGTATACCATGTGTTGAACGACAAAAATACTACTTTTAGATGGGTATCTGAGATGCAAAAATGTCAACATAAAGCTGTTCTTAGTGAATTACCAATGAGAATGGTATTTATTTTTGAGAAATATGTGCATTTAAATGTTAGTATTATCATGATTGCAAAGTAGCATACTATTAAAGCCTAAATAAAAATATGTGTGTTTTCAGGACTGCTGGCTTCCAAATACTTTCAGGGAGCCTGAGGACAAGGGCTTTTCATGTTATGTTCCTTTTTATATCCCTATTCTGGCAGCAAAGGACAAGTTGAGTAATAGGAAACTCATGCCAGTCAAAAACATTTTATTTAGTGTAATCCCTTGTCAGGCTAATGTAAAAGCATGTATCTTATTTTAATGGGACTGCCACTGATCTGTCAAATAAAAAGCGTACATTGTGTGGCTTAAACATGTTAGTCTTTCTGTCTTGCAGACACACAAATGTGAGCTATCGCTGCTGCCTAAAGCCATATCACCAAAACTTCTAATATTGGTCAGATAAATTAAAGCAAATGTTCTATCATGAAATCAAGTCAACATTAAAAGAGTTTTAGCTGTTTTGAGCCCTATTGTTCTAGCACAAAACACTGTAAAGGAAGGAATATTCAACAAGGGCATAAAGCAGAATAATTGTATCAGGTACTTTCAAGATATGTATGGAATTTTATTTACTATTACATCATGAATAGATCTATGACTTCTGCAATGAGGCTTAATATTGGCAATCTATACCATTTGATATATATTAAAAATATAGAAATAAATTTGTGTTTATCATTTTATTTCTATCAATTATGCAATAAAAAAAATCTTTTTGAAAATAAGTAAGAGTCATTCTATATTCTTTGTAAATAGAAGACAGCAAAATTGTATGTATGGGTGAAACTTTGCAGTCATGGATTTTTTTTTTCTTTTTCTTTTTCTGTCTGTATAGTCGTAGTATACAGTTTAAAATGCATATTTTCATATGCTATGAACATCTGTTTTCCATTGACAAATTTGTATTTCTGTAAGGGTTATTTTAGTGAAAACAACAACAAAAAATCTTCCTGGAAACTTATTCCCATTGTAACTGGAATTTTCTGTGGGAAATATTTATCCATGCTTAATCTAGTGGTGAGGTATCATGTTGCAGTCATTTCCCTCACTGTGTCCAGGTTCTGAAGAAAGGTGAGAAACGTATGAATAAGAGGCAAATCTGACAGTGTAGGTGCATTTGTTCAAGTGGCATGGCTTACAAGCTAGCTGCTGATACTCTTGTAGCTGTTAGAAACAGATAAACTACTATCTCATCCTGTTTCATTCCCAATAGTCTTCTTCTAGCCTTATTATGTTCCTACCATATTTAGCCTCTTATCTTTCAGTTCTTCTAATCTGAATGACTTTCCCTGATTCAGAAAAATAAATCTTGAGAGGTCTGTCTTGCTTTCTAAATATCTTCCAGCAGACCTGCCAGATCCTTCTCCACAACTGCTCCCACAGCAAAAATATGCTGTTACCCATGACTGTCAGAATAAATGTATGCAGTAATACTTATACATACATATGAAAAAATTGTAAGACCTTTAAATAGTATAACTTTTCCAGCCCAGAGATATAATGGAAATAATAGGATGGCCAAGAGTTCACATCTTTGGGTGCCTGTTCTTTCACCTAGAATCTCCAAAGGACTGCATCACTTGCTATGTTCCCATTGAAAAGTTTTTTTCCAAAGATCGTATACTATGAACATGTAGAAGTTACATGTGACAACTTCACCCAGTGAATTATATCATTATGCTGGTATATCCATATGGCCTTAATTAAATATGAGAACTCTTGCTCAAAGACTTATTTGAAATTAAAACATGAATTACTTTTCATGTTATTTTCAAATATTATCATGTATATTTTCAGATATACATAAACCCATAGGTTCTTCTATTTTTTATATATAAAAAGAAAAGAAAAAAGACAAAAACAAGAAAACAGGCACACACACAAACAAACAAACAAACAAACAAACAACAACAACAACAACAAAAAGATATTAAAAGGGGAATCCAAGACAGTATTGAAGAAAAACAAAGGATATCAGTCAAAAGTCTTTCTGAAGATAAAATTAGAAGCATTAACATGGGAAAGCTAGAGGGTCAAAGGCTTCAATGTAGCAATTTACATTTTTAAAGCCTCATGAGCATAGGGAGACAAAGTAATGACAAACAGTTAGATGTAGTTTTTAAACAAGTACTGTGTTGTTGCCTATCAGAAGTGAATTTCTGAGTTCCATATTCCAAATTCACACTCAGTTCTGTCTCCTTCTCTGCCTATCTGTTGTATCTTGTGTCCCAGACAGACACACTACAGTTACTGTCATGACTGTTTCTCACTGTCAGACACCACAGCTTGACAGACTCTGTCTCATCCTCTGTTTCCATAATCAGTGCTTAATCTCTCATTGCTTTGCTTCTGACTGTGCCTTTTCTTTTGTCTTACATCGTAATCCCTGTTTTTCTGATATGCTGCTGCTTAGAAAGTATATTTCATTGTTCCTCCCACTTGAAAAGAAAATTCTTAGTGTTAACAATGTCTGTGTAGACTGGAGATCAGTGTCAAGCGTCCTTTCAGTTTAATGATTATGGGGAAGAATATTTTATCACTCTTTTTGGTGGCTATTCCTCTGCCATACTGAACATTGATTATTTGTCAAAATATTGAAATACATTATTTAGGAAGCAACATATTAATCTAAATCACAAATTATATTCTGATGTAGATAGTACTCTCATTAATATCAAAATATTGATGAGTAGAAATAGGTGAAAATTTAGAACCAGTCACAATAAAGTGATTCTTCAGTTATCATAAAAAACCTGGCCTACCAGGAATACTATTGTACCCATGCAGAAGATGGGCAATGCCAAGGAACTTTTCTTAAAATCTGAAATCAACAATAATAACATAGATTAATTGTAATGAAATGGCAAAAGGAAAGTGACCTTTGGTTATTAACTAAATAGAACAGGCAGTGTTTCTGTTTTCCTGTTAATATCTTAGGTAATAAAATGTAGAACAGCGGCTGAAGCTACCACTTTGGAAATTACCGATAGTTTTAATCATACCAGATAAAGAAGTCCCTCAGCTTTGCCTCAGGGTCCATTACTTTCCTAAGCAGTACAAAGCTACCGATATGAATGCTTGTCTCTGGTCATCCTACTTAATTTTAACCACTATGTACTATATGTGTTCTACTGCCACCAGCTAGGTGTTATTAATATAGAAACTCCACCTGTATTACCTATTGAAGTGTACTTCAGGGAAATATAAATTAAATTGAATTATTACATACCTTCTTTGGTTATTAATAAATGAGGAAAAAAAGAAAAGTAATCTTTGCTGGTACAATAATTCCTTTTAAAACAGGAGGATTCAAATCTTATTAACGTAACATGTAAGAAATTCTCAAAATATTAAAAAGGTATTTTCTCATCCTTACCAAGGATCAGTTAATTTCTGTTAATACTATCCTGGTTTGTCATATATTACATTCAACTTAGCAGTACTAGCTCCACAAAGTGCAGGAATAAATTATTCTAAATAATGTAATTTACCTCTGATTAACCAAGAACTCTTTAAAAATGTCCTCAAGAGAGGACTTAAGTGTCTACTTTTCTATGCACAGTGTTCTGAGTTAGAACTGATGCTAGTATATTGGCACAGAAAAGCTTTCAAGACAAAAAAAAAAAAAAAAAAGTCTTCTTGTGAGGTTAGATGTCTGTCTATTTAGTTAGTACTGGATGGTGATGGACGGTATCTTTTCCTGGAACTTGCATTTTAAATGTCTATATTTCATTTTAGGAAGGAGTCAAGTATATTGGTTCCTAACTGCATTTTTTTTTTTTTAGCATAAAGTGCTGAAATATTTATTGCCAGCCTTTGTTATGGACCTTCTCTGTATGTACTTTTCATCATTTTCCATCTTACTGTGATTCAGAGGTTTCAGGCATTTGTTTAAACTCAGTGTAGTAACTATGAAAGATATTTCAGTTGTCTTATAGGCACTATTGAGATTTTAGATATGCTCCACTATTCTTGACATTGAAGTTACAAGGCTACTCAACATCTCTGTAGCAGCAACTCACTGATCACTTTCACCATCACCTTCACAGACAATTCTTGCCCTTCTAAAGAGACTTCTGAGTTTTTGTGTCATTAGAAGCTTATTGAACAACTTCAAAATCTATTTGTTCCCTTGGTTTTAGAAATATTTTGTATTATTTTACTCACCACAGGTTATTAATCATAGAATTGGTGAAGTAAGATTCACTTTATTTTAAATAAGTTTAGTGTTTACTTTGATATTTCATGTTACATTACAGATAGTATATGGGAGCGTTGACAGGCCCCAGAGTCTGTTCAGTGAGGATAATACTGCTAGTGAGTTCAAAGCAGTTTAGAAACAAATATACTATGAAATTCTGACAAATGAAATAGGAAAAAAAAATGAGATCTTACTAAAACATATTTTCTCAAGATTTTAACCACAATAAATGACTAAATTCTGAAAGTCAAATTATTTTCATTAGTAAGTCATATGGTCTGCTTGTATATGAACTGTTCACTTTCCAGTGTAGCATCTCAAACTCACTTAAGGAAAAAAGAATTTCCTTTATAATATTGATAATAACATCTGCCTGAAGCAACACACTCAGAAGACTTCTACAGAAACTTTAGAAGAGAGTTTACCAGCATTTAACAATTGAGATGTTCAAATTCTGAATTTCACATATACCAGCAGTGAAGCTGTGCTGCTGAGCGAACTAAATCCCTAGCAATAGGAACTAGCAATTTCTTTTGCAAAATAACAAAAGAAACCAGAAGTGCTTTAGAAGTTGACATTGCCAGGTCAAGGCAAGGTCTGATGTAAGCTAGATCTGTAAATACAGTAGTTGGGACCTTTCAGGGGTCATTGCCACTTATTGCTTGTTAACATTTCCCAGAAATTCCTTCTCTTCAACTTTTGTAAGTTTCATACTAATTATATTGCATCTTTTGTTGAGAGGGAAGGGAAGGGAAGGGAAGGGAAGGGAAGGGAAGGGAAGGGAAGGGAAGGGAAGGGAAGGGAAGGGAAGGGAAGGGAAGGGAAGGGAAGGGAAGGGAAGGGAAGGGAAGGGAAGGGAAGGGAAGGGAAGGGAAGGGAAGGGAAGGGAAGGGAAGGGAAAAGTGTTTTTTGCAAGGCTTCTTTAAAACTGTCTCATTTGAGGAATATTTTTCATTCAGTTCTAGATAGAAACTGGTAAATTTTATGTATTTATGTTTTTCCTGCTCATCTGTCTTCAATTTTTCTCAGTTATTCTACTAGGAGAAAATGAATCATTTCATGAGAGAGCAGATTAAATCTTTGCAAAAATTTCAAAATAGAAATTTGCAAGTCATTGCTATGTCAGACTGTGTGCTTCCAAAAGTACTGAAATAGATTTGAAAAGCTTACTTTGTTTTTTCAATTTTATTTTTATTTTTTTTTAAATTGTAAGTTGTTATATGCTGGAAAGTTTATTAAATTAAGTCCATGTATGACTAGAAATTTTTGTTTCATTACAGAGCTGAGAGAGAGACTTTTTAATTGAACTTTGAAAGAGGGGTGGTGTAAATACTGACTTTCACAGTTTCAAGGACAAAGCAAGGCATAATCTTTTCATTTTCAGGATATTTTTAAGCTAAAGAGGGTCACATCATTTGTATGCTGACATCTTATTGTTTTCATTAAAGAAAGAAGAATGAGAGTCTGAGAAATCTTGAGCTGCACCTGATAAGAAAATTTTAAAAGATGACCCCAACCTGTGGAAGATGATTTATGAAATCATGGTTTTCATTATTACACTTAGTGCTGACTCTGTTGTTTTTGATTGATATGCCTGGATCTTATAGGCTTTATTTATTTATTTATTTATTTATTTATTTTTGAACAAGGGCAATGGAATTTTACTGGAGAATAGATTTATGTAAAAGACATAGATTTATGTAAAAGACATCCAGGTACAGGAATAGGTATCCCTGAATATAAAATGTCTACAGAGAAAAACAGTGTGTATATATATATATATATATATACACATATATATTAGTGATTTGCAAATTACTGTGTAAGGGATATAAAGTTAAAATGTTAAGCAAAGCTTGGGGCTAACAAATTTGAAAAAAAAAATATATATATATATAATATATATATATAATATATATATATATTTTATACTCAATCACCAAATATAAAAATTTCTTTTTTATTCACAATCACCAAATATAAGATATTCTAGATAATTTGATTACGGTGGCAGTATATCTGTGAATACTAGCAAAAAGATAATTAAAAAATCCCCTTAAAAACCTAGCATAAAATCCCAAATACAGAAACTGCAATAAAAGAGTCATATTTACTCATATCGGTAGGTGTGTTGCCTAAAATAACAATATTGTGCATATCACTATTATTGGGGTTGCAAAATGACATCACTGCTGTTTAAGATACTGTTGAAGATGTCTAAATTGAGTTGACAGCAAAATATGTTCTACATTAAGATGTCATTTAAATTTCATAGACAGTTCACCCATCCCATTGTCAATGTCCAGGTAAATGACAGTGTAATTTATCTCACATTTTTAAAAGTCTAAATTGTGAGAATAATATTCTTTTGTAGAAAGTAAAATAAAATAAAATAAAATAAAATAAAATAAATAAAATAAAATAAAATAAAGTAATAAAATCCTGTACTTTTGATTTGTGCCAAATTCCTGATAGGAAGGGAGAAAGTTATTTTGTTTGGAGAACTAAAACAACAAAATAGCTAATGTATTTCTATTAAGTGAAATTATTATTTGAGGATAAAATATATTTATAGAAAACAGCATAGGAACGTGCTACAGTGATATTTATTATAGTTATCAAAAAGGTTCTGTTTGCTGATAAACACTTTTTGTTTAAACTAAATTACGGAGGGAGATAACACTACAAGAAAAATGGTATTCTGACTCACCTATCAGAGCCCCAAATATACAATTAATATTTAGTTTTCCTCTGACAATTATGTTCACAAGTGCTGATATATATGGCACCTATTGCTAATCATCTTAGCAGGTGAGGCAAAGAACTTCACATTGGAGTTTTCATCCTCATTTATTTCAAGTGGAAAAACATGACAAAACAAAATAAAACAAAAAACATTTTCCTGTGGAACATATTGGAAATTAACTGAGATCAATTAAGCTAGATGCAGAATGAAGCTATTACAGCCAGAACACATAATGCATCAGTTACACTGTGGGAACTGACAATGACCTTTAAACTTATGGATTCAACTGCATTTTCTGTAGGCTGAGAAAATGCAGATGGTTACTTGCAACACAGATGGGTTGATACACTGGTGTTAAGCCTCATTTGTTCAATCATATGTTTGAGCCCTAAGTATACCCTATTCCACCAGTGAGAATTAAGTTTCATAAGTTGTGTTCCAGGTGGGTACCTGAAAAAGAAAAGGATGAAGGAGATAAGGAAAGATGATGAACAGAGAAGAGATTATTCTGATAAGAGGACTCTGAATCTCTACTTTACTTATGACCTTATATATGTCTTAATAGTATGTGCATAGTGGTATGTAGGCACTAAACCATGAATTCATCTGTCATTGATCTGTGCTGTGCAGCAATATCTTTACGTTGTAAGTAGAAACCTAAAAATAATCTGAGTTATGCATTTTAAGGAAAATACTATAGCTATTAGTCACATTGTACACTAGATACATACATACAACATCAACTGTATTATAATAAATTTCATTATGAATAAAAATGTCCTAATGTATTTTTAGTATTTGCAAACTTGTTATATTTTGAGAGGTTCATGTTTTGTCAAATGAGTATGAGGAAGTCACTACTTTGTAATGTCAATTATAATAGATTATTTCATAAATGGCTTAAGTAACTGTCTCTTTTTAGCATAGATTAAAAATAGTGTCCATAATTACAATGCTATGCATAGTAAAAAACAATCATTTTACAGGAGTTGTATCAGTGAGGAATTTGCAAACTTCAGGAAACTGAAATTATATTCTTGACACCTTAGTTAAAGTCAGGAACCTTTTAGATCATTTGAGTAATGAAAGTAACTAATATTTTAGTAGATAGATAGATTCACATGTTTGTGAAGATTTCTTCAAACTGAAAAGATAGACATATTTAGCTTTGTATTTGTATTTTTATTTTTATTTCTTATGTTTGTATGCATCTATTTATTTATTTTTTTTCCAGCTGACTAAATAAGAAGATTGAGAAATCATTTTCAGTATTCATCTTGTGTATGGCTCTCTCTATACGTTATATTTCTTTTTGGCTCAATGGAAAATCTGGACAGGTATCTGAAAAGGTGTTTCCAAAATAAAACAATCCAATATATTGTATATTTTAGGGTAAAGTACAAAGAAGTAGTAAAAAAAGTTGCTTAATATGGTAACTGATTTGTGTGTGTGTGTGTGTTGTTGTTTTTGTTTGCCTGTTTGTTTTTCTGTGTGATTTTTTTTTTAAATCCAATATGGTAATTGGTTGATTTTCTTCTGCAATATCCCTCAGTAAAAATTAAACTGCACATAGATTATCTTCTGAAATGAGGCTATGTCACAGTTTTCAGAAAAGAATAAAGTCTTCTTGACTGCAGGGTGGTTTTTTTTGGAGTTTTATGATGTGAATTAGCACAAACTTTGACACAGAAGGTTCTATTACACTATGTACATAGAGAGAACTGAATTGATAAGTGGAAAATACATTTGAAAACAAATATATACAGGTCTTCAATAAAGTTACCATTGTCATAGAAATTTTATTGGAGGACTAGAAGTAGAACCTAAATTTTATTACATCTTCATGGAAAGTTTACTAAAAATGTCTAAGTATATGTTTAATTTTTACATCACTTCAGTGTGAAAAAACAAACAAACAAACAAAAACACAACATAATAAAAACAAAAGCAAAAAAACCACCACCACCAAAAAAAAGTTTCCTGATATAGAACTCAACAAAAACTTATTTCTTCTTACACCCCGTTTTTTATTATGTGTGTGTGTGTGTGTGTGTGTGTGAAGGAACTTGCTGGGGCCTTCAAAATTTCTTTTAGTGTTGCTCTAGATATGAGAAAGGTATACTGATTAATTACAACTGATAAAATGAGTATTTTTAGTATCTTTTACAGGGCATGTAAAATTTTGGAAATGGAAAAACAAAACCAGGAAAGCCTGTCAGTTATGAAAGACCATTTATGAAATTCAGAAACCCTGAATCATTTTATGTTTTATGAAATTCTAATACTTTCCTTCTCCTTCTCCTTCTCCTTCTCCTTCTCCTTCTCCTTCTCCTTCTCCTTCTCCTTCTCCTTCTCCTTCTCCTTCTCCTTCTCCTTCTCCTTCTCCTTCTCCTTCTCCTTCTCCTTCTCCTTCTCCTTCTCCTTCTCCTTCTCCTTCATCGTATGGTCAAATTTGTTGGTAAGGTATGATCATGTACTGAATTTTGGAAGGAAATTATAAGTAGTGGTATGATAAACAATTTTTCCTCCAAGTATCCGTAATCAGGTACTTTAGGCTTAGTGCCAGAATGAGAGGATTAATGCCTGGCATGTGAAATGGGCATTTAATAGCTAGATAGTGTTGCTTTTCTCATCCCACCTTGGAGTTGAATAGTCTCTTGGGATTGAATAGTCTATTGGGATATGCAATCTAAGAGAATGCACTAATTATTCAGGGCCAAGTCCTTAGCCATTACTCAGGGACAATTCATGATGCCAGGGGATAAAGAATTCAATTATAGTACTGATACTTTTGTCCTCTTCAAGTAGCTTCCCTTTCTTTTAAGTAGGAATTTTGATCCATAAAGAACCATAGACAGTTTCTTTGTTCTTGTTTTGAATATAAATTAGTAGAAAAAAAATCTCTAATGACAGATAAGTTTTTGTATTGCATTCTCCACATCTACAGCACTGATTAAAACTTCTTTCCCAGAATTCATCCCTGGAAGATTATAGTTTTAGTATGTACTTCTGGTAAACATAATTAAACAATAATTAAATATTTCTAGCTTTGTTGTTCATCAAAAAGAACCAGAGATAAAAATTGTGTTTTCTGCAATTAGTAGTTTGAGTTTGTCCTTTCATAATTTGGTTCTGACACCTGCTTAGACAGAAGCCAAGTTTAATCTAGAAATAATTTTTCTACACAGTAGAGGAAAAGCATTAGGCCAAGACATTCTTTCATATAGAAGAAAAGCCTAGGGAGAGAAATAGTGTTACATCATACAAAGACGATAAACATGAATATCATAGATTTAAACATAAGGCTGTAAGGCATTTTAAAATCTTAGAAAAGTAGGGCTTTTGTGTATGGTATGCATTAAAGACAAAGCAGATAATTAATTTAAAAGAAGTTGAAAATTCCCTTAAAAATAGGAGTGTAACGTACAAGAAATATCTTGATTATGCTTGGTATTTTACCTGGAAATTGAATGCTACGTAATAGTCCTGAGTCCTTCCATAAAAGTGAAGAAAAATCCCTTAACACACGACAAGTTGACCCAAAGACACTCAGACTAGTTTTCAGTGCTTTTCTTAATCTTCTTGGTCAGCCTATTAGCTGATGTGTTCTTGATACGTATTTTTGCAATTGTAACTTTGGATTTTACTTTAGCAATAAAGGGAGCAATACTCACAAGGGGCAACAACAATTCATTATAGTTAAAACTCTTATTTAAATCCAGTAGCAGCCAGAGCCTTGGATATCTCATATATTTTGCTGATTTTCAAAAAAAAAAAAAAAAAAAGTTTCCACTTCTACTGTCTTTCTACTGGCAATTATATTGCATCCTGCCTCAACCTTTACACCTGATTTGTGATAAGGAGGAACACAGTAAGGAGGAACACAGTAAAATATATCCATACATATCTTTAGCGTAAAACATATTGTTATCTTACAGAGTCAGATAAAAGATGCTAGGCTAATGAATTTTAAAGGAGAAAGCCCTTACACAGATTCAAAGTTGGATTTCTGTGATGACTGTAATTTTTATAAGAATATGTGAATGTATGCATATGGCATGTACAATTTTATTTGCTTGTGTCACTTTTTTTTTTTTTTTTAATTTACTTAATTTACTTAATTTCACAATTTTATAAATCTTGTATTTCTTTACTAGTTTTTAGACTACTTCATGATGATAGTAATGAAGGGAGGTCAGATATTAAATACATGCATTTCTGTTAATTTATCCATGCCATTTGAGAGTGGTTATGGGGGAACAGCCATGAATGGAACATTTCCCTGAAACCCTTTGCTGTCCCTCTTTTCAGCTGCCTGGATATGTTTGGTCTGAGACTTTCTGACACTTAGTGGTTTATAAAGTTGCTTGACAGCTTGGGACATGTTGGGCCAGTGTCTTGCTCACTGTTTTTTTGTGTGACTGCAAATGGATTTAGGATACTCAAAAAATGTAATCTATTTTTATCTAATAAAATATATTCTGAGTACAATTAGTTAATATGGCATTACAAACAACCAAATCCCTTATTACATTTCCAGAGTTACAGCAAGAATAGTGAGAATAAAACAAGAAAAAAAAAAAGTGTTTCCTCCATTTAAGCACCATAAATTAATCAAATTTCAAATCTTGTGAGGACAAATCCTCTGCTTTTAGGTGCTGGATCAATGATTTTTCCTAGTTCTTGTGTATTGAGAAAATTTGGTCTTTATTTACTCAGATTTTTTATTTTTATTTTTATTTTTATTTTTATTTTTATTTTTATTTTTATTTTTATTTTTATTTTTATTTTTATTTTTATTTTTATTTTTATTTTTTTGGTTCCAGTGTGGATGAACCCTGAAGTCGATCTGTAAATTGGAAGTTAAGTCTCAAGTCATTATATATGTCTGAGGACTTAACTGGACCTTAGTCATTACTGTAATTACTTATTTGCAAAACTAATTCTCTCTAATTTCAGAGGCTGGTAACTGCAGAAAAGCTTACCACTGTGAATAAGTTTAGACAGTCCAAAAATCTGCCACAATTTGGTGTTATTTTATCAGAATAGCTACATGTTGACAGTAGTAGTCTGGATGTTCAGTATACTAAATGTAATTCATGTTGAAGAAGGAGTTACCTAGGAGTTAACCTAGCCAAAACAATAAAATGCATGCTGCAAAACTGGAAAATTACATATATATATCTATACACTGAAATTCCAGATAAATGATTATTTGACTGTCCAGACTTGATAAATAGACATCCTGAATTTTTTAAACCTGAAGGTCTTCTGCAACTTAAGTACATCTTGCCTTGAGGAACTTCAGTCAGTTTGAACCTGAAATGCAGTCCAGAGATGAATATTTAATTTCACTTTCTTTATGAGTGAGGTTGAATCACTTCTATGAATCTGTGGGTGACAGTTTTAAATTTCGACTCAGGCAGGCAATCATCAGGGAATAACATTACAGCAGGGCAAAAAGTTGGTGACTCGGTAATGACATTTTAATATTACAGAGCAGTAGTAAAGAGACCTCTAGTCCCCTATGAAAGCTTCTGTTGACTTACTAATCAATATCATCATAACAAGCGGCATATGTAAAAATCATACAAAGAGTAAATGCCTGAGGATAATGTAGAAATGCATTCCTTACATTTTCCTGGGTTTACAGATTATGGCTTTTTCTCTATAAATGATTCAGAGCAGTACTATTTCAGGCTGCCATACAGACGCAGATCCTGAAGGCCCTGTGATATCTTTTTAGGACTTTCATATTTGTGGTCAGAACTACTCTCATTTATCTCAACCCCAAATGAATTTTCTTCAGAGTATGTCTTTACCTCTTTTAGGGCTAGAGTCAGAACATGATAGACCACAATATTGTTGCAATTACTATAGTGGAACCTGTTGCCCATACTCTGATCTTCGCTTCTGTCCTAGTAGGCTGAACTTCTGTAGTAGCTGTGTCTGTGTCCAAGATCTAGAAAAGGGTTCTGTAAAGGAAAGGGGCTTGTGACTCCAGGCAAAAAAGAGAAATGACAATAAATAAGATTGAATTGAAGCAAGGTCAGAATGTAACTGTAATTTTAAGACTTTGCATCGGTTTGCAATGTTTTATTGTGATAAAAATAAGAGACAAAGCTATGTCCAGATGATGCATGACATAAATGTGGCACTGGCAAATTACGGAAAAACAATTATATGAGCTCTTAGTTACTCAGTAGCAATCAATGATTCAGTATGTCCTGAAAAAAAAAACACAAAACGAAGTAGCATAAATAATTGTGATGTGTTTAATAAACACATAGTTAATGAGCTGTGAATTGTTGAAAAATAAGATTGTTGAAAATTTGATTCACTTCTCTGATGAGCTTTATAAATTTTATTTTTAAATTTGATTTAGAAATTCATTTTTAAAATAGATTCAGGATAGAATCTCACTGAGTGCCTGCTTAACTCCATCTGGTTTCATAAAAGGCATATTTCATAAAAGGTATACAGTTTTTGTAAAATTAAAATATTGGTAAAATATCCTTGAAATAAGTACTGTAGGTACATTGGTAAAATATAATTTTAGAATGAATCAGTGAAAAAGATAATGTGGTGGTTTTACTGTGCTGGGCAGCTAAACCCCACAACTGCTCTCTCACTCCCCCTCTTTTAGATGAGGAGAGGGAGAAGTAAAGCAAAGAACAACTCATGGGTTGAGATAAGGATAATTTAATTAAAGGGAAATAATAATAATAATTAAATAAAGACTACCATGAACTAAACAATTTAACTAAGGGGAAATAAAAAGGGAAAAGGGAAAAGGGAGGGGAAAAGGGAAAAATAAAAAGAAGGGAGGAAAACAAACAAATAAAATAAATGAAGGCTATATGGAAGTCCAGAGGAAAGAAATTACTCTCTGCTTCCCACAAATGAGCGATGATTGACCACGTCCTTGAAGCAGGGCCTCAACGCACGTAGCCGGTATTCAAAAGGAGGACTGACGTTTTCCCAATGAGAGCCCACCCCTCCCCTCTTCTTCCTGTTTCCACTTTTTATTGCTGAGTGTGACATCACATGGTATGGAATATCCCTTTGATTGGTTTAGGTCAGCTGCCCTAGTGATGTTTCTCTCCTCACTTTTTGCCCACCCCCTAGGAGGGTTAGAGAAAGGCCCGATGCTGTGCCACTGCTGCTCAGCAGTAGACACAACACTAGTGTGATAACACTGCTGTTCCAGCTACAAGTGCAGAGTACGGCACTGTATGGGCTGCTGCCGGGAAAGTTAACATTCCAGCCAGACCCAGTACAGATAATTATTTAGATTTTTGATCTTTAATATGTTTCTGCACATTTTCTTCTACTGAGGCATAACTAAAAGGAGTTTCAAACAATATTTTGTACCTTCAGACATTTTTGCTATCAACATTTTTTTTTTAAATATAAGCATTTGTTGGGAGCATGCTGTTGCAACTGGAAATTCACCATTCAAGTCTCCATGGCCTTCAGATTACAAAGTATTTACTACTGCCTTTTAATTTTTAATTTATTTAATTTTCTTTATTTTTCCAGCTTATTCTTTTCATTCTGTAGTCAGGTGTCTATGACTTCTCTACATGCATGTTAGAGTATTCAAAAACATAAAAATATGTTTTCATTTCCTCAATATTTGCCTTGGATTGCTTGAAAATGGCTTTTGAGCCATTTCTGCCTTGAAGTATATGGGAATCAAATTCAAGTTGTGTCCATGTCAGATAAATTTTCACCATTTCAGAGACTGTGGATTTGTAGGTAAAAGGTGGACTTCTGCATGTGATTTTTTTTTTTTAACCTTAGTGTTTATGATAGTTTGTCCTGAGCTTTTACTGATAGAACGCTGTTGTGCCCCAGTGTTCAGTACATTGTATCTGGGTCAGAAACTGCAATTGCTGAACAAATTTCATAAACAAATTAGCAGTGCAAATATCATCCAGATATTGATCCCAATCTCATCCCATTACAACTGTTGCTGTAATTCCCACCACATTCAGCTGAAGAATTCTGACCATGATTCTTGTTTTGATCTGTAATTTTGAAAAAGAAGGAATGGATAAAAGCAGCAAATCTGCATAAGAAATAAGCAGAAAGAAAAAGCATATGCAGATGGGATCATTGTTAGAAAGCAGTACTTTTTAGTACTTTAGGTAGTCTTTAATTTTATTTTTTTTTTTTCTGTCCAGGAAATACACGGGATAGCTACATATTGCATGTCTGTATTCTCTCTCTATATATATGCATAGCAATATGCATATATCTCTCTCTATATATGCATATCAAAGTATCAACTGTAACTAGTTTTTGTTTTATGTTTCCACCACATTCACAAGTACACCTGCAATTATCCTGAATAGTCTCTAATCTGGAAGGTACTGTGATTAAGTAGCATTTTCAAAAAAGACCGTGAAATAAAAATAATATATATATATTTTTTTTTTTCCCTAGTCATTTTTACTTGTTTATTTATTTATGTTCAAGCAAGGAATGTGCATTTCCTCACTAAAACTGGAAGCAATAAAAATCAATACCACATTAAAACCACATTTACCACATTAGTAAAGAGCTAATATTCTTAAATTTAAATTTTTAATGTTCTTAATTTCATATGCATCTGGTGTCGTGAAACTGATTAGAATTAAAAATTAGGGGAAAAATATGATGATTTTAAATCTTAGATAAGGATTCTGGAGAATTTTATTTATCTTTCTGAAGAAGGTTCTGAGACCTTTTTATGTGTTAATTTAGCAGTTTTACCTGCAGTCTGACATCAACAACAGTATAGAGCATATGCAATATATGCAAAATTCAGTAGCTTTACATTTTTCGTGTGGAATGTCACTGATTTCTTGTCTAACTGAAAAAATCGTGTATGTGTGCATTATGTATGTAGGACAGCTGTGAACAAATTCATCACAGCCTCTATCCCAGACTGGTTGATTTAAAACCAGTTCTGAAGTGCAAAGTATCAGGCCTGGTCCTATAGTTGCCTTGAGGTTTTGCACTTCTGTAAACATTCAGACTTAAAAACAGTCCCACAGTAAGCAGGGTTGTATTTGTTGTAATTATGTTTGACTTTATAGTTGGCCGGTCATGTTGGGAAAACCAGAAGAAATGAAAATCTATTGTGCACCATGGGAGGTGGACAGCTCATTTCCATAATCTCTTGACCTCCCAATCTGATCTTCTATTTTCTGCCTTTTCAGAGCAATTTATGTTTCCGAAGCATTTGCATAGACAGCTTCCTGCTGAGAGTCACTATCCCTCGTTTCTGATCTGGACATGTTCTGCTAGTTTGAACACTAAACATTTTAAAACGTATGAATTCTGAAAAGCAACTGGTGACGTTATGATGGAAAGTATACTTTTAAAGCTATTAAGTACTTACTGTGTATATATCCTATATTTCACTTATCATTTGACAGCAGAGTAATTGCAAAATGAACATTTAGAATGGATTGAAGACACCATAAGCTGGAACAGCTGTGGGTGGGAAGAAAGACAGGCTTGATAGTACATCCATTGCATCATGTCAGAATAAATAAATAAATAAAGTTTGCCATGATGACAGAATGCATAAGGTAGCAATGGTACTTTCATGTTAAGTCTTCATGCCTGATCTTTTATAGGACTTGCAAGTGACAGGTAAATTCATGAGTCTTGAGTGACCTAAATCACCTCCTGGAGTATCAGGTGTACTATTCACTGACTATTGGGTAGACTGTGCAGTAGCTACATCCCACCCTATAATTAAGTTTCTAAAATTGCTGTTAGATGACTTACATTTAAGTTTAAACACAAGCTTAAATGTTTTTCAGGTTAGCAACACAAATAGTTATTGATATAATATAATGTAATATAAATGTCACAAATGTTTGTGAATTTTATTTGCTGCAAACCTTCATTTAATTACAGTTTGTCAATATATATTTTATATGTCTAGTTTTATTCTCTGAAAACTTGGCCAGACATGTTGTTGGAACTATACAAATGAAATAAAATTGTGAATAGACCCTTGAGTTGCCTAGAAAAGACTCAGAAACCTCTGTAAACAATCAATCTCAAACTTAGTTTTAGCCTGAATATTACTTTTTTTTTTTTTTTCTTTAGTGTGAAATGCAAACTCAGAAAACAGATTTTTTTTTTTTTTAATTATTATTATTTTTAATTTGGGGTCTGGGTACTTCAAGTACTTTTAATGAGGTGGGTTATTTGCCCCATTAATGTAATTGCATTGCTATTCTGCATTATTATCTTCAGCACTAGGCTGTTTTCCAGCAACAATTGTTATACAAGTTATACTAATTTGTACATTTTCGCTGCCCTAAGATTCCACTGAGACACTACTTTAATTAAAACATGACCTTATTATTCATAACTAAATGTGAAGCATAACCTTTTATCCTCAAGGAGTGTCATCAAAGGTTGCATCTTAGTTCTGCATCAGATCAATGACTGTCATGCAGGAGCTCCTATTGTCTGTGAATGACATCTGATGGTAATTTATAACATTACCTGCCTACTCATCTATCTTTAGAATCTTTAGATATATACTGCAGTCATTCTCAACCTGCCTTAGAAGCTTTCATTCAGAACTGCTTAACTATCACTCCCCTGTGATAGTCAGGAGACAATTCATAAAATCAGAGTGAATTATCATTTGTCTGAATATGAAAGACAGTAAGCAAGCCTCTGAAGCTGAAATAGGTTTGTATATGCTGTACCATCAATTTATTTTGTTATTGAAACTGGAGGGGAACCACTTTTGTTTTAAAAGGTGAGTAGTGCTGCTTCAGAACTAGGGAACTGTGAAACAAAACATTCTCTATCTCAGATGAACAGTGAATGGAGCACTCTACAATAAAAATAGCTAGCCTTAGGTCTGTAAAAATTAATTGACAATTGAATGTGCTGTGAGAAAAATAACTAATGAAATAACTAAATGTAGTACACAGTCATATATAAATATTAAGAAAGGATTTTTTGCCTTTACTTTAGACACTTTTCCAAGAATTAAAGCTATCAAGTCAAACCCTCTACCATGTCTGTAAAGGAAGTCACTATTTACATCACTGTACAACTAGTTCCATCATGAAAAGTGTCCTTATGCAAGAAACACTTATGCAGTGAGCCATGTGCAGTTCTTTTGCTCCCTGTTTTCTACTAAGCCTTGGTATTTGATGAGCCCTGCTGGGATAGGAGGGGAAAGGATGATGGAAGAGGAAGGGTTACACAGGAAAATACAGAAGCTTTTTTTTAGGAATGTAGCTAGATCTATTGTGATTTTGCCTTTACTAGACATCTTTTATGGGGAATTATTTTGCTTTAAATTTCTGTTATGGGTAAGCTAAGTAAAAAATAATTTAATTAAATAATTCTGTTTACTTGTTTTGCTCATTGTTTAGTAACAATTCATTACTCTCATAACATTCAATAGGACTAGGTCTAACCAAAAGGTCAACTGACAATTACTGTTACTCTCTGGTACTGTTTAACTCACATAGCAGAACACAGGAGGCTACAAAGCCAAGCATTTCAGAAACTGAAGCTGTGAAGGTAATCTTAATTTTTTTTCATGTACTCACCATTTCTATGCAGACCATGTAGGATAAGATTTTTTATTTTTTTAATAGCATGGAATGATATTACTGAAACTTCAAATTTATAAAATAGTCAGTGAATAAAGATTTAATACTGGAGGAATCTCAGTATAGTTAGAAGAGTTACTAAATGCATGCTGGAGAATACCTAAGACATCCTTAAATTGACTGAAACTACAGAAAGAACACAAGAATATGTATTAATCCAAAAAAATCTATTTATTTTCCTATTGCAACTTAAGTTAGGTTCCATAAAAATCCATGAATTTAAAATTAAGTTTCAAAAGCCCACTGGAAGAAACATTACGTTAAAAATAATTACAAGAACCTGCTGGAATTTCTTTCCATCTTGCAAAAAACAAAGCATTCTAATTCAAAACAGTAAATTATATCATATGTATGATATCACCTACATAAAAATCAATTTTCAAATCTTCCAGAGTATTCCTCTTTTTCCATTCTACCTCCAGTTTTTCACAGTTCAGTCATTTACGCGTACTCTCACACAGCCTCCCAGTTTTGTAAAAGTACACATAACGTATGCATATTAAACATCAGTCCCTAAGGAAAAACAATAAACAAACAAATTAATAAATAAATAAGCCTGACATAGACATCGATTAAAAAACACAAATGGTATATTTTAATAGCACGTTCACAGTACTGCCTAGTAAATATTTTGCTGAATTCTTTATGCAAAAATTTAAAAAAAAAAGAGGTTAATTCTATGTGATAATGACCTATGAATGAGTATTATGCATCATAACACTGAACTTTGCCATTGGCTTAGTTTTCTTCTAATCTTTGAAACACAGTTTACTTTAAATGTTTCACTCTCATTTTATTTAACCTGTTTCATACTAGTTTGCCAGTTAAGGACAGCATTTTTTCTTCCTTCAAGGTGGACAGTTTCTAAATCTTAGTAGTATGTCATTTTGAGTATGTACTTCAGAATGGAAAAGAAAAATAGTAATAAAGCATGTTTATGTTCTAAGGACTGGCTTTAAAAGTACTATGCTAAGGTCCATGTATATATTTTTAGTGAACTCATGAATTTTGCTTAATTTCTAAGTGATAAATATGTATACATGTATATTTCCTACTTTTATGGCTTTAAAAATCAGTTTGAACTTTGTTTTTGGTGGTTAAAATGCCATATAAGAATAATAAGTAGGATTCAGGTCTTAACTGGGGTCTTTCAGAGTGCTGCAGTGAAATAGTCAGGAAGAATAATAAATATCTTCTAGAGGAAGCTTAGTCTCCTGTTAATCAAGATTTCCAGGTCATTTTCAGCAGAGCTGCTACCAGCCCAGACCCTCCACAAAAGAAATTGAAGTTATGCTGATGTAGATCACAGAATCACAGAACTGTCCAAGTTGGAAGAGACCTCAAGATCATCAAGTCCAACCTCTGACCTAACACTAACAAGTCCTCCACTAAACTTTATTACTAAGTTCAACATCTAAACATCTTTTAAAGACCTCCAGGGATGGTGACTCCACCACTTCCCTGGGCAGCCCATTCCAATGCCTAACAACCCTTTCAGTAGTTTTCCCTAATATCCAACCTAAAACACCCCTGGTGCAACTTTAGCCCATTCCCCCTCATCCTGTCACCAGGCACATGGGAGAATAGACCAACCCCCACCTCGCTACAGCCTTCTTTAATGTACTTATAGAAAGGTATAAGGTCACCCCATAGCCTCCTCTTTTCCAGGCTGAACAGTCCCAGCTCCCTCAGCTGCTCTTCGTAAGATTTCTCCTCCAGACCCCTCACCAGCTTCATCACCCTTCTCTGGACTCGCTCAAGCACCTCCATGTCCTTCTTGTAGCGAGGAGCCCAAAACTGAACACTGTACTGGTGTGGCCTCACCAGAGCCGAGTACAGGGGGACGATCATTTCCCTAGCCCTGCTGGCCACACTGCTTCTTATACAAGCCAGAATGCTGTTGGCCTTCTTGGCCACCTGAGCACACTGCTGGCTCATATTCAGCCAACTATCAACCAATACTCCCATGTCCTTCTCTGACTGGCAGCTTTCCAACCACTCCTCTCCCAGCCTGTAGCTCTGCTTGGGGTTGTTGCACCCCAGGTGCAGGACCCGGCACTTGGCATTGCTGAACTTCATACAGTTAGTAGATACAGTTAGATGTAGGTACAGTTAGATGTAGGTCTTAGCCTTTGTCATTTTTAAATTTTGTGTGATTCCTGGATGCTTATTCTTCCAGCCTGTAGAAATCCTTTTGACTGATAGTTATACACTCCAAAATACTGATTGCTCCACCCAGTTTGGTGTCACCCACAAACTTGATCATAATACACACGTTACATGTATGAGCCATTTACCCATGGCAGATGTAATTAAGTCCTGATCATCTGCGGAAAAAAAAAAGAAACCTTTAGAAGAGTATACATATTTGTGTGTGTTTGAGTTTGCATATGTGTTTAGAATTCCTTGGTTGTTTGAGGTAAATATGAAAAACACAACCTTTAAGATGAAATATTTATCTTATTAAATATATATATATTTTCTTGTTAGTTTTTTGAAATCTCAAAGACCATCCATGAAACATCCAGCGTATGTCATTCGAAGTGAAGTCATATTTTGTGATGCATTTTTTCCACTTACACAACAGAAATCAGTGCTTTACAGATCAGCCATCCTTTTCTCTAAAGTAAATTGATGGTCTGTTACAGAAACCAACTAGTGTGTCATTTAAGCTTTTTGCTTGTTTGTTTGTTTGTTTTGTTAGAGCATGGATCTATGAACATACAAAATCATTTTCTTCTGAGTTATCAATGAACTCAGGAGGAGGCACTACCCTTTTGTGACATACAGTACCTCTGTTCAATTTTGCCCACTAGATCCTGCCTAAATATAGCATTTCAGTGATTTTAACATTCTACTCATGCAAATCTTCCTACCAGGTCTCAGTAATACTGGTTAGATCATAAAAGAGCAATTCCAATTCCAATTTCTCTTTTTTATTACCCAGGCTTCTAGCATTCATATATAGGCAACTAAAGCATTTCTGTTAAAGCTTCTTGGTGCCTTGATTAATTTTATTCTAGACATCTTGATTTCATACTAAATGAGTGTTTATTTGTTTCTCCTTTATGCCCTCCTTGGTAGTTTTTAGTTTAATGTCCTTGACTGGCTGAGTCAGCTGATTCCCCACAAGTTCTCTGAGTTCAGATGGACACTTGTGTTAACATGGAACATCACCATTAAATTCTTGCAAAATGACAAAATGCATAAATAATATTGTATTTATACTGTGGATAATATTCATTTTAGTAATGTAAGTCAGATATCTAGTCTAAGCTGCTCTATAGGCTTGCTCTATAGTAGAGAAAAGTATCTCTGTTCTCCAAATCTAGAGATGCTCTAAAAATTGAATAAATAGTCATATGTCTTTGCTGTGTCTTTACTGGTGGATGTCTTTGCTGGTGGAAGAAACAACATGGATAAAGCCTTGCTAACTGGAATATCATCTCTTATGTTCAAAATTAGGACTCATTTAATGAATAGTTAATGTTGTCTTCTGGAAATGATTATTTTTTTAATTCCTTAGACACTTCAGCACACTGCTGACATTCCTCAATGAAGGCAACTTAATCCCACCCAAAGAAAATAAAATACAATCCTGTTATCTGTCTGTTAATGAATGATATTCTTTCTGTCTTCAGTAATGAGTCCTTCAAAAATATTTTCTTCTGTCTTTCTATAAGTTCTTTTTCTGTCTTTCTATAAGTTCTTTCTATTTGTGAGCAGCCATTTTTATCCCACCAGACTAGCCTGGCAGCTGTTTTCAGTTGTTTTCTGTTCCTTCCCACAAAACTAGATTTATTTCATATAGGAGGACTTCCATCACATATGGAATTTTTCCCAGACCACTAAACGTGTGTTTCTCACAACATCTTCATTCTCATCTCCCTCTTCTCATCTATTTCCATGCCTTCTAACATGTAGGGATAAGTTGACGCCCTCTTCCTCTGGTTTTCATTCATTTTCTTTGTTCATTTTGAAGTGAATATAATTGTTAAATCAGATTATCAAATTTTCCACCTTTGGAATTCTGTTTTATTAATAGAAGACACCCACTAAACCTGATTGCTGCAGACAACTAATTTTATTTTTTTCAAACATGGACAACTCTTTGTACAAAGAAATATTCCTCTGACTTCAAAAAAGAATTAAAAATAGAGGATCAAAACCTCTTTTATCCTCTGTTTCAATGCTGACTAGTGCAGTATGAAGAAAATAACTATACCTAGAAAATGTACCTTCCTCTTTCAGAAATTTTGTTTTCTGTTCCCAATAGAAAGTGTTCTGTATATCATGTTTCTTTTATCTCCTTTCTTTAAACAGTCACCAGCTTCATATCTTAAATATAATTGCAAGCCCATGTTATTCACATGTTACCACACCAAGGTTATTCTGATTTTACACTTAAATCACACACACAAAAAATAAAAATGTCTATCTACTTTGTTGTAATATTTTTTCAGGGTTGCGAAGAACATTATTTTTATTTATTTTTATTTTTATTATTTTTATTTTATTTTTATTTTTATATCTTTAGTTTTATCTTTAGTTTTAGTTTTAGTTTTAGTTTTAGTTTTAGTTTTTTTCCCTGTGAATAAATTAAAGCTTATGGTGTGTTTAAAGAGTGGTTATTATTGAGTTATTACTCAAATAACATAGTAAGGAAAAGTACCCAAGACTTCATTTCAAATCTCTTGACAAAGATATATTTATGTTAAAAAAATCATTTGTGGGAGAAAATGAAAAAGCTAAATATTTAAATGTGTTTGTAAAATTTATATTTTCCTGTTCTGCACCAGTTTTAAGTCAACTACCTGAACAGTGATCAGAAATCACACTACATCACTATGGGCCTTTGCAATGCTTTTATTTCAATTAAACAGTCAGACTCCCCTGCAATAAAGAAGTTATAAAGAAAGAACATTTAATAACCTGTTTTGCACAGTTTGAAATCCAGTCTTTAGGTTACTTCAGTAATCAGCCTCAGTTTTCCCATCCATAAAACCATGATAATTATATTTCCATTTGGAACACTGACTTTTGTTGTAAAAAAACGGTGTAGGAGAGGCAGGCATTATTATCATCCCTGTTACTGTAACTCATAGATTGTAATCTGCATACTGATTCATGGTATGAAGGCAATTGCTTTGTGTAGCATTCTGTGGCTGAAAGTACGTCATTGTATTAAAAGTAAACACATACAATTATAGATTGCAAGCACACACAGAAAAAGGAAAAAAAAAAAAAAAACATATGGAAAAGTCCTCTCCTTGTGGATAACATGACTCAAATTGTACTTTTCACCTGATAGATTAGTGCTGTAGCATTCCAGTCTCCAGGTAAAATCAAGATCTGCATTTAAATAAAGATATTAATAACAAGAGCTAGGACTTCTTTCGGAAGGATGGTAACTATTATAAGGTATTTTGTATGAGAGAACATGTGAAGTGAATACCAAATGAAATTCCAAAATATTCTGAAGAGTTCATCTTTTGTCATTTATCACATACTGTACATTAAATTATAGGTTATATTATATGAAGGCCAATAAATGCATTATTCAAGAGTTATTGGTAGACTTAATTTTAAAGCAATTCAAGTTTTGCTTTATTGTGTATCTTTGGGAATTATTCATACACTAAGAAGCAAAATATATTTCTTAAGGTCATTTTGTAAGGGAGACAGAGTGAAGAAAGACAGAACAAAACCAGCAAAACAGTTATACTGGTTGAAATAAGCAGCTGTGTAGCTTAGTGTTGGAATAAATAAATAAATATATATATATTTATGTAATAAGATTACCAGTGTTCTGAAGATTATATAAAAGTTAGGTTAAGAAGACTTTTCTATGCTATGCAAACAAAAATCAAGTTCCAGAATTTATTGTGAGGGACGGGAAGAAATAATCTTATATTCTACAGTGATATAGGACTATGGGTTGGTGAGCAATGGTTAGATCTTCGGACAATCATTCCATGACTATGATTCTGAAATGGGAAATCCTCAGAAAGTGTGACATTTTTCTGAGGTTTAATGGGATGCACTAAATTCTACTTTCCATCTTTACATATAATCTCTTTACTTAACAGTGCAGGACTTTGTACCATTGTACTTGCACTTGGGCTCCACTGGAAGTTACAAAGTCCTCTTTACTGTTAACTAAATCTTGTTCAGTTAACTCATTGCTGATGATTTTGAAATTTCTATGCATTTTTACCCTTCTGGAACTATCTATATCTATCTATCTATCTATCTATCTATCTATCTATCTATCTATCTATCTATAATATATATTATATATATATATGTATATAATATATACATATTTTATATACAAATATTATATATATAATATATATATACAATATATATAATATATATTATATATTTATATTCTTTTCTTTTTAAGAGTATTTTGAAATTATATTTTTTTAGATGGCCATGGAAGATGTCATTTCTTCTTTTAGACTGCATACCAGTCTCTGGCCAACAAAAAATTACTGTTAGAAATTTAATTGTCAGCAAGACAGAGTCAGCATATTTCCTCCTAATTTTGTTTATAAATTCTATTTCTGTCTGTATGGAATGGGAAACTGAGAATTGGGAAAATCTCAAAATTGAACTGTTTATATTCTGTCAATTTACGATGCCTTTTGCTTTCTCACTGTTTAAACTGTACAAATCTTTTCAAAGCTTCACTGTTTACTGATATCTCATGACAGTGTAGCAGTAGTAGGCAGTGTAAGCACATACATGTAGATCATGCTCTATGTGATGTTTAATCTGCTTTGGGACATATGAAAATGCTGAAATAGCTAATTCAGCTGCTCACTGATCTCCCCTGTCTCTGGCTTTGAAGAGACAAGGCTTTTATATGGCTTTGAAGTCAGCAAGGGTCCCTTCTTAAAGAGGGGGTGATGCCCAGCTGGTGCTCTCATCCTCGTGTTGCTGCTAGCCAGGTGAAGGTCTACTGAGATGCTGTTTTGTCCAGAAGATTCATTTTCCAGCTGCAGAGACTAGTGAAGAAGCAGGTGTTTCTCTGCCTTCTCAGCACTTCCCAGCTTTTCTCTGTAATTGGCTAAAAGCAACAGTGCAAATTTGCTTAGATTTCAGTTTCAAATCCCATATACTATATCATAAACATTTGGGAAATATCAGGAAAAAATATAGTGTTTTAATATTGAACATGGGGTTTGAGACCACAATTTCGGAAATATACTACACGAGAAAACTGTTTTTTAAGCACAGTAGTAAAATTTTTGAGTATCCCATATTCAGGAGCTCACTTAATTCATGTTCTTTCCATAGAAGTAGAAATGGAGATACCTGTAATCTAAGATTTACCAGTGCAATTTAGTAGATTGTAAATCTGGTTTCAGATGAGTTTATTTTATATATCATGTCATATGTTTCTCCAACACATATTAATTGCAGTCCTGATGAATTCTTGGACTTGTGTAAGATGTCTATATGTGAAGGATCCAGCCCTGCATTTGGCCTGGCCTTGCCCGGTAAAAACAACCAACCAACAACAACAACAACAACAAACAACAACAAAAAACAGGCTCTAGTGGGAGCCAATTGCAGATACCATTTTTCTTATTCTCTAACATTTTGCCACTATTAAAATTGTGAAGAAAGAAAAAAGAAAAAAAATAAAACAAACAAACAAACAAACAAACAAAAACAGAAAAAAAAAAAGAATTAAAGATTACTGTCACTTTCACAGTTGCTGAAAGTAGATTAATAGGGGGAGGAATATGTCTGAAACTTTTATGATCCTTCTCTGTAATGAACCTTTAAGTAAAAGAGTACTGTGCCCCAACAACCTCTGGTGTTTAATATTCATGAACAAAATGAGTCTAGAAATTATGATTATACTCTCAATAGTTGTTTCTGCAGCACTTTCATTCTGAAACAATATGATAAACTTTTATCAAAGAATAATGTTTCTTTGTGCTGAAAACAGGTATATTTCTGCCCTTATTAAATCAAATTAAATTGTCAATTTATTGTCAAAAAATATTTCTAATTGTTTAATTCTTTTTGGCTTTTTCCAAGAAGAATGGTGATGGAAAATAATAGAAGAAATGGTGATGGAAAATATAACTCCGAGTAAAATTCTGCTTTCCAGGATTTCAATATTCAAATATATACGTCAGTATATGTTGAATATTGAAATCTTGACGTTGAATATGTTGAATATTGAAATATTGACATATATGTGTAAAGACAGTATTTTCTTGGCTTAATTGTTCTCTGTGTTATAGCAAAGTCTCTTGAGGGTGGACACTTCACCTGCATCAGTTCTCACTTCGTTCTTAGTAGTTATAATTGTAAGATCTGTTTTTTCCAGAAAGAGTTATTTGTTGGAAAACACCAACTCATCAAAATCTTGAAGTTTGTTTTGCCATTTCCAATGAAAATTGTCCTAAGGAATATTTCCCACATACATTGATCATTTTCAAACAAGGAAGAAAAAGAAAGACCAACATGCATTAACTGGTATTCACTGTGAAAAGCTGAGAAAAGTTCATGCCCTGTTTTTCCTCATTGATTTAATGGACTTGAAGATAAGCCTGGGATACACATCTCCTCGCCCATTCTCACCATTGTTTCTCAATCTGGATGTAGCTGTACTGTTGAGAAACTTTGAAAGGCCTTTGCTTATTCAGTTGTGGTAGGAGAAAAATTATAAAAGTAAAGTAAATATTTATGGGAAAATGATGCCATGGACAGCATTTTTTCATGTTCAAGTCTGTTTTACCATAATAGTTAATAGTATGTCCCTATCTCAGATCATAGTTTACTAACTGATCAATAAGCCTTGAACTCTTTAGAAAATAAGCTTGAAGTTGTGGATCAAATATGAAAAAAAAAAAATGTTAATTTGTGCAATCTTGTGCTATTCTATTAAATGTAAATTGCTCTTCATTACATTATTTTGGTGGCTTGTTTTCTGCTGTTCACCCACATGTTTATTTATAAACAAATTGCTACATATGATAGCAGTTATAATGTCAGTAAGAAGAATAATCCAGCAAAACCAAGACAATAATTATTGTGAAGAAGTATATAGGAAGGACTAAATTAATACCAGAAAACTATAGTCAAGCTACAGTGAAGAAATACCCACTTTTGATACTGTGCTTCTAATAAAGTCTCTAAAGCATTAATAACTAAATGCTCATGACAAAAAAAAAAAAATAAAATAAAATTTTAAGGAAATATTGGATAATTATCCATTGTAATAAATGGCTCAGTCTTTAAAATAGGACTATAATCAAAGTTTACAATTTATGAAAGGAATATAGGTAAGCAAACAGTGCTGGGTGCTCCAGGAGTCTCTGCTCCACCAGGACGCACACCAGTTACATCAAGCAGCTGATTTTTATGCTCCTAGGCTAATACATATTCATTACTACTTCTAAAAAAAACAGGGTTATTATAATTAGTTTCCGGAATCCAAACCCTCCTACTGGAGCATACGTATCAGTCTCTGGTGGTCTCTCTGGGGGTCTCTCATGCTGAAAGCTCATAGTCTTCCTCCCTCTTGTCCTTCTCCTTTGTCCAACTTGGCTGTATGTCAGAGACTTGTGCAGCGTCCCCTGCAAGCTTTGTCTTTTAGTCATTCTTCAGCTTTCCCCTTCTCCTTAATCTCCTGGCCAGATACCAGAGACTTGCATAGTGTCCCATGCAATAGTCATAATAGTCAATTATTCTGAAACCCCCAGATATCAGAGACTTCAAGGAAAAGCCTACAAATACATTTCCCTTCAAGCTCTTTATTGACACGAATTGCTAAAACATTCCTTTGCAAGATACAAGAACTATCTACATTAACCCCTCTGTTTTTCTTAGACTTGTGGTTATACAAGGGTATGTAAGACAGAAAGTCGCATTCATCATACCATGTAGCCCTAGCCTTGTTCCATACTGACACGAATCAGATGAACACATTTCACATCCATTATTACAGCAATGCATATTATTGATGATCCTAATAAAATATGTGAATTAGCAATACAAAGGAGCATATGAGGAAAACTTAATAGCCTTGCAGGGAAGGAGGTGGAAGACCTGTTGCTTGTGTTATTTAAAATGGAAGAAAATGCAGCAATATTAAAGAAACTGTCTGTGCTGCCAGGTTTTGTGCCAGACTGACTGTTACAGTGTTGCAAAATCAGACAGAAGTGGATAGTGAATTTACCAGGTGATGATGACAGTGTGTCAGTTGCTGAGTTGCTGTGTACGTAGTATCACATGTAAGCTGATCTTTGAGAACAGCCTCGGTGAGTCCTAAGGGAATTGAAATTCTTGTTGTTGTTGTTGTTGTTATTGTTGTTGTTGTTGTTGTTGTTCTTCTTCTTCTTATTATTATTATTATTTTATCAGTGCCGATGACCAGACAGTGATGACAGACAAACTGTCCAAGAGGCTGTACAAATTTCACTTCTGAAATACCTTTAAGGTGTATTTTTTGCTCTGTAGTGATTATACAGGGAAGGCAGAGGAACTTAAATGGATGCCTTTAAAATTAACTGAGTGCTTTATGTATTCAGCATAATTTGGAATTTGAAAGTGATTTGGGGTCCTTTGGGGTCCTTATACATTTTGATTGTGTGACAGTTGTGTGACAAAGGATGAAAGGGACAGTACCTATTGAAACATATATATTATGCTTCTGTTGCCATGTGGGAGTAATGTGGGAAACAAAACATCAGATTGTGTAGGTTTACTTAACACATTTTCTCTCCTTTTGTGGGATAATATATTTAATAGCGTTTCCTAAGGAAAAGATGTATAGAATGTTATTTTTTCACAGGTTCTCAGAGTGTATAATGAATGGCATTAGATGGGGCTTATATACTCAAATATATAAGCATTTATTACTTTGTAATATGGTAATTTTTTATTAAATTACTAGTTTTCAAAACAATTTTGTTTCATTTTGAACTGATGTTTTCAGAGTCAGGGTAATTTAAATTTATCAACTTGAGTGCACTCAAGTACATGTTTGAAAAGACTGAAAAAGCTATTAGAATAGCTTAACTGTAGCTCAACAGTTTGAGAGCCAAAAGTAATGGAGAGTTCAAGTCATTCCTCTTTTACTAGATAATGCTAAAATAATCTGAGGATTAAATCTAGCATTTCAGAAGTGGACAATAATAATAATAAAATAGAACTGTTACTTTTGTTGCCCCACCAATTCTTCAGTGACACAACTACACTTCCAGGCTTTTTCAGTAAAATGTGCGTAAGCTCTTAATGGATCCACAGGAAAATGGTGGGTGTTTTTGTTGTTTGTTTGTTTGTTTTGTTTCTTTTTTTAATTTAACCAGGAGGAAGGCTGAAAAACAGAAAACAAAAACAAAACTGAAATCACAATTTCATTTATTTCCGTAGTTTTCTGGACAGTGCTGATCACATCCAAATGACATTTTCTGTGAAGTAAACTGAGAAAAGAGATTTATGAAACCATTGTAACTCTGTGCTGTAACATCATTAGATGTCTACAGATTTCCAGATGTAAAAGGAAACCTATAGATGGGTTTGATAAAATGATAGACTCAAGGAATGTCTAATATTTTTTACCTATCACAGTTGGAAAGCAATGAATTAGAAATGGAAGACCAGTTTTCTAATTATGGATCTGCTTCAGCATCATATTTAATAGCCATAGTATACATTCTAGAGTCCTTGTGCCATAGACTGTAAGTATCAGTCAATGATTAGGTGTAAAAAAGTCAAAAATAATTTTTGGTGAGATTCTTATAAATCTACTCACATCCATATTCCATTTTGAGGGTTGTACTTGCATTCTCTGATCTGAACACTTGTAGTGTTCTCAATTTATGGCACACAGGGAGAATCCTAACAGAGCTCATGCTCACTGAATTATATTAAAATGAAATGGAAGGCAAGAGGGAGAACAAAATATGATATTGCAGATTTTTCTTACAGAGAATACTTGGCTCATGGATATGTTGAGGGCACTATAATTTCAGCATTAATACTAATCAACATTAATTCTCATTATCTTTCTCTTTCATGTAGTAAAGCATATACATATTAATAATATATATATTTAATAAAATACTTAAAAAATCTTTATGATTTCTTTATGATTTTAAAAGTTTACTTCAACCCAGCTAAAGGTGATCTATAAGTGAGCTGTGAGTGACTTCATAGTGAATTATTCATTGACATACGTGAAATAAAACATCTTTAGTACTTTTCAGAATTCTTGCATTAAGATCAAAGAAAATGTGATTGGAATAATGCTAACAATGCTATAAAATGTAGAAAATTGAGGGATGGAGAGCTCAGTCCTTTCAGGTTGTAGCAGAACAAATCTTGATAAATAAGTGCTTTCAAGGCTACCTAAAAATCAGAGAGTGACAGCTCAATGGAGTATTTCAACAGTGTCTTTATCAGAAATTTAGTGTGTCTACAAGGAATTCAGGAAATCTATTTATGTCCTTGCTAACTTTAATGCATTAAATATTTTTCATATATAAACATACCTGTAGTTGCAAGAATGCACAAAGTTTAATAGCTGCTCACTTTCTTTTTCATTTTCTTCTAGACTTACATATTTTCTATCTACCACCATGAACTGGAGAATTAATTTTGAGTTCTTCTGGTCTGAAATATCTGCTTTTGAGGCACTCTATCCTCCTACTTGAGAATCTCAGAAGCATTGATAGAACTTCTAGAACATAGAACTAGAATTCTAGGACATAGAACACAGCAAGTTCAGAGGAGAGCTACTAAGATGATTAGAGGACTGGAGCATCTGTTGTACAAGGACAGGCTAAAAGAACTGTGTTTGTTTAGACTGGAATAAAAACCAATAAATAAATAAATAAATAAATAAATAAATAAATAAAAGAAGACTGAGGGGAGACCTTATTAATGTTTATAAATATCTGAGGAGGTGTTGAGAGGATGGGGCCAGTCTCTTTTCAGTTGTGCCCAGCGACAAGTGAGAGGCAATGAGCACAAACTGAGGCACCGGAGATTCTGGTCCAATATGAGGGAGCACTTTACTGTGAGGGTGAGAGAGCCCTGAGGCAAGTTGCCCAGAGAGGTTATGGAGTCTCCTTTTCTGGAGACATTCAAAGCCTTTTCTGGAGATATTCAAAGCCACACCTATGAAATGTGATCTTGGTGATCCTGCTCGGCAGGGGGATTGAACTAGATGATCTTCAGAGGTCCCTTCCAACCCCTCCCATTCTGTGATTCTGTGATTGATGAATTTACTTAATAAATCTTCATCAGAGAGTTTTACTGCTTTTTCAGCAGATATCACCTGTGTCATGGAAAGATTTGAGTCCCTATTTTTATTTGCTGAGCAATGCAAGAGAACCTATGAAGTTTGCACAGGGAGATTTCTAGATTTACCAGAAACTTCTCTTTCAAGGCTACATGCTCGAGTCATGTTGTGACTATTTGGCAATGAAATCAGAGCTATTTGCTCCTACTTGTTAGGTTCCATCATAAGTTAACCAGTGTTTCTAGGTTAAAAGAATATATTTTGGTCTCCTGCATGATCTCTGAGAGGATAGACTGAGAAAACAGATGCATACAGCAGTGTTGAAGAACAACTGTCAGGTAGAAAATAACAAGGTTCTTGCCATATGTGATCATAAACTTTTTCTTGATAGAAGTTAAGCTGAGAAACATGCTATTTTCAGACTTGCTTTGTAATATGTAATGAAAGACACTGAAGTGTTTCATGGTGTATTTTTCTTTGATATTGTCACATATTTAGGGTTAATGGTGACTTTGCGTACCATCTGGAGACAGAAATCTCTCTGTAAATCTATCAGAAGACAGCAGTACCTTTGGGAAGTAGGTTAGGGTTAGAAGAAAATTGATGAGTCAGAGACTATTCTCTTGCAAGTCTCTGGAAAGTAAATTGTCCTTTAGGTGTGTATCAGAAGAAAAAAAATGACCCTTAGCAATGAATCTGAATAAACAGAGGGTGCAAGAATTACTTTCTTATCGTATTATGGCTGGGCTTTTTAAATTAAAAAGAGGAAGAATAAAAATCCATTCCTAAATATTTTCATGGATACTAAATATTTTAAAATCTAAATTATCTCCACTTTTGTTCAAATGACATTGAGTTTGACATATTGCAATTGGCTCAGTTAACATTAGGAATATTTCTGAGACTCAGAACTTACATCATCAACTGAGATTTTCTGAGTGTCTTTCTTCCGTGCTTTTTTTCCCCACTGTAATATAGGAGTGGGCAGTGTTCCCTTGGTATTTTATAAAGGCAGAAATCTTATTTAGTTTGCGTAGTAAAACAGAGCAACCACTTGCAAACGGAAATATGCCGTTTGGTAAAAAAATTGTTCAGTGAATGCTGTAACACTTTAAATATTCACAGTACTTCTTTAAAATACTTTCCCACATGATTTACTACTATGTCTCCCTCTCCTGTAGTTTATATCTTACATGGTCTGAACAATACAGTACCAACATCATTTTTTGCTTCTTGTCCTAATGCTATGCCTCTCTAACAGGAGCACCAATACTATACTTCTAGTGTAAAATTATGCCAGGATTTATCCGTCTGCTTAAAGCAGTTACTTCAATTAAGAGCACTGAAATTAGGGCCACGATTACCTACTTTTTCTTCATGAAAAAAATAGACATTTCCAGAAGATGAATCATTTATCCTCTGGAAGGGGTATGTGTCTCTTTGTTGAAGTCTATGTGAACCTACTGTGTTTCCAGTCATTACTTGAAGTAAAGCTGGATAAACCAAGCCTTCATCCCCAAGCAAAGTGACCGGATGGGCAGATTTAGAGATTTAATTTTAAAAGGGAAATGGCAATGTAAGTTTCTTCACAGTAACAAGCCTGTGTGCAACAATCCTGAGGCCATGGCTGTGCATGAGGCCATGGCTATGCGTGGCTAAGCACTGAATGCTTGCTCATTCATTGCTTGACACTACTGCTCAGACTGCCAAGAAATGTCACAGTTCTTCTAGATATTTTATAAGAAGGACAGACTTAGCCACAAGGAAGTTAACTAAGACAACTCCATTTTGAGAGAAAAAGGAAACATCAAGGAATTAACTTCAGTTCAATGAATAGTAGGATTTTACCAAGCCAATAAAAATGCCAACATCTGCACCAGAACTGTTTAATTTGGATGCATACATCAACTTGTTTAGGGTTATCTGGGGTTTTATAAAATGCCAGATAAAATTTTCTGAAAGTAGATTAGTGATAAATAGGTTTTGGCAGTTAAGACTGAGGCTTAACTTCAGTAAGATTTTAAGTCTAGGAAAAAAATAAATCATATGAGTTTATTCAAAACAAAGCTTGTGGGAGTATCTTGAGCTGCCTTGACCTTCAAGATTAACTAGCGAAGCCATCTTCTAGGAAAAATAATAATAATAATAACTTTATTTAAAAATTTTGGTAATGAAACATTGTGACAAAAGTCTGGTTATATTTAACACCCTAACTGTTTGTAAAACTCTATTTAAAATATCAGAAGTTATTCCTAAAACTGGTTTGTCTTTATTGTTGATTCTAACTTCAAGGAGTCTTTCTTCCCAAGAGCAAAGAAAAGATCATATGTTTTGTTAATAAAGGCTCAAAATAAAATAAGTACATCCTTCAGAATGGAAGAGAAACATGAAAGAGAGAGCCTGGAGCACAGTCAACACTTTGAGTGTCAATAAAGCTGTACTTTATATCGAACTAAAAAGAATAGATATCATGGTGATTATTTATTCCTCATTAATGAGGTAGAGCTGGAACATTGTCCCTTTCCAATTTCATGGAGTTTGTGTATGAGTAAAATAAACCCTAGAGAATGGCTGTGTGAACCTCACAATCGGTCCTCCTGTTAATCATGTCTTTGTGTAGAGTTAGATTTTATTTCAAAATTATTCAGTTTTGTAACCATTAGAAAATTTACCTTGGAAGGCTTGTATGCTTCTAATTGTCATAGGGGATCCATTCTGCCATTGCTATTAAGCACAGAGAGCCCTTTCTAAAGCAATCCCACTGCAGCTTCTCAGCAGCACAGCTATCTAATTTCTACTAGCATTTATATATGCTATCACATATATATATATATATATATACACATATTTATACATATATATACATATATATACGCTATCACATATAAAAACTGCATAATGACTGTTCGTATTTGTGTGTTCATATTGTACTCAGATTTTCCTAAGACATTATGAAAAACCACATGTGCTTTAAAATTTCTCTGATCTGCATTTCCACTGTATGAAAATGAAGCAGGATTAAAAGTTTACCTTGGGCCACTACAGTTTACTGAGTAGATTGCATCCTAATTATTAGCAGAGCTGTAATTCCACAAAATCTTTACTTTTTTTTTTTTTTTTTTTTTTTTAATTCATCTAGACGTATGTTTGAATAAACAATACTTGTGTTTATTTTTCTTCCTTAACATGTTTTGCATAAAGATATTTTGTCAACTTTTCCCCGTGTTGGAAGTTAACTGATATTAGGTAACATGGAAAACAGAGAAAATTCACCTTCCCACATATGATTTCTTTCACATATTTTTAAGGGGATATATAATAGAAAAATGTGTTGAAGTAGTCTGTTTTGTAGCAAGTATCATCAGAATCAGTAGATTACAAAGGGAATAATGCAGTAAGTACAAAATATTTCAGGAGATTGTACAGTTTTTACGTATATTGAAAAACACTAATATAAACCCATAAGGTTGACAGCATTGCTTACTAACAAAACTGTCCAAATCAAAACAAAACACCACAAAAATCAATTAGTTCTATTATTTTTCATCTAAACTAGCATAAAACTGATCGTAATGAATACTGGAAGGCTGACCTCAGTGTCTCAAATCTGTGGTCCTCCCCTCCCCTCCCCTCCCCTCCCCTCCCCTCCCCTCCCCTCCCCTCCCCTCCCCTCCCCTCCCCTCCTCTCCCCTCCCCTCCATGTTAGGAAAATAGAGAACAAAAAAAGTTCTGCACATTTTTTATTACTGTTCACTGATGAAAAATAATAATTAAAAAAAATCATATGAGAAACTTTAGATCCTTTCAGTGCTTGACTAAACTTGAATGCACATTTCCTGTAAGAACGTATCAAGTACTTGACAACAGATATACTTTGACTAGGGTCAATCTCTTTTCTTATTTCATAGAGTATCTTTCTCTGCTGAACTTCTATGAACTATTTAAATATTCTTTGGAATGGAAAAGAAGTGAAACAGGCTCTTATTTCATAAATAAAGGCTGAAGAGTTCTCCAGGAAGATGGAGTATTTGGCTTAAAATCTTTTTTCTTTTCCACTGGAAAATGGATCACTTCAGAGATAGAAAGGCAGAAGAACTACAAAGATGGCAAAACAGAAACAGGTGATTCCAGTTCCAGATACCAGGACTGAGTTTCTGAAGTCAGTGGTTTTTTTTTTTTTTTTTTTTTTTTTTTTTTAAATTATTATTATTATCATTTATTATTATTTCAATAAACTGTGTAAACACTCCTGGAAGCTGTGTCAAGAATGTTAAAATACACAATCTGGAGATCCCCGAAAAACTCTGTCAAGCTATTTATCTTGTCTGTGATGGCAGATATTTGAAAGCAGAATTTCATCTTCCCCTGCAAGACCATGGCCTGCTTCTTCTGTCCCTTTGCGGCGTTTCACAACACAAAATTACTGTAGTCAATATTCTTAGGCTGCAAATATGAACTTCTCAGTGTGGAAAAAAGGCCTAAATCAACAGCAAGTATTCCATGGTAGGGCCTCCTACTTCAGCACATGAACTAGCTTAGAAGTATAGGCAGTTACAGAACTGAAAGTGGAGCTGTTGATGTAAGGTGGGTTATTCCAGGATTTGACAAAGGAAGACATTTTCAGTCCTGTCATAAACATTACATTAGATTAGCATTTCTTACCTACCATTTATTTATTTATTTATTTATTATTTTCTTGATCAAGCTTGCATTTATTTTCTAGCTGATGGAATTACTCTGCTGGAATTACCTGGAATTACCAGCTGAAGATTCGCTTTAAGAATACATATATATATATATAGAATATATAAGTATACACTTGTGTACTTAATTTGGACCATTGCATGTTTTCACATTAACTGTTCACCTCAGCATACTGTGTATTCATAGACATAGTACAGTGGCTCATGGAAAATTATGAGCCCTTGCATTAACCACTTGTTATTAAATGACAGTAATGATCATTCTTACTATGAGTGTAACTGTGTGAAAGTGGAGTCTAGGTCTCTGTAGCTACTGTGTTATTTCAGGTTGAAACTGATTAGTAAAGCAGATCCTAGTATGAGAACACTGCATTTACATGTTTCTTCTGCATGCCTTGAGGGCTATCAGTCAAGCAAAGAAAATATCAAGGTTGGTAACCTTGACAGTAAAAAAAGTTTTAAATGGGATGAAAATGAAGACATGAGAGTAATAAGAGCTTCCAGGAGGAGTATGTTGTGGCTGGAGTGCAGAGAGAAAAATGGGGTTGAAGAAGCAGGTGATGCTAGCTTTCCTTTTTAAATCAACAGCACTAAAAATAATAAATGTAACATGACAATTCCTCATTCGGAATCTCAGATTAGCTATCAGAGTATAAATTTAATCTTTCCTGAACTTGTTTTCCTTACTCTGCCTACTATCCTCTCTCTTAGTCACTACTTTAGAAGGGTACATTGTCAATCAGTCTGTATTTGAAAACTATAGGTCAATGACTGCATTGAGTTAGCATTGCTACAGACAGGTCACAGAATCACAGAATCACAGAATTTCTAGGTTGGAAGAGACCTCAAGATCATTGAGTCCAACCTCTACCTAACGCTAACAATCCCCACTAAACCATATCCCTAAGCTCTACGTCTAAACGTCTTTTAAAGACTTCCAGGGATGGTGACTCCACCACTTCCCTGGGCAGCCTGTTCCAGTGTCCAACAACCCTTTCAGTAAAGAAGTTCTTCCTAACATCTAAACTAAAACTCCCCTGGCACAACTTTAGCCCATTCCCCCTCGTCCTGTCACCAGGCACGTGGGAGAACAGACCAACCCCCACCTCGCTACAGCCTCCTTTGGGGTATCTGTAGAGAGCAATAAGGTCGCCCCTGAGCCTCCTTTTCTCCAGGCTGAACAAGCCCAGCTCCCTAAGCCGCACCTTGTAGGACTTGTTCTCCAGGCCCCTCAGCAGCTTCATCGCCCTTCTCTGGACTTGCTCAAGCACCTCGATGTCCTTCTTGTAGCGAGGGGCCCAAAACTGAACACAGTACTCGAGGTGCGGCCTCACCAGAGCTGAGTACAGGGGGACAATCACCTCCCTAGCCCTGCTGGCCACACTCTTCCTGATACAAGCCAGGATGCCGTTGGCCTTCTTGGCCACCTGAGCACACTGCTGGCTCATATTCAGCCGACTATCCACCATCACTCCCATGTCCTTCTCTGCCTGGCAGCTCTCCAACCACTCATCTCCCAGCCTGTAGCTCTGCTTGGGGTTGTTGCACCCCAGGTGCAGGACCCGGCACTTGGCCTTGTTAAACTTCATGTAGTTGACCTCAGCCCATCAGTGCAGCCTATCCAGATCCTCCTGCAGAGCTTTCCTACCCTCGAGCAGATTGACACACACACCTGACTTGGTGTCATCTGCGAACTTACTGAGGGTGCACTCAATGCCCTCGTCCAGATCATCGATGAAGATATTAAAGAGGACCGATCTTTCAGGTATTCCTAACAATTAGGAAAAAATGTCTCAGTAACTGGCTTCTGCCAGTAAATTTTCTATGTTGCAATCCATCTTTCTCTGTCTCTTTCTCCATATTATCTCTAGTTTCTTTATACAGGCTCATAGGCAACCTAAACTTTTCTTGTTCGTAGTCTGTGACAGTTGTCATTGTTTATTTTGAGGTATGGATCTCCAGTATAAATATTAAAGAAATATGCATTTGAGGGTAATGCATACAATATATACTTTACGGTCTCATGAAATTTAGAATTCTATGCATAGGGAATCCAATAAACAAACAAAAAACCAACTACAGCAACAACAACAACAACAACAAACAAAAAACATAAGGAAGTGATTTTAATTGAAAAATGCTTGAATATCTAATCTAAACATTTTTTTTTTTTTATTTACTGTTTGGCTTCTGACAAAACTGTAACATATTTGTAGCCAAGAGACTTTCAGGACAATTTAAAGTCAGATTCAGAATGCAGATATATTAGATAACAAACGAACAAACACCCACCACAGATAAGAACATGTATTCCTTTTATTCCTATTCATTCCTTTTATTCTTTCCTGTATTTATGTGATTTTTTAATATCTGCAGATATCATAATTTGTTGCTGTGTCATACTGAATTTTGAATTGAAGTGCAGTGGGATTATACTTAGTAATTGCTGCAATATTAGATACCTGAATATCTGAATGATATTGATGATAATATTATGATGAAAAGGAGAAACATGAACTTGTACTGAATGTGCTGGATAGTGACAGTAAATTAATTTAAAATGTTTTAAGCATTTAAGCATCCATATACTAATATTACTGTAAATAGCAGTCTATTTAATAGTCTCATTGAGCTAATTCCAGACTTTCATATTGAGGAGAGTAGCTGTAAAAACTACAAGAATAGCTGAATAAAGACATCTTAGATTTTTCCTGCCATTTTAAAATACAGGGTTTTTGATAATGTCAGAATCTACCAGTATGAATAGTTACGGAGGTATCACCAAAAAGCCATATATTTTGTCTTCAATTCATACAAAATACCAATAATTATTTGATTTTCCTTTTTACCTATTCTGCTCTGCACTTAAGTACTTGCAGACGGTTGTACTTAGTGGTGTGGCAAGCAGCCTTCCCTAGAGTAGAACCCTCTGAGCATTTGCATTATTGTGTTAATCAGCTGGATGGAACATATTGCTGTAGGTCAGTTCATTCATGCAGGCAGCCCCTTAAAGGAGACTGATTCACTTCTATCCAGTATACAGCAGGATCATAAATTTGTACTAAATATAAATACTAAGCATATAATATTGTCCAGAAAGAAAAAAAAAAAGTGTGAAGATCGGGATGTTCTCCTGCTACTCCTAAATCATTAGCTACAGAAATTGAATAATTAAATAATTGAATAATTAGCTACAGAAATTTGATAATTTTGTGACTCTGGCGAGTCATGATTTTTTTCAGTAGAGCAGTCTTCAGATGGCATTTCAGAGTAAATAAAAATTTTACCATATTTTTCTCTTGATGTGGTTTTATTGTGTTCAAATGTCTTTTAAATTAAAATGAAATAAATATATGAAAATTACTCTCTAACTGACTGTATTCAGAAGTGCAGTGGAAAGAAACAAAGGAAAATGGTAGACAAGGCACATAAATTTAGTGCATTTTCTATTGCAAATTATAAAGAAACTAGTCAGTCTAAAATTAATACACTTATGTTTACATCTGTCCTTCAGAGGCATGAAAGCAGGATAACAAGTAATGATGCTCTTTTTCCTCTATATTACAGATTGTTTAATTATCTTGTTGTTGCTTAGTAATGTATACTTAATAGTATATTACGTGTGGTAATCAGTATGAAAAGAGTAAGTAATGTTGCAGGAACTAGTTAAAATCCAATTACATGTCTGCATTATTTTTTTTCTAAAATCTCATTAGAATGGTAGGAAGATGTCAGAGCTGAAGCGCTCATTTTGTATTGAGAATGGTGGATATTTTGGAATTCCTGCATCTTCTTATGTGCCATAAATAAATATGGCCTAGTAGTCAGTATCACAAATAGCTAGGAAAACAGAAAATATATACCCTTACAGCTGAGTTAATTAAGATTAAATGAAAAAAAAAAAAAAAAAAAAAAAAAAAAAGGTGTTGAGTACTTTATTATCTCCCAACAGAATAACATTTTAAAACAGGTAAATGCCATAAAAGTGTATTTTCATCTTCCTGTCTCTCTGGTAGATGAGCCCAAATTAGTTTTTCCTATAAGCCTGCAAGCTTCTGAATCCCTCATTGAATTTCACTAAAGGCATATAACTGTATTTTGATGCTTCCATGGCTGTGCAACTAAACAGGACTCTTCTGCAATGTTAGCCAATGCAAATAAAAATTTGTCAATATTTTGTAAATTGACGTAAAAAATATTATTGGTCTCCATATTTGAGTGAACCCTTGTGTAAGGGGTTGTTGCAAAGGCATTTGATTTTCTGACTCTAAACTATTTATCTTTCAGTAAATCAGTTGTTTCAACAATCTAAAGAATAATCAAAAATTTTTGAATGACCAATTTCTCTTCAAATGCCTGGTAATTTAAATTGGGTTTGCAACTCCTTCATCAACAGGATAAATGAGTTTGTGAGCACCATAGTGCAGCTTCAATAGTTATGGTTTTCTCTTGGTCCTGCAGTTCTTACTAGACTAAAACTCCCATTCTCACTAAAACAAGGGCTACAGACCCCTCATGTCTTTGCCCACAATTTTATCCAGTGAAAAGATGGAAACCTTTGAGGTAGGGCTAAGCAATCCTGAATTATCTTAATAATTCTGCCACTGACCCATTATAAGACTTTAAACAATTTGTTTAAATTGTTACCACCTATTTTATATTCCTTCTCTGTTTTGTGTATGTACGTAATATCTCCTTGGCATGTCTCCTCATAAATTTGCAAAATATCTTGGATACGTGGTCTTACTTAGAAACTCTGGAGAGTACTCTGTACCATCATACAAAGAAATAATAAATCAAATCTACAGAAAACTTGATAGATGGCAATTGTTTATTTTTTATGACATCAAATAAATTAGATTTAGAACACGCTCGGAAAAATTAACATCAAAACAAGAGACTTCTTTCTGCCTGTCAGCTAATTATCTGTAATTTCTGCTCAAGATTTATTTTTGCGTCTGTGTGTGTGTGTGCTTGAAAAATATAGCTCTTTGTCCACTCACTCCCACCTGCACTTTATCAGAGATTGAGGAAAATTCTTAATACTGCACTTAACTATCCTTGCAGCAACACATCTTATTTAAGACCTGTGTTTACATACATGTACGATGTCATAAGCAAATGCTGTGAAGGTTAAGTAGAAAAGTTAAAAAATTAATATTATTATTAATATTAATATTAACAATAATAATAGTAATTCTCCAACACATTCTTCCAAGGGCACTGTCAGCAGATTACCAGGATGGGAGATTAACAATTCAGTGAGTGTTTTCTGAAAGAGACACAAAAAATATCTAAAAGTTATTTTTTTTCCCTCTTCAGAGGTATGCCTGTGTTTTTTATTGGCATTTTGCATATAGTAGTTACTTCTCTCTAATAAGCAACACTTATGATTTGTTTTCTGTATCTATTGATACTATTGATCTAATTATGTACAAGCTATAGTATATCTATGTCTGTTAATAATCAAAGGGGAAGAATAGCATTCTTTTTCATGAATGTATGATCTTGAAATACTTAACATAGGACTCATAAACCAGATGCAGTATTAATTCTTTCAATATCCAAATTCTTTAGGAGAATAAAGTACTACATTGCTAGTGATGTCATGGTATGAAGGTTCATTTACAGGATTTCTTAATCTAGTACAGAATATATTTTGAGGAAAATGAACACCTTGTATTTATAATTTGGCCTTAACTTTTCTAAAATACTGAAATACTTAAAAAAAAAACAACAACACAACCACACACACACACACAAAAAAAACCAACACAAACAAACAAAAACAAAAACAAAAAAGCAACACAACTTTTTAAAATAAAAGTATTCCTTGTATAAGAGGCAGCAGAATAGCAGAATTATTATAAAGGAAGAAATGCATGCTGTTATCCATTTCATTACTATTATTTGTACTGAATATTTAAAGTAAGGTACATGCTACCTTGAGAACACTTAGGTAGAGTGCCTGCATTAAAAAGATTCACTAACATAGTCCTTGCTAATATACTTAGTTTTGCTGAGGACTTTTTGCATTGCAAAATGATAAGACCTTCAGCTAAAGTTATTCAAAATAACCAATAATCAGAGACAGAATAATTTTTTCTGTTCCTTAAAACATAATACACAGGCTGCTGTTGACCAAGGAGAAGGAAATTACTTCATTAGCTAGGGAAATTGAAGCACTCTGCCACTGAATCCCAAAAGAATAAATCCAGATGCATCAACAAAAGTTCTTCATTTTTAAGTCAGCTGTAGAAACATATGAAAATTCATGAAAAAGGAAAGGAAAGGAAAGGAAAGGAAAGGAAAGGAAAGGAAAGGAAAGGAAAGGAAAGGAAAGGAAAGGAAAGGAAAGGAAAGGAAAGGAAAGGAAAGGAAAGGAAAGGAAAGGAAAGGAAAGGAAAGGAAAGGAAAGGAAAGGAAAGGAAAGGGGAACAAAATACCTTGTCAGTTATTTGTTTTCTAAATATGTCTTTTCTTTTCCCTCCCCTCCCCTCCCCTCCCCTCCCCTCCCCTCCCCTCCCCTCCCCTCCCCTCCCCACCCCTCCCCTCCCCTCCCCTCCCCTCCCCTCCCCTCCCCTCCCCTCCCCTCCCCCCCCTCCCCTCCCCTCCCCTCCCCTCCCCTCCCCTCCCCTCCCCACCCTCCCCTCCCCCTCCCCTCCCCTCCCCTCCCCTCCCCTCCCCTCCCCTCCCCTCCCCTCCCCTCCCTCCCCTCCCCTCCCCTCCCCTCCCCTCCCCTCCCCTCCCTCCCCTCCCCTCCCCTCCCCTCCCCTCCCCTCCCCTCCCCTCCCCTCCCCTCCCCTCCCCTCCCCTCCCCTCCCCTCCCCTCCCCTCCCCTCCCCTCCCCTCCCCTCCCCTCCCCTCCCCTCCCCTCCCCTCCCCTCCCCTCCCCTCCCCTCCCCTCCCCTCCCCTCCCCTCCCCTCCCCTCCCCTCCCCTCCCCTCCCCTCCCCTCCCCTCCCCTCCCCTCCCCTCCCCTCCCCTCCCCTCCCCTCCCCTCCCCTTCCCTTCCCTTCCCTTCCCTTCCCTTCCCTTCCCTTCCCTTCCCTTCCCTTCCCTTCCCTTCCCTTCCCTTCCCTTCCCTTCCCTTCCCTTCCCTTCCCTTCCCTTCCCTTCCCTTCCCTTCCCTTCCCTTCCCTTCCCTTCCCTTCCCTTCCCTTCCCTTCCCTTCCCTTCCCTTCCCTTCCCTTCCCTTCCCTTTTTTTTCTTACAAACGATTATTTACAAAGGCTTGTATTGATGCATTTTGACTCTCTTTTCCTAGAGCTGCTTATCTGTATCTTTAATTAGTACTCGTCAGCCCACTGATTACATATGAAATTTAAGTTAAATCAAACTCTTTGAAATTCTTTGAAATTATAACTTTTAAATGTTTGTATTTATTTTAAAATAGTATTAAACTTTTCATGTTGTTATTATTACTATTATTATTATTATCATCATCATCATTATATTATATTATATTATATTATATTATATTATATTATATTATATTATATTATATTATATATATATATTATATATATATATTTTTTTTTTTTTTGAGAAAAGGGTCTTAATATTAACTTTGTGATGAATCTCTGTGTACATGGTACTTAAGATGCCTTTTCTTAAGGGTAATGGAGTATGTTCATTTTCACATGTATTAGAATGTATTTGCTCTGTCTGCCTCTGTTATTACTGAGTCTCATTTTGGAGTAGATACTTATTTTTCTTTAAGAAAAACCCATGCAAATGAACTGTGGGAGAGGAAGATATGGAAAATAAATTAATCATCATATATATATATTTAAATAACAATTATATTGCCTTTGACTAAAATAATTACCATAGCAGTATTCAATAAACTTTTCCCCAGTGGCAATAGTATTACATTCAACAGAATTTTCAGCTAGACAACACATTTTTCTGTAATACTATTTTTGTATCATCACCATATCATCTCATGCAAGAGTAGGTAATGGAAATTAATACCATAGTGATACCCAGTGACACTAATTGGACTAGCTTAGTTTACTGTTACTGAAGAAAGAGGATTGTCTAAAATTTGTTTTAGAGGACTTGCACGAGAAACAAATACAATGCATAATGCATGCATTTGTCTGAGCCACTAATAATTTTCTTGGCTTTGCAGAATGTTATTAAAATACCTAAGTATATGGTGCATAAAATTGCATTTTGTATAGAACAGAAGAGATACATAAAGAATCAAAGGAGTAATGAGAAGGCTTTAAAAGTGGAGGTTATAGGAAGATGAGTGGATGATCACTACATAAGGAAAAAAAATCACATTAGCACAAGTGACACTCACTTAAAAGAAGCTTTCATCATTGTAATCACTATCATGAAAATGCCAAATTTACAGAAGTAACTAGTTATATTTATTTTTTTTCTTTTTCATTTATCTTAGTCAAGAATTAAAAAAATTATCCCTGGGTATAACTAAAGGGATCATCTAATGAGATACTAGATGGACCATTTTATTTGCAACTGATTCTATCACCAGCTAAATCATGCCTGCAGACAATCCAACTGGATTGTAGTTTATGTAAAGTAAGAATGACTTCAGCCTTCCTATTGGATATACATGTATATCCATCCATTTAAGTGGGTCTGTGAGACTTAAAATATGATCCTAATGGCACTTAAGATAATACACCTCTTTTAAATACATATGCACATACAGTGTATCCCAAGTTTAGTCTCAAACTATTAATAGGATTTTACATTAGTTTTATTGTCTTTGAACAATTAAAGCAATACATTTGTTGTAATAGAGGTGCTGGGAATACTCGAATGTATAATAGCATATAGTATTATTATTATTCTATTCTATTCTAATTTTATTTTATTTTATTTTATTTTATTTTATTTTATTTTATTTTATTTTATTTTATTTTATTTTATTTTATTTTATTTTATTTTATTTTATTTTATTTTATTTTATTTTATTTTATTTTATTTTATTTTATTGTGAGCTGTGAGTGAAATAGCTCAGGCTTTTACCTAGAGCTTTTTTCTCAAGGTAGAGGAACTATTTCTTTCCTCACTGAGATTATAGTAATGTTAATGGAGAGTGAGATATCTCGCATTTTCCATCCTCCCAAACAAATTTTTGAATTTGATTGAATTTTGATTTTTGAATTTGTTTCCTCCTTTCAGCAAATATTTGGAGGGAAGTTGGTGGGCTGGGTTTCAATCCCAGAGGCTCATAGTTGCCAAATTATGTCTCTTTGAAAATCACAGGGGATTTTTGTTTTCCAGATTTGGTATAGTTTTAATGACTTTGGAATTTTATCATAATTTTCCTGTAGTAACTGAGCTTTGTAAAGGCTAAGGTTTTATTTTGGTCTGAGTTTATGCATGAATTAATAGAAGATGAGAGGTTGTGCATGTATCCACTCCAGTGCACAGCCCCTAGGAAACTTGCATAAAAGTAAAGTTACTGGAACTTGGAGTAAATCAAAACTCAGAAAACCAGATTAACCTCCTGTGACTGCTAAGCCTCAGGGAGGCAGGTCACAAAGAGCCAGAGCTATTATAATTGAAGTAATGGTCTTACACGCTGTAAACACGGACCAACAGGACTGTAAAAATGCCTGTCCATTGAAAATATGCTCTGTACTACAATTGTGAAGAGGTTAGATATAGACTTCCTTTTTGATATGATTGCATGAATGCAATATGTACAGGGTGTTTGGAGTTGATCAAATTTAGCAACAAAGATGATTCATAGTTTATAGCTCATGGATTTTGGAGTTTTTATGTGTGAAAGAGAAAGCTGCTGCTTTCTAAACGTTAAGTGTACTATGGGCTAAATGAACCATTACTACACATATTTCTGGTAGTAGCTGGAAACATCTGCTCCATGTCTCTTGGAATAAGGATGCCATAAGCTGGTCCTGAAGTGTCATTGCTCAGACTCTTGCACTGTTCAGAGCTGAAAGACCATTACTACCAGGAAGGATGATAGACACCAAAAAAATTATGTGTATTATTTTTTGAATTTCCTGATTTCTTGTCAGTGAACTCACACCTTATGGATTTGGAACTGCTTTTAGCATAAGTTTATGTGCTTATCAGAGCTGACAAAGTGACAGGGGAATGCAAAAATAATTCCCTGCTGTTTTCTTGATTTGCTTTCTTATGCCTTGCATTAAAATTTCATGGGATCAACATTGAAATAGGTCTCTGAAACTTCAGACAAGCCAACAAACCATTTAAAGAATGAAAACTTGCTTTCAGTAAAGAACATTTCTTTTAAAGAAATAATTACCTAATTTACTTTTAATGCTAGCTAGCTTTAGTATTATTTGTGCTTAGATATGCTGCAGAAAATATACTCCTTATCTCTGCTAACTTATCTAGTATATCTTATTGAATGATTATTACTTGCTGTAAATATGTTTGAGTGTTATGTGAAAGTTGCAAATTCATCATACCAGCATGTGCTCAGCATCAAGGAAGGGTGGGGTAGAAGGTTGCAGTTTCTTTTCTTCTAATTATTCCTCAAATTTCATAATTTCTAAGCCTTTTTGTTTGTTTGTTTGTTTGTTTATTTGTTTAATTCAGTATAACCATTTCTTAGTTTAATTACTGGTTACAGGAATCTTTTAGATGCATCAATTTGCCATGCTCTGCTGCTTAGTGGTAACTCATTAAACCATGGTTATTTAGTTATATCTTGATTTTTCCTTTTTCTTTTCTTCTTGTTGATTCTCTCTCTTCTTGGAAAAGGTTGCCTGGCTTCTTACCCTTGCCTGAACTTTCCTTTACTTTTTTATAAAAAAGCATTGTCCAGAAGCTGCCTCTGCAAGAAACTCAGTGTTGTCCATGTATCAGACATGCCTATCAGTCCCTTAGGGATTTCAGATGATCAATTTCTGACTTGCAAATGGACTTCAAGGGTGAAAAAAGATACTGAAATGCTCAGATTAACTAAAGAAGCCTCCCTGAACAGTCCCTGGGTCTGAGCAATAGCAGAACTTGAGACAGATATAAAGCTTTCTGGGCAAAACCTTGCAGTACTTGGATATTAATCAGATTTTTATGGTCTTCCATCTTGAAATTATATTCTGTTTGCAATGGACTTTGTGCACTGTTCAGTCTATCTTTGCTTAAATTTACCATCATCAAAATACAAATATTAATAACAAATATTTTGAAAGGACAAAATTATTAAAGAATGTAAAGAAATCCGGATCTGTAATGACAGAGGTCAGCTATTTGTTAACTTATCATACTTGGTTAAAAGGAAGCATTTCTGTTTTGCTGTGATTTATCTCTCTTTTCAGATGAATTAAAAGGATAGCAAAATATGCATGTGACTCCCAAGTGATGACTTTCTTTGAGTGACATAACTGAAGGATGCTGATTTGAGGACTTGATTTTTTTGCAGAAGCAATTACGAATGCAACATTTTTTTGTTTTGATTCAGTACCTTTGCAAAAATTAAAATACGTATACATATATTATCAAATTTCTTTGCAGGACCAAAGGCCAGTTCTCAATGAACTACTTTCCAGTTTATGTTGTTATTTTACAAAACAAACAAACAAAACAACAACAACAACAACAAAACAACAACAAAAAATGTTCTTGTTCATATTTGCAAGCTCTTCAGGAAAGATTAGAGTGATAAACTGTATACAAGTACTTTTGAACTGATCTTATATTATTCCTATAGGAATGTGTGTTCATGAAAAAAAAAATCAGGAGACCTAAAAGAGACATTCTATTCAGTATTAGCATGCAGAAGAGAAGTGGAATATGATACATAATGCTGTATTAGTGAGAAAAAAAGGAGTGCAAATCACAGCATGTTGCAGATACTATTTTTATAAAAGAAAGGACAAGGAAAAAACAAGGGAAGGGATGGGGGAAGAAAAGAACTAGAAAAATAAGAAAAAAAGACATGATAATTTCTGATGCTCTTAATGCTAAATTATACAGGTGTTGCACCAGTATCGTATTAAATTGAATGTAAAAAAAATAAATAAATTTTAAGGAGGCAGTTAGTTACACTGGTTATTAGCAGCTACTTCAAGATTATGATTTCAAGGAAGAAAAGAAATCTGGTTTTGAGAAAGCATATCTTTGTTATCTATTCTAAGTTATACAAAACTATATAAATCTTGAAACTGTAACTTCCATTGTTTAAAGGACTGAATTATAAAACTGTTACAATCTTTACTATTTTCAGGTTCTTTTGACTATTCAATAGCTCCAAAAAACAGTTTTCTTCTTTGAAATCATTTAGTTCAGCAGCTATCCCTGTGATTGTTCTTAGAAAAGCAGACTGTATTCCTATTCAAATACCTACTATACCTTTTCATATGTAAACCACGTTTAGGAGACTTTACTGAGAGGAACAGATACTCTTCCAGTTTATCCCTAATATAGAAACACAGAATTATTTCTGAGGTGCAGTAAAGGGATTGTCTTCACTGTCTAATTTCTTTGTATTAGGCACAAAGGCTGGTTTGATAGACTAAACAATCAAAAGTGTTTCTGTGGCAGTTTGCAAGTCAAGATTTTAAAAGTATTTTTGTTTAAACAGTGCTACCTTACTCTACTGTACTGTAGATGAAATCTGTTAGTTTATTTGCAATAGACAACCGATGTAAACAAGATCACATAGGAATTCATCTTTTGTAATACATTGCTGGCTCTACAAATATATTTTTCCATGTATCTTTCTGCTACAGAGGCCAAAGGCCAAACCTCATCTGGAGCTCAATCTGGCTACTGCCAATAAAGACAAAAAAAAATGTTTTTACATATACATCAACACAAAATGGAGGACTAAGGAGAATCTCCATCCTTTACTGGATGCGGGGTAAACTTAGTTACAAGAGATGAGAAAAAAGCTGAGGTGCTTAATGCCTTCTTTGCCTCAGTCTTTAGCGCCAAAACCAGTAGTTCTCTGGATATCCAGTACCCTGAGGTGGTGGAAGGAGATGGGGAACAGAATGTGGCCCTCATTATCCATGAGGAAATGGTTGGTGACCTGCTATGGATGTATGCAAGTCGATGGGGCCAGATGGGATCCACCCGAGGATACTGAGAGAACTGGCGGAGGAGCTGGCTAAACAGCTTTCCTTCATTTATCAACAGTCCTGGCTATAGGGGGAGGTCCCAGTTGACTGGCGTCTAGCAAACACGATATCTATCTATGAGAAGGGCTGGAGGGTAGACCTGGGGAAGTATAGGCCTGTCCGTTTGACCTCAGTGCCAGGGAAGCTCATGGAGCAGATCCTCTTGACAGTCATCACTCAGCACTTGCAGGGCAAGCAGGCAAACAGGCCCAGTCAGCATGGGTTTATGAAAGGCAGGTCCTGCTTGACGAACCTGATCTCCTTCTATGACCAAGTGATGTGCTTGGTGGATGAGGGAAAGGCTGTGGATGTGGTCTACCTTGACTTCAGCAACGCTTTTGACACCGTTTCCCACAACATTCTCCTCAAGAAACTGGCTGCTCATGGCTTGGACTGGCATATGCTTCGTTGGGTTAGAAACTGGCTGGATAGCCGGGCCCAGAGGCATGGCGAATGGAGTCAAATCTAGTTGGAGGCCAGTCACTAGTGGCGTCCCCCAGGGCTCGGTACTGGGGCCAGTCCTCTTTAATATCTTTATTGATGATCTGGATGAGGGGATAGAGTACACCCTCAGTAAATTTGCAGATGACACCAAGTTAGGTGCATGTGTCGATCTGCTTGAGGTTAGGAAGGCTCTGCAGGAGGATCTGGATAGGCTGGACTGATGAGCTGAGGCCAACTGTATGAAGTTCAACAAGGCCAAGTGCCGGGTCCTGCACCTGGGGTGCAACAACCCCGAGCAGAGCTACAGACTGGGAAATGAGTGGTTGGAGAGCTGCCTGGCGGAGAAGGACCTGGGAGTGATGGTGGATAGTTGGCTGAATATGAGCCAGCAGTGTGCTCAGGTGGCCAAGAAGGCCAACAGCATCCTGGCTTGTATAAGAAGCAGTGTGGCCAGCAGGGCTAGGGAGGTGATTGTCCCCCTGTACTCGGCTCTGGTGAGGCCGCACCTCGAGTACTGTGTTCAGTTTTGGGCCCTTTATTACAAGAAGGACATGGAGGTGCTCGAGTGAGTCCAGAGAAGGGCAACGAAACTGGTGAGGGGTCTGGAGGAGAAGTCTTATGAGGAGCGGCTGAGGGAGCTGGGCTTGTTCAGCCTGGAGAAGAGGAGGCTCAGGGGTGACCTTATACCTTTCTATAAGTACATTAAAGAAGGCTGTAGCGAGGTGGGGGTTGGTCTGTTCTCCCACGTGCCTGGTGACAGGATGAGGGGGAATGGGCTAAAGTTGTGCCAGGGGAGTTTTAGTTTGGATATTAGGAAGAACTTCTTTACTAAAAGGGTTGTTAGGCATTGGAATGGGCTGCCCAGGGAAGTGGTGGAGTCACCATCTCTGGAGGTCTTTAAAAGATGTTTAGATGTTGAACTTAGTAATAAGGTTTAGTGGAGGACTTGTTAGTGTTAGGTCAGAGGTTGGACTCCATGATCTTGGAGGTCTCTTCCAACCTAGACGATTCTGTGATTCATACATTCCTGAATAAATATTTTGTCATAGACCTGTTTCTAAAAGCTTATTTCCCTCTGGTTATGATGCTCTATTGGTTCCTTAAGTCTGGGTCAAGTTTATTTTTCTTCATGCCCTTGTACGCCTCTTTAACTCCTTTCAGATAAGTGCTCTTATCTGCACTGAATATAAATTTGCCTACATTGCTGAAAGCCAGAATATATAACATTTCCTTTTTTTATTTCTTAACTTTAAGGATTTTAGACTGTCTGTATAACTCAGCTATTAATCCAGGGACAGACTTGACTGGAATTTTTTCTTGTGGTTTTACCTCTACTAGATGTTGTAAACAGCAAAAGCTTTCATTGTTTTCTCTGCCTTCAGAAGAAGGACAGTACATTATCATCAGAGCACACAGTGCTCACAGGAAACAGATATCTATGGCAAATGCTATATAGCTGTGTGTTTTTTATGTATTGATTTTTGTATATTTTATTTTTATTAAAGAGTGTACACCCTAGTCCAACTAAAATAAAACTGTAGCTGCTTTTTGGTCAAAGTTCTGTGAGATATCTGGATTAGCAGACATTTTATCCTACCTTTGTAGTGACAGACTTTCTCTTAAACCATTAATTGTTTTCTCATCAAGAGCCCTCATGATGAATCTCATTATTATTATTATATATATATATATTTTAAATTTGTGGCTTTAAGGTTTGTAGAGAGAAGTTTAAAGAGAAGGTAATAAACACTCAGAATCTAGAAAAAGGCTAAAATAACACACCCTTTAAAGAAAAAAATATCTTTCAGTTGCAATGGGAGAGGCTAACTTTCTTGAATTCATAGCAAAGTTTTTTTTTTTTTTTTCTTATTTTTTAGTGAACCTGAAATCTAGGTTGCATTCTTCCTGTCATACATGCACTCTACTGAGATAGGTGGAGGAAAAATGTATTAAAATTTTAATAACTAAATATTTTCTTTGAGGGCAAAGTGAATCAGAGGAAAGAACAAGGGTAGTGATCATAGAATCATAGAATGTGTTGAGTTGGAAGGGACCTTAAAAATTATCTAATTCCAATCACCCCTGTCATGGGTAGGGACACCTCCCACTAAATCAGGTTTCTCAAAACCCCATCAAACCTGGCCTTGAACACTGCCAGGAACGGGGCATACACAGCTTCTCTGAGCAACCTGTTCTGGTGCCTCACCATGCTAGGGGGAAAGAATTTTTTCCTAATATCAAATGTAAATCTAACCTCTTTTAGTTTAAAGCCAATACTCCTTGTCCTATCACTACACTCCCTGACAAATGAGTCCCTCCTCAGCTTTTCTGTAAGGCCCCCTTTAGGTACTAGAATGCCACTATAAAGTCTCCCTGGGGCCTTCTCTTCTTCAGTCTGAACAGCACCAGCTCTCTCAACCTGTCTTTGTAGGAGAGGAGCTCCAGCCCCTTGGTCATCCTTGTGGCTCTCCTCTGGATTCTATCCTGTCCTGTGCTGGGAACCCCAGAGCTGAATGCCGTACTCCAGGTGGGGTCTCACAAGAGCAGAGTAGAGGGGGAGAATTACCTCCCTTGACCTACTGGTCACATTATTATTCTCAAGCTATTTGTTAATAACTGTATCCTGCGCTTCATTTAATGGTTATTATCAAATATCTTGAGAATCCAAACAAAATCATGTGGCAAGTATCAAAGAAAAGTTTCTACCTTTTTAATGGAATCACGGAGTCAGAAAATCTTCTTGGCTGGCAAGGACTTCTGGAGGTCTTCTGTCTGAACCACTGCTCTACTTGGGATATTCTATAATTCTTTGAACTTGTGTCCATTGCAGCAAAATCTCTCGAGAGCAGCAATCACTATGTACCTTCAAGAAGACTGTTTCCATCTTCTTTGTGCTTTGCCACTATGTATGTGAAGACAGCAATGAGGATCCCCCCAAGCTTTCCCCTCTAAAGGTTGAAAAGACTGTGTAGTCTCTTCTAGCCTCTCCTTGTACACTGCGTGTCTTATCCCCAACACCAGCTTGGTGGCCTCTTCTATACTGTCCTGGTTTGGTTGGGATATATTTTCTTCATAGTAGCTTGCATGCTGCTATGTTTCAGATTTGTAGTGAGAATAGTGCTGATAATACACTGATGTTTGAGCAGTGTTTACAGTGAGTGATGGTCTTTTCTGTTTCTCAAGCTGCCTGCTAGGGAGTTGGCTGGAGGTGCACAAGAAGCTGGGAGAGGACACAGCCAAGACAGCTGACCCAATCTGGCTAAAGGAATACTATGTATTGAGTATGCTCAGTAACTGGAATAATATGATGAGTATGATGTCACACTCAACAATAAAACTGAGGGGAGTTGGCTGAGGGATGGGAAGGCTGCCATCACTCAGGGACTGGTCAGCTGGTAGTGAGAAACTGTGTTTTGCATCGCTTGTTTTTTTCCCGTTGGGTGTGTTTATTTATATATTTATTCTTGTTTAATGGCTTTTATATCAACTCATGTTTTCTAACTTTTGCCTTTGCAATTCTCTTTCCCCCATCCAGTTAAGCAGAGGGAAGTGGGCAAATGTCTGTGTAGTGCTTAGCTGCCTACTGCGCTTAAACCACAACATAGTCTCCCTCAGTGTGTCAGTGTCTTGTGCTGGGAAGTCCAAAACTGGACATAACACTCTAGATGTGGTCTCGCTTAATACCTGCATCATAAAGAAGGATTGCTTTCCCGGATCTGCTGATTATACTTCCACTACCTTAGACCAGGATGTGGTTGACTCTTTTTGCTGCATGTGTGCACTGTTGACACATTTAATTGGTCCACCAGAATCTTCTGATTCTTTTCCTTCTTTCTATCTTACTAACACCCTGCATGGGGTTATTACCTAGAGATGCGGGATTTTACACTTCACTGAAACTCATGAGGTTGTTGTCAGCCCATTCCTCACACCCATCCAGGTCCCTCTGAGCAGCAGTCCTGCCTTCAAGCATATAATCTGTTCCTCACAGTTTTATATCATCTGTTCCTCCCAATTTTCTCTCATCTGTAAATGTGCAGAGACTGTTCTTTCTCTCCTCATCCTGGTTGTTAATAAAGTCATTAAACAGTATTTGTATCAATAATATTGCTAGTTGACTCTGAGCAATGCGAGTCTTTGAGGTCAACAGTCCAGCCAATTTGTCATCCACCTGATTGTCCACTTATTCAGTCCATAGCTCATCAATTTGGATATACTGTTGGAGACTGTGACAAGTGCCTTGCCACATCAAAGTATGCCATATCATGGAAGGGATCAAATAGGTCAGGCATCCCCTAAAAGTGAAATCAGTGATTAGCATATTTCTTGTCATGATGCAAATGGCTGCTCTGAAGCTTTGTTGTAGGTGAAATTGTGGAAAAGATTGTTCTTCTGTGCAAAGAGCAGAGGAAATAAAGTCCTTTGGTTATAGGTCATTTTATCCATGAACATACTGGCAATAGAATTTCTTGTCAAATCTCTGTCGATATTAGGTATGATACAGATCATGATAGATGCTATAGTTTCTTTAAGTCTCTTGTTCCCATTCAAGGAACTTCAGTAGGGATTAGCCAACCCTATGAAAGAATAGTCCTCATGCTGTAAACCTGCTGATGTACCCAGCTTTTTTTTTGCACTGGTTACATGTCCTTAATGATATTTATATGATATCTTTGCCTTGTCATCTGGATTCCCTCTTCAGTTACTGCAGTGAAGTAGGCTTTTCTAGGATATAATTCAAGTAATTTATAACAAACAGGTATCTGCTAGTGATATCAGATTATTATTATTTTTAAATACTAGTTCTTTTACTGAGTATAAGGAACTTAAGGAACTGTCTAAGTGTTAGATTTAGTGAGATGAATCCCACATAGAAAAAATTCCCTTTAATTTCCCCAGAATACTACTTTTACAACTCAGTTATTGTAAAGTAAATAAAAGAAAGTAAAAATCTAAATTTTTTTTTCACTTTAAGATATTCCAGTCCAGAGGTCCTTGAGGATTCTGTACATTGTGCCCTGCACTAATACATGATTCAGTTTCCTTCCAGTTCTGTGTTCTATTGGTACCATCTGAACAATCTGTTTCTGTTTGCTGCTGCTAACCATTGTATAGGTATTTTAGAAATATGTCAGTTTTTTAAAGGATCAAATCTTGAATGGAATTTTTGCTGTTGCCTTTTCTATTACCTTCAGTGAATGCAAAATCAGGTCTTCAGCCTTCTTACTTTAATGTGATTCTAATTATGTTGCACTTTTGTCCTTCTGTGCTTTCTCTTGCAACATTAAACTTAATTTGTTAATTACCCAACATTTGCAAATTACGAGGCAAATCTGGAATTCATTTTATTTCCTTCCCTGCTTGCTCCACGTTCTCTCTCTTAAACACATGGTGTGATAAGCATCTGACTATTTTTTTGCTAAACTTTGTGTCCTTTATTAAAGTATAGTGTACAGTGGTCCCTGTTATAGTCTTGTCAGTTTACCTTAAACAAATTACTTTACTTTTGTTCTGATTCAGATAGACATTTAAGGTTACAACTTTGTTAGGAATAGTTAATTTTATGAGACTGCTCATGATGAAGGCTAGGTTAGTCTGTAACTACCATTGGTAGTAGGGACTACTTTCAGAATATTCTATTAAAAATATAAGAACATTTATCAAATACTGTGAATACTGGTAAACAGCCCTTTACCTCTTGCAAAAATGGTACATCTAAAAACATAAGTTTGAATAATGAAAGTGGTATAAATGCAGAATTCCATCCCGCGTACTTTCTGAAATATTACTAAGCACCACCTTTCTACTGAGGAAAGAACTATCATCAATCCTGGATTAGCTACTAAATATATCTTTTGAAAATTTTTTCAAAGTCCTATGCTGAAAAACCTAACCAAACTATTTTGTGCAAGCAATCAAAATCTCTTTACAGGTTTTCGCAGTGTCTGATCATGGCCTTCTTCTTGATACTGTGAACAAGAATGTCTTTTTTAGTGCAAGAGGAAGTAAACTGAGTTGTTTAGTGCAAGAGGAAGTGAATTCTGTCCAAGAGGAAGTGAACTGAGACTATAGGATTTTTCATAAGCAACTGAATAGACATCAATTAGTAATGATGTTTAATTTGGACATACTAATGAACTGGATCAGTCAGAAAAGTTTAAAGTTCATAGTTCTTTTACCAGTCTTTGTATCCTTCAGTAACATGGGATGTTTTATTTCAATTTCCTTGATTTTTTTTTTTTTCCCTCTCTTGACATTGTTTTGTATAATGTTCATTTTTAACTGTGTTCTAAATCTTGTCCAAAAGCCCTGTTTTTCACATTGTTTATTTATTCAATGGTTGTACTGTATCAGGTACATTTAAGGGGGAAGGGGCTAAAACCAGGCATGCCGCTGAAGACCTAAGGGATGGTATGCTAGAATCAGAGGGGCTGTGTGCCAGTGAGGTCCTTCGGTCAGATCCACAAGGTGCTGAGTGTAAGGAGATGCACCTGAAGTGCTTCTACATGAACGCACGCAGTATGAGGAGTAAAATGGATGAGCTAGAAGTCCTGGCCCAGTCCCGCAACTACGACATCATCAGCATAAGCAAAACCTGGTGGGATGAGTCCTGTGACTGGGGTGTTGCGATAGATGGTTACAGGCTCTTCAGGAGGGACAGGCAGGGTAGGCGAGGTGGTGGGGTGGCGATGTATGTGAAGCAGGGGCTGGACTGTGTGGAACTTCAGGTCGGCAATGGCAAAGTTGAGAGCCTCTGGGTAAGGATCAAGGGACGAACGAATAAAAGGGATGTCGTTGTGGGAGTCTATTACAGACCGCCTGGCCAGGACGATAGCGCCGATAAATTATTCTTTACAGAACTAAGAGAGGCCTCGAGATTAACTCCCCTTGTCCTTTTGGGGGACTTCAACTTGCCAGACGTTAACTGGGAGTGCCACACGGCTGACACAAGCAAGTCCAGGAGGTTCATGAAGCATCTAGATGATAACTTCTTGGTGCAGGTGCTAACGGAGCCAACTAGGAAAGGTGCCCTCCTAGACCTGTTGCTAGAAAACAGAGAGGGTCTGGTGGGAGATGTGGTGATTGGTGGCCGCCTTGGTCATAGCGACCATGAAGTGGTTGAGTTCAAAATTTACGGTGACAGAAGGAAAAGTGCCACCAAAACCTCATCCCTAGATATGGGGAAAGCGGACTCAGGCTGCTCAGGGAACTAGTCAGCAAGGTCCCCTGGGAAACTGCTCTTGAAGGCCTCGATGTCCACCAGTGCTGGTCATTCTTTAAGCGATGCCTCCTAGAAGCACAAGATCAGGCAATTCCTAAATATCGCAAGTCAGGCAGGCGCGGCAGGAGGCCGGCGTGGCTGACCAGGAACATTCTAATGGAGATTAGGCGGAAAAAGAGAGTGTTTCGCTACTGGAAGGAGGGCCAGGTGTCATGGAAAGAATACAGGGATGCTGTTCGTGTTTGTAGGGAGAAAATTCGTGTGGCCAAAGCACACCTAGAGTTGAAGCTGGCTGTGTCTGTGAGAGAAAATAAAAAGGTTTTTTTTAGATATGTGAATGGAAAAAGGAGAACTAAAGAATACATAGGGCCGCTCCTTGATAGGGAAGGTCTCCTCACAGACAATGACATAGGCAAAGCAGAGACGCTTAATGCCTTCTTTGCCTCTGTCTTCAATGCCGATGATGGGCTTCGGGACCCAGGGTGCCCTGAGCTGGAGGACCGGGACGGTGGGGATGACAAACTCCCAACCGACCCTGAATGTGTGCGGGATTTGCTACTCCACCTGGATCCCTACAAGTCCATGGGTCCGGATGGGATTCATCCCCGGGTGCTGAAAGAGCTGGCGGATGTCATTGTGGAACCTCTCTCAATTATTTTTCAACGATCCTGGGAATTTGGAGAGGTCCCGGTAGACTGGAAGCTGGCAAATGTTGTGCCGATTTTCAAGAAGGGTCAGAAAGAAGACCCTAGCAATTACAGGCCTGTCAGTCTCACGTCAGTGCCTGGTAAAATCATGGAGAAGATGGTTCTCGAACTTATTGAGGCGCACCTGGGGGACAAAGCAGTCCTTGGTCCCAGCCAGCATGGGTTTGTGAAGGGTAGGTCCTACCTAACTAACCTGATTTCCTTTTATGATAAGATCACCCGTATGGTGGACCAAGGGAAACCAGCTGATGTGATTTTTTTGGACTTCAGCAAGGCTTTTGACACAGTTTCCCATAGGATCCTACTGGACAAAATGTCCACCATACAGCTAAATAAAAACATCATACGATGGGTGAGCAATTGGCTAATGGGCAGGGCCCAAAGGGTTATGGTAAATGGGGCTGCATCAGGCTGGTGGGCGGTCACCAGTGGGGTCCCTCAAGGCTCCATTTTAGGGCCGGTACTTTTCAATATTTTTATAAACGATCTGGATGTAGGAATAGAAGGTATTTTGAGCAAGTTTGCTGATGACAGCAAACTTGGAGGAGTTGTGGACTCGAATGAGGGTGGAAAGGCCTTGCAGAGGGATCTGGATAGGTTGGAGAGCTGGGCGATCACCAACCGCATGAAGTTCAATAAGAGCAAGTGCCGGGTCCTGCACCTGGGACGGGGAAACCCTGGCTGCACGTACAGACTGGGCGATGAGACACTGGAGAGCAGCCTAGAAGAGAGGGATCTGGGGGTCGTGGTAGACAGCAAGTTGAATATGAGCCAGCAGTGTGCCCTGGCAGCCAGGAGGGCCAACCGTGTCCTGGGGTGCATCAAGCATGGCATCGCTAGTAGGTCAAGGGAGGTGATTGTCCCACTCTACTCTGCGCTGGTGCGGCCTCACCTCGAGTACTGTGTGCAGTTCTGGGCACCACAGTATAAAAAGGACATGAAACTGTTGGAGAGTGTCCAGAGGAGGGCTACGAAGATGGTGAAAGGCCTACAGGGGAAAACGTATGAAGAACGGCTGAGGTCACTGGGCTTGTTCAGCCTGGAGAAGAGGAGGCTGAGGGGAGACCTCATCACAGTCTACAACTTCCTCGTAAGGGGGTGTCGAGAGGCAGGAGACCTTTTCTCCATTAACACCAGTGACAGGACCCGCGGGAACGGGGTTAAGCTGAGGCAGGGGAAATTTAGGCTTGACATCAGGAGGGGGTTCTTCACAGAGAGGGTGGTTGCACACTGGAACAGGCTCCCCAGGGAAGTGCACCGAGCCTGTCTGAATTTAAGAAGAGATTGGACTATGCACTTAGTCACATGGTCTGAACTTTTGGGTAGACCTGTGCGGTGTCAGGAGTTGGACTTGATGATCCTTAAGGGTCCCTTCCAACTCAAGATATTCTATGATTCTATGATTCTATGATTTAGATCCTCAAATCTGACCAGGTCTCTTGGGCATCAAACCAAAGGTAATAGCATATAACTACTTCATCTCTATACAAGGTTAGACATGAAAAATGGAGGTAACAGTGATTGCTTCTTCAAAAGCATCAGAATAATTAACTGTTCATAGCCTAATGCATCATTTTGGAGGTTCAGGTCTCAGAATGCTTTTGGACGATTTTCAGGTTTGGAGTCCTTTCCCTGCAGCAAGGTTCCCTGAAGCTCTAACCACAATGTTGAGGAGCATGATTTAAGCCAAGGATTTTGGGCTCCATATTCCAAGCATTGGAATGAGGACCTGACAGCCCTGGACCCATGACTCAGGAACTTGAGGAATCCTACTGTGGGGTCTTCCACCTGCCGGCATCTGCCTACAGCTCCTCAGCTCAGATCTTTGTCCATCACCTCATCTCTTCAGGCAGCACAGCATGTTCATGGTGTGCACCCTCTGATCACTTATGCTCTATGAACTACAATCATGTTTATGTTTCTGGTAATATTTTTTAGAAAATCCACTCCTGACTTCAAAGTCTTTGATATGATTCCTCACCACATTCTTCTCTCTAAATTAGAGAAGTATAGATTTGAAGGATGGACTGTTAGGTGGATAAAGGTTGGATGGTCACAGCCAAAAAGGTTGTGGTCAATGGTTCTATGTCTGGGTGGAAGCCAGTCACAAGTGGTGTCCCTCAGGTGTCAGTCTTGGGACTGGTGGTCTTCAACATCTTTATGAATGACATAGACGTTGGAATCGAGTGCACCCTCAGCAAGTTTGCAGATGACACCAAGCTGAACAGTGCAGTTGATACAATAGAGGGAAGGGATGCTATCCAGAGAACCCTGGACAGGCTGGAGAAACAGGCCCATGAGAACCTAATGAAGTCCAAGTACAAGGTGTTGCAGTTGGGATAGGGCAATCCAAAGGAATTTATATATAATGGGAGAAGAAGAACTTGAGAGCAGCCCTGCGGAGAAGGACTTGAAGGTCCTGCTGGATGAGAAGCTGGACATGAGCCAGCAGTGCACGTTTGCAGCCTGGAAGGCCAACTTTATCCTGGGCTGCATTAAAAATGTGGCAGGGCGAGAGAGGTCATTGATACTCTGCTCTTGTGAAACCCCAACTGGAATATCTTGTGCAGGCCTGGGGCCCCATGCACAAGAAGGATGTGGAGTTCTTGGAACAAGTCCAGAGGAGTGTTGGTTGATAGTTGGCTGAATATGAGCCAGCAGTGTGCTCAGGTGGCCAAGAAGGCCAACAGCATCCTGGCTTGTATAAGAAGCAGTGTGGCCAGCAGGGCTAGGGAGGTGATTGTCCCCCTGTACTAGGCTCTGGTGAGGCCGCACCTCGAGTACAGTGTTCAGTTTTGGGCCCTTTATTACAAGAAGGACATGGAGGTGCTTGAGTGAGTCCAGAGAAGGGCAACGAAACTGGTGAGGGGTCTGGAGGAGAAGTCTTATGAGGAGCGGCTGAGGGAGCTGGGCTTGTTCAGCCTGGAGAAGAGGAGGCTCAGGGGTTACCTTATACCTTTCTATAAGTACATTAAAGAAGGCTGTAGCGAGGTGGGGGTTGGTCTGTTCTCCCACGTGCCTGGTGACAGGATGAGGGGGAATGGGCTAAAGTTGCGCCAAGGGAGTTTTAGTTTGGATATTAGGAAGAACTTCTTTACTAAAAGGGTTGTTAACAAACAGGAGGGTAACAAACAGGAGGAGCTGGAAGCCATCGTGCAGCATGCAGGCTATGACTTGGTTGCCATCACGGAGACGTGGTGGGACCAGTCTCATGACTGGAGTGCTGCAATGCCTGGCTATAAGCTCTTCAGAAGGGACAGGCAGCACAGAAGGGGTGGTGGTGTGGCTCTCTATATTAGAGAGTCTTTCGATGTTGTAGAACTCGAGGCTGGGAATGACAAGGTCGAGTCCCTTTGGGTTAGGATTGGAAGGGACAACAAGGCCAGCGTCCTGGTCGGGGTCTGCTATAGACCGCCGAACCAGGATGAGGAGACGGATGAGGAGTTCTACAGGCAGCTGACAGAAGTTGCGAAATCTTCAGCGCTTGTACTTGTGGGGGACTTCAACTTCCCTGACATATCCTGGAAGCACAACACAGCCCAGAGAAAGCAGTCTAGGAGGTTTCTGGAGAGCGTGGAAGATAGCTTCCTGATGCAGCTGGTTAGTGAACCTACCAGGGGTAGTGCCCCGCTAGACCTTCTCTTGACAAACAGAGAAGGACTGGTGGAGGATGTGATTGTCGGGAGCTGTCTTGGGCAGAGTGACCACGAAATGGTAGAGTTCACTATTCTTGGCGAGGCCAGGAAGGGGAACAGTAAAACTGCTGTATTGGACTTTCGGAGGGCTGACTTTGAGCTGCGCAGGACACTAGTTGGTGGAGTCCCCTGGGAGGCGGTTCTGAAAGGCAGAGGGGTCCAGGAAGGCTGGGCACTCTTCAAGAAGGAAATCTTAATGGCAAAGGAGCGGTGTGTCCCCACGTGCCCTAAGATGAGCTAGCGGGGAAGAAGACCAGCCTGGCTCAACAGAGAATTGTGGCTTGATCTTAGGAGAAAAAAGAGGGTTTATAATCTTTGGAAAAGTGGGCAGGCCACTAGGGAGGACTATAAGGATGTTGTGAGGCTGTGCAGAGACAAAATTAGGAAGGCCAAAGCTCATCTGGAGCTCAGTCTGGCTACTGCCATTAAAGATAACAAAAAACGTTTCTATAAATACATCAACACAAAAAGGAGGACTAAGGAGAATCTCCATCCTTTACTGGATGCAGGGGGAAACTTAGTTACAAGAGATGAGGAAAAGGTGGAGGTGCTCAATGCCTTCTTTGCCTCAGTCTTTAGCAGCAATACCGGTTGTTCTCTGGATACCCAGTACCCTGAGCTGGTGGAAGGGGATGGGGAGCAGGATGTGGCCCTCACCATCCACGAAGAACTGGTTGGTGACCTGCTACGGCACTTGGATGTGCACAAGTCGATGGGGCTGGATGGGATCCACCCAAGGGTACTGAAAGAACTGGCAGAGGAGCTGGCCAAGCCGCTTTCCATCATTTATCAACAGTCCTGGCTATCGGGGGAGGTCCCAGTTGACTGGTGGCTAGCAAATGTGACGCCCATCTACAAGAAGGGCCAGAGGGCAGACCTGGGAAACTACAGGCCTGTCAGTCTGACCTCAGTGCCAGGGAAGCTCATGGAGCAGATCCTCTTGACAGTCATCACTCAGCACTTGCAGGGCAAGCAGGCGATCAGGCCCAGTCAGCGTGGGTTTATGAAAGGCAGGTCCTGCTTGACGAACCTGATCTCCTTCTATGACCAAGTGACGCGCTGGGTGGATGAGGGAAAGGCTGTGGATGTGGTCTACCTTGACTTCAGCAACGCTTTTGACACCGTTTCCCACAACATTCTCCTCAAGAAACTGGCTGCTCATGGCTTGGACTGGCATATGCTTCGTTGGGTTAGAAACTGGCTGGATAGCCGGGCCCAAAGAGTCGTGGTAAATGGAGTCAAGTCCAGTTGGAGGCCAGTCACTAGTGGCGTCCCCCAGGGCTTGGTGCTGGGGCCGGTCCTCTTTAATATCTTCATCGATGATCTGGACGAGGGCATTGAGTGCACCCTCAGTAAGTTTGCAGATGACACCAAGTTAGGTGCGTGTGTTGATCTGCTTGAGGGTAGGAAAGCTCTGCAGGAGGATCTGGATAGGCTGCACCGATGGGCTAAGGTCAACTGCATGAAGTTCAGCAAGGCCAAGTGCCGGGTCCTGCACCTGGGGCGCAATAACCCCAGGCAGAGCTACAGTCTGGGAGAGGAATGGTTGGAGAGCTGCCAGGCAGAGAAGGACCTGGGAGTGATGGTGGATAGTCGGCTGAATATGAGCCAGCAGTGTGCTCAGGTGGCCAAGAAGGCCAACGGCATCCTGGCTTGTATCAGGAAGAGTGTGGCCAGCAGGGCTAGGGAGGTGATTGTCCCCCTGTACTCAGCTCTGGTGAGGCCGCACCTCGAGTACTGTGTTCAGTTTTGGGCCCCTCGCTACAAGAAGGACATGGAGGTGCTCGAGTGAGTCCAGAGAAGGGCGACGAAGCTGGTGAGGGGCCTGGAGAACAAGTCCTACAAGGAGCGGCTTAGGGAGCTGGGCTTGTTCAGCCTGGAGAAAAGGAGGCTCAGGGGAGACCTTATTGCTCTCTACAGATACCTTAAAGGAGGCTGTCGCGAGGTGGGGGTTGGTCTGTTCTCCCACATGCCTGGTGACAGGACAAGGGGGAATGGGCTAAAGTTTTGCCAGGGGAGTTTTAAGTTAGATGTTAGGAAGAACTTCTTTACTGAAAGGGTTGTTAGACACTGGAACAGGCTGCTCAGGGAAGTGGTGGAGTCACCATCCCTGGAAGTCTTTAAAAGACGTTTAGATGTAGAGCTTAGGGATATGGTTTAGTGGGGACTGCTAGCATTAGGTCAGAGGTTGGACTCGATGATCTTGAGGTCTCTTCCAACCTAGAAATTCTGTGATTCTGTGATTCTGTTAGGCATTGGAATGGGCTGCCCAGGGAACTGGTGGAGTCACCATCCCTGGAGGTCTTTAAAGGATGTTTAGATGTAGAGCTTAGTGATATGGTTTATGGAGGACTTGTTAGTGTTAGGTCAGAGGTTGGACTCGGTGATCTTGGAGTTCTCTTCCAACCTAGACAATTCTCTTATTCTGTGAGAATCCTGTTGAAAAATGCTCACAGAAAATTACAGTGTTTACAGGTAGAGATTGCCAGAGTCTAACTGTTCCTGTTGAGGGCCACTAAGATAATCAGAGGGCTGGAGTACCTCTCCTATGCAGAAAGGTTGAGGGAACTAGTCTTGTTTAGCTTGGAGAAGAGATGGCTCCAGGGAGACCTCATTGAGGCCTTCCAGTACTTGAAGGGAGTGTATAAACAGGAGGGGGAACTCCTGTTTACCTGTCTTGATAGTGATAAGACAAGTGGGAATGGTTTTAAACTAAGATGGGAGATTTAGGTTAGATAGGAGGAATTTTTTTCACTCTGAGGGTGGTGAGGCACTGGAAGAGGTTGCCCAGAGAGGTTGTGGATGCCCCATCCCTGGAAGCATTCAAGCTGCTGGATGCGGCTCTGGGCAGCCTGCTCAACCCTGCCCAGAGCAGGGGGGTAGAAACTAGATGATCTCAACCCAGGCCATTCTATGATTCTATGACTGCATTCTGGCCTGCTCCATTACCTTTGTCATGCAGTGTAGTAGTCTTAAACTTGAAACACTGCAGTATTTTGAGGTCTTTCTTCTTTCTTTTCATAGCAACTTCTGCAGTCAGGAAAAATTTGCATTATCATTTCTTCATGTAACTTCCTGTTATTAACTATATGCCTTACTTAGAAGGTCATAATTTCAGAAATGAGTCTCTGATTTTGGAGATGTACAGCTATAGCTTTCATATGATAAAAATGCCAGCAATCAGATGTATACACAAGGCCTATCGTCTGAAAATTCATTTGGGATGGAGCTGCCAAATCTGTGATCCTAGAATCTCAGTGAATATGCATTTTCTTTCAATTCAGTCATATTCTACAGTCCTTCTCACCTGAAAAATAAATTATATTTAATGAGCTCTTGGCTATTCCCTTCCTTTCCCCCCTTCTCTCACTCCTGAATTTATCTAGAGCTTAGAGGAATAATTATTTTAACTGTACCACTACCCTTTGAATTAAGCCATGCCATGGAAAATATGGATATATACAGTAATTTTCATCTTCCTTCTTTTCAAGTTTAATTCATATTCTAAACATGCAACAAACAGCTCTTGAGTTTGCCACTAAAATACAGATAAGTATTTGTTTGGCTTGCTTATCATACATTGGCTATTTTGCTATGCCAAGAGAACCAGCAGGACTGTGGAATAAAAAATCTTCCCCCCTCTCAGTGTCCCCCCCCTCCCCCCCCAGGGATTTATATTTAAAGAAACAGAAATAATCAGGAAAACAAACAAACAAACAGATATTTACAACATGAGGTTGGAAAATGTGTTTGTCCTTGCTACTGGAAACACCTATCCTCACTTTTAAACCTACTCTTTTTGAAGATATGTGATTTATTCTGGCATGAAATTCACAAGACCTGTAGCAGTTTGAATTGCTCCCATTAGCACATGAAACACTGACTAATAGTCTCATTTTATATAGCAGGTGTATCTTAACTGTAGTTCCTCATACTTCATTCCTTTTATAAAAATCATCTAATTCTTAATACTATTGTACCTTCCTCTATCCCCACCCCCCCCAAAAAAAAAAAAAAAAAAAGCTATTAGAAGCAGGCACTGTTATTTCTTTCCTTGTGGAAGCTTTCCAGTATTTAAAGCTGTCATTTTTGTATGCCTCTGAGCCACAGCATATAAAAGTTCTACTAAGATATAATTACAAGTGTAGGATAATTCTAATACTGTTTTACAACTGATGAAATCTGCTTCAGCTCTGTCTACCACATGATTACCATGGAAGCCATTACTGGCCAACAGAGTAATTCTCATCAAAAAGAATTATTATTAATCTTCCCAGCCAAGGGCGGATGAAGATTTGGACAGCTTATGTTAAAGTTTCAGGTACAAGCTGAAAGGTTCAGGAAGGGTAAATATTAATTTTAAATGTGTTAGAGAGCAAAAGTATTTTATTGTCAGAAGAAAGTACAACTGACTGTCAAAAATCAGATGGTAACAGATTACAAGATCAACCATGCACCATCCAGGAACTGAACATAAAGGTTGTTTTCTGGATTGTAAGGAACTGCAAGAAAACCTGACATAAGAAAATTATTGTTTACTTTAAGGACAGCCAAGTGCTAACTTAAAACCTAATGCAGAAAAACAAAAACAAAAACAACAACAACAAACAAACAAACAAAACAAACAAACAAAAAAACCAACAACAAGAATATTGTACATAAATTAGCTTTCAGACAGGTACATTACTATTTTTCCAAAATACAATATTTAACCAGTTAGAAAGGATTTTTTTTTTCTTTTTGTTTGTTTTGTATACCTGTTTGATATACAGAGGCAGTTTGTAATAAACACTGAAATCTAAATATTTTACAGAAATACATTAGAAATGCACAATTCCAAATTTCCCATCCTTCACATTCTAGAAAGGCTAAAATGGATGATCTAAAAAGGCAGCAAACATCACAAAGCTGGAGTGAGGAAACAGAATGTCTGAGGAATTCATATGTAAAATAATTTTAACAATGTTGCTCTTTTGTATCTCGTATATTGACAAAAAGTAAGATTCTTTTCGCCATCATTTAATGGCACAAGCACCAATTAGGCATGTAGTTCCCAGTGAACTCAGTTACTATGCAATACATAGATATTTAGCAATTATTTGTCTCAGTCATGCTATTCTTCTAGGCTATCTGTGTTAACAATGGCGATGGGTACCTTGAGAAAATGATTTAACTCTATCTTAAAATGTAGTAGTTAACCTATATTTCAAAGTGTCTATTTATTTCCTTTGACTCCAAGGCAGAATGGATCATACGTTCAGATTATACGATTTTTTTCTAGAAGACTAAGCTAGGTTCACAAGTCTTTCCTTTGAAGATCTTCACAAATGATGAAGTGACTTGGTAACTAAATGTTTCTCCTTGCCTGATATTGCCACAGCGACTTTTGAAGAACTCAGGCCATGCTCGTTTAAGTGTTCTACTGCTTATCATTTTTCTCTGTAGAACTGATTTCAAGATCAATTTTAGACCAGGATAGAAAGCTGTCAAGAACACTTTTGGTATAGTAACATACTAAATTATTTCTAACAGGAGGGTTGTTTGCTTGCTTGCTTTTGTTGTTGTTGTTGTTGGCTCTAAATTATATTTATTTTCATTGATTTTATAAAAATAATAATAATAAAAAAGATTAAGGAAACATTTTTTTTTTCTAGTTAAATGATTTGGAAGATGAGAAAAAGTACTGATATATTGGAAGCCAAAATCTTGGAGGAACTCTGGAACTTGTATTTTATAATCTTCCAATGGGAAATAAAAGGACTTATTTCTTATTGTCTTCACACTTAGTGGCCAATTAAGGGCCTTTTAGGTTCCAGATGAAGATATGGGAGGTCTACTCTTTTAACCACAGTGTTGTGAGGAGTATAATGAAAGCTTAAATTAAATTTATAGTTCAACACCTGTGACTGAGTTGGCTCTGTTCACATTTGACACTAAGGCAGAGCCAGAGTGAGATTTTTTTTTTTTTTTTCCTTGGCAGTCAAAGTCAACTTAAATATAATTAACTTTTTTCCCTTATATAGTTACTTCCAATGCTTTGACTTCCATCTTGCTCAAAGGGACTAGCCAAGACCTCGGTATGTTTCTATCACAGGTACTGCTCAAGAAGTTAAGCATAATGAAGAGAAATTCACTCTTAAATGGTAAAGATATACCCACTGGCGCAATGCTCTTGTTTTCTTAAAACCTTTTTTTTTTTTTTAATCATGAAGTCTTCCAAGATTTTTAAATTTTATGATCTCTATTTCAAAACCACTAAGATTTTTGAAACTCCTCAAGGAGAAAGCAATACCTATATCTATATAATGCCTCTATCTAATATCTACCTTGGAACAGACATTTTCCTGCTGGTTGTTATACTTCAGAGAATGGGTGATACCTGGTGATATAAGTTTTTCAAAATTGTGAATCAGGCAAAGCAGAGGTTTGGAGCTAGTACTTTAGAGTGAGTTAAAGAAATCCATTTATTGAGTCTTTGGGGCTGGGTTTCTCTCAGACTCATTGTGATTGTCTCTCTTTGAACTTTTTATTAAATACACAGTATAACAGAATCTTGATTGCAGCTATTCTTTATCAGGAGTGAGTACTCTAAATCTTTCATTTTATGGAAATCGATATGATAAAAAATAAAAATAAAAATAAAAAATGAATTAGGTACACTTAGAGAGCAAAAAGGGATGGTCTTTATCTTACAGGGAGTATCTATGTCTGAACTACCTATCTACTCTCCAAATACAGTGTCTAGAAGAAAAAGGTAGTTCTAGGTGTAATTTTTCTTATCCCAAAGCAGACATCTAGGAAATCAATTAAATTTCATGCTAACAGCATCTATTTGTGCCCATTGATTATAAAGGAAACTAGAATGATAAGCTCTGTTGCCTACACTGCAGTTTTGCTAAAGTAGGTAAGATTAATTATACCCATGTCTCTATGGTCTAATGTTTTGACTATCCATCTGGAAACAGATGGGGAGACCCATACTCCTCTGAGACTGTAATAGGACCAAAAAATGATGTTGGTACTTTTAGGCAGGTTAAGTCAGAAGTAGAAAATGGCTCAGGTAGTAAAGTTAACTAATTTGAGCAAGATGTAGTACTGAAAGTATGTTTAGACTACACCTTAGGAAAACACTGTGCCTTTTTCTCTTTGTGAAATACAAGTAATTCTTGAACATATTTCAAGGGCTAAAATTATGCTATTTAATCATTTGCTCTCTTAACCATTCCTTCCATTTTCTTATCAAATTTGCATAAATAAAAAAAGTTGAAGTTAAAGTTGGTTAATTTTTGTTCTTTACGTACCTTCATTCCTTTCAATTTTAAGGTGATCACATTACAGAAATAGTATTTGAGGTGTCATATATGCCCTGATAATGATAATGTCCTTTGACATTATCAGAATAAACTGCTGAAATTAATAGAATGCTTGCATTAAAGTATTTGTCAGTGTATACATGCATCTACACAATACACAGGCATATCTATTCAAACGTAGGCATAGGTATGTATTTGTATATCTGTTATATTCCTTTCTTAGAAACAAGGCTTATAGAAACAGTCAAGATATATGTTCTGTTATCTCAGAAGAAAAATTCCAAGTTACATGCTTATTTTTCATAACTATATTATTTTAATCTTCATTTCAATTTATAAATATGTCTCTACCAATATATATTAGAATTTGTTTTTCTTTTCTTGTTGTTTTTCCTATGTCTCTTTATGTTCTGTTTCTTTAATCCATTGCTTTCCAGGTTACTGATAGGGAATAATATAATATAGTATCTGTTCCATTTGCTATTTTAAGGTATTTCTCTTAGGAGAATACTTGTTAAACCCCAAATTAACATTGTCTAACTGGAGAAAATAGCGACACTATAAAGTTTTTAAAAACAGGAAATCTGGGGCATTATAATGTTAGTCATGCCTAGAATGTGTATTGAGGTACAGTTCTGCTTTCATGCATATGCAAATATTATATATTCGTAAGGGAGAGAATCATAGGTGGTTTATTACTTTTTAAGATTTATCTGTCCTATTATAACAATGGTCCAGAGGGTGGAATGCTACAGAGAAGAATGCTACTATTAACAGAGTTAACTAAAAAAAAGAAAAAAATGTAGGAGTGAAACTTTATATAATGTGTCACTGCCACATTTTTCAGTACTGTAGTTTTATCTGCAACATTATACATCTAACACAGCTTCTGGTGAAGACATACTGTATAATGCAGTGAAATTTTTCCTCTAGAAAAAAAAAAAAAGTGCAATTATTGCTGTTTAGGAGGAAAAGAAGAGACCAGATTATGCTTCTGAAAAGTTATTATTTCTACCTTTGTTTCCTAAAGGAAAGTACGCTATGCTTGTTGTGGATATCTGATGTCTCTCTCTCTTTTTTCTTTTCTTTTCTTTTCTTTTCTTTTCTTTTCTTTTCTTTTCTTTTTCTTCTCTTCTTCTCTTCTCTTCTCTTCTCTTCTCTTCTCTTCTCTTCTCTTCTCTTCTCTTCTCTTCTCTTCTCTTCTCTTCTCTTCTCTTCTCTTCTCTTCTCTTCTCTTCTCTTCTCTTCTCTTCTCTTCTCTTCTCTTCTCTTCTCTTCTCTTCTCTTCTCTTCTCTTCTCTTCTCTTCTCTTCTCTTCTCTTCTCTTCTCTTCCCTTCTCTTCCCTTCTCTTCCCTTCTCTTCCCTTCTCTTCCCTTCTCTTCTCTTCTCTTCTCTTCTCTTCTCTTCTCTTCTCTTCTCTTCTCTTCCCTTCTCTTCCCTTCTCTTCTCTTCTCTTCTCTTCTCTTCTCTTCTCTTCTCTTCTCTTCTCTTCTCTCTCTCTTCTCTTCTCTTCTCTTCTCTTCTCTTCTCTTCTCTTCTCTTCTCTTCTCTTCTCTTCTCTTCTCTTCTCTTTCTCTTCTCTTCTCTTCTCTTCTCTTCTCTTCTCTTCTCTTCTCTTCTCTTCTCTCTCTCTTCTCTTCTCTTCTCTTCTCTTCTCTTCTCTTCTCTTCTCTTCTCTTCTTCTCTTCTCTTCTCTTCTCTTCTCTTCTTCTCTTTCTTTCCTTTCCTTTCCTTTCCTTTCCTTTCCTTTCCTTTCCTTTCCTTTCCTTTCCTTTCCTTTCCTTTCCTTTCCTTTCCTTTCCTTTCCTTTCCTTTCCTTTCCTTTCCTTTCCTTTCCTTTCCTTTCCGTTTCCTGTGATAGCTAATCTACATTAGCCATTCCAGGGTGTCAGTTGAGTAAATACCCTGATTACATCACAAAATGTTGCAGCCCACGGAGATCTTACACTTAGCTGATGAGTTTATACTTCTTAGCTTAGATTAGATGATTTTAGCTTTGCTTAGAAGAGTTTATGCTTAGTTAAATAAATTCAGTGTACATGTTAATTGTAAGAGATATTCTATACATGATTTTCCTGTGGAACTTCTTTTGCTGTCCCCTGTGAAATTTATGTTCACTGAGGAAATGCACCTTATGAGGAACCAGGAATTTACTGATTTTTTAATCAAAATAAAAACAAAGTTATTTTTAGTCTAGTTACAATGTGTTTTTTTTTTTTTTTTTTTTTTTTTTTTACTCCTATAAACAATTCTATGCAAATACTGCTAATTCCCAGTAATAACACAATGACCATGTTTTCAGTGTTGCATACAAACTTTCCTAGATCCACCTGCTTTTCCTGATGTTATGTTCATCCTCCAATGCTCTGCTAGATCCTGAGGCTGACGGCACCACTTTTTCTCAAGGAGAATGGGCTGCCATTTACATTAGGAACTATTTGTATTACATAATGGCAATAGATCTGCATCTTCAGCGATGAGAAGAACTATTATTTTTAAATTTTGTCTAAACTTCCTTAATGAATATGGATGTGTTTGGGCACAGATATTTAACAGCTATCATCCCTTAAAAATGCTGTTTCATTTTAAATTTAATTTAAAATTTGACTTGGAATATTCATCTTATTCAAATGAGCAAGCCACAACTGTAAAGCCAGGTTTTTAAAATTTGCCAGAGAATCATAGAATGGCTTGGGTTGGAAGGGACCTCAAAAATCATCTCGTTCCAATCCCCTGCCATGGGCAGGGATGCCACCCACCTGATGCCACAACATCAGGTTGCTCAGGGCCTCATTTAACCTAGTCTTGAACACCTCCAGGGATGGGGCAACCACAACCTCTCTAAGCAACCTGTTCTAGTGCCTCACTACACCCTGAGTGAAGAATTTCTTCCTAACCTCTATTCTAAATCACAGAATCACAGAATTTCTAGGTTGGAAGAGACCTCAAGATCATCGAGTCCAACCTCTAACCTAACACTATCAGTCCTCCACTAAACCATATCGCTAAGCTCTACATCTAAATGTCTTTTAAAGACTTCCAGGGATGGTGACTCCACCACTTCCCTGGGCAGCCCATTCCAATGCCTAACAACCCTTTCAGTAAAGAAGTTCTTCCTAACATCCAACCTAAAACTCCCCTGGTGCACCTTTAGCCCATTCCCCCTCATCCTGTCACCAGGCACGTGGGAGAACAGACCAACCCCCACCTCGCTACAGCCTCCTTTAAGGTATCTGTAGAGAGCAATAAGGTCACCCCTGAGCCTCCTCTTCTCCAGGCTGAACAAGCCCAGCTTCCTCAGCCGCTCCTCATAAGACTTCTCCTCCAGACCCCTCACCAGCTTGGTCACCCTTCTCTGGACTCACTCGAGCACCTCCATGTCCTTCTTCTAATAAAGGGCCAAAAACAGTACTCGAGGTGCGGCCTCACCAGAGCCGAGTACAGGGGGACAATCACTTCCCTAGCCCTGCTGGCCACACTCTTCCTGATACAAGCCAGGATGCCGTTGGCCTTCTTGGCCACCTGAGCACACTGCTGGCTCATATTCAGCCAACTATCCACCATCACTCACAGGTACATCTCTGCCAGGCAGCTTTTCAACCACTCATCTCCCAGCCTGTAGCTCTGCCTGGGGTTGTTGCACCCCAGGTGCAGGACCCGGCACTTGGCCTTGTTGAACTTCATACAGTTGGCCTCAGCCCATCAGTCCAGCCTATCCAGATCCTCCTGCAGAGCCTTCCTACCCTCGAGCAGATCGACACATGCACCTAATTTGGTGAAATCTACAAAATTACTGAGGATGCACTCAATGCCCTCATCCAGATCATCGATGAAGATATTAAAGAGGACTGGCCCCAGCACCGAGCCCTGGGGGACGCCACTAGTGACTGGCCTCCAACTGGATTTGACCATGCCTCTGGGCCCGGCTATCCAGCCAGTTTCTAACCCAACGAAGCATATGCCAGTCCAAGCCATGAGCAGCCAGTTTCTTGAGGAGAATGTTGTGGGAAACGGTGTCAAAAGCGTTGCTGAAGTCAAGGTAGACCACATCCACAGCCTTTCCCTCATCCACCCAGCGCGTCACTTGGTCATAGAAGGAGATCAGGTTCGTCAAGCAGGACCTGCCTTTCATAAACCCATGCTGACTGGGCCTGTTTGCCTGCTTGCCCTGCAGGTGCCGTGTGATGACACTCAAGATAATCTGCTCCATGAGCTTCCCTGGCACTGAGGTCAAACGGACAGGCCTATACTTCCCCAGGTCTACCCTCCAGCCCTTCTCATAGATAGACATCGTGTTTGCTAGACGCCAGTCAACTGGGACCTCCCCCTATAGCCAGGACTGTTGATAAATGAAGGAAAGCTGTTTGGCCAGCTCCTCTGCCAGTTCTCTCAGTACCCTGAGATCTCCCTTCTTTTAGTTTAAAACCATTCCCCTTTATTCTGTCATTATCTTGAAAAAAAGAGTTGCTTTCTATCTTTTGTATGTCTTCTTTAAGTACTGAAAATCTGCAATGAGTTCCCCCTGGAGTCTTCTCTTCTCTAGGCTGAACAGCCCCAACTCTCTTAGCCTTTCTTCACAGGAGAGGTGCTCCAGCTCCTTGGTCATCTTTGTGGCCCTTTTCTGGACCTACTCTAAGAGATCAAAACTCTTCTTGTGCTCAGACCCCCCCAGGTGGGCCCTTACAAGGGCAGAGTAGAGGGGATCAATCACCTCCCTTGACAATCACCTCCGGGATGCAGTTGGCCTTCTGGACTGCAAGCACACACTGCCGGCTCATGTTAAGCCTTTCATCCACCAGAACCCCCAAGTCCTTCTCCACAGGGCTGCTCTCAATAAGTTGTTATCCCAGTCTGTAATCTTGTCTGGGGTTGCCCCGGCCCAGGTGCAGTACCTTGCACTTGTACTTGTTGAACCTCATGCAATTTACATGGGCCCGCTTCTCCAGCCTGTCCAGGTCCCTTTGAACGTCATCTCTTCCTTCTTTGGTATCAAGTGTACCACTCAGCCTGGTGTCATCAGCAAACTTACTGAGGGTGCACTTGATCCCACTATCTATGTCATTGATAAGATAGATATTATACAGTACCAGTCGGAGGACAGATTCCTGAGGGACACCACTTGTCACTGGCCTCCACTTGAACATAGAGCCAGTGTCCAGCACTCTGTGTGTTACCTTCTAGCTAACTCCTTATCCACTGAATGGTCCACCCATCAAATCTATCTCTCTCCAATCTGGAGACCAGAATGTCATGTGAGATCATGTCAAAAGCATTGCAGAAGACCAGGTGGGTGACAGTGGTCAGTCTTCCCTTGTCAACTGATGCAGTCAGTCCATCATAGAAGGCCATCAGATTGGTCAGTCACGGTTTACCCTTGGTGAAGCCATGCTGGCTACCTTGGACCACCTCTTTGTCTTGCATGTGCCTTGACATTGCTTCCAGAAGGATCTTTTCCATGATCTTGACAGGCACAGAGGTGAGGCTTACCGGTCTGTATTTCCCTGGATCCTCCTTTCTACCCTTTCTAAAAAGATAACAAAACAGCTCTTTAATGAAGATATTGAATGAAAGGACTGAAGACATGATCTCCCTTTAATACAAGACTCATATATCAATGAACATTTCCTACGAATCTGAGTCAATGTAGTGCCTGCACTGTGATGAGAGGAAGCTAAGGCTACCTTTTATCTGACTGCCATATGGAGTGTAATCATCTATCATCATACACAAGATACAAGGGCAATATTGCCAATAGAAATGCTTTCTGTGATCTAGTGCAATAAAATATAAGCCTGTGTACTTAGGAAGTTACTTAAGCGGGGAGACTTTTATATTGTAATGTTGGCTTTCCTTTTGTCTTAATGATTTAATTTAAACTAATTTGATATGAAAGGTATGTGACAGTACATGATCTGAGAGCTTTACTGTGTTAATGAAAATGAAGAAGATAATCTCATGAAAGTTGTTAATAAGTCTTAAAGTATTATCAATGTTTTAACATATTAGTGTTGTTTTTTTTTTTTTTTTTTGTATGTTATTACAGAAAGGGGAGTTGGCTAATGTGATAAGAAACCAATTAATATGATACAGAAGCAAGCATATGATAAGACCTTTGTTTCGAATATTGCTGCCTTTGATAAAGCCATAGGAACAGTAATTCAAAACTTGTTCACTGCAATTGTGATTTTTTATTTATTTATTTAACATCCAACATAGAAGAACATGGGGATTTATTTACTGCTCTATAAAAGCTTGTATCATTATCAAGGATGAAGTAACAGCATGGAAAACATTAGATTCTCTCTTTCTCTTACAATATGTCAATTTCCAGTGAACTACTAAAACTCGTGTATAACTGAGATTTTTTTTTCATTTTATTTGAAGTATTCACTTTAAAATTTTATTCCTTCTTTTATTTTCTGTGTGACTACTTAAATATTATAATTGTCACCCCCCATATATGAGAAAAAAAAAATAAATTAACTGTATTGAAAGAAGTAACTGATCCCATGCTTTTCATGGAATCATGGAATAGAATCATGAAATATCCTGAGTTGGAAGAGACATACACGGATCGCTGAGTCCAACTGCTCTATCCACAAAAGACTGCCCGAAAATCAGACCATAAGTCTGACAGCATTGTCCAAACACTTCTTGAACTCTGTCTTGCTCGGTGCTGTGACCACTCTCCTGGGTAGACTGTTCCTATGCTCAACCATACTTGGTCCCAACCTTTTCCTAACATCCACTCTAAACCTCTTTTTTTGTAGCTTCATGACATTCCTTGCGTTCTATCATTGCTCACCAGAGAGGAGATCAGCACATACCCCTCCACTCCCCATTGTGAGGAAGCTGTAAGTTCCCACGAGGTCTACTCTCACTCTCCTCTTCTCTAGGCTGAACAATCCAATTGACTTCAGCCACTCCTTGTACATTTTTTCCTCTAGACCCTTCACCATCTTTGTAGCCCTTCTTTGGACACTCTCAATTAGCTTTATGTCTTTTTTATACTGTGGTTCCCAAAACTGCACAGAGTACTCAATGTGAGACTACATCAGCAGAGTATAGTAGGACTATCACTCCCCTAGACCAGCTAGCAATGTTGTGCTTGATGTATAGGATATGATGCACCTCTTCTGGCTGCCTGATCTCACTGTTCACTTACATTTAACTTCTTGTCAACCAGAACACCCAGGCCCCTTCCTGCAGGGCTGCTCTCCAGACTCTCATACCCCCAGTCTGTATGTATAGTTCAGGTTGCCACTACCCAAGTGCAGAATCTGACTCTTGCTCTTGTTAAACTTCATATTGGTAAGTGCCCAGACCCCTAATTTTTTAATATCTCTCTGCAAGACCTCTGAGGGAATCAACAGCTCTTCACAATTTGGTATAATCTGCAAACTTACTCATAACACCTTCTAGTCCTACATCCAAGTCATTTATGAAAACATTAATGAGAACGGGCACTGGGGAACCATACTGGTGACTGGCTGACAGCCTGATATAACCTCTTCTATTGCGGTCCTTTGAGCCCAACACAGCAGCCAATTGTTCATCCATTGTATATTATTCCAGATATTGCATTCCGCATATATTGTTGTCCTAGTGGAGCCCTGTACAGAATCACAGAATCACAGAATTTCTAGGTTGGAAGAGACCTCAAGATCATCGAGTCCAACCTCTGACCTAACGCTAGCAGTCCCCACTAAACCATATCCCTAAGCTCTACATCTAAACGTCTTTTAAAGACTTCCAGGGATGGTGACTCCACCACTTCCCTGGGCAGCCTGTTCCAATGCCTCACAACCCTTTCAGTGAAGAAGTTCTTCCTAACATCTAACCTAAAACTCTCCTGGCTACCTTTAAAGCATGTAATAAATCCTACTTTCAAGCAAGTTTGAGACTGTTTTGACAGACATTTGTAATTTTGGACCATAATTTTATCTGGGATCTCCAGAAGTTTGTCATGTTTTGTCACTATGAAACTACAATATGTATATTTCCTTTTCAGAATTTTTTGCATTAAGGCAAATATTTTAATGGCTGCATTGAAAAACAAAGTGGAATATTTTAATAAGATATAGTTAAAGAGGAATACAATAAAAATAAATTAGAGGAAACAAGCAGTGCAGAACAAGTGAATCCAAGTAAGCTTGATTCTTCCTATCTTGTACCACAGGTAGGCAAGACATTAAAGAGAAATGAAAAATGGAAAGTCTAGAACTAATGGGAAAAAAAAATAAAAAAAAATAAAATTACTCTTTTGATATACAATGTGCATTTTCTTTAATTTTTTTGTGATCATATGTTTGGCACTCTATGCCAGAAGGGATTATGACTAGCAGATGCTGCCTTCTAAGACATGTTCAAATATGTTCTCAGCTTCAATTCAGAAGACACAGCTGACAATTTTAAAACTGGTGGGAAAGACAAATGCAAGATTTAAAAACTGGGTGACAATGATAAAAGAAAACTAATCATAATTTTAGTTAACAATTTTGTGAATTGCTTTCCAGAAGGAAGTATTTAAAACTTCATTTGCTTTTATAAAGTTAAGAATTAAAACCTCCACCAATGTTTCTTTTCTTACTTCTCCCCTCCTCACAAATGAGATGGAGTTGCTCTTTCTGCAACAGATGCTACACTCAAGGAGCCTTGAGGTGAAGACATTGCTATGTGTATTTAAATTCTATTTTAATTACACTACCTTAAATATTTTCTTTTAAATTGTTCTTTTGTGATTTGCATTTTCAGTTCACTAGGTTCTATTCTAAACATGACTTAGCTTGTAATTGTATGAAGTACAAATAATAAAAGCTAATTTGTTGACGTTCCCTGAAACACCAAGAAATCCAGCCGAGACTTGATGGTTTTCTCCATCCCTTCCTTAAGAGGCAGTTTCTAGTTTAAATCCTCTGGCAAAGCGTGTTTCAATGATGCATAAATTCAGGAATCTAAAGGTTGTGAATACAGCTTTTTGCTGTTCTATTTATTTATCCAGGGTCATGAAGGCTCATCCTGAGATACTGATCTCTTTTAATCTTTAAGAAAAAAATGGAGAATACAGTAAACAGGATGACATTCTTTCTCTCTGTAAATGACAAACTAATTCAGTATTATGTACTTTTTATTTATTTATATTATTTTTATAAATACTATGAGAGGGACCTCTCAAATAATCAAAAATATCTGGCTGTTTTCATATCAAAATTGCAAAATGTGAAACATGCATCTAGATGATCTTCTTCTGGATCTTCAAAATCACTTTTTTTTTTTTTTTTTTTTTTTTTTTTTATCTTCCTGACACTACTGGTGAGATGGCTAAATAGGGAAGGCAGCCCACTGAACATTTTGCTTGTGAACAGAGAAGAACTTGTGGGTGACGTGACAGTTTGAGGCTGTCTTGGGCATAGCAATCATGAATTAATCACAGAATCACAGAATCATGTAGGTTGGAAGAGACCTCCCAGATGACCTAGTCCAACCTCTGACTTAACACTAACAAGTCCTCCACTAAACCATATCACTAAGCTCTACATCTAAACATCCTTTAAAGACCTCCAGGGAAGGTAACTCAACCACTTTCCTGGGCAGCCTATTCCGATGCCTAACAACCCTTTCAGTAAAGAAGTTTTCCCTAATATCCAACTTAAACCTCCCCTGGTGCAACTTTAGCTCATTCCCCCTCATCCTGTGACCTGGCACGTGGGAGAATAGACCAATCCCCACCTCGCTACAGCCTCCTTTAAGGTACTGTAGTGAGTGGGGATTGGTCTAATTATTATGAATTAATAGAGCTTTTGATTTTTGAAAAAACAAGGAGTTAGTAGAATCTGCCACCTTGAACTTCTGGAGGGCAGACTTTGGGTGTTAAGGAGACTGGTTGACAGAGACTTTTGGGAGGCAGTCCTGAAGGGCAAAGGAGTCCAGGAAAGCTGGATACTCTTCAAGAAGGAACTCTTAAAGGCATAGGGGGAGGCTATCCTCACATGTCAAAAGATGAGCTGGTGAGAAAGAAGACCAACCTGGCTGAAAAAAGAGCTTTGGCTAGAACTCCGGAAGAAAAAGACAGTTTATGACCTTTGGAAGAAGGAGCAAGCCACTCAAGAGGACTGCAGAGATGTCATGAGGGCATACAGGGAGAAAATTAGAAGGGCCAAAATATAACTGGAGCATAATCTGGCTATTGTCATTAAAGACAATAAAAGAAATGCTTCTAAAAGTATATTAGCAACAAAAGGAGGGCTAAGGAGAATATCCTTTACTAGATGTGGGGGGAAACATAATCACAAAAGATGAAGAAAAGGTACTTAATGCTTTCTTTGCCTCAGTCCTTAGCAGTAAAACCAGTTGTTCTATGGGTACCCAGACCCCTAAGCTGGATATGGGCAGCAGAATGAAGCCCTTGTAATCCAAGGTGAAATTGTTAGTGACATGCCACACCACTTAGACGCACACATTTATGGGGCCAGATGGGATGCACACAAGGGTACTGAGGGAGCCGGCTGAAGTACTCATTAGGCTACCTTCCATCATTTATCAGCAGTCCTGGCTATCTGAGGTGGTCCTATTTGACTGGCAGCTAACAGATTGGGTGGAAGGAGGACCCAGGAAACTAGAGGCCTGTCTGTCTGACTTCATTGTTGGGGAAGGTTATGGAGCAGATCACCCTGAGTGCTGTCACATGGCATGTACAGGACAACTGGGTGATCAGGCCCGGTCAGCATGCATTTATGAAAGGCAGGTCCTTTTTGACTAACCTTATGTCCTTCTATGGCAAGGTCACCTGCTTAATAGATGATGGAAAAGCTGTGGCTGTTGTCTACCTACACTTCAGTAAAGCTTTTGACACCATTTCTCACATCCTTCTCCTGGAGAAACTGGCTGCTCATAGCTTGGCTGTGTATAAGATTCACTGGGTAATAAACTGGCTGGGTGGCCAGACCCAAAGTGTTGTGGTGAATGGAGTTAAATCCATTGGAGTCCAGTTGAAATGGTGTCTCCCAGAGCTCAGTACTGTACCCTTTAATTTCTTTATCTTTGAGAAGGGGATCGAATGCAGTAAATTTGCAGATGATGCCCAGTTAGGTATAAGTGTTGATCTGTTTGAGGGTAGGAATGCTCTACGTAGGGATCTGGATAGGCAAAATTAATAGACTGAGGAAAACCGTATAAGGTTCAACAAGGCTAAGTGGTAGGTTCTGCATTTGGGGCCAACCCCATGTAATGCTACAGGATGGGGGAAGAGTGTCTGGAAAGCTGCCCAGAAGAAAGGGACCTGGGGGTGTTGGCTGATAGCCATCTGACTATGAGCCATCAGTGTGCTCAGGTGGATGAGAAGGCCAACAACATTTTGGCTTGTGTCAGAAATTGTGTGGTCAGAAAGACTAGGGAAGTGATTTTCCCCCTGTACTTGTCTCTGGTGAGGCTGCACCTCAAATATTGCAATCAGTTTTGGGCCCCTCACTACAAGAAGGACAGCAAGGTACTGGAATATGTCCAAAGAAGCACAAAGAAGTTGCTGAAGGATCTAGAGAACAAGTCTTATGAGGAGCAGCTGAGGGAACTGGGGTTATTTAGCCTAGGGAAGAGGAAGCTCAAGGAGACCTTATTGCTTTCTACAGTTACCTCAAAGGAGGTTGTAGTGAAATGGAGATTTGCCTCTTCTCCCAAGCAACAAATGATGGGACAAGAGGAAATGGCCTCAAGTTGTGTCAGGGGAAGTTTAGGTCAGGTATCAGGAAAAATTTCTTCACTGAAAGGGTTGTGCAACATTGGAACAGGATGCCCAGGGAAGTGGTTGAGTCACCATCTAGGGAAGTATTCAAAAAACATGTAGATGTAGCGCCTAGGGACATGGTCTAGTGATAGACTTGGCTGTGTTAGGTTAATGGTTGAACTAGGTGATCTTAGAGGTCTTTTCTAATCTAAATGATTCTAGGATCCTTATTTCTTTAAAGAAGCATGTCCTTGATAAATGTACACATTTATTTAGCTCACAAACTAGTGATCTAGTATTATTCAGCAATGTAATTTTGATTGCTGTAATATTTCCATATTCCAGGATGACCTCTAAGTTGTTTACCTTGCTGCATTTCCCAGTAGTCTTAATTTATAAGTATCAAGTGGATTTTATTTATTTATACATACACATATATATACTTGTAAACGTATGCGTATAAGGGCACTAGTTGAGGCTGATAAAAAGAGAACAATATAAGAAAAAAATGATAATGTCTTAGTGACCGATCTCTCCAAATGTTTTCCATCACCAACTTTTGTGATTCCTAGGAAATTTATTATTTTTGTAGTAATTGTTAAAATTATTATTTTTCATGTAGTTAATGCTCCTGTGTCATGTCCTCATGTACGAAGTTAGAGTAAAGAACATTCAGGATAGGAATCAGGAATTTCGTGTTTCTAAGGGAATAAGCTTAATTTTGTCTATCTTAACTATATAATGACCAAGAACAAGAGTCAAGCAAGGAATGGTGATGTTCCATACAATTCTCACTCCCATCTCTGAGTGGACCTGAATGAGGTTGCTGCTGTCAGATGAATTTGGGAAACAATTTTGAGGGGCAAAACCAAAAATTATAATTCCTAGATAGAAACCTCTAAAGGTATATATGCATACATAAACAAACGAACAAACAAACAAACAAACAAAAAAACAACAAACCACCACCACCAAAAAACCCCAAAACATTCAGGACTTTAAATTTGGTGACTGCATCTGAGAAAGCAGTAGTGAAAACCCTATTTATAGTCAGTGGAGACCTAGGCACAGTAAATTGTGACCTCGGCTTAGGGTTTGATTTAACCGCTCACACAAAAGTGAGCGGATACTGCATCACGTAAAGTGTAGTTTCTGATAGAAATTTCCATGGGTCTGTTATCTAAGACACAGATCAGTGTTGATGGAAATATTCTAGATGAATTTCACTCAAAAACAAATAAATTGCATTTTGTTAGTTTTTTCATTGCTTAACACTGTTCTGTTTAGCAATAATCAGTTTCTACGCTGCCCTTGGCTATTACTCTTATAATTCATCATCTTGGAAGCCATATATGTGCTCTTCAATGACAAAAGTTCATTTAATCCTTCTTTTATTATATATTAATTTAATTTAATTTTCATGTGAACATTATTGAAAAGCAAAGTAAAATTACTTGTTGTGTAATTAAGGAACTACAAATAATAAAAAAAAGAACTGAAATTCCTCTTATATTAAGGAATTAAGCATTTAATCAATTCTTAGACATTTAACTTGCCATTTAATGGCAATAAACTATGATAATTGCAGGTTAGAATTTTAATTTCATTGATAGTCTGTTATTTTTCATTTAATAAATACATTAATTGAAATATATGGTGCTTTATCTTTAAGTGTATGACAGTTATCAACTTAAGTTGATATTTTATGTAGTACAATGTCAGAGAACACTTTAAATAAGTACGTCATTGTGTGCATAGTTTGGAGCTGTCATAAAGGGCCTGATTGCTCAGACTGAAATATTAGACTGCAATACTTTCAGTGATTTATTAATCTGTAAAAACTTCACTTAAAAACTTACGTTTTCCACAGTTTTTTCTGTGTCTAAAGGTTTCTCTTTGCCTCCCAGCACCTCACAAAAAGGATTGAGCTTGAGTTCAATAGTTTTAAACTCTGAAAATTTTCAAAATAGAGCCTTGAAATCCCTATTTAAAAGAGCAACTGTGCTTATGATGCAAGGAATATGCTCTTCTTTAAATTAATTCAGTTATGAACTTTTAATATTATGTATTGCATCCTTTATTTATTTTCTTGTGGCTCTATATTCAAGTCTGGTTGGATCACCATGATTAAAGAGATAAAGAGTAAAATATTTAATACGTCATTAGTTGTTACAGAGAATAATAATAATACTAAAAATGTGTCCAATAAATATTGAGATCAATTTAAAAAATTAAAAGAAAAAATCTTTAACTAAAATAAAGCAGTTTTGGAAAATGAATTATAAACTAACCTATATCATATAAATTTGCTCTAATCATTGTGAGAATTCTGAAATCCAAACTCCAAATCCCAGACATTTGAGATGGTGAAGGTTTAGTTGAATTTTACTAGTATTTGACATTTAATTGAATGAAGTAGCTATGAAATACTTGAGGCTCCTTGCCAGGCTGGTGAAAGAAACCAAACATGTAGTCAATATTTCAAAATCTTGTTGCTTCCAAAGACACCATGAACTTTTGTCTTCAGATTTCAGACTTTCACATGTTTAATGTAGATACAGTAGACACAGCATGTTCCTTGAACTAGTTAATGTAAAAGCCAATGGGCTACATACTCTCTTGGCTAGTATTGTGTTTGGTGTATTTCTGTCCAAATTGCTCAATGGTATGAATAACAATTTCAGTACTGAATTTCCCCAGTGGTAGCGAGAGCTGTGAACTTGTTGGAGGCAACAGAAAGTTGATAAGAGATGGTAGAAGCCAATCATAGCCCCCAGTATTAAAAAGCACATAACATGCTACAGTACTTCTAGTGTATGCAAGTGTTTTTTTTTTTTTTTTTTTTTTTTTTTTTTCCCCCCCGGGTGCTGTACTGGGAGGAGTATAGAAATAAATAGTAAATAAATAAATAAATAAATAAACAAACGCAATTAATCATTAACTTGGATCAACAATAGTAACTCATTTTTAAAGTACAATTAATTTTAATTTAATCCACCTTCCCCCCTCCCTGGCTCCCTGAGGAATGGAAACAAGAGCAGTTAAAATTACTTATTTAATATAATTTTTAATTTTACAGAATTATCAGTATAAAGTAAAAAGTTTACCACATCCAGCATATATTACTTATTTTCAGTATCTAGATGGTATGCAGTTTCTGAAATATACTTAGGAAAACATTGCAACAAATCTCACATGAGAAAGAGCTTAATGTTTTATGCCTGTAACAAAGTATCTGGATCATATAAAGACAAAAATTCGAATTGATTCTGATGCAAGATTAAAGAGTAGGTTATTTGTTTGCAACCTCTGCACAAAGAAGGTGAAGAAAAATGTTTTTCCTATAATAAGCTGTATGTAATATAATCAGTACTAGAACATCAAGTTTGGGGAAAATTATTGCTGAGGTCTTCCTAAATGATCTTGCTATTAAAAAGTGATCTTAATTTAATATTTGAGAGGTATAAATATTGTTCATGCTGTATTCTGGACACTGCTTAGTACAAACAGCAGTATTGAAAATATTGCCTTGAAGACAGTGAAATTCTGCATCTAGTAGAAAGACAGTAAACCTCATCTATCATCTTCACAAAAAAATCCAGACATGGTCCTTTTCAGTGATCCTAGCTAGCCTAGTTGTACCGCAATATCGTACTTAGTTATTATCTTCTGGTGTCAGCCTTTGTCTCTCTGGAGCCTGGAAATAAACTTTGCTCTCAGACAATACAGTTATAATGCAGGCAGTTGTGTTACCTTTATTGCTGTGTGATAATATCTTTGTATATAGATGCTTTCATTTGATCTCTATTCCATGTAATTTCCTTTCACTGTAAACAAGTAAGTGAATTTGAAAGTATACTTTCTTTCTGTTAAAAGGAATAGTACTTAAATGTTGGTTAGATCTATTTAATAGCTTATCAGACATAATTGGTTTAGTTGTTACTAGGAGAAGAAATTCACAGTATTACACAATCTAGTTTTTGTTTATTTAATTATATCATTTTAATCTGTGTGCTTGTGGGACCTGATATCTGCAAAATTTAATGAATTCTTGGTCTTGTCAAAGGAATTTTGCTATTATCTTTGTTTAAATAAGGAATTGGAAGAAGATATTCAGGAATTCTGTGGATTCAGATTTTCCTTCACTTTGTTACACATAAGAAATTATTCCTTAAATAAATTCATCTCCTTTTTTTTTTTTTTTTTCTTCATTAATAAATGTGGTGGTTCCTATTGAGTGGGCAGCCAAGCTCCACCACAACTGCTCTCTCACTCCCCCTCCTCAAAGAAGAATGGGGAGAAAATACAATGAAAAGGGCTCAAAGGTTGAGATAAGGACAAGGAGATCATGCAGTAATTATTGTAATGGGCAAAACAGACTTGGCATAAGGAGATAGTAAGATTTGTTGCTTATTACTAACAAGCTAGAGAAGTGAGAAACAAAGGAAAGAAACCAAAAGCACCTTCCCCCCCATCCACCCTCTTCCACCTCTTCCCCCCGAGCAGCGCAGGGGAATGGGGGAATGGGGTTATGGTCAGTCTACAGCGCTTCTTCTCTGCCGCTCCTTCTCGGTCACTCTTGTCCCCTGTGCTGTGGGGTCCCTCCCATGGGATGCAGTCCTTGATGAACTGATCTGGTGTGGGCTTCCCACAGGCAGCAGCTCCTCCAGAACTGCTCCAGATATGGGTCCGTACCACGGGGTCCATCCCTCAGGAGAAAACTGCTCCAACCTGGGTCCCCCATGGGCAGCAGCTCCTGCCAGGTCACCTGCTCCTGCATGGTCTCCTCTCCAAGGGCTACAGGTCTGGCCCGGAATCTGCTCCAGCAGGGGTCTTCCACAGGCAGCAGCCTCCGTCGGTGCAGGTCCACCTGCTCCACCGTGGTCTCCTCCATGGGCTGCAGTGTGGAACCCTGCTCCATCATGGTACTCCATGGGCTGCAGGGGGACAGCCTGCTTCACCATGATCCTTACCACAGGCCGCAGGGGATTTCTGCTCCGGCGCCTGGAGCACCTCTCCCCCTCCTTCTGCACTGACCTTGGAGCCTGCAAGGTTGTTCCTCACTCCTCTCACTCTCCCAGCTGCTGTGTGGTGCAGTGTTTTTTTCCTGTCTTAAATATGCTCTCACAGAGGCGCAAAACAACATCACTTATTGGCTCGACTCTGGTCAGCAGTGGGGCCCTTACCAAACATGGGGCAACTTCTAGATCCTTCTCACAGAAGCCACCCCTATGGCCCCCTGCTACCAAAACCTTGCCACGTAAACCCACTATAATAAAGAAAAAAGATTCTTTCTTAATGACTGCTTCTTAACATGTTATAATACTTTCTACATTCATTCTTTGACACATCTCTTAAAAGTACCTGAAAAAAATGAAAATAAAATTCTAGCAAAGATAGTAGCATGTTAAGAAAAATACATTCCACAAAAATGCTTTTAAACAATGAGATTTGTGACTTAGCAGCTAGTGCTGGCAACTATTTTGAATTTCATGCATATGAAACTGGTGTAAAATTAGACTCTCAGCAGTATGTGAATCACATGCTAAAAGACATAAAGATTACTGCTGAAGATGTTCAAAACATGGGCAACTGGACAATGAAATTAATAGTCTGTCTCCCATCTTTGATCTTTTTAGACCAGCATTATAATGAAAACGTGAAACCTAGGGGCAAATGAACTGGATGTAAGATGCTTGTGCAATAATAATGCTCAAAACCATCAGACTGGGCAGCTACTCAGTCTCTTGCAGAACCATGTCACATCATTCCAGCTAAAGATTTATCTAGCCTTTGCTGTATCATCTGCAATGACATTGCCTTGACCAAATTTCCTTAAGGAACTTATTTCTGCAACCAACTGATCCTCATATTAAGACCTTTTTCTTATTTGGTGCCACCACTTTTTTGTTCTTTGCTTCTAGGCAATGCCCCCTGTCCTTACCATTTTTTAGACTAAAAAAAATATCCCTTTCTTTTATACATGATTACCCTGAAGATATTTAAAGAGACTGATCATGTCCCTAAAATTCCCAGTTTGGTAGATGACACTGGATCATTTAGTCTGCCTCCATGTGGTTTATTTTCTCTTTACTGTGCTTCAGTTTTGATATTGATCCTTTTATTCCTTCAGTTTATTCTATGTGACTCATTTGTGAGAAACAGCATTGCAGATTCTGGCAGCATTCAGACTCTCAGTCAAGATATAAAGCGTCCCAGCCTGAAGCAGAGTAGTAAACATGCTTCTGTTACTGCTAAAACTGGTCACTGTCCTCAGGGTGCTGGTATTGTAAGAGGCTATTCTGTGGGGTATACTATGTAACATAATTCCTATGGAAAGGAAAGGCACAATGCCAAGTAACACTTAAGCCTCCATTTAAACTTTGGGAATAGTTTTCTGAGCTTTGCTATGGTCTACACCAAGGGATGAAACCTTGGATGGCACAGGATAACTGAGGAATGGTGGGGAAAAGATTCTATCAAGATGTTCTCACTATAAAACATAAATCAATTGTTGTTTATGGATCCGGAATAGTGTCAGACACAAACTTTGTAAGTTTTCATCTTCTTTTTTATTCTGTCACAATACTCTTCCATTAGAGCTACCAATGAACCTAATCAAACACACCCTCATGGAAGGGCAGGATAATAATTTCTACCTGGGCTGTTTATAGGGGTATGAATTTGGGTCTTTTTGCAGCATGTCACATCTTAACATTCCCTCAGTGATGAGACACTCACTTCTCAAAGTGAATGGGCTGAATGTGAGAAACTGGGCCTGATATACTTCATGCCCCCCTCAGCTGATAGCTTTATTGGTGTCTGGAGGATGAGATAGCTAAGTTTATGCTGTATTTGTCTGTGTATGTATGTGACACACTCTCCTCACATACCATCTGAATATAGACAGTGGTGAAATTACCTCCAGTGTGTCATATAAATCTCAGCTGTAGTGCAATGAAGTAGACATTGCTTTTTGTATGCTTTTTTGTTTTGTTTCTCTAAGTCCATGAAGCTGAGGAATTGCCTGCAATGTTGTTGTGTACAAGTGTGAATACTTACATCTAAATGGAAAATAATCTCCAGAATTTCAAGGAAGATTTAAGACTTTCATAGTAGAATTATGAAGAGAGCAGGTAGCAGAAATCTGATGTAAGATGTCATGTTTTCCAGTACTGCTTTCACCTAAGGTTCATTTTTTAGCAGTTGGCTGCATTTGTACAACCCCCAAGGGGCCGATCCCATTCCAAGTGGTACAAAAGTGCTCATGTGCATAGCATGACTCAGGTCCACCCCACCTCAGACCAGATTTTGTATGCATACAACATAGCATATGGTTCTGGCTCTAATGCCTATCTCACCCCAAGACAAATCACTTATTTATTGTGTGCTTTCTTTGATCAGGGTGTCTGAAATAAAACAAAGGGTATGCTGCAGTCAATTTTAAAGCAAAAAATGAGATGTGAGGGCAACTTGTCCTTAGATGTAGCAGATGGGACCACTTGCAGGTACAGAAGCTGTGTAGGGCAAAGTAAGCAAGTTTGATGTGGTCTTCTGCACCATTTATTGGAAGCAATCCCTGGTGCAAACTATCCTCAGAATACTACCCAGATTTAGTTTTGGAGGCAATTAGTAGGTTCATTCAAGAAAGTTGAGAATAAACTAAGATTTGTGTAGCATGGAAAATTAGGGAATAAGGTACTGGGAGAGAGCTGGGCAACAGCTATTTGACTTACAGGAAAGTATTTGTTGAGGGTGGTTTAAACAACTAGTTCTTTATTTCTCATAAATGTATTCCAAAGTTTTCTCATTTGTTGTTTGGACTGCAGAATATTATTTTGTATATAAGGAAACAATGCATTTTCCCCTGGGTATCTGTGAGCAGCAACACTTAATGATCAAACAGCCTTGATCAAACAAAATATCAATTGCTTTAACAAGAGATACAAAATGCCAGAGAAAAAACAATATTTTAAACAGCAAAATTATCTATGTGTGAGTGTACCTCACTCAACATCTATCACCCTTTATGACAACTCAGGCAATTTCAGATATGCTTCTTCCTACTCCAGTTTGTCATCTTGGTTCTTCTAAAGAATGACTATTCTCAACAAAGCAAAACAAAACAAAACAACAACAACAAAAACATACAAACAGAAACCCACAAAGAAATTAACAAAACAAAACAACAAACAAAAAAAGACAAACAAAACCCAAGATATACCATTGATCCCACCACAGTTCTTGCATTTGTATTTATTATTCAAATTATTTGTGTGCAGATTTTAAGTCAGTTTTAGAGATCAGTATTAGGAATAATTAATTAAGTTGATGCCGCAATGTCTCTTAATGAATCTTTAGCTGTTTACTTATGTATGGTTTATCTTGAATCATTCCTTTGCCTCCTACTTGCAATATATGTAACACAACTGCGTTCTAGAGCAACTGTTCAAATGTTACAATGACCTGTAAATATTATTTATTGTTTTTTATTGTGTGCTGAAAGGAATATGTATTGAGATTTTGAAGTTCTTGTTGAGATTGTCTGTAGAGAATGATATTTTAAATATATATCTTTTATTTCACTGTAAGAGTCATAACAAGAGTAAAGTGAATCTCATATTTTTAGAATATTTCTGTCTGTGCTTATTTGCACAGTGAACACTCATCCAGTGTCTAAACAAACTTCCTGTAATAAAACTTATTCTAAAATTTTCAGGTATGATAAAAAGTTGAAAATAACAAAGACAAAAGATGACCTCAAACATTGTTATGCTAAACAATTTTCCAAATTTTGTGGGCTCTTCTGGACCATGAAACATACCTGAGGCAAAGGTACAAGGTTCTGCAGCAGTTATTCTTTCAAGAATCACTGCAGTACAATCTGTCAGAAGAAAAGATTTGTGGATGAATGCAGAGTCAGGCTGACTTCCAACAGAAAAGTGCTGCACATTTTTATATGGCTGTATTTTAAAATAGATGCTGAAAATTTGTTTCTAATGATCAGAAGACATTTTTTCTGTCTCTAAAGCCTAGCTTTAGATGCTTTTTGCATGTAGCTATTACGAAGTTCATTTATTATCTCATTGCCCAGTAGTAGAGATATCAATTCTACATACACATCAATATCAGTTCAATCATGGCCTGAGAATTGTGCATAAATTTAGGATGATGCAGAGATATATCCCTCAGGAGAAAAAAAAAAAAAAAAAAAAAAAAAAAAGGAGCAGTCAATGTTACCAGTGGAAGACTTGTATCTTCCGTCACAGAAAGAGTATGTCCTTGGATTTCACTTCACAGAAAGAATGCGTCCTTGGATTTATTAAATTTGCTTATTTTTAGTATTCATAATGAATATGATCACTTCTGGAAAATCACTGTAAAACGAACATTTCAACAGTCCCACTAAATTCTAGGAAAATATTGGGAAGATTGGAAAGAAAAAGATTGTTAGCTTTAATATAACCCAGTTAAAAATAAACTGTCTTTGAAACTAAATTATTGGGCTTAATTTTTCTTCTATTATATTTTTTTCACTCTATCCTTTTTTTTTTTTCTTTTTCTTTCTTTCTTTCTTTCTTTCTTTCTTTCTTTCTTTCTTTCTTTCTTTCTTTCTTTCTTTCTTTCTTTCTTTCTTTCTTTCTTTCTTTCTTTCTTTCTTTCTTTCTTTTTTTATTTCTCACTGAAAGCCATCTTTCTTCCTCCATATAGCAACTTATTGCTCTTATGTATTGTCAAAAACAATGCCCACTTTAAAGATTTAACTTGGCTGATATATTGACTGATATATCAACAGATCCAATACATTAATGAGTCATATAGATCTCTTATCTTTGACTTACTGCTTAATGCAATCTTCAGATGCAAGAAGAAAGGCTTTACTTCTTAACTGGAGATATTCTATTACAATCAAAAAGAGTAGAAATAAGATATGTAACTCTGAATCTTTTAAGAAAATGGCAAAATTTTCAATTGACAGAAGAAATTGACAGTGAAAGCCAGATTCACCCTTTCTTTGTGAGGTTTGAACAAAGCATGAAGATAACAAGTTACAGGAAACAGGCCATGTCTGCCTCGTTGGTTGTTTTTGTCACCCATGCGTTCCTACATCCCACTTGGGAAATTGTGACTATAACTTCTATGCTTCCTTAACCATAAAAAGCCTGCAGTGAAAATACTGATTCAATAGTGCTTTAACACTTGTGAATGTCTCTCTCTCTTTTGCTTGAATTCTGAAGGATTTTTCACATCAGTGCATTCTAAGCAGCTTAACAAGATGGCTTGTGTTTTTTTTTTTTGTTGTTTTGTTTTCTTAAAGCAACAACAACAACAACCAACCAACCAACCAAAAACAACAGAAGAACAACTGTAAGCATAAGAAGCTTGCCACATCTATGCTGATATATCTATACTTTCAGCCAGTAAATCTGTGGTTTTATTTCAAAGGAATTATAGAGGTTCTACACCCAAGAGATAAGGCAGCAGTGTAAAATAAATAAAACAATGTGAAAGTCATCTCTGAAATAAATATTCCATTAACTCATGAGAGTTACATCTGTCCTTATCAGAAGTTTTAAACACCAAAGGAAATCATAATTACAGAACTGTAAATATACATAGTACTTTAGTCACAAACAGTAAGTCAAGGTTACCTTCTTAGTTTTTAATATATTGAGAGACCTAATTACAAAAGCTGACTAAAGGCAACACAACTATATCCACTTCAACAGTTTATTCTTTGCCTTAAACTTCTTCACATTCAACTTGTCTAGGTGGAGGGAGGAATTCTTTAAACAGTTTCAAGTATTTACAAGATAAAGGGAGATGCACTATGCACATATATTCACAATTTACTTTCTTTAAGTGGTTTCGTGTAATTTCAAAATTAATTTATTCATTAAAATAAACATAGACAAGAATACAAATGTATTCCCAATGAAGTCAATACAAAACTATCTGAGACTTGTAAATGAACAGCAAATCTGCTGCCTGTGAATTTTGCAATCTAAGACCATTCTTCTAAAATCATATGTAGTATCTGAGTATCTGATCAGGTGGTACTGCAGATTAGTATTGTTTTGTGCTGTTAAGTTGTTTCTTAATATTGATTTTGAATAGAAATTGAATATTTCCTGTCATATCATCTACTATTTTTTATGTCACATAGAATTTGATTTGAATTATGTGACACTAAGGAGAAAAAAAACAAAAACATACAAACAAAAAAACACCTTTCTGAATGAAGTCAGACTGATCTCAAAGCTTCACTTCTACTGGCACATGGAATTAACTGTTTTGCAATTTAAATAGTGGCCAGTTTTTTTTTTTATTTATTTTATTATTATTATTATTTTCCACTTACTATACACTGTGATCTGCTTCTTTACTTCAAAAGATAACCTGTGAAGGGAATCAGATTTACCAAAAGTCATGTATTATATACTCTTCTTGAACTTTCTAACTTGATCAGAAAATAGCTCTGGAAATCTTCCAGGAACTGGTTTTCATTAGACTTCTGCTTATTTTATGGATAGTTGAACCACATTGCACTGTGCCATGTGGTTGACAGAATGTTACTTACAGACAAAGTTCAGAGACAATCTTGCAGGTTATATTTGAGACATTTAACAATTGTATCAATTTATTGTCACTGAATTGTGCTTGGAAAAAAAATACAGATAGTTAGGCTATAAAAACAGAACGTTAAGTCTGTTTGTATATAGTATATTTTATAAGACCATGATCTTAAAATGTATATCACTTTATTACTTTAAAGTGATATACATTTATCATTTGCATTTGCATATAATATATTTGCATATATTACACATTTTAAGGTGATATACATTTATCACTTTAAAGTGATGAAGACTAAAATGCCAAAACAGGATGCCGTTTCCTAGAATACCTCCAATGGTATTGTATCATGTATGTAAACATGTTTGCAGAAGTTTTCAGTAATTAACAGTGGAATATTCACTAAGATATTTTGGTTATTTCAGGTTTATATTCCTTATATGTTGCTTTTTAAAAGTGCATATGATTATTTTAATCCATTTCTGGAAATGGTTTCGAGGAACCAAGTCTTCTGTTAAAGATACCTAAGCAAATCTCTTGAGGTTACTATGAGTGAAGTGTGAAAACATTTGAAGGCTGATCAAGCCTAAAGGCTCTTCCTTGAAATTCACAATGAAATTTAAGGTTAAGGTCATTCAATGAGGTTTCAATATTGAAATTATTACGTCTTATTACATGTCTGCACCACATAGTGAATCTTGCAGCAAAGAAGTTACTTTTTATTTTTGTTATTTGATAACAAATTATTGTGATTGGGACAAAGGATGGAGATACATATATTTTAATTCCTTCTGTTTTCCACCAAAAGTTTTAGTGCACTTGTCCTTCACTTACACCTCCTCATCACACACAATACAAACACGAATTACATAATGTTTTATTATTTAATCATTCATTCAATACAGGTTTTAAGGTATGAAGATTAATTTATCAGTTGTGTAATATTCTCATTCTTCTCTTTTCTTCTTTTCTAAACTATGATTTGGTATTTCTTGTGCAGTGATGTGAAGGTAGAAACAAAGTGTTTTATGTATATCCTTACACTCTCATTTTACACCAATAATTGTTTATTATTTTAATTTTTAAATAAATAGAAACATAATCCTTTTGAAATGCTTCACAGTGGAATACTATTATCTCTTTCTAGGGAAGTGGGCCAGGTTGTGGTGCATAATGATGAATTTCAATTTCATTGCTCATAGAACCATCCCAAGGACTGTATTCATAGCAATCTGAACATTATCTAAAAAAATAATAAAATTTATTTATTTATTTATTTGTTTGTTTATTTATTGTGGAGGTACTGCTTTTATTTTAGGTTGCAGAGAGAAGACAACATGTGGCAATATCTGGGAATGAGTATAAAAACTGCTGGTCTTGTTTCTCACAGGTTTCCAGCAAAAGAAAGAAGAGAAGGTTTATTAGAAAACCCTAAAGAACAGTGTAATTTAATGTTTTTCTTCAGCATTTCATGAACTCTGAGCTGTTGTTCTTGCTTTCAATTTACCATCTTAACATGTATTTTTCCTCATAGCCACCTGTTGAGAAAAAAATATCACAGTAGTTCATTTATCAAATTCTTAAGGGTGTTTTTGTTTCCGCAGACTATCAACACCTCATTATATTTTTCCGCATTTCAAACAAATTTTCTCTTCCTCTGTTATTCCATTACATTTCTTTTCAAAACTCCACACTTGCTCTCACATTCTCTCAGTTCTCCAGGTTACAGAAGCATCTTACCTAAGTGTAAGCATTTAACTAAGCAAATCTTTATCTGGTCACTAAAGTATGGCACTATGCTAGTTTGTTTTTCAATGCATAGGAAGCGTGCCTAGGTAACAGGTCTTTCTAATTTAGTTGCCAGAGATAAGAATGTAAAATTAAATAGTGGTCCAGGCTCTGTGTTTTTATTTTTTTTTCTTTCCCCTTCTCCCTTCCCTTCCCTTCCCTTCCCTTCCCTTCCCTTCCCTTCCCTTCCCTTCCCTTCCCTTCCCTTCCCTTCCCTTCCCTTCCCTTCCCTTCCCTTCCCTTCCCTTCCCTTCCCTTCCCTTCCCTTCCCTTCCCTTCCCTTCCCTTCCCTTCCCTTCCCTTCCCTTCCCTTCCCTTCCCTTCCCTTCCCTTCCCTTCCCTTCCCTTCCCTTCCCTTCCCTTCCCCCTTTCCCCATTCCCTCTTTCCCCATTCCCCCTTTCCCCATTCCCCTTTGCCCCTTCCTCCTTCCCCCTTTCCCCTTCCCCCTTCCCCCTTCCTCTTTCCTCTTTCCTCTTTCTTTTCCTTCTTTCCTTCTTTCTATTCCTTCTTTCCTTTCCTCCCTTCTTTCCTTTTTCTCAAGGCTAACAGAGTTGATAGGATTTCCAACATTAAAAAGCTTGTCCATGGACAAACATGCCCTATGAAGAAGAGTTGCTACTTAAAAATCTACTCCTTGCAACTTTGTATTTGCTCTCTGATGCAATACTTGAAAGTATATTTAATCTTTTTTTTTGTTTTGTTTTGTTGGTGCTTTTTTGTTGCTGTTATTATTGTTCTTTTGTGTTTACGTTCTTGTTGCTTTTTCTTATTTTCTTATTTTATTTTATTTTATTTTATTTTATTTTATTTTATTTTATTTTATTTTATTTTATTTTATTTTATTTTATTTTATTTTATTTAGCAATACATTGCTCACTGTCCTGCAGCAATATATATATTATATATATATATATGGAAAATTTAATATATAGACTAGTAGGTGGTCAACAGTTTTCAATAAACAAATTTCATTTCTGATAATGATAAATGAAAGCCATGTAAAATTCTGTTTTATTTTTAGAAGTCAATGTGAATCTTATTACGGATTCAAGCAAATCTGATCACCTGCAATAAGTCGATCTAAACCTTTCATACAAGAAATCATCTACATACAACAGATCACCTATGACTGTAGAGAGTTTACTTGATTACTTTGGTACGAAGCACAATTAAAATAAACTTTTTTTTTTTTTTCCCCTCATGAGATTAGTAAATCATAAAAAAACAGTTAACAGTGATGTCTTGAATTATATTTTCCCTGTGATTGAAATCACATGTAAGGGAGCAGTAGATTTCTTCTTGGCTGTTTGCTTTAGATGAATGGTGCTTGAGGGCATGGTAGTGGAATTGGCTTCTATCACTTATACAGTTATATAATGTACTTGAAATGGAAAAAAGGATGCTTCTCCATTAAAGAATCCAAAAAGCTGTGTCCCTTATTGAACCCAGTCTTTAATATGCAGGGGCATATTGAAAGAACATGTGAGAGGGAACGAAGGTAGAGTGAGCTGTAACAGTAGTCTTACATAGCTTCATAAAGTTTTTTTGTTTGTTTGTTTTGATCTTCTTGTCTTTTCCAATGCTCTGTCTGAACATACTAATTGCTCCTTTTCCTCTTCTTTGTTAGTTCTGTAAGTGCTTCACACACTGTAATGTGCATAATAACACCTTACACTAGAGGTGAGAGTATGAAGGTTACCTGGTAGCATGGCATTGTTTTAGTGGAAAGGTTTTACCCTCTAGTATTCTTTAAATGTGGTCTATTCATTTATACCTGTACTGTGCATTTAACTTTTTACTTGAATAGATGGTGTGCTTTTGAAGGACATTGTTTTGTTTTGTTTTTCTTTTGTTGGATATATATATATATATATATATATATATATATATATATATATTTCTAATCAGTATGTGCAGGTCGCATGAGTTGCGGTGAGAAAATTTCATTGGAAGTCTTAGCTTGAATTTATTTGAATAAGGGGTCTGAGCACTTTTCAGTATGAGTGCCTTTATGAAAGGAGCATTGTTGAAATTTTGGAACAGTAAAGAACATATTAGTAGACCTGAGATATAAAGTGACAATAAAGTGATAGTATGGCGTTTTGCATTTGTTTTCTTCACTTTTTGTCAGATGGTCTCAGTTTCTTTTTGTTCTTGTTTTCCCCGCTCTCAAATACCAGGTCTGCAAAATTAGACCAGAGTCAGAGCAGCAAGCTAGTGTGTTTTCTGATGGCATATACTTTGTGCTTGAAACCTATTTAAAATCTTTGTTGATGATTTTATTTAAAGGAAATCATGCTCATTTTCTTGTGTGTGAAAAATCATAGTGGCAAACTCACTTTTCTAAAGAAAAAATGAGTGTGAGAGACAGAAATAGCAATTGATAAGATCCATATTTCCCCTTGACACTGGTTTGACCTTCCAACTGCATATTTAATGTTCCTGGTGCACCTTGTAAGATAATTTTCATTCACGAGATACATATAAAACCCAATAACTAATAAGCATAGAAAAGGATAAATCATTTCCTCCTATTATTCTGATCTATTAGCTGTCAATTCAAGTGTCTTGAATAGATACAGGTACATTTTATAATAGTACTTGTAAAGCATACCTATAAATTGTCTGTCTATAAATCATCTTCTCTATCCTAGTTACATCAAAATGGCATGATTTTGATGATGCAAAATCATGAAGATTTGGAAAGTAAATAAAAATAATGTAGTTAAAAACTTTTTTTACTTAGTTTCTTATAATTTATTTTGTTGACAAGATATTAATAGTGTCAAATTGCTTTTTCTTTAAGTTTTGGTGTTCTAATGTTTAGAGTGTGTTTTGTATAGTTAAATACAAATGAAACTAATTTAAATGGTTAGGAATTAAGCATTTTTGCGTAGGTGAATTTAACATATAAACATTTTTCACACCATGTCAACGTCAATAGGAGCTCTAGTTTATAACAGCATGAATAGTGACATTTGTGCACTATCCATTAAGAATATTTAATAAATCAAACTTCCAGGTCAATCAACAACAATACTGCAAATAATTTTAACTATCAGTTACATAAATTAGGGGAATGAATACTAATAGTTAAATCAAATTGCATTGACATGTGTAGTACATTAATGCAAGACACAACAGAAAAAAAAATCTGCAAGCATTTTTAAAGATTCATAGTATTGGAATTTTTTATTTTTTATTATTATATTTTTTTTTTAATTAAAAGAAAGCTAGAATGGTGAGTAAATACTATTGCTCTCTTTGTCCTATTTACCTTTCACAATTTTGTTCTTCAGAGAATTTTTTAGGAATGCAATTTTTAGAAAATTAGCAAATATAGAAATTAGCAATTCAGAAAATTGCTTCTCAGATGATGTAGTTTTCCCATATGTAGCAAGCAAGAATACAATTATTTAATTGTATACGTCTTTTTATGTTTTCCTTTACTTTCTATATAGAAAGACTTCACTAAAATTAATTAAATTCAGTATGTTTTAAATGAGAAATAAATAGACAGTTTTCATGTATCCGAATTATATATATAAGCTTACTTTTCTGCTCTTCAGCAGAAAAAAAAAAAAATATCTTCAACTTCAAAAAGTGTATTCAAATTTTAAATGTCCCTTGTCCTGGAATAGAAAATGCATATCAATCAGTAAGATACAGACTGGCACTGATGGTCAGTATGGGTTGCCCATTGAGATCATAGTGATTTAAGAGATGATTTGTTTTTTGGCAGAGATGCAAATCTGAGGCAACAACTACACATACAAGAGGAAAGTGATCATTTGCCTAAATCAGACCTTTATTTAGACAGCTGGTGACAGCTGGCACTGGCTGCAGGGATAGACTGTATATTCCTGCAGCCCTAGTACAGAAATAAGTTCCTGTAGCACAGAAACTTGAACCCATCTGAACAGTTAGAGGACACAAAGCTACTCTACAATGAAAGACCTTGAAATAAAGTTATATCTTACGCTATCTTTTCTGTAGCAATAGGTTGGAATTGTATGTCTGAAAATAGAAATTAAATAGCATGTTCACTTTCTAATATAAACTCTTCTGTTGGACCCTTAAACATTTAATTAACGTTGAAGGTATTGCAAATAAAATATACAGTACCTATGTTTGAGACCAACTGATGACAAATTATTATTCTAAAGAACATCTGTTGTTGCCCCAACAGCTTTATTTCTTTAGCACATGCAGCTTTTTCTCCTCTGGCAGGAATGTAAGTCACTACTCCTTTCATGTACAGATTTACTAATCTATTTTTTTATTGGTTATTCTGTTTGTGGATGGGCATTAAATGAGTAGTGTAAGTGTGAAAAGGGTCTGTAAAATGTTAGGATTTAGTAGTCTTTTGTATAAGATAGTTGGAACCTTTGACTAACAAGGAATTTAGCTGATGAGTTGGCAAGAGAGGCTAGCCAATTGAAAAATATTTGTATTCACATAGAAACAAGATGAAGAATCTATGTGGTTCATAGAAAAGAAATATACAAAGTGCTTTGGTCACAATTTAGAGTGGATACACTTAACATCTTTTTAAAAAAGTTAATAATAAACATATATTTACACAAATGGATTATGATGTCACAGAACCACAAAAGAAAATATGCATATGACTCTTTACATATCCAATGATTAAAATAAATAAAGCTACAAAATGTGAAAATTAAAATAAATTTAACTCAAACATTAAAAAATACCAGGCTTAAGTTTATCCAAACAACATGAAATTGATGCTGTGTGAGGTTGAGATACATTTTCAAGACAAGGTTTTGTACCTTTGGAGGAAAAAAATAATTCAGGTGCTACCTTTCTGGAGAATATTTTTTAATTATTAATAAAAGAATAGAGGTCTCATCTGGTGACAAGTAATTTTACATCCTCCTAGATATTTATCCATATCTAGATTTTGATTTGTGTAGATGGATCTAATACTAGGTTAGAAGTGAAAGTCCCTGGCACAACTTCAGATTAATACAAAAATTACCCAGTTCCTCCAGACTTTAGTTTGAAGTCCATGCTGCTTTTTGACATGTATCTTCTCTTGCTTCAGTGCTGCTGTAGTTTTAGCATGACTCCTGTGATTCAGTTCAATACTTATTTCAACTAGTCTATTTTTATAATCTTTCCAGTTCTGTTTCAGTTCTAACCTTATTTTGAAAACGTGTTATAATTTTGTCTCAACTTTGTTGCTTCAAAACCATTTCCAGTTTGGATTTCACACAAAACTTTTTTTTTTTTTTTTTTTTTTTTTTCCCAAACAATACTATATAGCATCCTTTAAAGTAAATAGTATTAACATACTCTAATGTTTCGTTATATTTTGCCAAAGAGTTATTTGAAGTTTATTTAAAGCTTATATTTAAAGCTTATTTTCAAACAGCTTTTAGCATCCACATCATGTACTCAATCTGTTAATAAATTTGTCATCATTTCCTCTGCAATAAATTACAGATGTGTTATTATTTTGTCAAATGTTTCTGTTGTATTCTCTAAACTGAATGGGTTTTGTCTAACTTCTATCTTCTTCTTCTATCTTCTACAATTTTTTTTTTTTTTTTTTTTTTTTTGCTAGTGTAGGTTTCATTAACATTTTCATTATTTTTTTTTTAATCAATGTAATTATGAGTTAATGATTTTTTTCTACTTTCTCTAAAACAGGGTAAAATAAAAATATAAACTAACTCAATCAAATCATATATAGAACAGATCTGGCAAGTGGAAAAAGTTAGTTTTATGTAGACATATATAATTAATTATATGAATATTTAGGTAATCAATATTTTGATATGTTTGGTTATGTAATGACCTTATATAAATATTCAGTGAGCAATACAATACTGTTAGTGTTTCAGTGTAGATACTTGCATCATCTTATCACCACATTTGCTAGTTACCTAACTTTAACTTATGTACCACATATGCTTTAGCCAGGGTAAAGCAAATAAAGCTTATTTATTTAGTATCATCGTTTTCAGTTTTAATCCCTCTCCTACAGACCCTGTATTATACATATATCATAATAATGAATTGCGTTTTCCCTGAGCTGCTGTATTACCTACTTCTGAATGCAAACATAATATTGTACAATATTTCAAATCTAAAACATGGTTCTATTTTTTATTTTTATTTTATACTCTGTATGTTTGAATGTACTGATAGGATTGACCAATAGAAGACATTTTCCTTTCATTCCCATCCCTATTCTGATTTGCCCATATGTCACAGTAGCATTATCTTTAGGGCATTAGTGAACAACCTTTTATATGAATTTTCTATGTTTTTATTTTAGCAGAAACTCTGTCCAAGTGGCTTCCACAGGCTGTCCTTAAACAAATTTTTTTTAATTATTCATACATAATCCTGGTCAACGAGTTTCTGGCAAAAATAAATAAATGAATGAATCACAGAATTCACAGAATTTTCTAGGTTGGAAGAGACCTCAAGGTCATCGAGTCCAACCTCCAACCTAACGCTAACAGCCCTCCACTAAACCATATCCCTAAGCTCTACATCTAAACGTCTTTTGAAGACTTCCAAGGATGGTGACTCCACCACTTCCCTGGGCAGCCTGTTCCAATGCCTCACAACCCTTTCAGTGAAGAAGTTCTTCCTAACATCTAGCCTAAAACTCCCCTGGCTCAACTTAAACCCATTCCCCCTCGTCCTGTCACCAGGCACGTGGGAGAACAGACCAACCCCCACCTCGCTACAGCCTCCCTTGAGGTACCTAAAAAGAGCGATAAGGTCGCCCCTGAGCCTCCTCTTCTCCAGGCTGAACAAGCCCAGCTCCCTCAGCCGCTCCTCGTAGGACTTGTTCTCCAGGCCCCTCACCAGCTTCGTCGCCCTTCTCTGCACCCGCTCAAGCACCTCGATGTCCTTCTTGTAGCGAGGGGCCCAAAACTGAACACAGTACTCGAGGTGCGGCCTCACCAGAGCTGAGTACAGGGGGACGATCACCTCCCTAGCCCTGCTGGTCACGCTGTTCCTAATACAAGCCAGGATGCCGTTGGCCTTCTTGGCCACCTGAGCACACTGCTGGCTTATATTCAGCCGACTGTCCACCATCACTCCCAGGTCCTTCTCTGCCTGGCAGCTTTCCAACCATTCCTCTCCCAGCCTGTAGCTCTGCTTGGGGTTATTGCGCCCCAGGTGCAGGACCCGGCACTTGGCCTTGTTAAACTTCATGCAGTTGACCTCAGCCCATCGGTGCAGCCTATCCAGATCCTCCTGCAGAGCTTTCCTACCCTCAAGCAGATCGACACACGCACCTAACTTGGTGTCATCTGCGAACTTACTGAGGGTGCACTCGATGCCCTCGTCCAGATCATCGAATAAATGAATAAATAAATGAATAAAATTAAATCAAATGAATCTGACAGAAATACAGGCACCATAGCATAGTTCTGTGGTTGGCTATCTTCAGACACATAACCAATGATCTTCTTTTCCCTGTATGTCCCAAGCCAAAACAACCCAACATAGTAAGCAAGAAAATGCTTATAGAAATGCTATGAAAACAAATAAAATACTGTGATTTAAAAGAAGATCTGATGAATGTAATATGGCTTGTATCTAGATAGCTTAAAGAGGCTCTGTACTTCCCAGCTAAAACAAAAAAATATGTTTTCTGAATGTCCAGTCTAGTTGTGTGTTCTCACAAACAATTCTGCAAATATCATGGGACTTGAAGCAAGAATATTTGTATGCATGCTGGAATCTCATTGGCAAGACTGGACTCCTAAATACATCTCTACACAGTATAAGGTGAATTATTCTGCAGATTAATTCTGTTGTTTTTAGGTTGCTGTAAGCAACTCACGAAGTCATGAGTATGGTCATTCGAATGCAAAACACTCACAAATTCTGACAAAAGAATACACATAAACTTCTGACCACAAAACACTAACTTGAAACACATGACTGTAACTGTCAATTCTTGGTGTTATTGATGTGCTTGAAACATTTACTTTGTTCACATAATAAATGAGTGATGACACTGATTTCTTCATGCACTTTAGCCAGATCCAGGAAAATTATTAAAATAAAGCATAGTGGTTTGAAGAAATCATACATGGCCAAATTTGTGAGCTGTTACTGCAGAAGAAAATGAAGTTTTAAACTAACCATATTTCCTTTCTTTGGTCAACTTAGATCTTACAAATTCTTGAAGAGATTTTTATTTTAAATGCTATAAATATATGTTAGTCAGTGATGAAATACTAAGTGCTATGCCTAGCCCAGTGTGACTTTTTATGAGTAATAATGTCATGAAAAGAATGGAAGTGCTGGCAAACCCTTGATTAAAATATGGTGAGCAGCATAGATATAATACATGGCTTTTATACTCAAAGTAGGAGTCATTCTTATCTGGCTGTAAATCTGCTAAGAGAGGTGGCACTGGGCTGTACTGTGCATGGGAAGGAGAGGGATCTGTAAAATTTAAAAAGTCCATGCTCTATGTAAGTGCAGCAAGTCAGTTTTATTTGAGGCATATTTATCAAAATATCTATTAGTAGTCTTGGATTTAGGCTTCATATGTATATTAATTATAAATGAATGTTTAATGTGTATCCTATAATAAATACATTCAACACAGATAAAGTGTTTTGTTCTCTGATTTGGAATATGACTTTAGCAAACCTTTTCAGATCCGTTATTTTAGCAACTTTTCAAGTAGTCACACATTTTTCTACAGAGCAAAGAATACTTGTATAGCAAAAACAGAGACAGAAGTGAGCAAGCAGGCCATCCAAAAAGCACCTATGTTTCTCTTCCAGCAGGATCTCAATAATGGTATTTGAAGTCAGTGATTGAAGTAGAGCAATCTCCTAGCAAGAAACTCATATGCACTTAGTGACTCCCTTTTAACAATGCATTTGTAATAAAGTATTCCATGGCAATCCTTTAATTATTTATGATACCAAATGGTCTTTCAACATTCTGACTCATGGCTTGATCCACTTAGATAAGCACAGCTATTCACTGCAGTTTTCAAATGTTAGGCATTTTTATTGGAGTCAAGCCTGGTTTTAAAGGCCATGCAAATTGCAAACAGAGGCTAAAATGGATTATCTGCTTTTAAATCAAAGCCATAAATTAAGACTATAGCATATAAAGAATGCCTACATTATTGTATGTATATAAATATATATACATGAGTGAATATAAAAATAGATATACTCTCAGAGTAAGTTTGTTCCAAATAAATACATAAATATTGTTTACAGATTCAAAGTTTTGTTATTGTTTACTCATTCTCCATAAACATGCGTACTTGATTAAAATTCTTTATCATGACTAAAATATATCGTCACAGAATCAGAGAATCACAGACTGGTTGAGGTTGGAAGGAAACTGAAAAGAGTCTAGTTCCATCCTCGTGACACGCTCACCTCAGATATTTGTATACACCCTACAGTTCTGTGATTCTGTGATTTAATGAGGTCTCTCCTCAGCCTTCTTTTTTCCAAGCTAAACACACACAGCTTTCTCAGCCTCTCCTTGTAAAACAGGTGTTACTCCAGTCCTTTGATCATCTTAGAGACCCTCCTCTGGACTCACTCCACTAGTTCTATGTCCCTCTTGCACTTGGGAGCCTGAAACTGGACACAATACTCCAGGTGTGACCTCACAAGGGCTGAGTAGAGGGGGAGGATCACCTCCCTCCAACTGCTGGCAACACTCTTCCGAATGCAGCCCAGGATACCATTGGCCTTCTTGGCCACAAGGGCACATTGATGACTCCTGGTCAGCCTGCTGTCCACCAGGACTCCCACGTCCCTCTCTGCAGACCTGCACTCCAGCAGGTCAGCCCCCAGCCTGTGCTGGTGTTTGGGGTTGTTCCTCCCTAGTTTTATGACCCTTGTTGAGCTTCATGAGGTTGCTCTTGGCCCATCCCTCCAGCCTGTCAAGGTCCCTCTGAATGGCAGCACAGACCTCTGGGGTATGAACGACTCCTCCAAGCTTTATGTCATCAGCAAACTTTCTGAGGGTGCACCCTGTTCCATTGTCCATGTCATTGATGGATTAGCTGCACAGCGATTAGCTGCACAGCACTGGACCCAGTACTGAGCCCTGTGGTAAACTGCTGGCTACAGGCCTCCAACTAGACTCTGCATTACTGAGCACAACCTTCTGAAATTATCATATATTTATTACACATATTCTCTTCTTCTAGCATTTTTTTTTTCCTAAAGAATGTAATTGAATCCTAAATAATCTGTCACACTTTTTTCACCATAAAGTACAATATTTTATTGTAAACTATTTAATATGTCATATAGGTTAACTGTATGCTTACTTCCTGTATCTTCAATATTAAAGCCTTTCAATATCTAGAAGCCTTAATGTATAGTGCACATATAGAAACCATGAGTGTCTCTTAATGATGCATGCAACTAGCCTCCCTGTCTCAAACACCATGGGCCTTATTTAAAGAACCTAATTTTTCTTTAGGTCTGTGTACACAACATTGACAGGGCATAGGCAACTTCCTACTAAACAGTTTTTTAAGCCTTCTTATTGGTTTATATAGTTTTTCAAAGAATTTATTTCCATTAACTGAGTAAAAGATTTAGGTTGAACTTAGACAAGCTAAATATGTCCCTACAACTGAAAAAGCCATTTTCTGTTTCAAAATGGGTTCAAAGCTATTGATTTAAAATAAACCGGGAATATGTAACATATCAAATTTGAATATGCTCTTAGAAAGACAGGATAGAACCGTATATTCAGGAAAGTTACCTGTACTCTTGTGCCTGTAAAAAAAATGTTGAAAATATTATTATTATTAATTTGTATATATGTATGCCTTTGCAGTGCAGGTGCAAAATCTACTTTAATCTGGTAGCTGTGCAATAGCATAATTAACTGTTATATCATGTCCACCTATGGTAAAACAAGAAGCAATGAGATTTATTTGCATATGAACATTTGCTCTTTAATTATTAAGGTTTCTAAGCCTTAGAAAGACTTAGGGACACTAAAACATAACATTCACTGGAGTTTTTAATAACAATAAGATAAATATCTGAAATATCTATCAGAACAAGCAGGTAGACTATAAAAACTCTTCTCCTTCTGTAGCAAATTATGCTTCTGTGATACCAATTTCAGTTAAAAGAAAAAAAAAAAAAAAGAAAGAAGTAAAACAACAAATTTTTGTCCACTGAGATGTGTTTTTCAAGTTGGTTATGGGTGACGTTCTAAATGCAAAGCGGGACAAAAATAAATATATTCTCATAAGTATAGGTGCTACTCATATCCAATTGCATAGAAATCTAGTATTCAGGTGGCTGACAATCATATTAGAGAAATTCTTGCTTATTCTCCACAGTTATTTATGCAGACTAGAAATTAGTAGTTAAAAGTAATTGAATAAGTTATTGTTGAGCTCAATACTTCTAGCATAACAAGGTTGTACTTTATGTACAATCCCCCTACTAAAAATCTCACCCACTCAACCATGTCCCTAAACACTACGTCTAACCTTTCCTTAAACACCTCCAGGGATGGTGACTCTACCACTTCCCTGGGCAACCTGTTCTAATGCCTGATTACTCTTTCTGAGAAGAAATGTCTCCTAATTTCTAACCTGAACCTCCCCTGGTGCAACTTGAGGTCATTCCCTCTAGTCCTATCACTAGTTATCTGAGAGAAGAAGCTGACCCACACCTCCTCACACCTTCCTTTCAGGTAACTGTAGAGAGCAATAAGGTCTCCCCTGAGCCTCCTCTAGACTAAACAACCTCAGACATTCCGCGTAGGACTTGTGTTCCAGGCTCTTCACCAGCTTCATAGACCTGAGGGGTCCAAAACTGAACGCAGTATTTGAGGTGCAGCCTCACCAGAGCTGAGTACAGGGGGATGATCACCTCCATGGTCCTGCTGGTTACACTATTCCCGATACAAGCCAGGATGCCTTTGGCCTTCTTGGCCACCTGGGCACACTGCCGGCTCAAGTTCAGGTGAACATCAGTCAGCATCCCCAGATCCTTTTCCTCTGCACAGCTTTTGAGCTACTCTGCCCCAAGCCTGTAATGTTGCATGGGGTTGTTTTGGTCAAAGTGCAGGACCCGTCACTTAGACGTATTGAACCTCATCCCATTAGCCTCTGCCCATTGACCCACCCTGTCCAGGTCCCTCTACACGGCCTTCCTACTCTCTGGCAGATTGATACTTCCCCCCAACTTGGTGTCATCATCAAACTTATTGAGGGTACACTCAGTTCCCTCATTCATATAATCAGTAAAGATATCAAAGGGAAGTGACCCAACACCAACCCCCGGGGAACACCACAGATGATCAGTTGCCAGATGGATTTCACTCCATTCAACCAGTACTCACCGGGCCTGGCCATCCAGCCAGTTTTTAACCCAGCAAAGAGTGTATCTTTCCAAGCTATGGGCTCCCAGCTTCTCCAGGGGAATACTGTGGGAGACAGTACCAAAGGCCTTGCTGAAGTCTAGGTAGACTATTGCAGCGGGCTTTCCCTCATCCACCAGGTGGGTCATAGAAGGAGATGAGGTTGGTCAGGCAGGACTTGCCTTTCATGAACCCATGCTGACTGGTCCTGATCCCCAGTGGTGCTGCACATGCTGTGTGATTGCATTCAAGATGACCTGTTCCATCCCCTTTCCTGGCTCCGAGGACACGGCTGACAGGCCTGTAGTTTCCTGGGTCCTCCTTGTGGCCCTTCTTATAGATGGGTGTCACATTAACAACTTTTTCCACCTGAACGAACTGTGGGGGATTTCTTCTACTCCCCGCCCCAGACTTCCAGGTTGGGAGGCTGAGTACCCCAAGGATAAGTGGTCTGGCTAGTAAAGACAGATGCAAAGAAGGCATTAAGAACCTCAGCTTTTTCCTTATCCTCAGGAGTCATGTTCCCCCCTGTATCCATTAAAGAATTGAGATTGTCCTTGGCCCTCCTCTTGCCATTAATATACTTATAAAACATTTTTTTTGTTATCCTCAACCATAGCCAGGTTGAGCTTGTACTGGACTTTGGCCTTCCTGATTTTCTCTCTGCGTATGATGGCAACTTCCTTGTACTTTCCCCGAATTACCTGTCTCTTATTCCACTAGGCATAAACTGTATTTTTCACCCAGACACTCAACAAAAGTTTCCTGTTCAGACAAGCTGATTTTCTTCTCTGCCGGCTCATTTTACAGTGCATGGGGACAGCCTGTTCCTGCAACTTTAACTTCCTTCCTGAGGACTGTTCAGCCTTCCTGGACCCCTCCACCCTTCAGGACAGAATTCCAAGGGAACCTCCCTACCAGCATCCTGAATTATTCAAAGTCAGCCCTCTGGAAGTCCAAGGTAGCAGTTTTACTGACCCGACTCCTGACTTCACCAAGGATAGAGAAATCTACTCATGGTCACTCTGCACAAGACTACTCCTTACTACCTCATATCCCACCAGTCCTTCTCTGTTGGTGAACAACAGGTCTAGCGGGGAACCCTTTCTGGAATGCTCACTAACCAGCTGAGTCAGGAAGCTATCTTCCATGCATTCCAGGAACATTCTAGACTGCTTCCTCGGGGCTGTATTATATTTCCCGCATATGTCCAGGAAGTTAAAGTCCCCCATGAGAACAAGCACTGGCAATCGAGTGACCTCTACCATCTGTTTATAGAATGCCTCATCCGTCTCTTCATCCTGGTTTGGCAGTCTATAACAGGCCCTCACCAGGATGTCCACCTTGTTGGCCAACCCCCTGATCCTTATCCAGAAGGACTCTATCTTATCCTTCCTAACCCCAAGTTCAACAGCATTGAAACACTCTCTAATATGGACAGCCACATCACTGCCCCTCCTTTGTTGCCTGTCCCTTTTTAAGAGTTCGTAGCCATCCATTGCAGCACTCCAGTCATGGGAGTGGTCCCACGATGTTTCAGTGATGGTGACATAGTTTGCCTGTCACACAATGGCTTCCAGCTCCTGTTTGTTGCCCATGATGCGTGTATTGGTGTAGATGCACTTCAGTCACCCCATTGCCCTAATTCCCAACCCTGGGACTGCTCCTCCAGGCTCATCTCTATTGAGCCTCATTTCCCCCCCATCCTCCTTCATGCCTAGTTTAAAGTCCTCTTGATGAGCCCTGACAGCTCCTGGGGACTCATTGGCAGCCATCAGGCCAGGTGCCAACTAAACCTCCCCATGATCAATCAATCAATCAATCAATAAATAAATAAAATCCTGTGATGGCAGCAGCCTCTCAGCTGTGTATTGATAGCTGGGACTTCCAGGTCAACTCAGTATCCCTCCCTACCACTGAAGGGATAGAGGAAAACACCACCTGCACACCCATCCCACCCAGTAACCTCCCCACTCCCCTGAAGTTCCTTTTGATAGCCTTCAGGCATTTCTCAGCAACTTCATTGCTGCCAGCCTGAACCACCACTAAGGCATAATAATCGGAGGGGCAAACAAGGTCAGGAAGTTTCCTGGTAATGTCCCTGACCTGGGCCCTGGTAGACAGCAGACTTCCCTACGCGTAGGGTTTGGCTGACATATGGGGCCTTTTGTTCTCTTCAGAAGAGAGTTGCCTATGACCATTACCCTTCTTTCCTTCTTGGCTGAGGAAGTCTTGAGGCATGGAGTTGACTTCCTTGTCCTCGACAACATCCTGTGTGGACTTTCCCCCACTTCCTCACCACCCTGTCCCTTGAGCTCCAAGGTCTCAAACCTATTGAGTAAGGGCACTTGGGAAGACAAGGCGGGTAGAGAGGGGGCTCACCTGTGACACCAAGCAGGGGCCTGTTTCCATTCCTCTCTATCTCTCAGGTCCCATCTCTCTGCCTGACAGTGACAGGGGAGGGGGTCCATCACTATTTGGGGTGTATTTCCTTGGTGCCTTTCTCTCAGGCATTGCAGGGAGTGACTCCAGTGTAACTCCTGCTCACACTCCCTGATGGTTCTTAATATCTCCACCTCCTCCTTGAACTCTGCCACCAGGGTGATGAGATCCTCCACCTGCTCTCACCTCACACAGGTAGTATCTCTGTCACCCACCATAGCAACAAGCTCAGGCACTCACTGCAGCCAGAGACCTGAACAGCCTTATCTTTGGGCAGGCACTTGGTCTGAGTTGCCACAGTCTTTTTGGTGAGTGCTTTGGCAAGCGCTTGCTGCCTGGTGGTGACCAAGGCTGGGTTTGGTGTCTGGGAGGTAGCCGGTAGGTGAGAGGGTTCCTCCGCCCTCCCTGCACAAACTGCTGCGCAGACTGCCGCTCCATGCCCTGAACACTCATGCTTCCTAGGGGCTGCCTTTGTACAGAGGGGGTGCTGTTGGCTCCACCCAAACCTTGTCAGCCACTCTTGGAGGGCTGCCAGGTCCTGGCGGCTCCCTTGCCTGCCTAGAGTGGCCTCAATGCAGAAAAGCGCCTGTTTGCCGCCATCCCCTGGTCCGCTGCAGAACGTGCCTGCTTTGGAACTGACCACCTGTATTTACTTTTGTCTTAGGAATTAAGCTATAGAGAACTACCAGACCAATTTTCTCTGGTAGCTTTTGGGTAGACCTGTGCAGTGCCAGGAGTTGGAATTGATGATCCTTATGGGTGCCTTCCAACTCAGGATATTTTATGATTCTATGATTCTATGATTCTAAGTCCTCCAGTAAGTTGTGTTCTAGTTTGAAGAAATTCTGCACTTAGAGTGGAAATGGACCACTATGTAAAATTGGAGTACACCCTAGAATAAGCAACTTAGTGGTGAATAAAACCTATTTTTTCTTTAAGTAGGAAACTAGCCATCATCACTAGAGTCTTCAAATATGACATTGGCAATTCAAATGAGCATCTCGTTATATTTGATAATGGTGTATCACTGGAAATAAGGTTATACATTTCTCTACTGCCAACGGTGATCATCTATGGGTGAAACAAGATGACCATTTATATTCCCAGTTGGGCAATGTTCCAGATTTGTGTGATATTCCTTTTGATGTAAATCTTAAATAGTTCTTAAAGACATGTCATCACAAAGAGCATTGCTTTCAAACAGCCTCTGTGACATTCCTTGTTACAATTATGTTTTATTGTTAAACACTTTGCAGATATATTCACCTGTATGTGAAGTACAGAATCCAGATCTTTCCTCTTTACTACAAATACATGCTTAGTGTTTTCAAAGGGGAAAAGCACAAGTTCTCTGTTGTATGCTGGAGGAAAGCTGTTACTTTTATTCTTTTAACAAATTAAGAATCAGCTTAAAGCTGATTGATATGCAATTAAAAAATCCTTTGTTTCTGCCACCTACACGCTGTAACATTCTCAAGGCATCAAACTCACCTATGGAAATTTTGCTGAAGCATGCAAATATAGTAACTACTCTTAATTATTAATCAAAAACTTTTTTTTTTTAATGTTTTGTTTTCAGCAGTAGTGGTGTATTTCTTGATGCATTGGAAATTCTTTAACATTTGGGTTAACATCTAATGTTAGGCACCTAATTAACGTGTTAAGGTCAGGATCTCATGCTTATAGACTTCTTACATAATTATTGATGAAAGCAGGCACTCATCTACATTTCAGAAGTAGCTGGGTTAGCTCAGTTTCTGTGTTGTCACAAGTTTATGATGGCCCTGTTAAAGGCTTTCTCTTCATGTTTCATTTCTAGCATGTCGAGAGGAGAAGCTAGATAATTCAAGTTCTTTATAATAACATCTGTGTTGAAGTGCCAGCTAGGACCAAGAATGTGTGTCAAGAAAGGCAAGTAGGCTGAATTTGATGGTTTAGAACATCCCTTCTGTTTTACTTTTCCTAACTAAGGTGCTGTGCAAAAGTCTGGGGACTTTATACAATTACAGTGAGTATAATATATTTTGTTGAACAAAGAACAAAGAAACGCTGTGTTGTAACTCATGCTTTTGCAGTTAAAAAGGTTTTTTTTTTTTTTTTTTTTGTTTTGTTTTAAGTGTGTGTGTACCTGGGGATTGTGAAGAGTGAAGGACAGTAAGCTTGTTCATGATTAATGAGTTGCTGCAGCAAAATGCATTATATTGCTTGCTATGTCTACTTGTTGTTAAAGAGAAATACAGTTGTAACAGCATTTTGGCTTCTGCATTACATGCATTTAAGTGCCTGTCCACTAAGAGTGCCTATTTCTACTGATTCAAGACAGGTAAGTTGGCATATTATTTCCCAGTGCTCTAAATTCAATGTTGGCTTCTATTAAATACTGCCAGACAGGCAGAACAATATTTGAAACAAGACTGTTTGAACTAAAATGTAATTGGACTCATTTAAAGTCTTATTACAATGAAATCTGACTTCCTCCTTGTAATTTGACTTGTAGAAACCTCTCAAAATACATTACCTTTTGCTGTACATTTAAATCCTGCTCTAGGTAAGCATAATGAGAAAAGAAAGTTCTGACATGGCTGGAGATCATATCAGCTCTAGCTTGATTAATTATTTCTATACAATCAATCAACTCCTTATTTAGATAACTGGAAGCACTCACTAGTTAATTTGTGAGAGTAGAATAATGAGGGCAAGTATTTATATGGCCAGTCAGTACTCCAATTTGTGTTAGAAAGTCAAATGCAGATTTGAAAATAGCTAGTAGAAGAAAAGCAAGTGAAATAACAACTTCTCTGTTTATAGATATATATTAATTTCATTAACTCCACTCAATCTTCTCTAAAATATTTGATTAAACCATCCAGTCAACTACCTCTTAAAACAATTATAAAAGTATGTGTAGACATTTAAAAATAATTAAAATAAATAGCAGTGCTGCATTAATATAACTCCCAGAGTTGCAGTTGTGTTATTTACTCACTCAGTTTCTACCTTAACAGGGCTTCCTTTCACCCACGAGGCAGATTCAAGTTCCACTAAGGAAAATCATTTACTTCTCAAGTAAAAATAAAACACTTTAAAACTGCAAAACATCGCAAGGCATAAGTTATAGAAAGGATCATTTACTGCTCCATGTACTGATATGTGTAGTGATTAATTCACCTGAAATATATGATGGTCAAATCAGTAGAGTAACTTCTGCATTCAGAATAAACTCTGACTTCAATGTCAGATATTGAAGGATAAATTGGCAGAGGTTTTGAAGAAACATTGTCCAAATTTACATTGCAGTGGTTCCCCAAAGCATCTTATCACAGGCAAATGTCTATACATGAGCAAAAGAGAAGTAATCATTTAATATAACATCATATTTCTACACCTTCTGCTCAAGAGACAAAAGAAGCCAAATTCAAACTCTGACATCTCAGCTAAACAGTTTTTATCAACATCAGACTGATTTTGACAGAATCTTCTATGGGGAAAAAAATCAGAAAACAAACAATTTTTTTTGTTTGTTTATTTTGTAAGGAAAAAAAAAAGTCTGAAATATTTAAACATGTATAATAATGTTTGATATTATATGTATAAACAGCATGTATAATAATTATGTTGTTTTTATTTTTCTATACAATCTAATTTAATTTGTGCCAACATATGAAATAAAATGATCTATGAAGCAACATTACATTTTTATTAGATATTAAGCAAGAAAAACTTTGGAAGGGAAACTTTTTTTTGTCTGATGGAAGAAAAAGACAATGTTTTTGCATGTCTAATAGATGACAATATTGTTACTGTTTATGAATTATGATATAATATAAATTAATATTACTTTAATAATAAAATTATTTATATTAATTAAAATTAATATAAAATTATATTAATAATAAATGTGAGATATCACTTACATTTGATAAATTGAATGATAAAAGTCACTTTTTATCTTTATAATCGTATCTCCATATCATCAGACCGAGGGTTTAGATGAAATGCCATCATAGAAATTGCCATTATAGAAATCACCATCACGATTGCAGTTCATAAATACTTTGGCATAAATATAAGGTGCATACAAGGAAAAAAAAAAAAAGTTGTCTCATCAATTAATCAGTTCAATCATTTGTAGAATTTAAAGATGAGGAGCATCACTGTTACATGTTTGAATTGGCTTCCACAGCAATGATTTTTGCTATGATGTATGCTCCTGGTATCGCCAAATTTTGAGTGAGAACAATAATTCATTATAACATAAGTGAAATTATTTATCTTAAAGTTTACTAGAAAAGATTGAAACAAAAATATTTTTATGCTGCACTTAGTTTATTACTCATTCAGTACTGCTGTCTTGTAGATGTCATCATGGTTTCTTGGCACAGTTTTGAATTATTTACTAGATTAAATGCTCATCAAGCTCCACATTAATCTTCCTAAGAGATGACCTAGTTTACAGGTCTTCAGTCTTGTGTGATCTTCCTGGGCAATAGTTAGATGGTGGGTGGGAATTAATGAAAGGTTTTTATCGGAGCTGTAATTTTAATCTTAAATGTGACAACCATGGCAGGAAAGAATTGCTCCATTCATGTATGTTAAACCCATAAACTGGGACTGTTTAGCCTAGAAAAGTTTCTCTAGCTCAGGTAGGATCCTATCAATATGTATAAATAGCTGAAAGGAGGATGCAATGTGGATAAAGCCAGGATCTTTTGAGTGGTGCCAAGTAAGGGAGGCAATGGACACAAACTAGAATGCAAGAGGTTCTGTCTAAACATTAGGAAGCAATTCTTTCTGTGTGGTTGATTGAGCACTTGAACAGATTGCCCAGAGAGGTGGTGGAGTCTCCCTCCTTGGAGATCTTCAAAAGACATTGTCCTGGACAACCTGCTGTAGGTGTCGCTGCTTGAGCAGTAGGGTTGGACCAGATGACCTTCAGAGATCCCTTCCAATCTCAACCATTCTGTGATTCTGTGAAACCAAGTCTGGATCAGAGTGGCTTATCAATTTTTGAATTATATGTTATTCATGGGACAATTGGAGAACTATACATTCAGGATCAATATCAGCAGTATACCTGATAAAGCAAAATACTGGATATCTATTAAATGTGAACTCACATCTACACAGTTCTAACATCCCTCCAGTAATCCCAGGAAGCTCTAACTGCATATGCACAAGCCTGTGCCCCCACTTCTGTGAGTGTGGGTTCACACATTAATACAAAACTCCTATTGGGACTGCAGGTGTTCCTGCTTTATGTATCCTGTACCCATTCTGCTCCTTACAACCTGTACGTCTGTGAGAGAGACTCCATGGGCTCACACAGGTACTCCTAGGTGTGTGGCACCCTGTAGTGTAGTGCACTCCAGCTGCACTGGAGTGCAGCTGCTCACACCCTAACATGGAGAGAGGACTCCATCAGGCCCAAGTGGAGGTTGAGATGATGGTACAATGACTTCTGTCAGTATTATGTTGGGGTCAGAGTGCTGCTTTGTTACTTCTTTTACATTCCAAGGTGTCTCCCCGGTTACAAATTGTCATTCTTTTTATTCTGTTCAAACTAACTTTTTTTTTTTTTTTTTTTTTTTTTTCTTCCTGAAAATACCTTTGTAATACTCTGATTACAGTTTTGCTAAAGTTTGTCTGAGAACGTGTTAGAAAAAGCAGTATTTGGCTGATCTTCCTCTGACAAAACAAAAATTAATTTTCAAGATAAAAAACAGTTTGAGGGATGTGGGAACATAGAAAAAAGAAAAAATAAAAAAGAAAAAAAAAAAGAGAAAAAAGAAAAAAGAAAAAAGAAAAAAGAAAAAAAAAGATGGTTATATCTTTTGCTGTGTCTCATCTATATCCTCTCCAGTCTGACTCTTTTCCAAAAACTCCTGCTGAAACTGTTGAAGTGTTAATGTATGCCCTTTACATATGGCTGTGTGCCAAGTCATAGGATTTTGTTATAATTCTCCTTTCTAACACCTCTTACCATATAGAATTTGTCCCTGGAATGGACAGCACCACTAGGAATGAAGATTTAATTATAGCTGCTTAAAGACAGCTTAAGAACTGCAATTTTAATTAATTTACTGCAATTTTAAAGTGGAAGCTAGCAATAGTTGGGAGCTTCAGTAGTTTTAAAATACTGGCACATAAGACACCTAGTCAAAGATTTGTGTAGCACAATTTCATTCTGAAGGCAAGGAGAGGCGAATAAGGGCATTTTTTTAATTTATTCATTTATTTTAATCACCAGTGGATGTACCTAACAGTAATCAGACCAAATTGTTTCAGTATATCATATTGTTAGAACAGTTATGGTTATATATGTTAAATAACACTGTTATATATGATCTAATGGGGTCTTGTTTGTTTTGTCATTTTGAACAGAATTCATTTTGCATACCTATAGATATTTATGTTGTATGCACAAGTATCAGAAATTGCCACCCTTTACATTTAACAGAAAGATGCCATTTTAGGGCATAATTCATTTGACCTATTCCAGATGGCTTCCAAGGTTGAAATGAATTATGTGCTATATAAACACATTTTTCTTTCAGTATAAAAAGTACCTAAAACAATTAGTTCAGATGTAGACATTTAATTTTAGCATAATTAATTCAATTCCAGTTGTCTTATATACTATAAAGCATTTCCTTCTATTTAAAATATTACTACTATTATTTAAAATAATAAAGCTCTCTTTTCCAGTCTCTCAATACAAGTGAATTTGAAAATATTGTAATTTGTCACACTGTAAACTCTATTAACCTATGCCAATTATATATCCAGATTGAAGGGGATAATTTCAGTGTTTATTGTTAAAGATCTTTTTCCTCCTGTATGTAAATCTTCCCAGGAAGTCAGATATCTCCAGGAATTTTGATTACTTGTTCTGTGGCTTAAATGAATTACAAGTTCTCCATTTCTCTTTACAAACCAAGAATGGGATAACAGAATATACTTGTACCCTAACACAGAGTCAGAATTCTGTACTCTGCTATTGGGTGAGTGCCTCCATTTAAAATCAGTGAATAATAACGTACTTCACAGTTTTAAGAACATTGTCCCTGTAACAGGATTATTTCCAACTCTAAAAATATTCAGTACAGTCAAAAAAAAAAATAAAAATAAATCCCTGCTGTCTGGAAATGAAGAGTTGATTTTGAGCTGGAATATGCCACGCCAATACATCTTTAGCTAAGAACATATGGCTGGCAAGTTGCTTCATTTAGTGGTCTTTCACATTGTTTTCTCAATCATTTATTTATTTTTATATAGAAGAGTGTTTCACACAGTTGACCTCTTATTGGATTGTTGGTTTCTAAAGTGAATGGTATTGGCAGTTTTGGCAACAAAACAAAGTTTATTTCCAGTTTTCCCTGGTAGAAGTCAAGCATGGAAATGTTTCCCAGACTTCATCAAAGCTAAATGCTTCTGTCAGAGAAGAAAGAAGGTAAGATGACATCCCAAAGACCATGGAAATGTGTTAATACAGACTATGGAGGTTTTCAAATTAGTTTGTTTCCATGTATTTTATATAACTGGGTGTTTCAATATCTCTCAGCATAGCAATGAATATATTCATTCATACGGTGGAGGAATATGGGCCCCTTTTTATGCTTTTCCTCAGAAAAGTGGTGAGTCTAGAGAAAATCTGAAGGGCAGACCAGCACATTTCATGTTTTTATATCGCATTATACATTCTCTATAATATTCTGTAACTGGCATACCAATGTCTTGAACAACGATACTGGCTGGAGCTGTGGAAGGGCTCAGAGTTCAGAACCCTTCCACAGAAGTTCAGAGAAAAGACAGATTTGTGTTATGACTATGTGCTGACAGTGTAGCTGGGGAGGTGGGGAACAAAAAAAAAATTCCTTTTTTTTCAGTCTTCAGTTGTCACCCTTGCTATGCTTGCCTGGAAAACAAACAAACAAACAAAAAAGTATGCTTTTAATCTTTCAGTGATCACCTCTTGATATTTGGCTGGTGATAGTGCTCAGACAGGCTTTGCAAATCTTTTTAATGATAGAGTGTATACACAAGAGTGTATAACTTGTTATGTAATCTTGTGGTGAATGTTACTGTACTGCTTTCTCCTTTTAAAAATGGTTTATAATAATCAATCAATATTAATTTTGTCTTTCTTTTTACGGAAGCTCTTGATAACCAAATTTTTAACACCAACATCAGGGACTATGGAACAATGTTCTAAGGAATACCGGAAAAAAAAAAAACAACAACAACAACAAAATGTCACCATTTCCCATACCATTTTTCTCTGAAATAGAAATTTCCACTGTTCTCAAAATTCTCATTGCTCTCAATTATTTTTAACTTTGACTTAGTGTTGGAAGTGATGCATATTATCAGTTTCAATACATTTCAATACATCTTTGCTCTCTGAACTTCAGTCCATAAATCTTTATGCATATAACTGAAATTAATTTAAATCTCAGCCTTAAGCAGAAATGGTATTTAATGGGTTTCTATAAACTGCCCAAGTCTGTTTGCACAAGGAAAATATTTTTTCCATTTGATGGAAATTTTTTCCATTTGATGGAAATGGACTAAGTAAATTCAATAAGTTTTTTAAAAATTCAAAAAGCTGGGATTTTAAGATAAAACATTAGACATTTTCCTAAAAAGATTTCTAAAACATTCAAACACACAATCCAATACTTTTGATCTAGGTGATACTTCTCAGACAATTAAACCATTTTCATTTTTGCCAAACTGCAATTCCTGAAGAGCTTACAAATCTTTAAGGGTGTGGTGGTTTTTGTTTGTTTGTTTGTTTGTTTATCCATGGATATAACTGGATCAGGACATATTAATTTTATTTCCCAAAAGCAAGTTTTGAAGTCAGTTAATTGAATATATTTGTGTATTTATAATCCTTTTTCATTTCTCCTCTGCCTTGCCTTGGGCTGTTTTTAGCTAAAAGTTATTTTTATAACCAAATTAATTGTCAGCGTTTCTTTGCCATCAGGTAGTCTTTCACTGATGCTAGAAATCTGAGCACATACACTTCTCTAATTTAGGAGCTATATAAAGTTATAATACATTCTAAAATACTCAAAAGTAAATTTTAGTTTCTAACAGAGTCTTTCCATCATCTGCAAAGAACTTAAGAATTACAACTGAACAACCATGTTGTCTTTATAAGAATAACTTTTAATAGCTGGAAAATGTTAAGTTGCTTTTAAATGTAGATTCCAGAGGAATCTATCTTGTGTAATCATGCCTTAACACCCTTATGTATTCACAAATTATGAAGTGAAATGCCTCCTGTTATTCTGAAACTAATGATATAGATGATAAAAGTTGTCTAGCATTTTAATCATAGTATATGTTATACATTTTCAAATACTCTTAGCCCTCAACAAGGGATTATTTTTTTCATGGCTAAGATCTAAGACATGAGTGCATGGAGCCTGGACAGTAATGTCCAGCTGCAAGTGCACAGCAACCTAATGTGAGACCACATATGAAGTTCATATGATATACAGTTTGTCTCCATATGTGAAGCTAGATTTACCAAGCGAAAAATGTAGGCATATCTGCATATAGTATATAGTATAGAAGGAGAAATCTTTTCACCAAGAAGATAGTCAAGCACAGGTTTCTTGAAGTGCAGTCCCATCCCCGGAGGTTGTGACTGGGTCAAGACCTGAGCAACCTTGACTAATCATAGTGGATGCTGCTTTGAGTGCAAGGGTAGTAGAGACCTGCTGAGATCCCTACCAACCTGAACTTTGATTGTGCAATTCTTTTGTGTGGCGCATGTGCTGTACTCAACCTCCTTTAAACTATAACTTGAATGGCCAGAGCAGGTCAAGCTTATTATAGGAAAAACAAATTTTATCTGCTGGTATTGAAACATCTGATCAAAATGAAATATTTGCCAGTTGAGAGTTTGTCAGTGGGAGAACATCCAGGAGTGCTTCTGTAGCTCTGGAAGTCATTGTATTTATCCTCATGACCTCATTTCACTGCTTTCAGCTAGCAGCTGCAGATTTGAGAGGGAAGCCTCAGGTAATGTAATCACTTTGATTGAACATGTGCTGTCCCATTTTTGTTCTGGAAGTTAAAAGAGGTCAAAATGGAATTTCTGCATGTCCTACAGCAAGAGGATAACTTGGCCAAGGACTTGTTACTTTTCCTTATTGTGTAAACACGAAGGAAGGTTTCTTTCACATTTTAAATATAAAATAGATGGAATATTTTTTTTTACTTATTTATTTATTCAAAGGGAAGAACTAAATACTTACATAGAAGTAGTTTATATTGTTTTATTTTACTATAAGGGAAGAAGAAAAATTGAAGTTATTGTTTGTGGAACCATTTCTTTGGACATAAACAGGCAAACATTTTAATTTTAATTTTAATTTTAATTTAATTTAATTTTATTATTATTATTTTTTCTAAATGATATTTGCTGGCTATAATGACATGCCATAAGTAATCAACTTACCTTTTTAAATTGATCTTATTGATTTGTAAAGGGCCTCCTGAAGATTTTTTACAATGTTGAGTGTGTTACTTTTAACACATTTTACTTCTGATTTTTGATGAACTTAGAATTTTATTTATTAAAAAAAAATAAAAATCATATCTGTATTGTATTCCAATACATTCCAATATATAAAGTGTTATTTGATGCAAAAATCTCCTATAAATAGAAGTCCATTTTAATATATAATTATAGATAAAATTTGAACTTTGTATAATGAATTTTACTTTGTATATATTTGACAAGTCTGTAGACAAGCCTATTAGCACAGATAAGTTGGTATGCTTTGTGATGTTGGTAATGCTTGCTATGTTTGGTAATACTACCGTCAGCATGCCACTTTATATCTTAAATAGCTGCCACAGAAGTTGGAGCATATTTTTGTTTGTTTAAAAATTTAAAGTCAGCATAAAGGGTCAGCATATAGCTTAGGGTATCTTGGCTTCAGAAATTTTTGTAAATGCTTTTTTTTTTTTTTTTTTAATAAATTAAATTTGATTATTTTAATGTAAATATATGATCAATACTTTCATTTTTTATATTTATATTCTTCATTAAGAAATTACTTAATGACTTAAATAAATAAATATTTTATCTGTAAAATTTTATAAACCTAAGAATGTTTATTTTGTGCATTTTCTTTTGCTAGAGACTTCAGGTGTCATTTCCTTATCATATTCTGTAAAGAGTTTTTGGTTCATAAGACTTGAAATTTGTTCAATGCTTTCCTAAGAGATCTATCTTTTATATTAAAGCTCTATTCATAAGCATTTCACTGAAATTCCTTCCTCATAACTTGGCTATCAATAGCAAATCTCTAGTGACAATATGGGCTATGTTTATACTAACTAAAACAGGGAATGTTTCCAGCCACTGGATCTGATGTGTCTATATTGTTAAAAGGTTAGATTTGTCCCTCACATGGTTCTGGCCCAGGTCAGATAAGACTCTTCCAAGTAGTTCAGTCCAGTTACTGCAAATCAAAGACCCAGCAGGCAGTTCAGATGTGCCTTGGCCTGACCTGATTATTTTGGAGAGCAAAGAATTAATAGCAACAACACAACCTGTTCCATGTTGATTGATCTGCTTGTCAGAAAACAGTCCCAGGATATTTAAGTTAGGAGTTGTCTTAGCCTTAGAGGTCTGTTTTGCTGTCATTTCAGTATTAAAAACTTTCAGGTGAAGACTTTTATTCCTTCATTTTTGTTTATTTGTAATTTGATTTGTTCATTACATTAGAGGTCTTTTGGGGTTTTGATCATTTGTTTTCACCATTTTGAGATGCTTTTACTGGGTAATGTCAAATAAATCGAATTATTGATATGTTATCGATGAGGTATTTTGCAGGAAGTTCTTTCCCAAAACTAATTTATTTATTTATTTATTTGCACATGCTTGTTTTCTGTTTTTCCTGAGTCTCTTCTGTATCAAGTATTTTCTAGATATAAGCCATTCAATTTATTTTTATTTTTATTTTTATTTTTATTTTTATTTTTATTTTTATTTTTATTTTTATTTTTATTTTTATTTTTATTTTTATTTTTATTTTTATTTTTATTTTTATTATTTTTATTTATTTTTATTTTTATTTTTATTTTTATTTTTTCCTTGCTGTAATGTGTTTCGTTTTGAGTTTTATGAGCTATTTTATTCTAGGAATACTACTCTCCAGGTGTTTTGCATGAACAAAAAACCAACCAACCAAACAAACAAACAAAAACTTCCAGTCATTACTCTGATAATTTATGTCCTTAATCAAGTAGCAGGCAGATACTGGCAAATGAGTGAAATACTGATGTACCACGGCTGTATAACACCATGTGGTAAAACTATGGCAGTAAAGTACATACACAGCAGGAGTTTTAATACCACAAAATAAAGTAGATAAAAGACAGACAATGTGATTTATTCCTAATATGCAAGTTCTATTTTCTTTTGCTTTCTTATTTATTTGAATATATTTAGATTAATTACAGGAGAAGATGGATACATGAGATGTAGGAAAGTTATTTGGCAAAGAATAAACAGGGTTTGCACACTGATCAGATCTTAAAGCTGTATATAATTATATTGTTTCTTTGTGGTGGAAGTAAGAGAGGAAAAGAACTTAGTACACTTACATCTGATCTTTATGAGCTAACAACCGTTATGTGAATCAGAGACATATTATTCCTTTATTGGAAGATCTGAAAAGCTTTTATAAAATATTATTTTATTGCCAAAGTGTTGAATGACAACAGCTCCAATATTTCATGTTTAAATTCATTTTCATTTAAACACACAGCTTTGTGCTCTACTTTCTCCTTGGGGCTTTTCAACAAAGTTATTTCCATAATCATTCCTATAAAGAAGAGCTAAAAATGTAGCCCAGAAATACATTTTGAATGAGTATTTCTATTTCTGTGTAATTCAGCTTTTCTTGGGAAGTATATTTTTAATATCTAACCCCTTTTGATTATACAGAGTGAAAGAATGTAACATCATTTATAGTTTTGTTCCCAGAAAGGTCCATTTTCAGTCTCCCTCAAGCAGCAATTACTCACAGAACTATTAATATTGCTTTGAAACAACTTCTGAAGCACTTGAGAGTATCTGGAGGAAGAAGGAGTTTTATATGATGTAAGTCTTCTGAAAAACTGTAAGATCCAGTTGCTATTAATTAATCTTTTTTTTTTTTTCTTTCTTTTTTTTTTTTTTTTTCCTATAAGTTTGTCATGAATTAATCCTGTGTAAAACTGGAGTGATATAATATTGGATTAATGCAGACTATTTTCCACACTCTCCACCCCCCTCCAATTTTTAGATAAATAACTGATTCTTTATAAATAATTATTAATAAATACATAATATCATAATTTCATACATTGGCTTTAGGATGATATTGAGAACAGTTTTCATACACTGTTTTTTAAATCTAATTTGTTATGAATTCTGATTTGTTGGAGATTTTCCCTGACATCTCATTGCACCTTACTGCAAAAACAGTCACTACTTCTGAGATCTCTGAGGAATCTACCAATTTTTCACTAGGTGTTTGCTTTTCTGAAGTACTGTTGAATTGATGGTCTGTTATAATGATTTCCATATTGATCAATCTGTTACTGTTGACATGTTTAATGTAAATGTAGATATAATGTAAAACATGAATATTTTTAGATAAATTTCTACTTTAACATATAGACCTTTAGAATCCTAGTCACGGTTGCTGTTTATTTCAGACATCTGCAGTAATAGGTATACTCTAAGAGACTTTTTTTTTTGTTTGTTTGTTTGTTTGTTTTTTTCTTTTCCTTATAGGGGGGACTAGAAAAAATGCATAATAAGCAGTGAAGAATGCAGTTATATGTGATACTTTAAAAAGTTGCTTCCATGAACATTCAAAAGATTGTTCAATTGGCAAAAGGAGTGCTCAGAGGTCTCATTATAAGAATCATTCAAACACATGCGATTTCTGCCCTAAAGCATTAACTGTCTAATCTATGACCAGACAAAACAGTAGAATTAATGTTACGAACAAGGGCATATGGTGCAGAAGAATCATGTTGCCAAAGCAAACAATACATGATGGATGTCACCTGCAGTGAATAGGAGGTTGCTATAAGTGTTCAGATTTGCCAAAACAAACAAACAAACAAACAATGTGAGAAAAATCTCAATAATTTTCTTCAGACAGGATTTTCCATGAAGCTATTTTATTTGCGATTGCAATGGTGGGCGTCCTGCCAATTAGGAGCGCTTTATAGTAAACATATCATAACCTCTTATTCCCTATTACCCGGCGCCTGATCACCTCCCCTGTTTCCTCATTGGCTGAGTACTACAGGTTCACAAGCTACTTGATGCTCCTCTATACCATATATACACTTTTTTTTTTTTTTTTTATTAACCTTTTAATTTCTCTTTTTTTTTCTCCCTTTTTTTTTTTTTTCTTTTTTTTTTTCTCCTTTCTTAAGTTTTAAGAACTTGTGATCTTTGTTTTACTGTTCTCACACTGCTCATCCAGTTTTTCTCAAGCTTCTACCTTATTTTGGAACAATGAGACTTTCTACTGTTCACTTATCTACGTAGCATTTCTCCTTGTTGTGACTACACAATTACCTTTGAGTACAGAAGGTTAGTTTTCTACTGCAAAACCACAAATTAGTTTCTCATAAATAACAATAACAACAACAAAAACAACAATACCAAATTCAGAGAGATGTTAGGAGAAAAATTCAATGGGGAATTCTTCAAAATATCTGCTATGCTCTCACTGATCTCATAATCTTAATTGATGTTACAGTTTATCTATTGTTACACATAGTTATAAATTGTAAAATTTTGCCAATAATGTGTTGCAGATAGATTTTCACCATTTTGCTTTTTAGTTATAAAACAGACCTGACAAATTTTTATTTTTCTTTCTGACAGCTTTTATTTTTCTTTAAAAGTGTTATGAAATTTAAATTCTTGTGAATCAGAGATTGTTGATGAGGAATTTTACAATTTTTCTGTGAATGGACATATGTATTACCAAATACAGAAATGTTTTGTATCAAAATTTCTAAGCAGTAGAAGTCCATGAATGCAAGGTTTTGTTAACAAAGCCTGCTTGACTCAAAAGTATAGATTAGTTCTAGCTAGAACTAATTGTAAATGCTCTACACATTGTAAATGCTCTGTAGGTCTTCAATGACATTCTCCAACAGGGGAATGTGGAAGTTCCTTTCCACTCTTTTTTACTTGTGTTTCATCATAGGTAAAATATTTAACCTTAAGTGAAATTCCAATGCTAAAGCTAATTAACTACTGAAGGACAGCTTCTTCATTAAGTCACATAGTTTTAGTGTTCTATGTGAAATGCTATTTGTAGCCAGAGGAGATTTTAGGAGGAGAGAAATTTGAGAGCAAAAGGGTGAAAATAATTAAAAAATGCAGATTAGAAAGCAGCGCAGTAAGGAATATGTGTGATAATGAACGCATTATAGATTGCTTAGTGTCAGTGTTAACTTTTTTGATGAGTTCTTCAGAAACACAGTGAAAAGAGATAATGTAGTTGGTATTTTCCTAAGAATTTTTAGGAGTAAAAGTATTTGGTGATGGGGTTAATTCTTTTCTGTCCTCTGTTTTAGTAATAAAGTCTAGTTTAAAGGTTTTAGTAATTAAAGATTGATTCCTTCTCCAATCCTGAGTTCAGTTTATCAGAAAATTCTCAATTTGTGCTCTTCATTTACTTTTGTGTTTGAGTACACACAAGGTAGGCATGGATAACAGTCAAGGTTCAGCTTTCTGCCAGAAAGCTAAGCACATTCTATATATACTTCAAGCTTCTGAGTACACATACCAGAATTTACCAATAATACATTGCAGACAGATATTTAACTAATTTGATAGCTAAGAGTCTGTTATTTAAACAGCTTATTAAGCTGAAAGCTAACAATTAACTGAATTCAAAACTAAGCTAATTAAGACTACTTTAATCTATGTGATGCTTTAGGCCATGTCTCTACTGTGTGCAGGAATAATAATAATAAAAAGAAAAACAAACTGTAAAACCTTGTTTTCCATTGTGAAAATGTTGATTTCAGTGGAAGACAACAAATGGGTGCTTATGATCCTTTTGTTATGATGAAAAGATGATGAGCACAGTAGTAAAATGCAATGGAGGTAATTTGTGAATACCGACAGTAAATTACAATAGTTCCAAATGATGTCTTTGAGAAAATTAGAAATATCACAAGCCTTTCTTTAAATATGATCTTCATCTCTCACATATTTCGTAGTAAGATTTGTCTATCTTTAAAGTTAGAAAGTGTTCTTTTTGATTAAATACTCCAGATAAACCTTCTGAAGTAACTGGTTTTCTTACCCCATTTCTGCTTTAACAAAATTCTGCTGTTAAAATAGGAAAATGTCCAATCTGAAGCCTTTGCACATGATTCATCCCCACAGTCATAGCAAGTGGGTATGAAATAGATAATGCAGTTCAGCATTCTGCTCTCATTCAGTAAAGCTGTTATGTTTCTGATTTCCACCATGGATTTTCAGATTTGACTCAATTTGCAGACAAAGCCTGAGGTGAGAAAACATTTGCAACTATAAGATTTAGAATTCAGGTGAAACATAAGGGGAAAAAAATATATCTGAGTTTTAAATGAATCCAATTTTGAGGGCACAGTGAGCTTTTTATGAGATTCTAATGAAAAATCTCTCCTTCCTTACACAAATGTTTATGGAAAACAAGTTTTGAAGCAGCAGCTCATACAAGACAACACTGAAAAAGTACATTCTCATTTAATCAAGGAATGAGGTCCTGAAGAACTATAATTTTTAGTGAAGGAAAATTAAGTTTCTGATTAGTCTATTTTCAGTGTACCTCTTAGTGGATTAGGAGTTGTCTACAGGTAGTGTTGTCTATGTAATTAGGCTTAAACTCATCCTGTTACTTGATACATTGTCAGTTGCCCTCACTGAAAGTCTGTTACCTGCTTGCTTTCTGTATTGTTACAGCAGATAGTACCAGCAGAGATTCAGATTTCAATTATGCAGAACTAACTGAGAACATGCGCACCTTTGACTATTCTTGTTCCTAGATCCCTCCATTGTTTGAAGTGCTAGTCCCCAGATTCTGGACAGGGAATAACAGTAACAATATCAATTTCTGCAATTAAATTAGATTTCTTAGCTGTTTTCATATTGAAAAAACATTTGTCTAGACAGAGAGGTATTGCTGTCTAGATGTTTTATTCTGCCTTCCTGACCAAATATACCAAGTACTTAGTTGAGCCCTAGTCATTAGCTATGATCTGGCCTAAATCACTCAATTAAATGACTGTTTACAGTGGAAAAAAATTTCAAAACCTGTTAGGTTTTGTTAGGTCATTGGCCAGTGTCAGATTTATTAGTTCACTTAACTCTAGTCATGTAAATGTTTATTATCTAAGTTTAGCCTAGTCAGGCTCCTTCTATTATCAAAAGAAAGAAATAAACATCTCCAGGAGAAACTGATCTTACCTGTCTTTGAAAATCATTTTAGAAAGGAATTGCCATTTGAAGGTTGCCCTGCAGTGGCTGCCCCCTAGCTGATGTCATTGTTACACACCTAAGGTTAGGTGAGATGAGTCCCATTGATATGTAAAAATATGATTTGCTGAATTATTATGCTGTTAGACATACCCACTTGTATTAATCCATCTACAGTAGCTCATGAGTAGAATGTTCATGTTTGGCAGTTTAACGCTGCCTGATAATTTCTTCCCAAAGATTGATTTTCTGCATTTATTTTATTTTATAAATACGAAGTTGTAATTATGTTTTCTGACATTCAGCCTTATCATCTTTTTAATGTATTTCAAAAGATATTTCCAGAAAGTGTGCACACAATTTATTTTCTAAACTGTTCAGATCACTCAGCAGAGTGGACATCTATATTTGGGATTTTTTTTTTCCCATTATTGTGTAAAAATCTTATTTTTAACCAAGTTTATTTTTTATTTCCCTTTCCCTGTCTCTCTCTCTTTTTGTTTGTTTGTTTGTTTAACTTTGCCTTTGCTTTTGGTTTCCAATATTTGCATGTGTATACAGAAGTATTAATTTATTTTAGTTATATAGTAAAAAGTTTGATGTCTATTTTTTCTTTAATGTATGATTTTGTTATAAATGAGGTCTCAACTCAATCTGAATTTTGTAATATTTATAAAACAAATATTTCTAAAAGGTATAAAAGGCAAGTAAACAGCACTGGGTGTGCAGGGAGTCTACGCTCCACCAACATGCACACACGAACATCAAACTTTCTAAATACACAGAACATTGCTTTACATAATAACCTGAGTATGCCTATACATACGTACGATCAGGAAAGGTAATAAACAATCCTTTAAGTTCCATGACTTAACAGTCTCCATTTTCCATTCCTTTTGAACAATATGTCTCGCTTTAAGTAGTCAAGCAACTTGGTCTTCAGCCCTTATGTGTCCTGTTCTTCCCAGATCGAAGTAAAGCATATCCATCTCATTTTCAAGGCCAATAGGCCTGGGTCAAAAGGCACGTCTAGGTCAACAGGGGGCATAACAGCAAAAGCCTTTGATGGCTGTAGCAGCAGAGGTGCCCATGGCATAACAGTCAGATCAGTAAATGAGCCCACAGCTCCCTCACTATCTGGCAAACCACACGTTTCTGACTCTGGTCCCACATGGCTCTTTAAGGCCTCAGAGATTGCTCGCCACGTGCCGAGCAATCCCACTGTAACCTTGTCGTTTTTAGTTGCAGAGTCCCACACCTTGACCTCAGTTTGGTCCCATGTTTCAGGATCATAAACTGTCCGAATGTTAATAAGGAGAATAAGCTGTAAGTTTACCAGGACAGTCTTTGTTTCTAAGGACGCATGATTCCCCATAATGTGCAGCTGCTTACCAGCGATGGGCAGTTGTGTGTGCAGGTCCGCTTCTCTCAGCTTGAGCTTCTTCCCAGCTCCGGTGCTCTCATTTCCAGTGACTTTCTGTACAAGCTTCTTTGAGCAGTTTCCTGAGTTTGGCCGAACCTATCTTCATGAGGCGATCAATGTGCCTGTTCCCGTCCTGGTCTCTATTCTGCTAGCCTGTTCCTCTTCACTTCTTTTTCCTGCTTCTTTATTGATCATAACTTCATAACATCATGTTGCCTTCCTCTTTTTTTTTTTTTTTTTTTTTTTTTTTCTTGAGTGCAGGCTCCCCTCTTATACCCTTCTCTCCACAGCAGTTCTTTTCAAAACAACTTTTAATTGGTCAAACAACTTTGCATATAACAACAACAGCAAACACCTAGAAACATCCATGCCTTAATGGCTGGAGAACAAGAAACCACCTGGAAAACAAGAAACTGGAGACTACATGGAGTCTCCTGAATCACCCTTATTTGTTCCCTCTAAACTCTTTTATATTCCTGATGACCTCATCGTTAAGAGTCTAATGTTATCTCAACCACGGGGCTTTCCAATCCCCATGGCCACATTCCCAAATCTCCCCCTTCTTTATTAATATCAACCATTTTCTCAACACGAATTACCACTCCATATATAACACTTGGATTTATGTTTATCTTTATCTTAGGCTTAAAAGGCAGATTTCTTCCCCAGAAAAATAGTTTAATCTTTGCAGCTAACCTTGGATTTTGTTGATGTATATTTATTTTCCCTCTTCACACAGCTTTCCAGTACCACTTTGGATACATCATTTGGGTTCATTTTGGCAGTTCATTTCCTTCTACTGTGCAGAGGATAAATTTGCCTCCTTCAGATTTCATATACAACTCCATTATAGTGATAGACTTAGGGTCTTCTGCTATTGTCAGTATCAGACCCAAAACAAAAATACAGGTCAGAACTGGCTAATGCTGCTCATGTACTGTTAATGTTTCTTAAGTACCTTTTCTACTCTCAAAGCCAGTGCATATTCCTTTCATAGTTTTCCACCTCTTTTTGTTATCTTAGGCTGGAAATTTCAGGGGATCGCTGAGAGATAGGAGGCTAAACATATTTTGCAGGGTTTGCTAAACGACAAAGAAAATAGTTTTGCCAGGTTCTTTCTTTCCTGAGAGCGATCAGAAACCACAGTTCCTTTCCTTTCCTTTCCTTTCCTTTCCTTTCCTTTCCTTTCCTTTCCTTTCCTTTCCTTTCCTTTCCTTTCCTTTCCTTTCCTTTCCTTTCCTTTCCTTTCCTTTCCTTTCCTTTCCTTTCCTTTCCTTTCCTTTCCTTTCCTTTCCTTTCCTTTCCTTTCCTTTCCTTTCCTTTCCTTTCCTTTCCTTTCCTTTCCTTTCCTTTCCTTTCCTTTCCTTTCCTTTCCTTTCCTTTCCTTTCCTTTCCTTTTGTTTTTTAGGCATCTACTATCCAATACCATTTATATTGTATTCTCTCTTTTCTAGTTCTCACTATCATCCCTCAGATACATGACAAAGGCCCCATTTCAGAGATGCATCTCTTTCAATATAAAGCTTTAATGACATGAATACATTTGTAAGCTAGTATTTAAGTTTCACAAAAGTCAATAGCTCTTAAAGTGCATGCTGGAAGATGAGCCTGTGATAAAGTACTTCTCTAAATAGATGTAGATTTAAACATGCTTAAGTGCTTTCCTGACTAAGTGACCAAATTATATCCAGGACTAAAAAGTAACATTAGTGATAATAGCACACTCAGCTTCAAATTTTATTTTGTTTTTATTTCAGCTGCTGTTCCCTTAACATTTTCCATTTAAAACTTTTATAGTTATGCTCATTTAAAATTAAGACTGCACCAGTTTGAAATCCCCCCCCCTCCCTTTTTTAACGACACTTTCCTGAAACTACATATCTCAGCTTGTCATCTCACTTTCTGATTTCTCATAACACTATCGTGTAAAGCTGTCTTTCATTTCTACCTCACACAATCTAAACAGGATGTGCTAATGGAAACCACTCTGAAGATTCATTAAAAATTTCCTTACTATCAGATAAATCAGGTAGATAAATTTTATCTGTGTCTTTTAAAGTGTGTTTTTCCTCTGGACCTAAATTAAGCATTCTTGCAGACTGCAGGAACAATTAGGTGGTCGGTAGTAGAAGTAGCAGATTGTATGTAGAAATAAGTGGAGAGAGGAATGGAGATGGTGGGGAAAACTAAACAAAACAAAACAGAACAAAAAAAAGAAAACAAAACATTCTTTGCTAGTATGCTTTCATTGAGATTTCTGTTGGATATTTTAATGAAAAGGAAAACATGAAAAAATTATTGAGTCTAGATACCTACTCTGTGTCCCTGGGTTGACCAGATGACCTCCAGAGGTAGATGGCCTTCCTTCCAACCTCAACCATTCTGGTCTGTGAAATTATAATTTCATTTATTCTAGATGAAATATGGACTAACGTCATTCGTATCCAAGGAATACTACTTTAACATATACACAGCTAATGTTATCATTGTAGTCAAAGCATTTTAAAATCCTTGGAACAGCTATTTAAAGTAATTGAACACATTGCCTCCTTCTGTCCAAATCTGTCCAAATTGAGAGTATGCTCAACTCTGCTCCCATCAACCCAAGCCATTCACAAAAAAATATACTCTGTCAATACTGTCTTTTTAAAAATCTGGTTGTTGGCCAGTATTTTTTAAGTTACTTCCAGGAATGACTTGTATATATAACCCCTCTCTAGTACTGCACAGTCAAAAGTATTTTATAAAAAAGCTTTTGGTGTTTTGTTTGTTTCCATGTTGTAAATGAAGCTGCTCATTTATTTAGAACGTACCTTTGAAAACTCAAAGCTCAGTACTTCACATGAGACTTTTCACTCATATTCAGTGCCTCTGGCTTACAAGCAAGTGTCATATGGTTGCAATTAAAAGGATGTCACAAAAAAATTCATTGTAAGTAGGGTAACATATGCTTTTAAAGGGTTTGTTTCAATTTCCAGTACTTGGAGTCTTTCTGGGATTGGGAATCACATCTTTCACAACTAGTCAGCCTTCCTGCTTCAGATAGGTCAAATGACAGGGTGCCAGTTAAAACATCGTCCGGAAATGTTGAAAAGTATTTTAAGAGAGAAAGCCAACTGCACCAAATAAACATTGATGACTAAAGAATAGCAGCAGCAAATTTTGCTCCAGAAGTAGTACTTCCATCAGTTAAGCAGACTATTGGTAGTATTTGAGAAATGTTTCTTGTTGAGGGATAGGGTTTTCAGTAATTCTACCTTCTGCTGCAGAAACTGCCACAGGCTTACCAAACATGAGCCAGAAATAGAAACAATATAGTATAGAAAGAAAGAAAGAAAGAAAGAAAGAAAGAAAGAAAGAAAGAAAGAAAAAGAAAGAAAGAAAGAAAGAAAAGAAAGAAAGAAAGAAAGAAAGAAAGAGAAAGAGAGAGAGAAAGAGAGAGAGAAAGAGAGAGAGAAAGAGAGAGAGAAAGAGAGAGAGAAAGAGAGAGAGAAAGAAAGAGAGAAAGAGAGAAAGAGAGAAAGAGAGAAAGAGAGAAAGAGAGAGAGAGAGAGAGAAAGAAAGAAAGAAAGAAAGAAAGAAAGAAAGAAAGAAAGAAAGAAAGAAAGAAAGAAAGAAAGAAAGAAAGAAAGAAAGAAAGAAAAAGAAAGAAAGAGAGGGAGGGAGGGAGGGAGGGAGGGAGATAGGAAGGGAGGAAGAAAGGAAGGAAGGAAGAAAACAAAAGGAAGAAAACAAAGGGAAGAAAACGAAAGAAACAAAAGGAAGAAAATGAAAGGAAGAAAATGAAAGGAAGAAAACGGAAGGAAGGAAGGAAGGAAGGAAGGAAGGAAGGAAGGAAGGAAGGAAGGAAGGAAGGAAGGAAGGAAGGAAGGAAGGAAGGAAAGAGGGAAGGAAGAAAGGAAGGAAGGAAGCAAGGAAGGAAAATAAAGAAACAAAAATGAAAGAAAGAAAATAAAAGGTGTAGCACAGAGAAAATAAATATTAGTAGATTCTTGCTTTTCACAGAAGGCTAAAGCTGAACAAATTTAGTCCTTTTACAAGAACAAACTGAATTAGTGAGGAAGATTCATCCTGGATGCCTATACTTTTTTAAAATGCATAGCTGGAAAATTACTTGGATAAATCTGCAAAGAAATGCCTTGTAGAGCTATTTCCTCATTCTGAATTTGTTAGAACAAGGGCAGGCATTTGACTCAAGTTCTCAATATGCTTTGGCACATGTACAATCAATTTTTCCTAGATTTCAGCATAATCTTTACATCTATGATCTAAAGAGAGCAGGGAAATCAATCTGCAATTTGCACATTCTAAGACTATAAAAACATATTGCCATTCAGTCTTCTTTCATGCATTTTTTTTTCCCCGACAGAGCTTTATTTTTCCTTTTCATTTTAATCCTTTATTTTGCAATAGTGCTTTCCTTCCCAAATGGTTCACTTCTGTGTACACTAGTAATTCAGTTCTGTCTGCCAGAAAATTTAGCAATTAAATGTGCTGGGCAGAAAATAGCTATTCTTAATTATTTCCCATATAACCCAAATATGTTATTTCAGCTATGAACATTATATATATATATATATATATATATATATATACATATATATATATATATATAAATCCTACTGAAGACAAGATTCTATTTCAGTCTGTTCTGTGAACAAAACCATTATTACTGTCATAGAAGACTTAAAGATATTCCCTTTACCATCTGTGTTAAATTTCTTACAAGTAGAGAGGTATTAAGATTCCAGATAATGTTCATATCAACTAATACTCAAAATTGCTCTAAGACCCATCCAATCAGGTCTTGAACACTTCAAGGGATGGGGCATTCACCACTCCTCTGGGCAATCTTTTCCAGTGCCTCATCACCCTCAAGTAAGTACTTTTGTCCTAATATCTAAGTAAAAGAAAAGTAAGGACTTTTCTCCTGTTAATTTTTGTCATTTAAGTTGTTTGATTCTGTTCTGTTTAAACCATACTCATTTATATGACTTCAGAATATTCTTACAACATCATGTCTTTGCATAAGACATGCATTAATCTAATTGCACTAATCTAATTTAAAACCAAAACCAAAACCATAACAACAACAACAACAAAAACACAACCATGGAGTTTGGAAAACCAAAACATGAGTTTGAGTAAGTGTTAGGGTGGGAAAGAACAGAAATTGACCATATGGTATGGTGGTGTCACTCGGGTGGGCAGCTAAGCTCCACCACACTGCACTCATACTCCCCCTCTTCAGAAGGACAGGGGAGAAAATATAATGAAAAAAACTGTGGGTTAAGATATGTACAGGGAGATCACTTACTGATCATTGTTGTGAGCAAACCAGATTCAGGATAAGCTATACAAGCATTTCAGGGAGGTGATCAAGCCTACAGGTTTCCTAGTAGGAGTGAAAGAGGATCCTTTGTAGCCATGTCTTGCAGTCACACTCTGTGTTGCACTCTGGAGGCATCTTGTAGTCATGTCTTGCACTCTTGCACTCTGGAGGCATCCCAACTTGAGCCACTTATTTCTGCATACCCTTTCCCTGTAATTCTCCCCTTCCTCTGTCATTCCTGGTTGAAAGCCCTTCTTTACAGGTTGGCCAAGTTGTTAGCAAGGACATGTGTGCCCCTCCTAGTGAGGTGGATCCCATCTTTCCCCATCAGTTCTTGATCTTCAAACAATGTTCCAGGGTTGTAGAAGCCAAATCCCTGTTGCCAACATCAGCAGAGTAGCCAGTTGTTAACTTGGAATATCTATCGTCTCCTCCTCCCATCCTTCCCCCTCACTGGAAGTATCGATGAAAAAATGACCTGAGCTCCCAGACCCTTGACCACCATGCACAGAGCTCTAAAGTCCTGCTTGATAGTTTTTAATTTACACTTGGTGTCATTAGCACCCACATGGAAAAACATTAGGAACTTCAGCTGAGAAATGGCCTACAGTCACTTCTCTGTCAAGGTCATTGTTAATGTTTTCTATTTATTTATTTATTTATTATTTATTTTTACATGGATGAAGAAGAAATATAACAGTGAGTCTTCGATGAATGTGCCTCCATTAGTATTTTGGTTTGTATCAATGGTACCGTAGCAAATCCTCTTTTTTTTTTTTTTTTTTTTTTTTCTTCTTTTCCTTGCATTGTTTCAATTTAAAGAGCAGTATTGGTGCATAAATTCCTGTTGCAAAGTGGACTTTTTTTCAGAGGGAACTGGTCTGGAAGCTCAGTCCTCTCTGACCCAGCAGTTTTTGCTTGTGATGTAAGGATCTTAGTACCAATTAATTTGATTTACTACACCACAGTTGTTGCTCCAAGCTACTTGCTATTGTGGGCATAACCAGCAGTAACAGAGTGGACTCTGGAAGCTGAAAAGAAGTTATCCTATCCATTATGACAAAATAAGCTTGGCTGTGAAAGGATTGAAACTTCTATTTTCACTTTAGTGAAAATTCAGCCTAAAAGACTTTAAAGCATCTAGTCCAAGTTTACATATATATAAATACATATATGTAACTAACTATATATATATATATATTTTTTTTTTTTTTGAAGAAATGCAAGTTTTCCAGGGAAAGGGGCTACTATAGTAGTCAATCCCAATGTTCTAATATCATATCTGAGCACAGAGCTATGTTTAGTAACACAGCCTAAGGGTGTGTATGAGTAGGAATTTTAAATTCTAAGTAGATATCTTCTAAAATCTAGGATTATGAAGTGATTTTTTAATAAGTAAAATGAAAAGCACATATTCTATAATGGAAAAATAATTTACACAATTGTCATCCATCTATTATATTAAAGACATTATATTCCAATGTAATTCATTTCAATGTATGCAGAAGAAAGACAGTTCTGAATTACATACTTTTACTGGTAAAATGCAAAATTTAGAACAAATGGAGGACTGTGAAATTATGAGATTAGAGCACAACTCTTCACATCAGTTTAGAAACTCATTCTGGTAGTGCAGTTTCTATCTGTTTAGTGTATCCTGGTGGTGCTTTAGTGTAGATTGAGAGTTTTGTTGATTCAGTAGAAACACACAACACGAGTACGTTATTATGCAGATTATCTCATCAGTTAGACAATAGAAGAATATAGAAGATCTTAACATGAGTATTTGAGAAAGTAGAGTGGAAGTCCCATTTAAAATAATTGTCTTCAGCTTGCTCTCAATGACCCTCTCAGAGCACTGAGGTTGTATCAAAGAATTGGTTTGTCTTTGAGTTAGAATTGTTACAAATAAGGATTTTCCAGTTGCAAGAAAAAAAGAAATAACTGATAGAGCTGGGATAGTTGGTTGAAGTGTTGTCAGGATCAAGGTTCCTGAAAAAAAAAAAACAACACATTTCTATGGTAGTAATTAGAGAGTAAGGTGATAACAAATTCTACAATTCATATTAACAAATTTTACCTTGAATTCTTCCTATGTACATTCAAGTACTATTCAGCTACTTGAGTTAAGGCTGTTTTCAGTGTATTTTCAGATTATCTAAGACTGTTAATTTGAAATATATATTTTAAATGAATTAGCGTTTGACTTTGCACTTATTCCTTACTGGTTTAGATTTGTGAGTTCTCTATGTGGAAATAAAACTTTACAAAATAAATCAAAGTAAATCCAAAGACAACACATCTGGTTCTGAAATGAACTTTTGCTCATCATAAAGTTAAAGAGATCTGAGGGATCCGCTGTATGGCTGTCATGTAGGTGATAACCCCTTATGAGCACCACATCTTGAGATTAATAAACACTCTCCTGGTTCCAGCATCTGGAGTGAGAGCTCCATTTTGCATAAGATGACCTTGATTGAGGTGCCAAAACAGAACTGTGTGTTTCTGAATCTATTAATGCCAGATAAAAGGAAATAACACACCTAGCTTTTTTTTTTTTTTACTTTATCTGTATAATTTTACCACTTTATATATCAAAAAAGCATCTTTACTTGTTGTTTCTACCTCTCTCTATATATAACATATATATATGTTTCTACCTCTCTTTCTCTATAAAAGTATATAGATTTTTACCTCTCAGTGTTGTTTCTACTAACCTAGTAAAATGTAAGCCATCTGAATGATGCACTCATACAAACTCTTTTTTTTTTTTTCTAGAGACAAATATAATAGCAGTTGATGTCAGCCAAAATATTCATATTGAATTCATGGAATGCCTAACCTTTACCCAACATTACACAGATTGTCATCACATGTAACCTATTGCAATAGACATCTCCAGACTGTAGACTAGTAGCTTCTCAGTATTGTGCATGTTGGGTTTCTGAGTTCATATGCCTGCACACTGAGTTTTCTGGATATTTCCTTTCGAATGCAATTCATCTTCATTGGAACCTACTCACCAATTTTGTAGCCAGAGATATTTTTATTGTTGTTCAGAAAAGACTCCTAAGGGTATTTCTATTTATTTATTTATTTATTTTTATTTTTTAGGGACATACTGTGTGCTTTCACTATTATGAATGATGACTTCGCTGTACAAGTGGAAAAATTGTAACTGTCATATATTTTCATGGATTGCCTAAGTCTTTTGATTTATTGTAGTATTGTGTTGTGTATCGTATTGCCTTTCAAATTGTCCTAGAGAAGGACAGGAATGATATCCATTGTATGTGTACAGTGTTTCTTAGGTGGCAGTCATAAAATCTTTAGAGGAGTTTTGGAAGATCTGTGATCCTCCAAAATTAGCTGACCTACATGTAGCTGAGCTACAGGCAACACTGAGGAAATTTTGAGCTGTGAGCGGCATCATATTTTCTTCTATCTTTGGATTTCAATTTTCTTTTTATTATTATTTTTTTTTTTTTCCAAAGCAATAAATAGCTTTAGAGAGAGATATTATAGGATATAATAAGATATGTTAAGATAAGATATATAAGATATGAGATATAATAAGAAATGTTTCTCAGGAGCCAATGGTGAGAACGCTTTAGGATTTGTATCCTGATGGTATAAAAATAATATTCTGAAAGGCCAAAAATGACCTTGCTTTAGACAACGTGATGTAGTCAAAAAACAAAACAAAACAAAACAAACCAAACAAACAAACAAACAAAAAAACCAAAAAACAACAATAAAAAGCAGAATAACAACAAAATATTTTTAGAAGCACTCTCAGTGATATAACAATGAGCAACAGAACACAGCATGAGATGGATAGATGTTTTGAGATACAGGGCCTGATTATTTCTCAGTGAAGCTTTTATTTTATACTCTCCGAATAGTTTGTACCCAGTGAGTGTCTTCTGATTCATAACATGACTTAAAGATTTCCATCTGCTGAATTGAAGTATTCCACATGGTAAGTTTAATAAAATAGCTGAGTAGCACACTTCAGAACCTAGTCACATAATAAAGCCTCATAGTTGTGGATTCTGAGGCCATCTGTATTGTGAATATAGCAACAAGTCATTCACATCATTTACCATACAATAACAGTCAGGGAGCTATTTTAGGAGCAATGGTCCTTACATTGCAGACATCTAGCAAGAAACTACAAAATACAATTTATTTACTTCAGTGCTTCACAAAGATTAACTTTATCCTTGGGAGGCTAATAACCCTAGGCTCCCTTAATAGTCCATAGAAAGAAATAAGCTCTTGCAGTTGATTCTGAACAGAACCCTAACTTGAAGGATGTGAACCATTTGGAAAGAGTACGGAAGAGATGAAGAAGAGATTTCAAAACAATGATCTGCTTGTAAGGACTGTAGAAATTAGAGTTGTCATGAAGGAGAGGTAAGAGTGGGAGATGAACATTTTAAAATACATAACAGATTGCTGCAAAGTCTGTTCTCCATGTAGTCAGTGAGTAAGAAAACAATAATACAGCAAGGATTTATATTAGACAATAGGATAACAAAATCTAGCACTACAGAGAGGGAAGCAAGCTGAAAGAATTTCTGTGTAGGTTACAAAGTGTCTGTTGCTAGTGGACTGTAAGAGAAGGTGAGGCAGATGTCTGTCAAGAATGTGATAAATATAGCTGATTTTACACGTTGAAAGGAATAGACTGAGTGACCTCTGGAGGTTTCTTCTATCCTATTTTGGAGGACGGTTCAGGGAAATTTGTCTCTTTAAAAAAAAACATTGACTTCTGTAACCATTCATTTGGTGTGTAAGATCATCCACTGAGAGGTTGTCAGGATGCTGTATTCCCACACATAAAAGATCATGAGCTCATGGATTTTACGCTTGAAATCTTGCCTATGAATAGCATTTCATACATAATGCATTTAATACTATATCATCTTATACATATACTTATTAAAGCATCTGATGTTATTATCTTCAGCATTGTCTTAGCTCTCTTCTCTTGAGAGATTTGATTCCACAGTGATTCTATTTTTACTATGATAATTCAGTTTACTAATAAAGTGTTCTGAACTGTAAGTCAATTTCTATACCCAGCCTTCATTCTGATACTTAAAGCTTTTTCAATCATCTCTTCATTTAATACTCCTACTGGAAAAGTGCAGGCTTCGATGGTGTCTTATCAATGTAATGAATTTAATGTTATCATTGATATGTAGTAGCAGATATATTTGATTTATTTCTCTTTTTATTTGTACTAGTGAAGTAGAAAATAATTCTTATGAACTAAGATCACTTATTGTGGATTTGTAATTCAGTATTATTTATCTCCAAATGTTTGCTTATGAACATTATTTTATTTGTTTTGGTTCTACAGGATATGTTAGCATGTGCACCCTTTAAGTGCAAACTAGGATAAACTACAAAAAAGCTGAAGATTTTGAATTAAAATCTGTGGGGCTATTAACAAACTAAATTAATAAAAATATATTTGTTTTCATTAATCATCAATTCTTCAAAATTAAAGTTCTTCAGTAATTACCCCAACTCAACGTTTTAAAGGAGAGTTTAGAATTGAGAAGCTACATTGTCATTTCTTAATGTTCAAATTAAAACTACAATTTTTATAAAAAAATTATAATGTTATACACATAGGATAGCATTATATACACATAGGATAGCATTAGAGGATTAATTAGACTTTAAATATGAAAACACTGACAATACTGATGATTAATAATTTTTCAGTGAGTTTAGAAGCAATGGATTTCTGTCCATCATCACCTTGTTATTATTACACTAAATGAAGACTCCCAGCCTTTTCAATTTAAGTACTTTACTACAAGTAAAAGTATTTTACTACAAGTACATGTATATTTATATATACAGTGCTACAGAAATATTAAATAGTGAAATATTAAAATAGTGACATACTTCACTATATCAATACTTCACTATACTTCACTGACATACTTCACTATATCCATATTTCACGATATCCAAGTACAAGAAAGGCATAAATCAACAATAGCATGGGGAAGAGAGTGTACAATTACACAGCATTGTGTGAAAGAATTGCAAGCCACTTCCATTGTCATTTTGCTCAGAAGTTCTCTGTTTTATTCCCTGTGCAAGAAAGAACTAAGAAAATATCAAGAAAAGTTAGATGATCTGAATTCAGGTCAAGGCACATAAAATGGTAGAATAATGCAGAAAAAAATATTTATTTATTTTTATCTAAAATTATTGAAAAATTTCCAGTACCTATTTCTGGGAATTTTCTATAGGAGATGAGCAGTTCAATTTCTTTAGAGTTGCAGCTCTTGTGACTGGAGCATTTTTTTCTTTAAAGTCCAGATTTATGGTCATACGCTTAACATATATGCATAATGAGGTTTTATTACAAAAATAAATAAAAACTAAATAAAATGCCTTGTGCTTGTGACTTGAAGAATAAATTGGAATTCATTGGAAGTGAAAAGTTATTTTGACAACAGAAAGAAAACAAAAACAAAACAACAAGAAAACACTTTTTTTTTTTAATTGTTATTTTATTTTATTTATTTATTTATTTAACCTAGGATGAATTTTGGTCCTCTACTCAGGATTCTAAAAGATTTATATTTGTAGAGCTTCATGCACATAGTCTTCTTGGGAGAAATTTTCTTTCAACTAGTGCATGAACCATGAAATTGCTGAAATCAAATGGAGTTTCAGGATTGTACATAGAGCACAGGCAGTTTTTCTTTGTTTACAGCAATATATGAAGCAATGTGCCCAGTGAGCTAAGCCAAGGAGAAACATTTCTGCAGAGATTTTTTTTTTTTTTTTCTCATGGGTTGAATCACCAAACCACATTCTCTGCTGCTATAAATCGCTGCAGATTACAGTTTTATTCAAGGATTACTATTATACAGTTTGTGAATCTTAAATTTGCTTTTCTGTGTTTATTTTCTATAATTCTAGCCAGGTTTCTCTCAGAATTATCTTACCAATGATATATTTGATTACATTGACAAAGCCAGTTTTGGGTCACTGAGGACTGTTTAACTGGCCACAGGGCTGTGCAGTGTAGCAAAGGAATAAACTTTCTTTTGCATTCATGCATTGCTCTGAAGGAAATAAATAATTAAAATAAATAATTAAGAGTAGCTGTGAGAACTGGAATTGTTTTGGGATAAAATTAAGTGTCTTATGGAACTGTTTATGTTGTCATTGGCAGAAAGATACAGGTGGTCTTTCTGAAGAATTAACTGTTATTAAACTATGTGTCTAATAGGAATAATTACATCTTGTAAGTTATGATGTTCCTAATCCCTGTAAACAATAACAGTCTGCAGTAGGTGCCATAATAATAATGATAATGATGTAATGATGTAAAAATTGTACAATTGTACTGAAATTGCATTAATAAGAATATTCTAAAGATTCTTAATTTTTTTTTTTTTTTTTTTTTTTGAGGGGGGAAATTATTCAATCTAATTAAATCTTTATAAGTTAGAAGGTACTTAGAAGGTACTTTTAAAAATAATTTCCTTTTAATGACTGTGGTACTTCAAGCAACCTATATCAAGGTTATACTTTGCCTTTTTATATAATTTTCCTATACTTTTCCCCTTTTCTCTGTCATTCTCTACAGAATGAGTCAGTTTTGTAATCATTTTGAAAAGTGACAATGTAGTTAGAATACATGATAAGGTTGATTTTTATATGAGGAAATTTGCAGAAAAGAATTATGACATTTTTTTGCTTGTTTGAGATATGAACTCACTGACATTTACATTGCAATCAGGCAACGATTTGATGAGTGTCAGGAGAAAGTACTATTATAAAGTAAAAGCAACAAGTTAAACTAATACCATAGACCCTGTATTAATGTTGCCAAACTGGACTAGCCTGCTGCATGTTTTAGCATTGAATTAAGCATGGTGAGGGGGTGATGGAGAGAATAGGATTTCAGCAGGATTTTTCACATATGATGTTGCCAAGTGTCACCTGCTGTAAAACCTCTAACATAATGCTTGTTCTGGTTGCAGGCAAAGTCTCTTGGTCCTAGTCTCATTTTCCTCTTTTATATTCTTCCATGTAAGAGAAGCAGGAGAATGGTACATATTGGAAGTCACTGGACTTTTACACTCAGTTCAAATTATATCTCAGAAACATGTGAAATAAGATGCCTGGAAATCTAAATCTAACCCTAACTTTTTTTTTTCTTTTTCTTTTTCTTTTTTTTTTTTTTTTTCCCAAAAATTCCAAACCAAATATTTTCTAGCCAAGGTGCCAAAGTTCAGGTAATTTAATTCAGATATACATGCTAGTACCTCAGAAGATCTGCAATGCAGATTCTGTATGCTTTTGTTTTTCTGGTTTGACCTTCCTAACTGAATACACATCTGCAATAACCTTTCTTCCCTTTTAGAAATGGACAGTTGCATCATGAAAAATTCTGCTTTCAATAGGAAAAACTCCCACATTTTTTAATGGGAACTTTTCAATTAGTCTGAGCACATCTGTTACAAAATTTATGATTTCTTCATGGTAACTCAGGTAATTGGTTTCTTACTTCTGTTTCCTCCTGACCTGTAGGAAAGTCTGGCAAATACAGATACAGGTACATAGACAGTTAGAATGTGTATGGCACAGGAACAGCTGACACTAAAGGACACCAGTGTATTTGAGAAGCTGTGATGTCTTTTTTATGCCAAGCTTAAAGTAAATTTTAAAAGTATTTTATGTGTAAAAGGATTATATGAGATTATTTGTGCAGTTCCACAAAAATCACAAGTTCCCTGTTTAATAAAAATATAATGTAACTTATTTTGCTCCAGGTTTGGTAAGAAAACAAAGAAGTAAAATATCATCAGACAAGTTCTAGAAGTTTGCATTACTGAGACAGGCAAAATATTAAACAACATAAAAGCCATAAACTAAGACAATATTTTGTTTCACTCTTAAATGTGAAAATTAGATGCACTACTGAATTCTAATGTGTGGATTTTCTGTTTAGCCAGTTGTTTCTCCACACAATCTTCAGCCATCAAGTAACTGATTTGTGCCAGATGGCATTTCTCCAAATTTGTGATATTTCCAGGTCTCTATTCACAACTTTCTGGAGACAGACAGATAAAAATACATCAGCATATCATTCTACCTGTGGAGAGATAAGAATGCATATGAGACCAAGACTAATTTAATAGCCTAGAAATGCAATAGATAGCAAGAATTTAATGATATTAATGATATTAAGGTAAATGAAATGGGTAGATTCAAATGCAAACAAAATAAAATAATAAAATAAAATAGAATAGAATAAAATAAAATAAAATAAAATAAAATAAAATAAAATAAAATAAAATAAAATAAAATAAAATAAAATAAAATAAATAAAAGGTTAAATGTGCTTGGAAAAGGAAAATGTGAAAAATAGAAGGTTTCATCTATATGAAATAAAATAAATCACTGTGTTGTTAAAGCATAAAATAAATAATTTTAAACTCCCTTTTTACCAGTGTTCATATTTGCCTATAATGAACTTTAAATAACTATTGCATTACAATCAGCTTCTTGAAGTAGAAAAGACACTAGATGATCATCAGATTGACAGATTGACAAAATCTTGAAGATTTTGAATTGGAGAACCAAGGAAGTTTGCTGTAGTATTCATTTAGTCCCTACCAGTGTGGAACTTCAAAGGTAGGTCTCCCACACAGAACTGTAGGAAGGCAAATAAATCAAGGTTTTCTGCTTCCTTTTGTGTGCTGGAGACTCCAATTCAGGAACTTGATGTAGGTCATATTTGGCCACTGTGAGACTTCATCAAAAGGACTTTGTGCTCAGACAAAAAGAGTCTTAGGAGAAAATGACTTGGAGGTGATCTCCTTACCAACTAGGATGGACTATTTATATTCTTTTTTTTTTTTTTTTTTTTTCCCCTCCAAGAGTTCTAAAAGGGGAGTCAAATGCTGCTGATATTAAAAGGTTTTGAAATGGAAGACAAAAGATCTCAAATACTTTTAAGACAAGATGTCCCAGAAAAGTGTGTAAGAAAAAATGATTCATAAAAAATTGTCCAAGTGAATTTGGCCAAGAATCAAAGGCTTAGAAAAATAATGAACTGTGAATGATGCTTTAATTGCAAACAGTTTTGCATCTATATATATTTTTAATATTTATTATTTCTGTTTCTAAACTATGAAAGCCACTTTTTCTCACTGTAGGTTTTATAGCCAAAAAAGAGCAAAAAAACAACACATAGCATACTTAACCTATAGTTGATACCTTGGAGTTTTGTGTATATGGGAAGAATGGGACTGGACTGTTAATAACTGATTAACTGAGCATTAATATGTTCAAAACACAGAAAGGTATTCATTAGGAGTACCTTGCTCTTGCTCCAAATACTGAAATACTGTTTTAGACTCTCTCTCCACTGTCTGTGGAAGAAACCTGAAATTAGCTTTTGTTAATATGCCCCAGTTACCAGAATATATCTATGTGGTATCATTTAGAAAAGTTCACAGGATTTTCAAACCCTGCTGTTTAAAAGCTGTAGAAGCTAGGCCATTAGTGAATTTTGAAAAACAGAAAAAAAAATCTTTTTTTTTTTTTTTCTGTCTCCAAGGTTTTGTAGCAATATTGATCTTCAAGTCAATGCATTATTTTGTTGTTCTGTGAGACCACTCATATCCTATTGATATGTAAGTGCAGATACTGATTTTTTTTTTTTTTTTTTTAATGGAAATCATACTTGGATTACAAGGAAAATCAAAAGAAGGAAAAGCAACGAAAGGAATCTACAGTCAATAATATTTGACCTTATCCAATATTTAATTGTTTGGTTATTCAAGTCTTTAAAATGGTGGATTACTTACCCGGGTTAGTAGAGAGCTGTTTTACCGTAATTATGTACCTTTTTATTGATCATGCTATGTGCTATGTGCTTGATCATGATTACGATGTAATGAGTAGTTCAATTGGGAGAATTTACTCAAACACTGTTATCTTGTAATAAATTGCCACATGTTCAAACAGTGGTACAAAACTACAAAGAGTGGTACAAAACTACAGCTCTTTCCAGAACCGAAAGATACTGAAGCTGTAGCATTATGAGATAATTTGTAAAGCAGTGCCATCAAACTGGAAAGATTGAAGTTGAAGTAGGAAGGACTTGCAAACTGTGAAATTTGATAGAGTTCAACAAGAGGGCTGTCAATACTTCTTTTTCTTTTTACTTTTTTTTTTTTTTTTTTTACTTTCTTTTTCTATTTGAATCCATTTCATACTCTTCCTTTTTCTAGTTCTAATTTTACCATTGCTAAAATTTTGGACTTTTATTACAGGTGGACTGTTTATTGTCAGCTACCGACAGCAGATATTTAGTAGTTAGAGATACTTTCCCCAAAGAATTCTTAAATTATGTCTTTTTATAGCCGTCAACAGTAATTCATCTACTTACTAATTCCTCTACCTCCAGCTTCAATAGTATTTTAGTAATGTCATAATCAAGTATAGAAATCCTAAAAAAAAAATAATTATAGAAATTGTGTGTCCTTGTATTACCATACAAATCATTCAGTAAAACATTTCTATTATCATTAAACAGCCTTTTGGCTCTTATATGCTGGTATGCAACAATGATGACTTCAGCTGAGGAGAAATTTAGTGCTGCAGTGCATAAAATAAACACATAACTGTTAACATGACATATTTAGGACAGAAGAAGCATACATACAGTATTTAAAAGAAAAATAGCATGCTGAATATTTCTGGTTTTGAGACACTGTACAATTTGTTCATATAAATCCTCTGCAGTTTCTTTCTTTCTTTTTTTTTTTTTTTTTTTTTTTTTTTCAGTTATGAATTTAGAGCATACCCTACAGCACATTCTCATGCAGGAGTAACTAATTGAGGGAATTCTTTCTATTATTTATAGATATTACATTAGCTTAAAGTACTTCATATTTCACAAACAGTTTCTCTAAGTTGGAAGAGCAGAAGCTTGGTCTCGATTTTCCAGATAATTTCAATTAAATACTCTTAATATTATTACTTCTCAGTCTATGTAACAAGGTTTTACCTGAAGAAAATGTTCTTCTGAGCTAAGAGAGCATGCTGCATCTTTTAATGAAATTATTTTTCATTGGAACCATAGGGAGACGGCATTTAAAGCAAAGAATGGGCGTAATGGAATATTGCAAGGCATGTGAGACAAATAGAGAAAGCTTTAAAGACAGCTGATTACTCAAGGCTGTTAGGGGGAGATTGTAGATTCACACCATACTCAGTGTTCACAATGATATTGTGTAGATTTATATGGAAAAATATGTTGTCTTAAATCAAAAATGATTTACAACAGAGAGCCTTATTTTCTTTGTTGGGAAGTTACTGAAAGATTTCTACTTGGATTTTTTCTCACTGGAAAAACAGCATGTTTTAATAGTGAAATCTGAGTATTTAAAAAGTTAAAAACTTATTTTCTTATCATAAGTAATAAAAGTTTCAATGTTTTGTCCTACAAATGTCTTTTTCTTTACTAGATAAACTATTTTTTCATTTGGAAGACATGTTTCTTCCAGGTGACCTTTCAAACCATCATCTGTAAGCAGACAAGTGTAATGAATCATCTTCTGGTTTCATTTTTCAGTTCCTCTAGATACCTGTGACACGGTAGTTCATTACAGTGTTTTCTTTTGGAAGTTGCCTCAAACTTTTTTTTTTTTGAGTTGAAAGGCATACTTTTTTCCCTAAAAAAAAAAAAAAAAAAAAAAAAAGGATTTCTGGAAAAAATCTTAAAAATGTAAGCAGTAATGTCAAGGATTACATGGATCAGGGTGTTATTTGCAACAAGAATATTTGTGCTTATATGGGTTTTTAAATGCAGACCAAAAAGCTCTGCAAGAAATCCTTGTCCTTGCCCTTAGCCCACATTGTTTAGGGTTTGATTAACTAAACATTTTTAATGGTTTCATCATGTATATAGTTACAACCAACCAAAATTTTATTCCTTTTTTTATTCACTCAAACCTACAAAAATTGTAACAAAGAATTTTGAAGTATTTCATTGCTTTGACTACAGAGATTATCTATACAATAAATATGCCTGTGACTGTGTCAAGGCAATGAGACAAACCAGATAGACCATATCTGTGTGAGCAAGCACTGCTAGTCTCCAGAGAAGGTTGGATGCTGGAAGCAATCCATGCCAGTTCTCAACCCCTACACATGCCTGAAAGATGTTGTTCCACTAAAGAGGAGGAGAAATACTGTATACTGAGCCCACTTATGTCAAAACTCACAAATCAACAAAAAAAATATTTCTTGTTTTTTACCCTTTAAACCTGTACATGATATTTTGTACTTCACTTTCTGATATCAAGTTGTGAAATAAATTTTGGAGTATTTACAAGGCTAGTTATTATGCTTACTACATAAGCAAAAATATGCATCAATTTTTTTTTTTTTTTCTTTATAATGGGTTCATGACTTTAAGAAGTTATCCTCTGTAAACATTTCTTCTTACTTAGTATTTATCATCAGATTTTCTTTTTGAATACCATATATGCTAAAAGGTGACATGTTTCAGAGGAAATTATACATGAAAATTTCAGCATGTAAATATGTGAAAACTGAATATATGTCAGAGTTGGTGTTTTAATTTGTTCACAAATGTCTTGCCTAATACATTTTCCTTTTGTTATATTGATTATTTATTTATTTATTTTAATTATTGGACTTTGTAGTCAAAAACACCCTAACCCCTAACATTAAGCTAGAAAAATATTGGTAAAAGATGCCATTCGTGGATGATTAAAATCAGGGATCCTGATATTATTTACACCACTGATTTTGAAATAATACTAGTGGAGTTCTTATCAGTTTCAGTTCAATATTAGGTATTGGGTGTGAATAGTTAGTAACTCAGAAAATACATCTGAAAGCTTTTTTCTTTAAAACACTATTCACAGATGCATCAAGAGGGGTAAACAAATAGAAGGGGCCAACAGGAGCTTTCTTCATACAACAGAAAATAGTTAAAGTGGCATTCTTATTCTTTATTGATTATTATTGACCCTTATTATTATTATTCCACTTCCAAATGTTTGGAAGGCCACCACTGGTGAAAAGAATACTAAGATCAGTACTTGTAATTAGAGACTGCTGGTAATGTAGCCTTCTGTGAGTCAATTTTATGTATCTAATATTGGAATCTAATGAATCTAAAGGAGCATCTCACAAGTCTTTTTGTTTTAAGTTTATAGTATGCAGATTTGTTGTATTTTTTTTTCTCTTCTTTGAACATCAGAAACTCATCTAGCTAAAAGAGGACTTTTGCAAACTTACTTAGGATCTGTGAAAATTTTCCAATAAGATTTTCCCATAACTCAACAAAAAATCTGTCTATGCAAGTGCTATGTAAACCTGACTCTCATGACTATGTTACCAATAATTCAAATCACATTAAATATAAACTGGTATTAGGTCATAGCCAAAGATAAAACTGTTATTACTGTGCAGTGATGGATGGTTTTATATAATAATAACAAAAACTGATATTGATTCATGAAGGTTCTCAAACTTTCAAAATAAGCAACCTTGACCTTGACCTTCAAAATTTGATGGGGGGAAGAGGAGAGGGAGAAAATAGTTTCATTTTCTTGGTCTATATAAATATTTCAGAAGCTCATTACCTGATACTTTTTATACCCACGAACTCTTTGTGTTAGTTGTTTGCATGATTTCCAGCAGAAGGAATTCAGTCTACTTAAGATATCATTATCTGGAATATATAGTATAGTGGTGGTATGCACAGTACAGTATAAAACAGATCAGTAGTGGCCAAGAGAGTGTTACACAACTTAAGTTATGTATCCTTTACTTATAACTATTTTATGTCCTTTAATAATGTGAAGGTGACATGATACACACTGTGAATCTTAAACATTTGCATTTTTGTTCCCACTTCAAGAAAGGAGAAATACCGTGTTCCGTATTAATTGGGCATCTTTGGCTCAAGCTTTTAAGTGTGACAGATGGAGATGTGCCAGACTGCCTGAAAGTTATTCAGGCTGTCGGTGAACTACAGTGGCTGCCAGTTTGCAGACAATTTCTAGTTTACTTGGGTCTGTCACATCTCTTTCACACTACCTATTTACCATCTGAATAGAGAGCCAGCACTTTGAGACATAAATGAATGTATTTGTCTTTAATATGAGAGTGTCTCTGTGAGGACTTGTGTTACATTTTGTCACACATCATAAACCAACCTGAACTTCTGCAATGACACAAACTCCAGACAGGTCTCCTCAAGCAAGCAACAAGTGCTGCTGGAAGCCAAAGAATGTAATTAATAAGCAGGCAACTCTGAGGTTGCCACATAATTTTCTCAAGTTGGAATTATGTTTGTGTTAGATTAGCTCATTCTCACCAGGACACCTGAAAGTATATTTACGATAGAACAAACAACCTGCCCCTGTGGAGACAGCAGCAGAAGGCTTTGTTTCTTTATGAGCTTGGTCCAAAGCAGCCTTATGCTACTGATTTTACAGAAAATACAGGGCAAACCTTGTATTTGCAAATATGGAACATTTGCTGGGATAGAATAAAAAAAAAAAAAAAAAAAACAGTCGATCAGCATGGAGGTTTCATCTTGAAGGGCTTCACTGACTGGACTTTTTTAACATCTGGAAGATTAGCCTTGGTGAGAGAAATGTTGTATAGAAATGCCTTTGATAGCTCTCTGATTAAGTCTACCATGCTGTGGAAAGGGGGATGGTACCAGGTTTGAACAAGTCTGCATGACAGAACAGAGAACATTCATGTTTGGGAAAAACAAAACAAAACAAAACAAAAAACTCATTATAACTTTGTACTGTTGTCCTTTGAAGCAAAATGAAATAAAAGCTTGCTGTGGCATTTCTGCTGATAAAATCTGCTTTCTGGAACATGACCAAGTCTCAACATATATAATCTATGAGAAATAAGACAGTCAAAAGATTGCATTCCTAAATAGGCTTGGAATATCTTGGCAACTGCTAAGAAAACACAAATAAGAAACAATGTCCTGCTTTTTTGACCCTTAAATTATGCAGCTGTTCATTACCAGAATTATATATCTCATGCTACCCTTTGTAAGGAAGGCATGGTGCACAGAGCTGGAACAATTACTGAATTATAGTACAATAAGAAAGACCTCCTAAAGTGTCACATGTATACAGAGAAAGATAAGAAAGGCCAGCTTAAGTTCTTGGCATTTTAAAGAAGGCAATCAAGAAAACCTTTGAATTCTTTGGTTTGCTTTCCTTACAGTTCATCTACATTTTTATGCAAGTCTGACAAAGCATCCCATTCATGTGTCAGCATTCCTCTCTCTAGATGCATTAGTGTTTATTACAGGCTGAGTTTGCAGATGCTACCATTTGAAAACAGTAATAGAGCCAGTTGTGTGGCCTTAACATTTATATAATTACTAATGATTTCATGTTTTCTTCCCCAGTGCTGCTGAAATAAAAATGGCTCCAGCATAGCATTGCTCAATACAATCCTGTAAGCACAAATTGTTTTGCCATAACAGGCTTTGAATTTCATTCTGAAATAAAATACAATGTGTTAATCAGCTTACTGTTAGTGAATTATCCGAGTGACATATTTGGCACATTTTTGCACATTTATCTGTGATCTGATTTCTTTACTATGTTAATCTCACATAAAATGTATACTCTGAAGAGTACACTGGAGTGTCTTGAATCCTTTGTATCTGCTGACTTGAAAATAATATGTTGTATTTCTTATGCCCCAAAAGCTTATCCAGGACTATGGTCTAGAAACTAGTGTAACAAAAGTCTTTGTATTCCTTATACTTTCAGTCAGTGTTTCTCTTCTTGCATTTGGATTGTACTGAGAATCCCTTTATTCATGCCCGTTCTCCTGGATGAAGTCATACAGTATTTCTAGTTAAGGTATTACTTATCCAGAAAGAAAGTCTTTCAAGAAAGCAAGTATTACACTCTTCTAGTACAATGGTGTACAATTTTAGTACAATGGTGTTCAACATGTTTGTGTGTTAAACACTTCCTGATATAGACAAAAGAAAGATAATTAAAAAAGCCATGCCTAATTTATTTCTTTGGTTGCAGTTACTTCACAGAATCACAGAATCACAGAATTTCTAGGTTGGAAGAGACCTCAAGATCATCGAGTCCAACCTCTGACCTAACGCTAGCGGTCCCCACTAAACCATATCCCTAAGCTCTACATCTAAACGTCTTTTGAAGACTTCCAGGGATGGTGACTCCACCACTTCCCTGGGCAGCCTGTTCCAGTGTCTAACAACCCTTTCAGTGAAGAAGTTCTTCCTGACATCTAACCTAAAACTCCCCTGGCTCAACTTAAGCCCATTCCCCCTCGTCCTGTCACCAGGCACGTGGGAGAACAGACCAACCCCCACCTCGCTACAGCCTCCCTTGAGGTACCTATAGAGAGCGATAAGGTCGCCCCTGAGCCTCCTCTTCTCCAGGCTGAACAAGCCCAGCTCCCTCAGCCGCTCCTCGTAGGACTTGTTCTCCAGGCCCCTCACCAGCTTCGTCGCCCTTCTCTGGACCCGCTCAAGCACCTCGATGTCCTTCTTGTAGCAAGGGGCCCAAAACTGAACACAGTACTCGAGGTACGGCCTCACCAGAGCTGAGTACAGGGGGACGATTACCTCCCTAGCCCTGCTGGTCACACTGTTCCTGATACAAGCCAGGATGCCGTTGGCCTTCTTGGCCACCTGAGCACACTGCTGGCTCATATTCAGCCGACTATCCACCATCACTCCCAGGTCCTTCTCTGCGAACTTCTATGTTTTAAATTAAAAAAATAAATAAATATATTGGTAGAAGAGCTTTTAAGGACACATTTTTGTTGATGTTGTTCATCTGTTGTTTTTTATTATTTTGTCCAGAGTTTTGAAGGTGACGGGTTCAATTATTTTCAGTAAATCAGGATTAGATTCTAAGTAAACATTCTGTAAAAATATGCAAAGGAATTATTAAGAAAGAGAAAAGTGTCCCCAGGTTGTGTAAATACTCTGTTGCTTAAGAAAAAGAATAGTAATAATAATAATAATAATAATAATAATAATAATAATAATAATAAAGATGAAAAAAGGAATTACTTGTTCTTTAGAGAATTAACAAGGTCTGAATGTCAAGGGTTTGGGAATGATTTATGAACACAAAGGGAACTCTGATAGGCTTACAGTGCAGCAATGCCTAAGAAACAACATTTGCTTTATCAGAGTTGAAAGACACTTACTGCTTTTATCTGATGTGCAGTATCTTTACATGTACTTGTAAGGATTGTATGTGAGGGTTCTTATGTCTTTTGTCTCATATTCTTTTTATTTTGCTCTGCTATAATTAGTCAACACTAAAAGCTTGTAGCATTGCTAATATCAATAAAATCACTGTTGTGTAGACTGGGCGGAAACCATTTTCACTTGGCTACTTTTTCAGTCACCCAAGAATAGGATGTTTGAGAAGGGAAATAATTAACAAAGTCATTAATGTTTGTCGCTTGCTAGTTGAGAAAGCACCTGATCACTGCCCATGTAGTAAAGTACTTACTTTACTGTTACTTCTGCAACAACAGTTTGAAAGTCTTTTAGCTTTAAAAGTGTTTTCTTTAAAGGTATTAAAGACATCTGTTCTTTTTCCTCTCAGATTCCAAACCTTACACGTAGCCAAATCAGAATCAAGCAAAGCCATATGAAAATCTGCCATCAAGAGACTATAATTGTCTTTTTCTAAACCAAGCTCTGACGGAGGATCCCCTGAAGGGAGCTCTTGCACAGGTTTCTGGTTTCCCACCTACATGTGTAAACAAGTTCTGTGTGTACACTGCTATGCATGCATAATGCCTGTTCTGGCTAACATTCATCTATGAGTGGACTTGGTTTTGAAAAGTTTGCTTGTATTATTAGCTTGTGGGCAGTAGAGAAGGTCAACGGAATGAAAACTTCAGCACAAGCATATGGGTTTTGAAAATTTTGTGGTAAATGAATTCCTGAGAGGGGGCAAGAAATGAAGTCATATGGGTTGAATGGAGCATAGAAGCTCCTTAGTCCTCTGTTAAATGAGCAAAAAGTATAGGCATTATTTTAAAAATTGAAATTGTATGTTATTAAGATCTTGCCAATAAAACATTGAATAATCTTTGCAGTTGTAAATGAACACCGTTGGTAAGGAAATCATAGACTGATTATTGACGATTAAAACTAGGAAACTTTTACTTTAAAACTGATAGTTTTAAAATATTCTTTGATGGAAGCATATATTATATATATATATATACATGTATATATGCAAGTTTTAGGAATATGGTCTCATGGAAATTTTGCTTTTAGATAATAGAATTTCCAAAGTGAAATAGTTCTGGATTCTTTTCACTTAGCTACTTTATTGGATCTCAAGTTTCAGAGATCTGTTTTAGTCTTTCAAGATGTGGTTTCTCTAGATATATGAGCATTATCTCCCAAAATTTTCTCTCTCTTTAACCTTTAATATTTCTCCACTTGCTATCTTTTATTTAGGGTAATACTTTGTTATGGCAAGAAAAACAAACAAACAAACAACACTGTACATTCACTTAGAGAGAAAGACAATCTTTCTATGAAAAGCTCAATAAGTTACCAGTTATTGTTTCTTGTTCTGGCAGTTGTCAGGTTACTGATAAATTATGTTGCAAATTTATAGTTAAAAATGATCTACCATAATATCACTGTTATTTAAGTATTCACATTTAAATAGTATTGTATTTTTGTATCTCCCATACAGAGACAGATAGTATAATGGGTATCCTCTCTGTCTTCAGTAGCGCTATAACAGCTAGGAATCTATTTTATCCCTTCAGTGAACTCTTTTGTCTTGATGAAACCACACACACAAATAAATACACAAGTAAATAAATAATAAAAAGAAGATTTACATTCGTTTTGTGATTCTTTTTTTCTATGGAAATTGAAGAGACCATTTTTTTCTATGAGATGAATTTCAACTTTTCTTATTTTAATATATTCACATGGGGCTTATTGATAGGCTTTAAACTAGTTTTGAAGGGGGAAAGGGACAAAAATAGGCCTGCCACTGATAAGCTGTGGGACTGCACACCAAAAATTGAGGGACTGAGTGCTAGTGAGACCCTTCAGTCTGTCCCATAAGGGGCTGTGTTCAATAAAGCACATCTGAAATGTTTCTATACAAACACACACAGCATTGGAAGCAAGCAAGAAGAGCTAGAAGCCTTGGCTCAGTCTCAGAATTATGACACCATTGGCATAAGCAAAACTTGGTGGGAAGAGGCCTGTGGCTGACGTGTTCCAATGGTCAGTTACAGGCTCTTTAGAAGGGACAGGAAGGGCAGGGGAGGCAGGGGGGTGGTGTTCTATGTAACGGAGGCACTGGACTATACAGAGCTTGCAGTTGATGACCATGTAGTTGAGAGCCTCTGAGTAAGGACCAAGGGACAAGCAAATAAAGGGGATTTTGTTGTTGGAGTCTACTATAGACCGCCAAACCATGATGATGACACTGATGAACTATTCTTTAAAGAACCAAAGGTTACTTCAAGATCAGCTGCCCTTATCCTTATGGGTGACTTCAACCTGTCAGATGTCAAATGGGAAATCATAGAGCTGAGACAAGCAAGTTCAGGAGATTACTGAAGCACCTTATTGATAACTTCTTGGTACGGGTACTAAGAGAGCCAAGTAGGAAAGGTGTCCTTCTGGGACTGTTGCTTGTAAACAGGGAGGGTCTTGTGGGTGAAGTTGCGATAGGTGGCCTCCTTGGCCACAGTGACCTTGAGGTAGTCAAATTCAAAATCATTGGTGACAGAAGGAAATCTGTCACCAAAACTTTAACCCTGGATTTGGGAAGAACAGACTTATGACTGCTCAGGGAACTAGTTAGTAAGGTACCCTGAGAAACTGCTTTTAAAGACATTGGGGTCCATCAGTGCTGGTCAGATTTTAAGCACCACCTCTGAAGAGCAGAGGAACAGAGGCAGAATGCTGACTTGGCTGAACATGAATCTTCAAGAACTCTTCAAGTGTTTGGCTGCTGGAAGCAAGGTCAGGCAACAAGGGAGGACTACAGGTATGCTGCTCGCCTTTATAGAGAGAGAGTCTGGAAGACCAAAGCCCAATTACAATTGAAGCTGTCCAGCAGTGTGGGGAACAATAAAAAAAAGTCTTTTTTAAAGTATGTTTACAGGAAAAGGAGGACCAGAAGAAATATTGCTGATACTTGATAAGGATGGTCACCTCACAAACTGGGACATAGACAAAGCAGAGACATTCAATGCATTTTTGCCTCTGTATTCAACACCAGTGATAGGCTCTGGTAGTCCAGCTGCCCTGAGTTGGAGGACCGTGACTGCAGGAATGATAAACTCCTAGTTTACCCTGAACTTGTGTGGGATTTTTTGCTCTACCTGCATGCATACAAGTCCATGGGGCCTGATGGGATTCGTCCCAAAGTAATCAGGGAGCTGTCTGATTTCATTGCAGGACCTCTCACAATCATTTTTCAATGGTCTTGGAATCCAGAGAGGTCCCAGTTGACTGGAAGCTGGCAAATTTGGTCCCATTTTTCAAGAAAGGCAAGAACAAAGATCCTAGCAGCTACAAGCCTCTCAGTCTCACTTTAGCGACTGGTAAAATTATGGAGAAGATTATTCTGGGAGTTACTGAAAAACACCTGAAGGACAACTCAGTCATTGGTCAGAGCCAACATGGGCTGACTAGTAGAAGGTCATGTCTAACAAACTTAATTTCCTTCTATGACAAAATCACCCAGCCAGTTGACCAAAGGAAGCCAGTCAATGTAATCTTTCTGGGTTTCAGAAAAGCTTTTGACATTGTCTCTCACAGTATCCTTCTGGACAAAATTACCAGAATGCAGTTAGATAAAAGCATGATAAGATGGGTGATGAGCTATGCCCAGAGTGTTCTTATAAATGGGGTTACATCAGGACGGCGACCTGTCAGTAGTGGAGTCACAACTCCATTTTAGGACCAGTCCTCTTCAATGTTTTCATAAATGATTTGGATGAAGGACTTGAAGGTTTTTGAGCAAGTATTATTTTCTCTTATTCTATGATTATTTTTTTTAATATAAATTTCAGTCACTATAGGAGAACAAAAGAGAACATTTCTAAATAGATAGGGTGCTTTCAGCACAGGTGAAGAAAACGTGACACCTCCTCACAGGTCTGACTTGCTTGAGGGTGTTACTACTCTGTCATCTCTAGCACGCTTATCTCAGTACTTCTTTTGAGAGATGTAAGGAAACTCAAATTTGGGCCTGTAAGCTACAGATAAATATTCCTAAGATCAAACGGGAAATAATTTCTATTTTGGCTTTAAACATCCAATCGTAAATATAGTACTGGTGTTATTATTGACAAGACCACCTTTGTACTTATTTCCTTGCACTCTTCAAATTCTATCATCTGCTATTAGCTCTAAACAGCTTAATATGATACTATTTATTTATTTTTTTTATTTATTATCTGTAGCGACTTTGAATAGTTGCTTTCTCTTTATGGCTGCTGCTGCTGTTAAAATATTTATAACTTTTATTTATTTTAAATATATTAGTCTTCTATATTTCTCTAAATCAATGCAGTTAAAATCCTTTCTCCCAGGGAATTCTGGATGAATGCCAATTTAGCCTTACGATAAAAAGGCACTTTCCTGCTGGAGATATTCAAGCTTTGGCTGAAATATAAGGATCATTCTGACAGAGGTTCTAGATGAAATCAGGAGTAATTCAGATAAAGTTAATTAGTATCGGTGTAAATGAGATCAAAATCAGCCTTTGCATGTATGAAACAAGCACATATTTTATTAAAATAGTCACAGTATAATGCTACAATTGTCTTGTGATTAATTTTTCAATAAAGACTCAAACACTGGTAAACATTTCCCTGACTGTTGTCTTAAAAAGAGGTCAAAGTAAATTATAAGAGGATGTGTCATATATCAGTGGGCAATGAACACAGACAATTCTTTCATTACTGCAGCAATTGTTTACTTGAATCATGAGACAAATGGAACAGCTTGTAACAAAAGTGAAAAACATATCCTGTCTGAATTCTCTTATTCAGAAGAGAGGGATACTCCCTATTTCAGAAGCATCACTGTTATTGTTATGATTAATCATAGCATCCTTTACAGGAACACTGTCTTTCAATGGCACTTTGCTTCAGAGAGATGTCAAATGGCCGTCTTTGAAAATAAATTGGTTTGTGAATTTAATTCTCTTTTCTTCCTGGTTTCCTCATGCAACAGTCCATAAAGAGGCTTCCATTGCCATAGTATTTCACAGCTGTGTAATCCTCAACCCAATATGTTGCCTTGTAAGATATGGAGATTCTATTATCTTAAGTTTATAGATGAGCAGTAAAGGCACAGGACTAAATGACATATTTAAGGTCACTCATATTATTTTTGATTAATTAAATATTTTGAAAGAACTGTCTTTTGTTCCTTCTGTTGTAGAAGTTAAAGATCTCACTCATACAAGTGAGCTAGGTGTTTTGGGTAATTTAGTGGTTAGCATGGAGAAGAAGGGTACAATTCATCACATCTTAAAGTAAAATTTCAAGGATTTCAGATGAATGAAATTGTAAAAGAACCTGTTTGAAGAATCTAGATGATTAGCTGAATGGTATTCATCAATTACAAATGCCAGTGTTTATTTGGATCATCTTACTTCTAGTACCTTCTTTTACTGTTGAGATTTTCAGAAGTATGTGAATACTTGACAGAATTATTACTAAAAAAGCTTACCTTCTTGCTCAGGATTCTTATCATTAGTGATACTTAATGTCTTCTAGTTCTATTGATAAGGTAGTTTGATCTTTACTGATGTTAATTCTCACTTTTGTGGGTCAGGAGCAGATTGTATCAGCCTTTCTCATCTATTCATATAAAGGTTGTTACTGAAAATATTATTCAAGTTTAGTTCTAATATTGAATTATGAGAAACCTCTCTCCAGCCCCTTTCCAGCAATGTATATACACTATTTAATCAACCTTCAGGTTTTATTAGCTTATATTTTGGTTAAACTAAAATAATTCCATGTATGGCACTTCACATGCTTTACTGAAGTTCAGAGAGATAAGATTTATGCATTTTTATTTGTTTACAAAAGCAAAGTAATTTACCATGGTAATCTAACATTATCTATCATTTAAAAAAAAAATGATTTGTCAGTCCTTCTTTTTTTTTTTTTTTTTTTTTTTTTTTGTAATGGTATTTTATTTTCCTTTTTGATTCTCTTTAATTCATTTAAATAATTTCTTATAGATTTGGGGTTATATATGTTCACATATCTCTCCTTTAAATTTGTCTGTACACTTATGACATCCCCGTCAGGTAGCACTATCTCATACTTTGTACATTTATAAAATTGCTTTATGTTGAATTTGGATTTTTCCTCTGATTGTGCCATCTTGTTTGTATCATCACTAGTAGATGCCTTCACAGTAAACAGTAGGCATCAGAAACAAAGCATACCAAGTATGGACCAAGAACTTCAGGAGAAATGTAACACAGCGTGAAATTTAAACAAGTATTTCTAGTAGATTCTGTGACACTGCGGGCTATGCTGAGCTATGCATTTGTGCAGACAAGAACTTCTCGGTCTTATTTAATCAGACTTGTCAACAAGGAAATCTTACTACTTCTGTCTTCTACTTGTGAAAACATAGATCCCTGAAGGTTTACTTAGTAAGCTAACATAGACCCAGAGAATACACTGTTGATGTATAAGCATTAAGACAAGGAGTGTTCATAATAAAACCTTCAAGAAAAAGAGCACTGTGGAAGGAATATGCAGTGAACAGATTACCAAAATGTTTGTGTGCCATTCCCATGTTCTTTGACTACATAGATATAGAAACTGATGGAGTGTAAAATTCCTTTTAAAGTCAGACTACCAAGAAGTTGCAAAGTGACTGTGAGTACTTAATAAAAAAATTCACAGTCAAAGTGTCTGCCATGTGTTTTCTGCTTTCAGTTCCGTTTTTCTCCCCACAAACAGAGAACATTTTTCCATTTTAATTAAAAATGCTGCTAGCGCTTTATGCTTGAATGGGGGACTAAATAAAACATACAGTACGATCCATATTTTCAAACTTTTTGAAATATTCATCATCTCACTTTATATTTCACTAGGGCATTAAAATTAGTGAAATTTTCAGTTGTCTCTAGTAAATAATTATTCTTCAGTCTAGTTGACCTTTCCCACTGTCCTACAGCTACAGCTTTGGTCCTTTAATACTACAGAAATTCATGTTTTCATGGTGAGAAAAATCAGTATACTGTGAAAGTGAATTATATTCCTGATACCTCTATGAAGTTCAATTCTATTTTCATGTCACAGTGAAGAAAAACTGAAAGGTTGTTCTAGAAAAATTGTTCTGAAACACTTCAGCATGTGATTTCAGACTATCTGTAAGTTTTTCTAGAGTGGGGACACTGATCTCAGATGTAATTGGAGAGATCACAATTAAAAGAGCTCAGGAAAAAAAAAAGTTTCAACGAGTTTAATTCTGTAAGGAAATATATATGTATATAGGGTGTATATATAAATGGTTTGATATAGCAATTGTTTTTAAATAATTGATTATTTTTATAAGGGAAGGTTTCCTAATGTGTGTGAGATCTAAAGAGATCTAAGTGATGACTATCCTACCCTTGACTATGGCAAAGCTATGGATATAGCTCCAGATTCAAACACTATATTTAGTTGTCTACAATGAAGGTGTGTACCTAGGAGTTATATGACTTGATTTGTCTTTATAGTTAATGGAGATGTAATCAGTACTGTCAGTAGAGTAATATAAAGAGCTATTGAGATTCACTTCTGTACATTTCAGTTGTGTTGTATTGTGTTGAACCACTCTATGATTCTATGACTGGGACTATAGAATTGACAGGATCTGTGTTAATTAAAGTGAAAATTTAGAAAATCCATGGTTCCCATGTAGATACATACATTGTAGCCATCTAAATTTTGAAGCTGAAGCTGAATCTTAGTCCTACAGTTTAGTCCTACAGCTTCTCTTTAACACTTCATCACTTTTGTCTTTAAGTTGTGAAAATAAAAAAGGAAAACCTTCATAATCCATTCAGATGACTTTAGAGCAGAACACTAAGGTAGGTGAATCCTAAATGGGTCTGCATTTAAATTATCTTAAGTTTTATACTTAAATTCAATACAAAAAGAAGCCCTTCACTTTTTATAAGGGAAATCTGGTGACTAAATTCAGTGATATAAATGTGAAGGGCTTATCATGCAGGCAGCTGTGAAGACGGTGAGAGTAAATAGTTTTGTGGAAAATAAACAGGAATATTGATGAGACCTGAGTTGAAAATGTGCCAAAAAGAGAGAAAACAGAACTATATTTAGACAGCTTGGGAAAAGTAGAGTCATGAGCTGAAGAACTTGTTAAGAATTGGTGTGTTATATAGAGAAACTAAATACTGAAGGAATGACCTGTAGTTCACTAGAGAATTGATCTGTTTCCTTCAGTGAGTGACTTCCTAAATCAAGTTTTCCAGTGGAATTCATTTGACGTTTTGCAGAGACAAAAAACACAGTTTTGTACCCAATGAAGGCATTCATAAAATTCCATCCTATTTCAAAGGAGAAATACATATCCACAGAACCTGTAGAGACACATATATCTGTCTCTGTTATCCCACTGAATAAATGGTTCTGGAATACTTCTTTTTTTAGAATACTAGTAAAGTATTCTCACATCTCAGGTATATTATTGTGCTTTTAAGTGTTTGCTATTGCCTTTAAATTGCACGCTACCTCTGAAGTTAGCATTTAATAAATTAACTCACTTGATGAAAGGGTAATAATCCTCTCAAATATGACTGTTAATATCATCATAACTAAAATTTTATAACAGTTCTCCTTCGAAAGCAACACTGTTGGCTGAAGGTTACAGGAAAAAAATTAACTAGTGATCCTTTTCATCATTCTTCAGTTCAAATCAGTCATTGAACCCAAGCACAGGACAAAGGCATTAACTGAACAATAATTCTTAGGTGTTTGACAAAGCTTTTTATAAATGTTAATTAACACCTGAACTGTAGTTCATGAAAGAGAGGGGAAGCAGTGAAACATTAAGCAAACTAAACTGGGCAACTGCAATTTTTCATTTACTTTTCACGTATTAGTAAATCAGCTACTTTATATATATATATTTTTTTTTTAACACAGGAAGAAAAATACAATTTTAAGTTCCTAAACTGAGTTGGTGTACAGTTTTTTATTCTCCAATAAACTGCCAAAATATATTCTGTGTTGTACTACAAAACAGAAAATAAAAACAATGAGTTCAGAAATTTGAAATTAACTTTATGTCTCAAATTGGAAAAACAACAACAACAACAACAACAAAATCACAAAGAACAACAACAAAAAAAGAACAAAAACAAACAAGAAAAAAAAAACCAACCTTGACAGAACTTCCAAATATTCATAACCTTTATTTTGTCAGATTTGTATAAATAGTCAGATTTTTATATGACTCAGCAAGGAAGATAAGTTTCTAAACACATGAAATGAATTCTAAGGTGATAAGCAAGTCTTAAATCATGTCTTTTGATATTATACAAAAACAATGGTTCAAGGAAAACAACAATTTGTCTTGATATGCTCCTGCCCCAAACTGTTTTTACACATATTTTTACAATATTACACTATTACACTACAATATTACACTATTTTTACACATAAACCAAGTTTCCTAAACTGCCAAATGATTTTTTTAATTACTTGAGATTTTTTTAATTACTTAGAAATCAAGCAATGTACAAACACAAAGGAGAAAATAAAGAACATTTTAAATGTTTACATACATGGTCTGTTTATACATGCACAGATTCTTCCCTAAATACATCTTAGTTCATTTTTCTCTTTCTCTCTCTCTCTAAAAATATTTGTTGTCTTAAACAAGTTCAGATACCTGGAGACACCAGCCAGGATATTCCTCTAAATGTGTTGGTAGGGACATACCATATGTACACTTTATGCACAGATTTCAGACAATCTTTACAGTGTGTCCTTAGGTTTGGATGCAAATTGAAGTGGCCTGTATTTTTAGAATTATTTGCAAGAATAAATGTAATACAATAAAAAAAAAAAAAAAAGAAGAAGAAAAGGAGAAGAACAAAAGGAGAAGGAGAAGGAAGAAGGAGAAGGAGAAGGAGAAGGAGAAGGAGAAGGAGAAGGAGAAGGAGAAGGAGAAGGAGAAGGAGAAGGAGAAGGAGAAGGAGAAGGAGAAGGAGAAGGAGAAGGAGAAGGAGAAGGAGAAGGAGAAGGAAAGAAGCAAGTTTAAGAGTTTTGGAAAGCTTAGTTTGTTGAGATTTTTCATTAAATAGGAAGAAGATGAAAGAAACTTTTCAATCTCCATTAAATGTGGATTCACTATTCTCGTGAAGTATAATTTGATTTCCTCTTTAGTATCATGAAGATTTTTTTCTTCAGTATAGCTCTTGCTAAGAATTATAACAGGACTGTGTGACTAACCACATTTAGTTGGAAAACAGTATGCTGATATAGCTTCCACATTAATATTCAGCATATTATATGTAAGATATACAAATTCATTTTGAAGCATATTATTATGTTTTGTCTCAGGACTATTTGTTTAATGGCAGCTTTATTGTAGATTATATAAGCTCATTAAAAGACACAGATATCTCCTGAAAATAAAACAAAACAAAACAAACAAACCACCACCACTGCCAACAACAAAACACATTGCAAGTGAACACAGTTTTTAAAGAAACTGAAGAAACTGTAGCATGGGCAGGAGTCAAATGTAAGGAAATAAAGCCTTTTCTAGTATTCATGCAATATACCTGCAATTCTAACAATTCTACTGGCACTGAACTGAATTTTACACATTAAACTAAATGAGATATGGTTATACAAGCAGAATTAGGAAATGGTTCTTTCATCTCTGGATTAGTTTAATGGCATCTCTGACATCTGTGTCCTGTGAAAATTATCAAGCATATATCTTGTGTAGAATGGAAAACAAAAATAACAGTATAATCAAGCTTTCTATGCACCTAATTTAGGCACTTTCTACTGATACTTCAGTTATTCAGATTCATGTAGCTTAAGTTTGCAGTTTTAGGTCCTAATTCTACAAAGAGAAGTATACTTCAAAAGATCCTTTCAACTCAGTTAAGCTACTTATTTACAGAATAGAATTTACACATAAGGCATCTGACACAGATTTGCAACAAATTGTGTTTAACCTAAGTTTGATTTTAGTCTGAATTGTGCTGAAGATAACCAGGAAAATAGTCAAGTGGCAAAAAGTCTACAAAGCTTCATTAAAAAAAAAAAAAAGATGGATTTTAACTTAGATTTATTTACATATTTCATATCTGTGTGCAAAATAAAACAAAAATAGCCTGAACTATATTTTTAAACACTGTAGTATATGTACGTATTTTCATTTTGCTGCTAGATGATCTGCTCTCTGGAGTACAAGATCTGCAACTTTTTGATGTTGTCTTTCCTGCTCCCATTTTTCATGTAGTCTTTCAAGTAAGCAACTGATTTTTATTTTTTATTTTTTAATAATAGTTATAATAATAATTATTATTATTTTTAATTCATACAATCATGAGAAAAATGTTTACTTTGGCACTTGCTGCTATACACAGGTTAATCTACTGCTAAAAAATTAAAAATTATACCTAGGAAATAGTGTTGAATGTTTATAAATACAGCTAAGTAATAGAATTTAAGCTGAAACTACACTGATCTTGTAACTGATTGTTACACCAATAACATCTTTATGTTAAAAATTTGCTAAAGTTCCCAAAACTATTAACTTGGCACTTTTCATAGAATCACAAAATGGTTTGGATTGATAGGGACCTTAAAGATCAGCTAATTCCAACCCCCCTGCCACGGGCGGGGATACCTCCCAGCTAATCAGGTTGCCCAAAGTCAATCCAATCTGGCCTTGAACACCTCCAGGGATCCACAGCTTCTTTGGGCATTGTGTTCCAGTGAAGGAACCCTCACCACCTTCACAGAAAATATATTTTTTCTAACATCTAATCTAAGTCTACCCTTTTTTACACCTTGTCCTTTCTTTACTTCTTGTCCTGTCACTAGGCTCCTTGAAAAAGAGTCTCTCCCTATCTTTCCTGTAGTCCTCCTTTAGGTAGAGGAAGGACACTATAAAGTCTCCTTGGAGCCTTCTCTTCTCCAGGCTTCTCTTCTCCAGGCTTAATCCCGACTTCCTCAACCTGTCTTCATAAGAGAGATGCTCCAGCCCTTTGTGGTCCTTCTCTGGAATTCTAATAGGTTCGTGCCCTTCTCATGCTGAGGACCCCAGAGCTGAATGCAGTACTCCAGGTAGGGTTTCACAAGAGCAGAGCAAAGAGGGAGAATCACTGCCCTTGACCTGCTGGCTATGCTTCTTTTGATGCAGCCCAGGTTACATCTGGCTTTCTGGGCTGCAAGCACACATTGCCAGCTCATGCTGAGCTTCTCATCAACCAACACCCTCAGGTCCTTCTCCTCAGGGCTGCTCTCAATCCATTCTCTGCCAGTCCTGTATTTGTGCTTGTGATTGCTCTGTCCCAGGTGCAGCACCTTGAACTTGGTCTTGGTGAACTCCATGAGGTTTGTCCATCTCTCAAACCTGTTCAGGTCCCTGTGGACGACATCCCTTCCCTCCAGAGGGAGACATCCCTTCCCACACAACACACAGCTTGATGTCATCAGAAAACTTGTTGAGGGTTTACTCAATCCCACCACCCATATCACTGTCAAAGATATTAAACAGAACTGGTCTCAATAATGACCCCTGAGGAACACCATTTGTCACTGATCTCTACTTGGACATTGAGCCATTGACCACAAGTCTTTGAGTGTGACCATCCAGTCAGTTCCTTACCCAGTGGTCCATCCCTCAAATCCATGTCTCTCCAATTTAGAGACAAGGGTATCATGGGGACAGTGTCAAATGCTTTGAACAGGTTCAGGCAGATGATGTCAGTTGTTCTTCCCCTATCCACAAGAAGGCCACAAGATTTGTCAGGTACAATCTGCCCTTAGTGAAGCCATGTTGGCTGTCACCAATCACCCTCTTATTTTCCATATACTTTAGCATAGTTTCCGGGAGGGTCTGCTCCATGATCTTGCCAGACACAGAGGTGAGACTGACTGACCTGTAGTTCTATAGGTCTTCCCTTACCTCTGTTTTTAAAAATGGGGGTTATGTTATGATCATCTTTGTCCCAAGATTAAAAATCCAGTCTTGTTACTTTTGGAGAGAAATAAACTGAAAGCCGCAGCCAGGAGTATCTCATAAAACTGCAGTTTGCTTGATATAAGAATGCAGAAATGTAGTGAAAACTTGGACTTTCCTGGAAGTATGGAAACTTTGTATGACAAAGGCAAAATATCCTTTTCCATAAAAGCTAGATCGAATGAAACTATCAATATCTGTGATTAATAAGATAATTATTGCTGGCTCCTATCCTGGTGTCCTGTTTATATGCCTCTGTGGTATCTGTGGTGTATTATAGTTAACTTCTGTTTTGGAGACTCTGTAGTTCTCTGGTTTTTTCGTCAAGTTATGCTAGATACTTGGCCTACTGCTATTTCTAGAACTTGCTTGAAAGAACAAAGTTTTATGTCACTTTAAAACATGCTGTGTTCTTTTTAAGAGAAAGTTAAATTTTATTAGAATACAATACCTCATATCAAAAAAAAATTATTGAAATAAGAAAAATAAACTTTTGTTCTTAAGTTATCCTGTATGTATTAGACTAGTGGCCAGATATTATTACTAGTAATATTTCAAGATTACAGGGAAACTGGAGATACATGGGGATTACAAGGTGGACTACAAATATCTCCAGGGGAGCTGGAGATATTTGGGACAACTACTGAATGACTTATCAGCTAAGATGTATATAAACCAACAAAACTACTGAAACCTAACACTTGGCTTGGATTTCATTAACTCTTTATATGCACTTTGAATATCCTAGAGAGATTACAGCAAATAAAACTATACGTGTCTCTGGATGAATATAAAGTTTTTCCTAGTTTAAAGCCCACATGGGTTTATGGTGCAGTAAATAGCTGACAAAGATACCATTTTAAATCTCAACCACGGAATATAAGCATCTTCACTTTTTCACAGTTTTATATTCTCAAAGCTTTTAACTGTATGACCTGTCCTACTATAAGGACTTCAGGAAACCTCAAATATCAGTCTTCTCTCATAAATAGCAACATTTCAGAGTTCTCCACCTATTTCAAAGTGTGAAGAACTCAAATCATTTTGAAGTATTTATTTTCTGAAAGATAATTTCACTATGGCTAGCACCTCCAACAAGTATTTTACAGGCTTTATAGAATCCTTCTTCCTGAGTATCATTGTTACTGCCATTGGGTATTTTGTGTAGCTGTCTGATGGTTTATTTACTGGCTGCTGTACCATGTTGTTTATAATAGAAAATCTTTATTTAATTGGATTTAGAAAAGGACAGATTCGAAGTTATTATTACATTCTCTAGAATGGCAACAAAATCCTAGACTCATGACACCCGTTTTAAACATATAGAGCTAGATGGGTAATTGCTATCTATGGATTCACTTTTTATTAATGAATTTTCTTTTTATCAATGGACAGAAATTTGCAGCTCCAGAAAGTGAATTAGGTCTTCAGAACACTGAATCAATCTGTGTAAATGTTTCTCTCTATCTTGACAATAGGAAGCTAGGATGACTGCATAACTGACTTGGTACCAATTAAGTTGCTCATTTCTTAAGTGATTCCTTCACTTGCAGGGGCATTGGACTAGATGATCTTTAAAGAACCCTTCCAGCTTGAACCATTCTGTGATTTTATGAATATATGGCATACTATTTATTAATTTCTGCTATTAAAATATTTTTTTAAGTTGAATAAAATACATATACATATATATATAATACATATATAATAGAATACATAAAATATATGTAATGTACATACAAACTAAATACATAAATATATACATATCTGAACATGTAGCACTTTCATCATATGGATATATATATACATGTATATGATGATAATGACTTGTGTTTTTATTCAGTTATGGATTAGTAAAGCCAATATCCTTACTAGGATAAAATCATCAGGTACCTGAGGCCACTCCTGGCCTCAAGGCATGATATGTATTTATTACACATAAGAAGATCAGGCTTCTATTAGGGGATAGAGAGCAACCAAGAAAAGCAACCATTTTATTTAGATTTCTTTTTAAGATCGTAAAATTCAAATTAAAAGCAAGTTGACTGGTTTAACCTTTTCTGTATATAAACTAATGGTAAGGCATATTGTAGCTGCATAAAAAGTTTAAAAACTGTATAGTAGAGAAATAGATATTACACAGCTATCTTGGTGGCAGTAGTTTTCCAGCATTCTGCCAGATGTTCTCATATTGGATACTACCTTTATTAATATTGAATCCTATATTTTTTTTCATACACAACGTGGATGAATTACTTGCCCAAATTTGATTTTATAATAAACAGTTGACAGAATCTCTCAAATGGAGACTTAAGGTTTGTTTTGACTGACAGCATATTCTATTAATAGATCAGAAAATGTGACCATGTGAAAAGTGTTGCTGTCTCAGCAGGTTACCTGTAAATCAAATCAACAAAATATTTTGATCAAGTGCCACAAATACAGAGGTGTGAGAGACAAAAGATAATAAATCATAGAATCATTCAGGTTGGAAAAGACCTCTAAGGTCATCTATTCCAACCTTGACCATAGGACTGACAAGTCCACCACTAAATTGTTCTATGAAGTTCTACATCTACACATTTCTTGAAGACCTCCAGGGATGATGATTCAACCACTTCCCAATGCCACGCAATCCTTTCAGTAAAGAAATTTCTCCAAGTATTCAACCTAACCCCCCCCAATGCAGTTTAAGGCTATTTCCTCTGTAAAGCACAATAAGGTTTTCTGTGAGCCTTCTTTTCTCAAAGATAAACAAATCCAGCTCCCTCAGCTGCTTCGCACAAGACTTGTTCTCTAGACCCTTCACCATCTTTCTTGCCCCTCTTTGGACATGGTTGCCTTTTCTTTTGACACAAAATGTTTGTGACCACTTTATTGTCACCATCCATCACCATTCTTTGGGAATATATACATATATATAAGCAGCAAAATAAACAGCCACATAAGGAAAAAAATGCTAAAAATGAATATTAATCTAAATCTTTGAATGCTGACTGTACTTCAAATCCATTAAGTAATCTAATCAAAATTATAAGCTTCATTTGAATCCTCCTAGGTATTTGTATTTGTTAGATGAGATGATCCTGTTAAGATTAAAGATCCGGGAAACAATGTTAATTTTGAGGAAATAAGATTAGATGAGATAACATTCTTCATGGCAGTAGCTTCATTTAATCTTTTTATTATTATTATTGTTAATGTTAAAAAGCCATTGTGTTATTGTTGTTGTTAGTTTTCAAAAATCCTATTTATATTTCTTTTTTGCTTCTCATCAGAGAATTGTAGAATGTCTTGGGTTGGAAGGGACCCTAAGAATCATCTAGTTCCATCCCTAGGTCAGGCTGCCCAGGGCCTCATCCAACTTGGTCTTGAACACTTCCAGGGGTGGGGCAACCACAACTTCTCTTGGCAACCTGTGCCAGTGCCTCACTAGTGATAGTTCACTAGATAGTGAACAATTTCATCCTAATGTTTTAGACTAAATCTAACCTCTTGTAGTTTAAAACTATTCCCCTTCGTCCAGTCATTATCTACCCAAGTAAATAGTCCTTCTCCATCCTTTTTTATAAGACCACTTTAAGTATTCAAAGGCCTCAATGAGGTCTCCCCAGAGCGTTCTGTTCTCTAGGCTGAACATCTCCAGTTCTTTTCTCTTCTCTAGGCTGAACATCTCCAGTTCTTTCAGCTGTTCATCAGAGGAGAGGTGCTCCAGTCCTTTGATCATCTTTGTGGCCCTCTTCTGGACTCTAACAGGTCCGTATCTTTCTTGTGATGGGGCCCCCAAGCTTGGATGCAGTACTCTAGGTGGGACCTCACACGGGCAGAGAAGAGGAGGACAATCGCTTCCCTCGATCTGCTGGTCACACCTCTTTTGATGCATCTCTGGGTGCAGTTGGTTTTCTGAACTGCAAGTGCACTGCTGGGTCAAGTCAAGCCTTTTGTCCACCAAAACCCCCAATTCCTTCTCCACAGGGCTGCTCTCAATATATTGTTCTCCCAGTCTGTACTCACGTATGGGGTTGCCCTGACTCAGGTGCAGTACCCTTGGACTTGTTGAACCTCATGCGATTTACATGGGCCCACTTCTCCAGCCTGCCCAGGTCTCTTTGAATGTCATCTCTTCCTTCTTTGGTATCAAGTGTATCACTCAGCCTGATGTCACCAGCAAACTGACTGAGGGTGTACTCAGTCCCGTTGTCTATGTCATTGATGAGAACACTGAAAAGCACTGGTCTCACTCACCACTGGCCTCCACCTGAACATAGAACCATTGACCACTACTCTTTGGATGCGACCACTGAGAAAATTCCTTATCCACCGGATGGTCCACTGTTCAAATCCATATCTTTCTAATTTAGAGATTAGGTTGTCATGTGGGACTGTGTCAAAAGCCTTACAGAAGTCCAAGTAGATGGTATTGGCATCCTCATTCTATAACATTACTATCTGCACCCCTAATATCAGTGTGGAAAACAAATTTTGTTTGTTTATTTGTTTGTTTTTAATGACAGTGTGCATTAAACCAGAGTAATAAAGCAGATTATTTTATATTCTGTATTTCTGAAGTGTGATACAATTGGCTACATTCTTCAGTAAAAGTTTATACAGAACACATTTTTATTTTTATATTTGATGATACATAGAATTTTAATAACAGAAAGAACTAGGAAATTACCCATTAAAGGTATTTTTCCTTTTTTAATACAAGCTTTCATCCAGTTAAATCATAAAAAATAAGATGGCATATAGATCTGAACATAGGCAGTGTGCAGTCTGTGATAAATAACAGAGCTAGATTATTATGACCAGTGAGGAGCATAGAATTATACAGGTTTGAGCTAATCACTACGCAGCTCAGCTCCATTCCAGACCATGACTGCTTTAGAGCACCTCCTGTGGCATATTCCTATACCCTTGATTGCATGGACCATGCCCCTTTGATTTTAGAGAGTTTTGACTTGCCTGCAGAATGGTCCCAAATGTCACCTTTGTCAGTTCATCTATCTATTAATAAAATCAAGACAACCCTAAGCAAGCTTGACCTCTATTAAAAATCACAGAATCATAAAGGTTTGAAAATACCTTCAAGATCGTCTGGTACAGCCATCCCCCTACTACCAATGTCACCCACTAAACCATATCCTTAAACACCAGGTCCAACCTTTCCTTAAACACCCCCAGGGATGGTTACTCCACCCCTTTTATTGGAAAACCATTCACAAATTCTACAATCAGATAAGATGTATTCCACTGAGTTGGGAAATGGGCTGCATGTTATCTTATATGGACAAATGAGCCCTAGAGTTTGGTTAAATCACTGTGACTTTTCAAGCTACCAAACTGAGATACCATAAAGAAGTACGTTCTTACTCAGAGATATCTCAGAGTATTGAGTCCCACATAAATTCAGTATTAAAGAATTTCTGGTGTAAGAGAACTAGAACTAAAACAGTAAGGTAATAACATGCAACTGAACTAATTTCAAAAGTGTTTGATGGCAGAGGTGGAAAGACTTACTCATAAACTGAACTTACTATTTTTAGAAACGTTGGTTTAGAACACTTTGTTGTATTATAAATAAATCTAAACTACTAAACACTGCTGAAATTCCTTATATGCTTTCTCTAAGTGTACTTGCTTAGATGTAGCAGTGCACAAACAGCCTTCTGTCACCTGCTCTGCATCTGGTTGAACAGTGGAGTGGATAAAGCAGCATTTTTGTTCAAGTCTGCCAAAACAGGCCACAGAATTCCTTCTAAGGAACATCTAAGTAAGCAGGTCTAGGAAGCCAAATGCTTTAGTCTCCAAAATACCATATAACAAGCTAAACTTTTAAAGATCAAGTGATGGAAGTTGTTTTGCCTTTGAAAAAGCAAGGAACTGAAAATGAGTCCAGCCTGCCTGTGTTTCAAAGTGTGGATTCTATGGTACATAAGTACTTCATGAACATGCACAAATGGAAATGCATAGATGTGTATATACATGTATGTATTCAGAAAAAAAAAAGTAATCGGAGATGGTCACAGAAAGTTAGGCAAGTTAAAAATAACACGATGACAACAAAGCTATTACTGAGGGAGATGTAGCTTGTAAACAGTAGTAGAATTAATTATCCAGGAAGTAAAACAAACAAAAATAATAAGATTAGAGATGGTTTCTTTCATTGTAGCTTTTGAAGTGGAGTAACTATAGGTGAATGGAACTCGAGACAGAAAATTCATAATAATTTCTAATAGCAATCATGGTGTTAAAAAACACTTCTTCAACAGTAGATTACTAATTTCAGTATTCCCTTTGTATCATAGTATCTCTGCAGAAAGGAATACAGAAAAGCTTTTGTTAGCAAGATTGACATTGATTTTGTACATCTGTGGGAGAGAGGGATCTGAATCTATCAGAAAGAAAAGGGAACTGGAGCTATGCCTCACACATTTCCAGAAGTGTTCTAAATACAAGTGATTTCTGAAAAACAAAACAAACCATCAAAAAGGCAGGCAGATTACAGAAAGGTCTTCTATCAGTATAAACTAGAGGAAGAAAAACTAGCTTTTATTGCTCTATTGTTCAAAATTACAACCTGTTTTTACGTTCGTTGTGCTTTTAAAATCCCAACCACATTGAGATATTCAGTATATAAAGGTAAGGGAACACTTACTTTTTTAACCCTGATTAGATTTATGCATGAAACATTTCCGTCATCAGAAGATGGAGGCAATTCTGTGCAGAAGCAGGATTTCATGTACTTGAATAATCTCCCAATGCAAAATTAATCTGATAGAGTCAAAGAAGTCATCATGTACAATTTTTGGAATTATAGTTTGAATCATAGACATCTACAGTTCAGTGGAAAATATTTGGATCACTTAAGTATTTCACATAATTGTATAGATTTTTTTTTTTTCATGTCTATTAAGAAAATAGTTTTTTTTAACATTTAACCAGGCTAGAAATAAAGAACAGGTTCTCATTTATTTCACTAATACTTAAGAGAAAAAAGTGTGAAAATAACGTATTTATTATAAACTGGTTTCCAGTTTTTGTATTTATTACATATAGCAGTTGTAAAATCTCCATGAAATGCAGAAATGTCATTTCAAATCCAATATATGTGGAAAAGTCTGTAAAAGACATGCAGTTTCAGAAAAGGTCATTTAGTAAAGTATAAAGTAGTCCATGAAAGCTTAAAGGGGAAAAAAAAAAAAAAAAGCCACAATTTTCTGTATTTGAGGTTAAATAGAGCTAAAAATGTCATTGCTACCATTGTTGCTTTTTTTTTTTAAAAAAAAAAAAAAAAAGAAGTAATACAAAAAGTTAAGTAAGTATGATTGCCTGAAACACAGCTATTTTTCAAATGTACTTAATGATAACATCTCCAAAAAGAAAACACTAAAAAAAAAAAAAAAAAAAAAAAAAAGTCAAACTGTCTCAATGAATTTAACTTATCTCACAGTCTTGACTCCTTCAGCATTGATGACAATTTTCTAATTTCCAGCTTTAAGGAAGAGAGTTTTAAAGAAACAGGTTGAAAAGCAGCTGGTCAACACACCAGAAGCTAGTTGCTAATTGCAGCAGTAAGTTAATCAATGAAACAGCAATTTAGCTTCAGGGTATAATAAACAGAGATAAAAGACCACACAGAAATTCCACCATTAGGATATGACTAGCTCCTTAGTGGCATACATTATTTTCCTTCTTACACCTGTCTGCTTTTGAGGAAGCAAGTCATACATCTGCTTGACAGCTATTAAAAGAATAAACAAACATTTTGGGGTAAGACCTGATATAAATATTTACAAAGACAATTTAAGGGAGTGTTTGTTATGCACTTTTGTGGTTGTTTTCAAAACATTTAACTCCAGAGACAGATGGCTTGTACAGTTTTATCAGCACTTGTGTCATTATATATTCAAGCAGCCAAGACTGATAACCAGCTTCATGTAATACGGATTGTTCAAAGAACAAATACTTTGAAAAAAACATATCAATAAGTACTTCAGTGTGGAAAGACTTGATACAGAAAATTCAGTGACATTTTTATGGAGAGAAAGAAAACAAATTAATTCAATTATAAAATTAAAGCAGCAAGAACAGGTTTTTAAGTGGTGTCATTGTATGTGATAATGAAACAACTTTAGAAAATTGGGTGAAAGCTATTGTTCAGCTGTGCTGGTGGAGAAAGATAATTACTATTAAGTCAACATTGTGCTTTCTCTATACAAAACAGCTGACTCTTCAGTGCAAGCTACCCATGGAAGATCTCTCTCCTATCATACTGCTCATGATTGTTTCACTTCATGCTATTGAATAGCAATCTGAATGAGAGTCTGAGAAAAGAATATGTTTATACTTGAGAACACAATTACACAAAACAGAAGCTAAAGAAAACCCAGATATCTTTTTTTTTTTTTTTTTTTTTTGTATATATGATTATTATTCCTTGAAGAAAATAATATTTTTTGTGTGTGTGTGTGTGGTCCTTTAAAAAAAAAAAAAAAAAAAAAAAAAAAAACAATTTACCCAAATCTGTTTATTTTCTTCTTCCAGAATCTTACAGTAGGATACCTGTAGAGTTCCTTAAATTCTCATAATCCACATTATTATCAAAAACATTTACAAAAACATCGTGCTTGTACCTAAGGGACTTAACTGGAAATCAGATATGACAGGCATCACACACATAATGAATGAAGCTGCCTTACTCCTGAACCAGACAGAATGATCATTCCTTGTAGCAGCTCAATAGTAAAATAGATTGCTTAAAGAAATCTATGTTTATAAACAACAACAACAAAAAAACTTTGTGGAATTCTTTTTCTCTTGTGATGGTTTAAAACAAAAGTAATTAAAGTAATTTAGCTCTAATTATGTATTAGATGAACCCTTCCAAGGCCTTCTAGAAACTTAAACTTCACAATATTTTAATAAAGCAAGTAAATCTTCCTTGTATTTTACAGATTGGATAGCATGAGTCAGAGTATTTGAAAATATTCACACTGACATGAGTAGGAGTGTAAACCTGTTCCCAAGTCTGAATATGTATTTCATTCACAGATTTCTATGTACAAGCATAAGTAGAGGTGTGTGCAAACTTTCACCATACCTCACAGCGATCTGAATGATTATACTGCTAAAACAAGTGTGCAAGTGTTACTCTGGTTTTCCTAGTCCCCTTCTAAGAGCAGAGGTCTCACTCTGCTTACAGCTGGTTTTTGGTGTGACCTACACTCATACAAAAACTATAATTCATCCCCTAGAGGGGCTATGATGGTCTTGGCTTTAGCTGAAATCTCTGCATAAGGAGTTTTGAATGGTTGAGGATGTGTGCACCAGTCCAAGTGGGACAGCAGTTCTTTGTTAAACCAAGCCAAACCAAACCTTTGGAAACAAACAAACAAAAACAAAAACAATGACCACGGAAAAAGGAACTGTTCCTCCTGGTTAGGTGATCATCTCAGCATTGTCATCCCATTCCTATTCTCTGTTGTTCACAGTAATAGATATCTTAATATTTCAGAGCTCTCCAGAAAATTTAACAGCTTAAATATGACTAAGGCAAAGTATATTTAAGCCCATTCTTAGCTTAACGGCATCAACAGCCTAAAACTGTTAAAGAAGAAAGCAAAATACATGAAGTAGATCTTCCCCAAAAAAGCGTTTAATGTAGTTTAGAGGGACACATATGTTTTATTTCATTTACTTTTTTTTTTTTTTTTTTAATTTTTATAGAAGAAAATAGTGTTATTCTCACAGGGAATTATCACAGTCCTCATTTTAGTATCAAAGTTCTTGGTTCTCCTTGAAATCTCTGATAACCTTCTTCTTTACAGTTGCTATTTTATTTTTATTTTATTTTATTTTATTTTATTTTATTTTATTTTATTTTATTTTATTTTATTTTATTTTATTTTATTTTATTTTATTTTATTTTATTTTATTTATTTTATTTTATTTTATTTTATTTTATTTTATTTTTTCCTGCCTTCCCTCCCGTCCCCCCCCACCCCTCCCCTCTCCTCTCTTCTTTCCTGGTCATTCTTAATTATTTCATCTTGCATTGACCTAAATGAAAACGGGTATTAATTCTGTACATTTTTTTATGTTTTAATCAAAACCAGTAGGACAGTGTATTATACAGGGAATGAAGAAGCAACATTTTTTTTTTTTTTTTTTTTTTTACGGCTGATTGCGTTTTGTCACTTCAACACTGTATTCTTCAGATATTCAAAAAGAGGAGCTATTCAGAAATAACACAACAAGTTATATTTGAACATGCAGAAATATATTTTATTACATTCTCAATATGTGTGTAAAAGCAGTGTATTGATAATCTATGGAAATGACTACCATGTGTTGTTATGTTACAATTTAAAAAACAAACAAAAACTGTGAAAGAATATTAATTTCCTTTAAATTAATTGGGATAATTTGATTAATCAGAAAAAGGCATATTACTAAGAGTAATTTAATGTACATGCGTGGGGTACAAGAGAATGAAATATTCTTTAGCATTGTAAAACAGAAATCTTTGTTAAAGTGTCCTCACTTATCATTTTGCATCTCAATTATATTATTGTAAAGACACTTTTGCTGATACACCACTGACATTTTTCTTGATTAGTACTGCTTTTAAAGATGCTTTATAACTTCACTATTCATTCCTACCTGCTAAAATTCTTTCTCAAAAATCAATCTGTAATTTCCTTCCTGTCACTGGGATGTTTAATCAAGGAAAAATGTCTCCTTAACTCTTCAAATATCTACAACATTAGCCAGTTGATTTACTCTAAAGACAGGAAGAGGTCTCAAAATTCTTGCTCAAAATTACAATACAGTTACCAAATCATGACAAAGCCTATCTCAGATATTGAGAAATATCTCACAAAGACACACAAAGTGGTTTCTCTACCTTTTTACTGGCTTGTCCTTCCTTATAAACCCATTCTAGTCAGATGAGAAAGTTCAGTCATTTTGGAATGCAGTAAGACTTAGAAGAATTTAGTGCTGCTGAAGACATGGTTGACCTGCTAGATTGCAAGATGTTTGCAACTGGCCAACTGTGTCCTCAGTAGTTGTGAAAAATGATGTGGATATTTAATATTCATAGTGCATTAGCAGTCTTCATTTCTGCCTCCTGTGGTCTCTTATTCCTCATTTACAGAGAATTATGAGAAAAGTTCTTTATCATGAACAAGATTTACATACTTTTTTTTTTTTTTTTTTTCTTATCCCTTTAATTTTATTTTTGCTGAGACGTGTGTTAATAGCCAGAAGAATCACAGTTTTTACTCTGTTTTCTATTACAATCTTTGTAGTGTTTCATGGTTTCATATCAAATCCAGCACAGTTTAATTTGGCTCCCACTTTTGGGGAGTGTACATCAGAGCTTTATGGGTAGCTATCTAGAATTATGCACCCTGATCTGAATTAGTAAAATAGTAGAAGCTACAATTTTTCAGAGAATTCCTTTGGGCAGCCCATTTTTGGATAACAAAAGTGTTTCTCAGACTGAAGTAGGCTGTTAGTTTGCCAAGGCATTACAGGCATAAGATGAGCTGAAAGCAGAGCAGAACATTAAAGAAGACTATAGAATTTTATTAGGAACATAAATTCTCACTCAAAATCTGCAAGGTTATACTTACTTCCACTGACGTATTCACCCACCTAGATCTATGTTTTCAGTAAGTATGAATGAATAGAGGAGTTATATTTATTCAAAGTAGGACTTGAGACTGATAACTTAGGGCTAATAGAACTGTATTTCCACTTTTGAAAACTGTATATGCATACATATACTATGTATATGCCTACATTCAGGGACTGTATATATAGAGAACACATGCCCCACAAAGCAGCCATCCCAATGCGATGAAAATTTATCTAAAATTTACCATGAACATTAACAGATTTTTCTGAAAGAGAGCAGTATTTTGTTTCAAACTCATTAATTTTCTTATGACGTTTATGTACACATGTAATAAAAAATATCACAATCTAATATTATGTCTTTTTTTCCCTCTCTTTCTCCTCTCCTCTCTTACTCTCTTCTCCCTCCGCCCTCTTCCTCCCCCTTCCCCCCCCCCCCCTTTTTTTTTTTTTTTTTTTTGTCTTCTACAGATGGGCCTCTAGGGCCACGAGGATTAGCTGAAGCTACGGAGATGTGCACGCAAGAATGCCTGGTTTTGGGTCACTCAGATAACTGTTGGATGCCTCCCAGCTTGGGATCGTACCAACAGCCAAAGTCTCCTCTCTCTACCTTTGCACCTCAGAAAGAATGGGTTAAGAAGGACAAACTAGTTAATGGACACACATTGACCAGGACCTGGAAAGAAGATAGCAACAGAAACCAGTTCAGTGACCGAAAGCAGTATGGTTCCAGTGAGGGCCACTTCAACACTGGTAATCACATGACTGACATTCCTCTGGCCAATTTGAAGTCTTATAAACAGGCCTCGGGAGCTGTTGAGAGTCCAAAGGAGCACCAGCTATAAGAAAGGATTACTTTGGACCAATGACTTTAGCCTACTTAGACTTCCTAATACTGTGTGTGTGTGTGTGTCAGAGCTTTATGTCCTAGGTAGAACTCTAGAACTATGCTTCACCTACTAGAGATATGCATATCTTTATGTTAGCACCGTAGAAGGTATGATGTCCTGAAACAGGAAAGAGTGTTTCTACTAGTTGTGTGATTTTGTTAAATAGACCTGATTAAAATCTGCAGCGATCTCTCCAGTTTGCAAATATTCTTTTTGTTTGTTTATTTGTTTTGACCCTGGACTGCTGCTATGAACAACGGAAGATGCATTTGGAGAGTGAGAGTGCAAGAAAGTTCAGTGTATTGCAATGATTAAAAAGAATATCCAGTTAGAAAATTGTGCTTTTGTTGTCATTGAACTATGCTGGGACCATTATACTCGAGATCATATTGCAAACAAAACAACTGAAACTGTAAACATTAAACCTATTGTGCTATTAACAATGTTAGTGGACACTTATAAGTCAATCAGTGTTCAAATACTTGTAAATAGAAACAATTACTACTTACAAATTTCGTGTACTTATAACATTCACTTGAAAAGATATGGTAGCATATTTCGGTGTTTCACAATTGCTTTTTACTTTCTTTCATTTGCTTCCTGTTGTTTTGCTTTCATTTTCAGTGATGGTGTTTCTGTGTTAGTATTCTCTCTGACACACTACATTGAAAGGAGCTCAAAGAACTTGTGTTAAAATGCAAAAAAGGATTGATGAGGTGGGAGAGAAGGCTGTTGGTAGAAAGGAAATGAAGAAAAAAAAAAAAAAAAAAGAAAAGGAAAGAAAAAAAAGTTTTTCTTTCTATGTAGTAGCAAGTGATGCCGGCCTTATTTTTTTAATTTTTTTTTTCCTCCTGAAATATTAAGCAATGAAAGGGTACCTGAAAGGGCTTAAAATGTTAGCAAATTACTATTATTATTATTATTTAACTTCCATTTTGTTTCATAAAACAGGGAGACTGCAAAAGAGAGAATATTTAGATCTTTGTTGGTGGAACAGGTATGGGGGAAAGATGTTAATTTGAAATCCTTGATCAAGTTAGCTGCAGTCTAGCATTTAACGAGTGGTAGCTGACATTGATCTCAGATGGAATATATGGAGGAAATTATACATGAACAAAATACAATAATCATGTTTTTCTAATTGGGCAAGTGTGTGTCTATACCTAAGACAGTTTGTATTACTGAAACAGCAGCATTTGTGTTGATCTTCATCTGAATTAATGTTGTAGTAACACAAGTGTTTTTAGACCATAACCACAGAATATTTAATGTGTTGTGCCTTCATGATGTAACAGAGCATTCTCCTGGTAGGCTAGTTGGGGGAACTAAAGGGTTAAATCTCTAATTATTGCTGTTTAACTGTTTGTTATCATAGTTGGTCAATGCCTGGCAGGTACCAGTATCATGTCACCTCCATCAAACTAGCAGAGTGACTCCTAATGTTAATAAGATCTAAGTTGCACGCAAAGCAAATCCAAATCCAAGCATTCCTAGATGGTTTTTGTTAAGGCATGACAGATAATTTACACAAATAAATAGCATGCGGAAAAAAAAATATAAATAAAAGTCCTTACAGAAATAAAGCAAAAGTTACTTATGCCACACTGAAATATCAGTCTTAAACACAACAAACAAACAAACAAACAAAAAAAAAAACAGTTAGATGATCTGAAGGTGATTTTATTCATACCAAAAACATAAATGTTTTCTTTGTTCTTCCTTATTCTTTTGTATATAGCAGCTCACTTTTTTTTTTTTTTTTTTTTTTTTTTTTCCTTCCACAATATAAAAGGCATAAAATGGGCTAGGGACACATTGCTTATTGCAGTACTTATGTCAGTTTGTGAGGGGTGTTTAATAACTTTGACAGAATAAATATCTAACCAGTTATCCTTGTTACTGTTTTGCCACTTCAGCATTATTTAGTTATTCAGCTCCTGCAATAAATGTTCTGAATTCATGGTTGTGTTGTGTTAGTTCTTCAGGAGATGCCACAGGGACTTTATTCCTGTTAATTTCTCCTTTCTTTTGTTGTTGGTTCATTTGTTTTTTTTGTTTCATTCTGAATTTCTAGTTATTTTTACAAGCATATCATGGTCCATTTGGTTCATATAGATATATATATAAGAATGGAATATACAAGAAATGATAAATGCTGAGGGCCATATTCTGTCATTCCTATGGAGGAGCTTATTTAAAAGAAGTTCTTTGAGTAGTATTAAGTGTTACTTACCACAAATGTGAAAGAATCTAGCTCAGATTCATTGGACATACTTCAACATATATAATAAGCATACTGTCATGAGTCTTTGTAATACTACAGCTATAGCATATAGAAAGGTTAGCACTTACCTCAGTCCTTCTTTTGAGAATAGAAAAAAAAGTCTTATCAAAGCATGGAAAATATTTTCTTACAAGAAAATAAAAAATATGGATATACAACAGTTTTTGTTGTGGTACAGTGGAGAAAAAAGGGGAGAGGAGAGGAGAGGAGAGGAGAGGAGAGGAGAGGAGAGGAGAGGAGAGGAGAGGAGAGGAGAGGAGAGGAGAGGAGAGGAGAGGAGAGGAGAGGGAAAGGGAAAGGGAAGGGAAGGGAAGGGAAGGGAAGGGAAGGGAAGGGAAGGGAAGGGAAGGGAAGGGAAGGGAAGGGAAGGGAAGGAAAGGAAAGGAAAGGAAAGGAAAGGAAAGGAAAGGAAAGGAAAGGAAAGGAAAGGAAAGGAAAGGAAAGGAAAGGAAAGGAAAGGAAAGGAAAGGAAAGGAAAGGAAAGGAAAGGAAAGGAAAGGAAAGGAAAGGAAAGGAAAGGAAACCAGCAACCCTGAAAAAAGTAACAACAAAAAATAACCTATTTTTGAACATGCTGATTTTCAAAGTAGAGGTAGTAGAGGTATCAACAGTTCAGAGCACTGGGTTCCATATTAAAAACAGAAATAGAATAGTTATTTACAAACCCAATAAAACCAACTATTTTAAATTATATGTTCCTTTTTAAATAGACTATGTTTGAAAAAAAATATCCTATCAAAGACAGAAAATTCCTTCCTTATAAATAAGAATAATCACAATGATGTGACTATTACTACAGAAATGGCAGTTTCTGTTTCCTCATTCAGTTTCCTCAATTCAAATGTGCTGCCATTTGAATGTCAACCTGTGCAGGAGTACAAGCAAATATGATTTAAATTCATGGCAGGTGAAATTTTTCTCTCTTTTTTTTTTTTTTTTAACTATAGTTCTAGATGCTTAAAGCCTTATCCAACATTTAAACACTTATTATAACAAAACAAAGAAACAAACAAGCAAACAAAACCCATGAAAAACAGACAAAAGAACAAAAACAAAACAAAACAAAACAACAACAACAAAAAACAGGAAAAAAAAAAAAAAAAACACCAGGAAATAAATACCTGTAACACTGAGGATTATACCTCAATCCAAAGGGATATTTTTCCATATAATCTGGATTTGGCCCTAAACCTCTACAGGTTTAAACCTCTACTCAGTAAAAATACACATTTTTAATTCACAACTATTTTGTTCAATCTGTAATAGTGTGAACTTCTGTGTAAAACTCACACAAGCACCCCCCAAAAAATAATAAAAAATATTGACAAATAAAAACAACACCACTGCACAAAATGAGAAGGCAGCTGAACGTTATTTAAGTTTACTATCTCTGTATCTCTGAAGCTAAACATAACTTAAAATTATTGGTAACATGGAATGATATGGACACCTTCCTCATTCCAGTTCTATTTTTTTTTTTTGTTTCACTATGAAGATTGGGTACCATTTATTTATTATTATTTTTCAGTTTGAAAAGACTAATAAAAATTAAACCAAAGGTTTTTTTTGTTTGTTTGTTTGCTTTTTTTTAATTGTCCTTTATTTTTATTATCACCAATTCTTTGTCCAAATAGAAAATAGAAAACAGGTATAGATTAAATTTGTTTAGTGTTACTTAATCTGTACCAAACTCTTTATAAAGGCAGAGTAGTCAGGATGATTTCCCAAGCAACTGTCTGAAGGCAGACAGAAAGACACATGGAGCAGAATTAAGGAGGATGCAGTAATACAAGTCAATTTTAACAGATAAAAAGACAACGATATTTACATTACTCATCCAATGTGACGATTATTTTTTAGCAAGTTATAAATATGAATCATGATCAGAAAGAATTATTTGGACTTGAAAGTAATCTAATGAAGAAAATTAGGAAGCTTTGAATCTATAAATGACATAAAGAAGAAATGCATATCTGTCTGAGAGTAAAGTACTGCATTGATGAAGACTGTCAAAGCTGACATGAGAAAACAGAGAAATACAGAATAGAGGTGCACAATGGAGATAAGTTTTATCTTGGGAAGTTTTGAAAAAGGGAGTGTACTAGTAGCTTTTCAAAATAGAAGGATGCAGTGAGAATCATGGCTCATGGAAATAGGTGAGATGTGGGACCCATGGTATGATAAAAAATATATGTGTAGTGTCTAACAGCCTTAGGCAGTAGTATCTGATACCTCAAAAACAGGTTACAAACTAATGACATGAGAGTGATTCAGTGGTATCATGTCTAGATCAGACAGAACAACAAGTAGTCTGCGATGAGTCTGATTTGCTGTGACCACAAAATATTTACCTGATTCAGATGTTAATCTTTCTATATGTATTAGGTTGTCATGTACTATTGACCTAAAATAAAATAAGCAGTAAGAGTTCTCTACAGCATATGTACTCATGTGTGCCAATTCAGATAGTGAAAGCAACTAAGTACTCACAACATCATCTCTAAATCCTCAGTTCTTTCCTGCTTAATATGCTAAGCATAATTGTGTTTAAAAACCTCAATTTTATTTAATGTATATGCTTGCTTTCTACTGTGAAGAAAATCTTCAAAGTGGAAATGAATTCTGGAGCAGTGCAGTCTGTTTTACTCTGTAAAAATATGATATAATATCAGCTAGAACTGTGAATCCGTTCAATACATCATGGACAGTCAAACTCTAAGTAAACTAACATTAGGTGTTTTATTTTATTTAAAAAAAAAACTTTCACTGATGATCACCTTAGTAGATACATCCATCAAATGCAATCATCCCATAATCCAAAACTTCCTATCACTCTTCCTCTCATTCTAGAAAACAGTTATTTGTAGATGCCTCCTTTTCAAATTAAAGTCATCTTTTAATTAATTTATTTTTATTTTTCCCCACACACATTGCCTGAGTGGATTGATTTACTTAGTCAGTTTGGCTTCTCTGAAAAATAATATCTTATATAACACAGCTGTTCATCTAAATTTCTTGTGAGGTCCCATTTTATATTTTATTTTCAACCAGTTGAGCACTGTAAGATCATAACATAAAGAAACAGATCCTGACTTTTCAGGCTTATGTGAACCAAAATGTCAGGACCTGGCCCACAATTACTAACCAAAATAGCAAGTATTTTAGCATGCATTGGACTAGCAAATGTTTAAGAAGCAAATTTGTAATCTCCAGGTTTAAAAAAAAACACAATGTAGTTTATTCAGAAACTGAAATTAATGCTAACAAATGCAGAAATATATGGTTATTTTGTTGTTGTTATTGCTGTTGTTGTTGTTTTATATAGACACATGACTTCATTCAGGACTAATAGAACTTATGTGCTTGATATGTATCCTTATCCTGAAAAATACTGTGCAACTCTTTTCAGACACTGAGTGCATTCAATTTCTCTAAAACACAGCAGCATCCATAATCTTGTAGGAGAAGCTCAGCTTTTCACAGGACTGGGTCCACAGTGAGAAGAATATTACACACATGCATGCCGTATGTTAAGTTTTGAAGCATGAATGCTTTCTCTAACAGCAACACCTCATGGCTCTACCTGCATCTTTAAGTTTATACTGTTACCTAATTGTCTGTAAAAGTATGTTTTTAACTTCCAGAAAGAATCTCCATTTCTGATTGTATATTACAAAAAGAAAGAACTGAAAGAAAGTAATATCCCTCATCTTAAATACAATTTTTGTTTGTTTGTTTGTTTTGTTGTTGTTTTGTTTTTTGACCACAGCCATTCTTTAACCAACCTGTTGTGCCTAGGTATTGCAACACATTCTAATATTGCATGGCATGTAAATAGATACCTTAATTACTCATAATGATATGATTATATACACATATATATATATATATTATATATATATACTTAACTATTATCAATCACATAATTACTCAGTATTATTTAATGGAATTTTGGGACTATGGATTTTGTTGTTTGATGTACTTTAAACTGTATGAAGCAGCATATTCTTAAGATTACCCTCACCAATGCTTTTGATTATTTATTCATTAAATAAAGTGCTTTCTTTTGCTTATAATCCTGTTTGTACAACCATGTGATAATGTTAAAATGGGTAAGTACTGTACGGGAGTTATAACTGTTTCTTCTCTTGTCTAAATATATACTTATAACAATATTTATTAGTGATCTGAGTTTTAAGTACGTGTCTTTTTATGTGTTTACTACCTCCTTCCACATAGTCCAAATTTAAAGGAAAACTAAGATAACTTTTCCTCCTGTAATGGTGAATACCCTGATGGCTTTTGAAAGTGTTTGCCCTTCTTCACAAGTGAAATTAGGATGAAATGTGTGCTTCAAATGTCCACTAAAATAAATGCATAATACAAAACTTAGAGTTTTTCTTATTACAAGTGAACAAGCATTCCACATTTTTTAAGATAAGATAAATTAAGCCTCAGATGGGGGAGGGGTAGGACCTGTACTCAGAGAGTAATGTATAGAAGGTCTTATTTAACAGACAAGAGAGAAATCTGGTGCACTAAAGAGTGTTTTTTTCATTTCACAGTCTAATTTCATTTTTGTATATTAGAGAGGATCAGCTAGAATGTTTGCTTCTTTTAGGATCTCAAGCATTTTTTACTGATGAAACTGAAAACCATTTTTGTTGACTCTTAGTTACAATGATGTGATTATTTATACATTTATTTATTTATTCATTTATTTATTTTACTTTGGAAAGCTAAAATTTTACTAATATTTAAATGTGTGTTTGCTTGAAGAAAACTCATCTTCTGTCTTCTTTACATTCAATACAATATTCCATAGACAGTTTCTGCCTTTCCCTTTCTTTCCCATTGCCTTGGATATCCTGGTTACATATGGAGAGGTAAGTGCTACAGTGCCATAAAATGGTAGACTGAACTTGAGGCAGTTGTGGATTCCTTGTGCCTACCCAAACTGAATGGTTCTTTTAAGTCCCTTGGTAGCCTCTTAGGGAACGCTGTATGAACATTATTTCCACCAACCATCTCCTAAGGGTCCCTCCTACAATTTTCTTTTTCTCAGATAGCTTGAGAGCCTACCTGTACTCCTCAAAGATTTCATCACTAAGCTAAATCTGTTGTTATGTTATATTTACCTGTACCACTTTCTTCCTAGGATATTACATTTTTTTTTTTTTTTCTTTCTACTTTCAGGTAGAAAATTAAAGTGGGATATGTGAGGTCCTGCAGCTATGTAGATATTTTTGACATCTTGTAATATGGGTGCTAATTGAAGAGCAAGCTGTTGACCCTCTTGTTTTCACAATGGAAAGGAGGAAAGAAAGTGAAATTGAAAGAAAGGGAAGGGAAGGAAAGGGAAAGAAGATTGTATATGCTAAGGAAGGAGTAAACTATGACAGTAATTAAAAGAGTTAGTTTGAATGTGATGAAGGAAATTTGAATGAAGGACCTTAGTAATATGACTTACATCCTCATATCTCTGCAATATTGTAAAACACAACCCTGCTTTGAATAGGTTTATGTACATGCAGCCTGTTTAACACTATTTGCTTGTGGAAAAAAGTTGTATCGAGTTGTGGCAAGACTGTGCCATGATTCTGCTGCATTTCTTTTGTTTTGTATTCATATGCTTTCAGAGAAATTCTGATTTTATGTGACATGTATACACAGCTCTCAAATGTGTACATTAAAAAAAAAAAATGTGGCAATAACCTGCCACATGTATACAAAAAACAGAAACAAGTTATTTCAGTAACTGATACTAATGAACCGTGAGTATCAAATGCTTATAAAATCATTATTTGCAGGTATCTTGCAAATGATCCATAGGCCCAGATGAATTAAAACAAAACAAAACAAAAACAATACACAAATGATTGTGTTTCTAATGAACACTTCTGCCCTCTTCCCCTCAGAAGGGCATAGCTGATAAGTATATATAACTGTAATGACATAAAATGATCAATGGATTTATTTTCATATGCGACATGCAGAAAGCTCTGGGTTGTGAAAATATCTGTGCTTTCATCTGATATTTAAATTAATTCAAACTGAAATTAAAGAACTTTAGTCATGTGAAAACAAAAACCCAGTATCATATTAAGAGGAAAAATAATTATTTGTTTTGTTTTAGTTGCTAGTCACTCTTTAATTGCCGTGTAACAAGCACTATATCCTTGTTAGTCCTGGGTTACAAAATTTTTTAGAGAGTATTCTTCAGGTTTATACATATTACCTTGAATATTTTATATTACAGTTTTATAGTTTGTTTTCTTTGGGGGAGAGTGAGTAAGTTTGAATTCTGTTTACAATTTATGTACTTCTGATTTTTATTTATTTTTTTTTTTTAGAACTTTTTTCAGTATTATTTACCACAGGGAATGGCATAGGACTGTGCTTACTGTGTTTTTATTGAATGATCTTATACTCCTAGGACGTTTATGCTATCTTCGATATGAAGTTACTTCTACATTATTGATAGAGATCATGCATAATTACTGTCCACCATGTGGTGTTAAACTTCCAGGAGAAAAAAAAAAAAAAGGAAGCAGCCACATAAAGACAATTGTTTTATTTACACTCTCACACACAAACCCTGTACTGTGTTTTGAAAGCAAAATGAACAATGGTTTATTCATTTAGCCAGAACTACATGCTGATGTTCACTTATTCTGCAATACACTGCTTGTTTCCTTCTTTAGGAACCACGTTGAATGAAATCATGAACAGTTATGCCTCATGGTGGGTCTAAACCTAATTCTGAAAGCTATTGGAAACATGAGGAGACTATGGATATATGGAATGGGGGGAGGGAATACAGTCTTAGGTGAGTCTCCACACCCTTATTTGAACAGTGCACTGTGGAGCAATCTTTAAAATAACCTCGAGTTCCCTAAATTGTAAACTGCTATGTTTAAAGCTCCAGAAAGAAAACTGTTATTCCAAAATTTAGAAACACTAGATCTCTGCTTTATGGAGAATCAGGGAGCAGAACCTATTGCAAACTTTGCAGCTAACAGCTGTCTCTGGATACTTTACCATGTCAAATTAAACTTCACTAGTACTGAAAATGTGGAAAAAAAAAAAAAAAAGCTTTTTTTTAAAAAAGAGAAAAGTAATTGTGAAAGAGATTGGAACTCATATGTGCATCACACCCCATGGTCAAGATAAATAAATAAATCAATAAATAACCCACAGAAAGAAATTTTGTGGAAGGACTAGGGAAAGATGTTTTCAAGTGTGAAATGTAGTTGCAGGGAAACACATTGCTAAAACTGCATTATCTTTGGATGCCCTAATATGTATGGTTCAAATACCATGCTAAAGGCCAAACTCAATAAACTTATAGGCAATAATTCTATATAAATATACATGCAGTTAATATATGGTTCTTGTATTAAATTGAATTTCTCTGCATTTTTTAGAATATCAAATGCATGATTATTGTTTATAACAAGCTTGCAGTCACAGATTCTGTAATTCTTTAGTCCGAACAATTGCATAATTACTAATTGAACTACATTAGCACTGTGAGTAGACATGGATGATTTCAAAGGGACACTACTGATTTAATGATGTCTCAGTCTGTACATTTCCAAAATTGCAGAAATTCTGTTTAACTCCCACTGATGATTTGGGGTTTTTGAACCAATAAATCAACCCACTGCAAACCAAAAGAAACATTAAAAAATGAAAACAAAACAAACAAGAACATTGCATTTTTCAGGATACATGACTACCAAAATATTATTTTCTGGCTAGTTTCTGATAGTGTGGCTGGCTTTACTATGGACTGGTTGGTGTTGAATCTGTTGAATATATAAAGCTGTCATTTATGGCATTGTGATTATGCTAGAATAAACATGAGAAGAATAGGTCATGGGTGCAGAGAAGCTATTCTGAATTCACTGCCCTTCTTTTTATTTTTTTTTTTTTTGATAGACAGCAACTGATCAGATCCTGAGGTTGTGAAGCTAGTATTTTGCCAAAATAAATAGTTGGCAGTTCTGTCTACAAAGGAATTCGTAATACTTTGTGTAACTGTATTTTTTATTCCTTAAGGTTTTTGTATTCTGCAAAGGTCCCCGTATTAAAGACTCCCTTTGATTTCAGTGGGAGACAGATTAGCTCAAGCAGCAGTTTTCCTGTCAGCAGTAAAGGGGAATAATAGTCTTAGAAAGATCATCTAATTTATAGCATGTAGCTGCAGATCTCCCAGACAGTGCTGAACTGTACATCATCACTACATCTTCCCGTTGACCTCCATGAGTTTTAATGTATTTTTTTTTTAGTATTTACAGAATTAGGTTCTGCACTTGTTCATAAGTTTTGCTGTATCCAACAAGCTGCTCATGGACTTAAAGAAATACTGATTCATTGAGATGTTCATTGGCTATAATCAGTTATATTCTTATCCTCAAAACAGAACATTGAATCCTGAATTGCAAGTGTGGAATCTTTCCTTTCTGAGACAGAGAACTGTGAGAGCTAAATCACAACCCTACAAGTGCTGTTGTATATTATCCAGCTTTATATAACACACTTGTAGAGGATAAATACATTCTATATTGTTGCTCACTGGCTGTGTAAATTCCAAGCACTTGATTTGTCTGATCTGTTTGTTCTTTTTTTGTTTTGTTTTGTTTCTGACCAGAGAATCTTTGTTTTTATGTTTTAAACCCAAAGCTAGACTGCATTTACCTCCAGTTTTCTGCCAGTCATCTTATTAATTCTAAATATTCTAAATAACCAGGCAGTAACAGTGCAATTTAGATACAAGTGTTAAATTTATACATCATGATGTTAAAACTTGACAAATTTACAACATAAATTCTGCAGTGTTTTACTGTATGCAACCAATTCAACCAAACAGATACCATCCTGAAACAGATACCTGTTTTTAATATCAATTCTGCCACTATGCAGAGGTTTAACACACCCATCCAGCAAGTGTTCATGGACTCAATTGGAGTGATATGTCTACCTCATCTCTTTTTAATATGTCTCATGCAGTCATGAAAGATAGATATCTCCAGGAAAGATGCAAGTCAACACAGTTAAACTAAGAAGTAGGTGGAGTGGAGAAGTACGACACGAGATATCCAGCCTAGAGCTCTCACAGAACTTGGCTTACAATATAAATATTTAACACTACAGAAGTTCTTTAAAATTAGCTTAGGTAACTGCTGTTATCCTTCCCTGCATCATCCGATAAGTCTTCAGTTCATTCACTCCCAAAGCCTTTAGATTTAGGGGTTTCCTATAGAAGTGCCATCCAAACAATCCTTTCTCAAACCCTTTGCACTACAGATGGTGATACTGGCACTGCCTGGGGTTCCCACAGTGTCAGATACTACTACATTATGGAAAGTAGAACTAGCACAATACAAGGAAGAAGTATATAAACTTTATCAGCAATTTGGATTAGGTGAGTGCAACATGACAGTAAGACATCCAAAAGGAAACTGCTGACTGGTAATGAACTTTCTTTTGCTGATCAAGAAACACCAGGTTCTTTCATGTAGACATAGTGGGGTCTGATAAGCAGTGTTAATCCTCTCCCATTTTGAAAGGCTATTTTTCTTGGCATCAGGCCATTCACTATGGCATTTCTTACAGGAAAAGACTTTGAGCCTGATGAAAAGCAAAAGTTACTGTTCAACACAACAGAGAACAGAATTAAAACAAGTACATACTTGATGGTGGGATTCTCTATTTAGTTTGTGACAGAGAAAGACCATGATGGAGGATTGTGTAGCACTAGCTGTAATAACTGGTAATGAGGAACTTCAGAGCAAAGGACAGCATTCCTCAAAGAGAAGATAAACAGAGAAATTTTGACTGTAAATTGTACTGTAAAGAGCAATCTAAATGGAATGGCTCATACTGGTCGTCGGAATAATTTTTTTTTTTTTTTTAAATGAATTAGTCTAAAGGGACCAGAATGAACCCTGTCAGAAAAGAGAAAAAAAATAATTAAAAAAAAAAAATCAGCTATTTCTTCTCTACTGCAAAATCTCTTAACTTATCTAGGATAAGTGACACATTTCAGCAAACCATAGCCCTCCTAATCCTACAGGACATACCCCTCTCTAAGTCTTTGCAGTCTTAGTGGCAAGAGTGTTCCTTTCCATCCTTTAGATGCTTAGGCAACACAGATTGTACACAAAATTCAAGTTCTGCAAAACAAAGCTTTGCTCTGCTTTGACACTTGCTGGAGATCAGCCTGACACAAGTGCAGGCAGTACTTTTCTATTTTGATAGGAATAACATGCTTTACAAAGGTGTCACAGGGTGTATACTTGTAGATACTTGTGCAAAACTGTTGCTTTCTGAGGATTTTTGAAAGGAGGAGAAAGAAGCCAAGGCAGGATGGGATGAATGATGTGACTGTAAGGAAAGAAAAAATAAAAGAGAGAATAGAAAACTTATGCTTTACACTTTTTTTAGCCAAGATCAGGAGATGGATGTCTTCTCTAGGAACACCTCTCTCTAATGTCTGAGACTGTTATGCATGAAGAAGATTTAGTAGTACTAGACTTTACGTATGTTGGTACAGACATTGTTAACATTTCCCAGAAATAATGGGTACATGTAGGAAAATATTTCCAAAGAAGAAGGACAGTGCAGTCCACTTTTTGGCTTTCATGGATCCAGCATATGGTCTGATGTGTACTACTCTGTACTTCTCTATACCAATCACTCCAGTTCGCACAAAACCTGTGTTCTGTTTGTTAAGATGCATGTATATCAATATAATTTAAATATTGGTATAGGCATACATGAATGCATACTTGGTAAAAGCAGAAAACAAGTGTCTACTCAGAGGCTTCATTTTGAACAGTCTTGATTTGCTCTCACAGCCCTAACAAAACTTAAATAACAGGCATGTAGCCAAAGAAAATATTTTGTGAATACACCTAGAAATGGGATGTTAATATCAATATATGTGAGATGGCTGAATTACAGATTTGATAGAGACAGTTTTGATATTTTAAGTCTGAATTTCTATCTGGAGATGCATTCTGCATATAGATATATTTTTGACTGTGTGCACTTGAATGTTAGGAAGGAACAGTTGTTACATCTCTGACAAGTACTAGAATATCTACAACACTGTAGAATATTTACTTTTATTTAGATGAATCTCACCTATTGTGACCATTGTAACTATTATTCAGAAAGAATCATAAAATATACTGAGTTGGAAGGGACCCACAACAATCATTAAGTCCACCTCCTGGTTCCACACAGGTCTACCCAAAAATTCAGACCATATGACTGACAACATAATCCAAATGCTTCTTAAACTCTGACAGGCTTGGTGCTGTGACTACATCCCTGGAGAGACTGCTCCAGTGCATGACTGCCCTCTTGGTGAAGAACCTTTTCCTATTCAACCTGAACCTCGCCTGTCACAGCTAGACTCCATTCCCTTGGTCACCAGAGAGAAGAGATTGGCATCTGCCCCTCCACTCTCCCTCACAAGGAAGCTCTAGACTGCGATTAGGTCTCCCCTCAGCCTCCTCTTTTCCAGGCTGAACAGAGCAAGTGACCTCAGCCGCTCTTCGTATGTCTTCTCCTCTAAGCCCTTCATCATCTTAGTAGTCCTTCTCTGGACACTCTCCAATAGTTTCACGCCCTCTTTGTACTGTGGTGCCCAGAATGGAACATGGTACTCAAGATGAGGCTAAACCAGTGCAGAGTAGAGCGGGACAATCACTTCCCTTGACCATCTAGCAATGTCGTTCTTGATGCACCCCAGGATACGGTTGGCCCTTCTGGCTGACAGAGCACACTGCTGTCTCATATTCAACTTGCTATCAGCCAAAACTCCCAGATCACACTCTCTGGGGCTTCTCTCCAGTGTCTCATCACCCAGTCTGTATGTTGCCCGTCCCAAGTGCAGGACCTGGCACTTGCTCTTGTTAAACTTCATGCGGTTGGTGATTGCCCAGTTGTCCAATTTGTCCAGATCTCTCTGCAAGGCCTTTCCACCCTCAACATAGTCAACAACTCCTCCCAGCTTAGTATCATCAGCAAATTTACTCAAAACACCTTCTAGTCCTACATCCAAAGCATTTATGAAAACATTGAAAAGAACTGGACCTAAAATCGAGCCCTGGGGGACGCCACTGATGACTGACTGCCAGCCTGATATAACCCCATTTACCATAATCATTTGAGCCCTACCCATCAGCCAATTGTTCACCCGCTCTATGATGTTTCTACCTAGCTGTATACTGGACTTTTTGTCCAGTAGGATCCCGTGAGAAACTGTATCGTAAGCTTTACTGAAATCCAAAAAGATCACATCGACTGGCTTCCCTTGATCGACTAGATGGGTGATCTTATTATAAAAGGAAATCAAATTTGTTAAACAGGACTTAACCCTCATAAACCCATGTTGGCTGGGACCAATGACTGCATTTTCCCCCAGGTGCATTTCAATAACTACGAAGATAATCTTCTCCATAATCTTACCAGACACTGACATGAGATTGACAAGCCTGTAGTTACCAGGTTCTTCTTTCTTGCCCTTCTCTAAAATTGGCACAATTTTTGCCAGCTTCCTGTCAACTGGGACCTAGATTCCTAGATTCCCAAGACCAGTGAAAAATAATTGAGAGAGGTCCCACGATGACATTAGCCAGCTCTCTAAGCACCCTGGGATGGATTTCATCTGGACCATGGACTTGTATGGGTCCAGGTGGAGCAGCAAATCCCACACATGTTCAGGGTCGGTTGGGAGTTTATCATTCCCACCGCCGTGGTTCTCCAGCTCAGGGCACCCAGGGTCCCAAAGCCCGTCATCTGTGTTGAAGACAGAGGCAAAGAAGGCATTAAACTAGAAACTAATATGGGCTTGTTCTTTATTCTTCTGATTTTTAGTCAAAAGACTAATTAAACCTTTTCTATCATTCTTTTGAAATCAAAAACATTTTTTTATTAGTTAATTGGAATATTTTAAAATGTCATTTGAAATTAGTTTCACTAACTAAAGCTAGGCTTTGAAATTATTATCTAAACATTTAGTTTGTCTTGCTTCAACTGCAATTAGTGTGGGCACTTAAGACCTAGTTTCTCATCTACTTAAACGAGAGACAATACCTACTAGGTGATTTTCACAAAGGGAACCATTTCTAAAAAATACTTTTTTATTTTTTTTTTTTTGTCCAGAATGAATGCAATGTTGTGGGAAAAGAAACACAAAATGATATAAAAGAAAAACATTGCATTACTGGGATGTCCTTCTTTCCATTGGTTTAATGTGTAGAAGTAATGGTTTCTGGTGATATTTTTTTCTTTGATTTCTCCTTTCTTACTAAAGATACAATATGAGTAGGATCACTAGTATCATGAGCACCTCTGAGTTGCCTGGTTGAGGTTTGCTTTTGGCCTCCATACAGGAAACATATCTAGTCATATTAACCTCCAAATGAGGTTTTAAGCCACCCTGTATGGAACCTAATTCATAGGTTAGCGTGGAACAGTAGTGTCCAATTAGCTGGAAAACGTCTCCTTGACAACTGGTTAGCAAGACTATTCATGATTCTGCTAGTAAGTTCAACTGAATCTCTTCAACCAGAACTGCGTTGAACTGTCACACTGTCTTAGTGATTGACACTGATTTTTATTTCTTGAAGTGTATTTCAGTGTGTCCTTGAAGTGGTTCATAAGACCATCATGGTTGCGTTCTTCTTCAAGTACACAGCTCACTGGCTGCTTCAGGATACTGTTGTCTTCCCCAGATGTGTGACCAGCCCAGTGCAGCTATGATCATGGCTACAGAACATAGATCTGCTCTGAAACTTTCCTATTGCAAATTTTATCCTGCCATCTGATTCACAATATGGTCCACAGATGGTGCAGATGACATTTGTCTAGGAGTCATATATATTGTCACTAATCCATGTCTTCAAATCATTCAGCAAACTGGATAAAAGTGCTGTTTTGTAGACTCCTAGTGTGATCTACCATTGAACACTGAGCTGTGCTGTTTGACCTTAAAGTAACCTGCATCTTGAACCTCATGGTGTGATACAAGAAGTGTTGTTGCTGTTGTTCTTCTTCTTTTTCCTGGGCTTTTTTGAAGAAAAAACATTAATAATAAAATGAGGAGAATAGTAATGAAGAGAATAGTATTGCTTTCTTCTAGTTATTTATTTTGTTTATTTATTATTTTTTTTGGTCTGGCTTCCTTTATTAAAATAGGTAGTGTTCCAATGCCAACTTCACATATCTGTTATGGATTGGTATTTAGCATATACGGGGCATTTGTTTTATCTGTTGCTATAAACTGGTAAATGCCTCATGTAAGGGCTAGATTTTGATCACAGCAGGCAGCAGGGAGTTAAATGTCATATGAATTTGACCATATAGATAAACAAGTAGGCTGACACTGACAGAAAACCTTTGCTTATGAATAACAAGTGCTAAATATAACTAAGGTTATAGGACTTATCTGACATGTTCATATCATTTTCATATCACAATGAAATGATTGATTATTTTCATATCACAATGAAAAAGAAAAAGGATATATATATATATATATATATATTAAAAAGCCAGCTCAGGAGATTTACCATCTTCGTTTATGCCTTAACGGGAAAGCTCCATCTTAGTGGTTGCCTTCCATCCATTCCCTTGCCTTTGAAAAGGTAACCAGCAAAAGCCTGAGATCATTTTTGGGCTAGAGTCTAAAACCTTTATTTCATTATCACTGTTCTGGTTTCAGTGTTGCAGAAGTGGTAACTCCTCTGCTAGCTAGATGGATGAAAAGAAGTTACTTCTGCAATGAACTTCAATTCTGCAGTAATTTTTTGTGTGTGGATGCACCATCCTGAAAAAAAAAAAAAATAAAGCAAACCAAAACAAAAAACACAAACACACAACAACAAAAAAAAAAAAACCTCTGGAAGACTGGAAGTTCTGTCTCAGTCTTTTTATAGCCAGTTGGAATGAAGTGTTAATTTTTTAATTTTTATTTTTTATTTTTTTTTTTAATTTTTCTTTTCTTTCTTGTCAGTGTTCTAGGACAGAAAATGGCAGAAAGTCCTCTCTGTCTAAAATATTCTTCCTTAGTTTTAATTTTGATGAAATTAATTCTTTATCTGTTTTACAGAAGAGAGTAAAAGAGGGCTCCCAAATTCAAATTAGGCAATACAATTTATACCATTAATGGTATAAATTTATACCATTTATACCATTAATGGTATAAATTATTACCATTAATTGTATAAGACAGCACTTTTTTCCTCCATGCCTATTACATAATTTAAATTTGACATTGGCATTTAAACATTTGACATTTGGCATTTAAATTTGAATATGGAAAAATTCTTCTGGGTGGCTGTGTTGTCTTCTTCGGGATTGAAGTTTATGTTTGTGGTTAAAATCTGTAAAACAGTGAGTGAAGAGCTCTGACCCATGTTTTAGGTGACGGCAATATTAAATCACATGCTGCATACACTGTATTTTTTTCTTTTGCAATATTTTATATTTCATTTTAAGTTTTCTTTCTGTTATTTATTTATTTAATTAATTAATTTCTAAATCACCCACCCACCTTATTTTCAGCAAGGTTCCCCTGTGTTTAACCTCATTGACTATAGATCATTTAGAACCCAAAAATATATATGAGTAATCCAACTCAAATTATTTCTTACTATTAATGTTGCCTATAATGTACCTGTCTTAATCTCTTCCTCAGCTGCATTTATTAGCTCCCATTGAAGCCCTTGTCTTTTTAAGTCTTCTCTAAGGAAGCAAGCATACAACTCAATTCAGTTTATTAAATTGGCTTAAATAGTATATGGGGTCAGGTAGGTTCCTGTTGCTTATTACACTTGTCTGGTTTATTTGTCAGTTAATATATTGCTTCCAGTTCTTTCCTTGAATATGACTGCCTTAGCAGTTTGTATGTGTGCCTCAGATTTTATCATCAGATCTTTTATCTTTTTGTCCAGAATGCTAGTGCTAATAATGCCCAGTGTAAGACTATTTCTAGCCTGTCAATAGACCATTTTTTTTCCTACTCTGAGGGTAAAATATCTGCTATCTCCTAAATTCCACTTTACTCATGGTAGTCTTTAATCCTCATCCTCATTATAAGTGTCCTTAAAGGCTTCATAAAATTTCCCTCACAAAAATGATATCTTGAAACCCTGAAGGAACTTTATATAGTAGTTTGCCTTTATTATTTTGTTGGCATGGATGGAAATATTTGACTCACTTTATACTCTCCACGAAATTTAAAGTGAGTTAAGAGAAGAAACAAATAAAGAGCTTCCTGAAACATAAAATAAACTTTAACTCCTTACTCCAACAGAGTCTGCATCATCTTTCAGGCTTTTTCACCTTTGCAAAAATGTGGCTACAAAAAACAAAACTAAATTCTACCCTCTGTATTCTACTCCCATTAAATATTGCTATTATACAGTGGTGAGTCAGTTGCTCATAAGTAATGAGCAAAAATGTTTGTAAATAACATTTCCTTTCTTTTCCCCTCTATCCTCATAAAATCAAAACTAGCAGTGAGTGAAAGGATGTCCAAATGTAACTATTTCAAATGAATTGAAACCCTTCCTCTAAGTATACAACAAACCTGTTTTTCTCTCTAAGGGTTTATTATTTAAAAATTCGCAGTATGTATTTGTTTATTTATAATTAAAAAAAATATGCTCAATTGATATATATATATAAAAAAACAGCATAAATAGCACGTGCTACAGGGAAACTGTACTGCTAACACAGAGTAACACAGGCCATCCTGCATGGGTGTAACATACATTTTTGATGCTTGATCTTTGCCAAGAAAAAGTTGGAGGTTAATCATTTAATGGAATATCTATGTAGACATAAACAAAGGTCTAGCTGATGCTGCTTTGGGGCATTTTAACTGACTCTTCTTTCCAAAACAAAATTTTCTAAGTTTCTGTTTTAGAGCAAAGATTAAGTTTTGAGAGTTAAAACAATATAGTTTTTCAAAAGTCACAGTCACTGTAGTACTACTTATACCATACATTTATATATATATATATTATTTATACTGCAGCAAACTTAACACAGATGCATTCTGTGTACTTTTCAGATAATATACACTTCAGATATCAAAGGCTTATTTTCCCACCAGAAACCAAGAAAACTTGAATTTTGGAAAATGAAACAATTGTTTCATGAGGAATGGAGTCATTGAAAATTCATGTATCTGCTATAACAGACCTATGGAACAAGAGACAGCACATATGGAAAAAAAAATCTGCTGACTGACTATGCTGAAGACTTGACAGATCAACCAGCTTTATAAAGCTAAAAAGATAAGATAAGTTTTTTGCCTCAAACAGAGATGAGAGGAGTACTTCCAATTTAAATTAGCTTATTTATAAGTTAATACTTAATATATTTTACAGATCTTAATAGCCATAAATGAACTGAAGACGCCCTTTTCTTCCCATCATAATGTTTTGATTTTAATATTCTCAGAGACAAGGCAGATTGTCTGTACACTTAAAAAATAAATTCAATTGTCTCATTGCATCAGTTTGCTGATTCTCTCATTGCCTGTAGATGACAAAAAATTCTGACTCACTTGAGTTTCTTTTTTCAAAGCAGTTTTTAAAACTCTGATGACAGATTAACTGTCATGCATGGTGTTTCTAGAGGTTTAGTGATGTGGTTTGTGTTTTGCTGAGTGAGAGTGCTACATGTTTATGCTTATTGACAAATTAAGTAATCTTATAATGCTTTTTTTTTTTTTTTTTTTTTTTTTTTGTATGTTTGCTGAATATTTACCAGTAACTGGAGGTTCCTCTAGGGCTTCTGGCATGTAGTTTTTTAATCTTCATCCTACTGGGAAAGCATTTCCAAATAGTTTCTTGTTTGTTTTGCCATGATAGCTTTTTTTTTTTTTTTTTTTCTCCTTTAAGTATTGAATAACTTATTTATTTTTAAACTGTTTAATTTCTGAAAATACTTTTACTTTGTTTATAACTGTCTGCTCTTTTGCAGAGAAGCAGACTGAGAAGCAGATTCACAGAAAAACAGAGTATAACTGAAAAGCTAAACATGAGTGCATTTCTACTATGATGTAAACAGATTGTTTATTTTTTTGAGAGAAAAAAATTAGAGGAAACTTCCATTGCTTAGTGAGAGTCAAGTTTTCACTTGAGTGACTATTGCTTGCACTGATTGGTGGAAAATGCATAATGCCTATAGAGGTAAGAAGAAAATGAAGTTGCTGTAATAGACTGCTCATAGTTCAAGAAATGCATGAAACTTTTTGTTTCCCATAGATCACATTGCTACAGTGGTGTGGAAAAGTTCATACTTATCCCTCTCTCTACTGAATGATTCAACAAGAAATATCTGGATCTACCTGGGCCTGTTCTTCAAGTTAATGTGTCTGAAACACACTCCTCCAAAGCATCAAAATAGATACAACAATCCCTGAATTATGAAGGTTCAAATTCCCCTTTTGTTACCTTCTGTAATGTCTCCTGCTGCATCCTATATTCTAAAAATTGCAATTTCAGGTTGGAATAGTATGCATTAGCTTTGTAATTAAAAACACAATTTAGAAGCAAATTTCTTGATCGTTCCCATTTGCTCTGCATTGGTTCTCATGGAACAGGTGGGCTGCACAGAATAGATGCCTTTCAAATGAAATATAACTGCCAGATTTATTATAGAGGAAATATACTTAAAGCACTCTGGCATCTAATGGATATTCAGTCTCAAAATCAGATTTAGTTCATAGAATCATAGAATTATTTGGATTGGAAAAAAAACTTAAATATCATCTAATTCCAACCTGCCTTCCATGGACAGGGATATCTGTCAGTAGACCAGGTTGCCCAAAGTCCCATTCAAACCGGCCTTGAACACTTCCAGGGATGGGGCATCCATAGTTTATCTGGGCAAAATGTTCAAGTGCATTACCACCCTCTGAGTAAAGAATTTACTCCTAATAAATGTCTAATCTAAATCTGCCCTCATTTTTGTTTAAAGCCATCACCTCTTGTCCTATCATTACATTCCCTGATAAAGAGTCCTTCCCTCTCTTTCCTGTAGGAATCCTATAGGTATTGAAAGAATGCTTGTGGTGGTTATACACTGCTGGGCAGCTGAACTCCACCATAGCCACTCTTTCACTTCCCCTTATCAAAAGAAAAGGGGGAGAAAATACAATGGAAAGGGCTCAAAGGTTGAAATAAGGACAAGGATATCACTCAACAATTATCATGACAGGCAAAACAGACTCATCATAAGGAGATTAATATAAGTTAATTACTATCACTAGCAGAGTAGAACTATAAGAAACTTAAAGCAAACTAAAAACATCTTCCCCCCACCTAACCTCTTCTCTGTCCTCACCCCAAGTGGTGTAGGGAACCAGGAAATGGGGGTTGCCCATAATGCTTCATCTTTTTCACTCTCTTCCCCTGCTCTGCTATGGGGTCCCTCCCATGGGATGCCATCCTTCCTGAACTGATCCTACATGGTCTTCCCACAGGCAGCAGCTCAAGAACTGCTCCAAATATGGGTTTGTACCATGGCATCCATCCTTCATGATCAAACTGCTCCAACATGAATCCTCCATGGGCAGCAGCTCCCACCAGTTCACTTGCTTCTGTGTGGGTTCCTCTCCACAGGCTGCAGGTCTGGCTTGGAGTCTACTCCTGCATGCAGTCCTCTGTGGGCTGCTATGTGGAAATCTGCTCCACCATGGTCTTCTCCACAGGCCACAGGTGAACTTCTGCTCTGGTTCATGCAACACATCCTCCCCCACCTTCTTCACTGACCTTGGAGTCTGTAGGACTGTTTCTGACTCCTCTCTTCTAGCTGCTGTTGTGCAGCTTTTTTTTTTCCTTTCCTTAAATATGCTGTAACAGACATGCAAACAACATCTGGAGATAAAGCTTGCAAAAGAGATAAAGGATAATAAGAAGATTTTGTTATTGTTGTTTGTTTGTTTGTTTTTTAAAATATGCAAAGAGTAAAAGGAAGACTAGAGATAATGTGAGTCCCCTGCTGAATGAGGTGGGTGTCCTGGTAATGGGGGACACTGAGCAGGCAGAGATACTGAATGCCTTCTTTGCTTTGGTCTTTGCTTCAGAGACTCCCCCCTGGGACTCCTGGACCCCAGAGGGAGGAGAAAGAGTATGGGAAATGGAGATCTCCCCTCCTGGTTGACAAGGGAGTGGTTCGGGAGCATCTGACTGGGATCAACACACACAAATCCATGGGTCCCGGTGGGATGCATCCATGTGTGCTAAGGGAGTTAGCGGAGGTGATAACCGAACTGCTCTCTATCATCTTTGAAAGGTCTTGGAGAGCAGGAGAGGTGCCTGAAGATTGGAGGATAGCCAATGTCACTCTGGTCTTCAAAAAGAACAACCTGGGAAACTACAAACCAGTAAGTCTCACCTCTGTCCCTGGAAAGGTGTTGGTTGGCCAACATCTTTTCAGTGGTTTGAGGGGATAGGACAAGGGGTAGTGGTCACAAGATGGCTCACAGGAAGTTCCACAGCAACATGTGAAAGAACTAGTTCATGGTGAGGGTGACGGAGCGCTGGAACAGGCTGCCTAGGGAGGTTGTGGAGTCTCCTTCTCTGGAGATATTTAAGGCCCGTCTGGAAGCCTACCTGAGCAGCCTGCTCTGAGGAACCTGCTTTGGCAGGGGGGTTGGACCCGATGATCTTTCAAAGTCCCTTCCAACCCCTTCAATTCTGTGATTCTGTGATAACCAAGATTTGCTTGACTAGAGTCACTCAAGCTCCAACTAAAAGGTGGATAATATAAATAGGCTTAAGAGAAAGGGAATGTCAGGGAAGATAGCCTCATGAGGGATACCTTCTAACTTCTGGGGTCAGTCAATGGTCTGAATCTCTCTTCCCACCATTGGGATGTCATGGGGTAAGACTTGAACACTTGGTTATACCCGCTGTCTCCATGGAAACTTAGAAACCTCTATAGTCTTTGTGCATTTTAACATGTTAATAGCCAGTCTGTGTACCTGTGCATTTAATACATGCTAGCTTGCTTTTGCAAACAGTGAATTTATCACCAGAAATCCAAAGAACCTGTGTACCTGTTGCTGTAATAAATTACACTTAATTACATTGTTCCTAACCGTGATATTTCTCATTGAATGCAACAAGAGTGAGGGTGTGTTAAGTTGTTGGGGAATCTATGACCATGATAGTTCAGTACCCTGAATTCCACAGAACCCATAACAGTTAATCAGCTCCACTGTAGTGCACAGATGAGCCCGAAGCCAAGATGATGGCACCTTGCAGAATATATATTTAAGGAAGGGTAAAAAGTGACACACAGACAGAGGAGAAGGAAACAAAATGGTATCCTGACTTTTATCAGGAATAGTGTAGCCAGCATGACCAGGGAGGTGATCCTCCCCCTCTTCTCAGCTCTGGTGAGGCTGCATCCCAAGTACTGTGTTCAGTTCTGGGCTTTCAGTGCAAGAAAGACATTGAGGCCCTGGAGTATGTTCAGAGAAAGTCTACAATGCTGGTGAAGAGCCTGGAACACAAGTCCTATGAGGAGCAGCTGAGGGAGCTGGAATTGTTTAGTCTGGAGAAGAGGAGGCTCAGAGGAGACTGGGGGTTAACCTGTTGTCATAGATAACTAGTGATAGGACTAGAGGGAATGGCCTCAAGTTGCACCAGGGGAGGTTCAGGTTACAAATTAGAAGATATTTCTCTTCAGAAAGAGTGGTTAAGCATTGGAACAGCCTGTCCAGGGGATGTGGTAGAGTCACCATCCCTGGGGGTGTTTAAGGAAATGTTGGATGTCATATTTAGGGACATGATTTAGTGGGTGATACTGGTAATAGGGGGATGGGCCAGATGAACTTCGGGGTCTTTTCCAACCTTAATGATTCTATGATTCTATGAAAAAAGTGAGCGCACAGAGCAGAGGAAGAATATGAGGAGGGTGGAGTGGCAGAGAGAAACAGATATGTACTCACTGCAGCAGCTCCTTGTGACATTTGTTGCCTCACAGATGGGACCGTGTTACTTCTGGCAATAATAAGGGGGAAGAGAGGAGTCCGGAGTAAAGTCAAGCCTGAGAAAGGTGTGTTTCCCACAAGTGTTTTAATTTTTGTTTCTTTCCCCCTTCTTCCCCCCCCCCCCCCCCTTTTTTTTTTTCCTAATACACAAATCATTTCTTTTGCATATATATATATATATATTAGTATATATATATATATACTAATCACAATAAATTTCCCCAAGTCAAGTCTGTTTTGTCCAGGAGAGTACCTAGTAAGTGATCTCCATATTTTTATCTTGACCCACATATTTTATCACTTCTGTTCTTCATATTTCCTCCTTTTCCCATTTAGAGGGATGGGCAGTGAGAAAGTACCTGGGTGGTAGTTTAGCTGCTGTCCAGAGCCAATGCACCATATAAAGAGAGCTGGTCTGGATCTTCTTACAAAATCTCCTCTGATCTTTGGGCTACAGATTCAGGATTTAAACACATAAAAGTCACCATTCAGTCACACTAAAACACTTGGGGAAGTATAGATTTTTTTTTTTTTTTTTAATGATAATTAAACTGCTTGGAAATAGTAAAGAACACTCTATTTCTCTGTTAGACTAGTCTGCCAAAGAACAGCTTTAGGACTTGATGGCAGTTCATGAAAGATGAGTGGATGTGTAAATTGATATGACTAGGCCTAGAGATTGAAGTTGGCTCATGACAGATACAAAAGGAGAAAGCGAAGAAGGCATAAGCATTAGCTGTGTCTACACTAGAAAACAATGAGGACCAACGGGAGTAAAACTGCTGGAGGTGTTGTCCCAGTGCCAACAGTATATGGACACAGGGCAGTTTACTTTGTATGATGGATGTATGAGTACTTTCAATAAGGACTGAACCAGGTCTGCTGTGAAGACATGCAGTGGTTGTTCAACCTAGAGAAAAGAAGGTTCTGGGGAGACCTTATAGTAGTGTATTGAATTTACATGGCAAAATTTTGGTAACGGAGGGCTACAGGGATGGCCTCTGTGAGAAAAATACCAAACCAGCCGCATGTCAGATCAGAGCAAGTACCAGCTGGATCCAAAAAGGAAGTGTCACTGGCTAGAACTGAGCCAATAAGCCATCACAGAATCACAAGATCACAGAATTGAAGGGGTTGGAAGGGACCTTGAAAGATCATTGGGTCCAACCCCCCTGCAGGTTCCCTAGAACAGATTCTCCAGGTAGGCATGCAGACAGGTCTTGAATATCTCCAGAGAAGGAGACTCCACAACCTCCCTTGGCAGCCTGTTCCAGTGCTCCGTCACCCTCACTGTGAACAAGTTCTTTCAAGTGTTGGTGTAGAACTTCCTGTGAGCCATCTTGTGACCACTACCCCTTGTCCTATCCCCACAAACCACTGAAAAGTGGTTGGCCAAATCCCTCTGTCTCCCACACCTCAGGTATTTATACACATTGATGAGATCCCCTCTTGGTCTTCTCTTCTCCAGGCTGAACAGACCCAGGTCTCTCAGCCTTTCCTTATAAGGAAGATGCTCCAGGCCCCGTATCATCTTCGTGGCCCTCTGCTGGACTGTTTCCAGGAGATCCCTGTCTTTTTTGTACTGGGGAGCCCAGAACTGGACACAGTATTCCAGGTGAGGCCTGACCAGGGCAGAGTAGAGGGGGAGGATCACCTCCTTTGACCCGCTGGCCACGCTCCTTTAAAAGGGCCACTATTCCCTCATCAAGGTCATCACTGAAGATGTTGAACAAGACTGGACCCAGCACAGACCCCTGAGGAACACCACTAGTCACAGGTCTCCAGCCAGACTCTTCGCCACCAAGCACCACCCTCTGAGCTCAGCCAGTCAGCCAGTTCTCAACCCACCTTACTGTCCACTCCTCTATCTTTCTCAGCTTTTGCTATCAGGATGATTGGTTATGATTAGTAAAATGTTTTCTGACTTTTGTTTAAAGGTATAGGCTCCAAGAAATTCAGAGTGCATGCTCAGTTAGGGGTGGTCACATCTTGGATGTGGGTAGCTTTTTGATGGAGGTGTGTTTTGGTATTATAATGATATAATAATGAGCAAAAGTTCACTAGAGTACAGCATTTTGTCAAAAATATGACAGGTCATTGGCTCAAGGTAGCAAAAGTGCAGCTTATCGGTCTCAGTGTGCACAAGATCAATTTACTCTCCCTCTTGTCACAGAGACTAGCTGCGGTGTCTCCACTCCACTCTACACCCTGTAGTGTTCCTTAGAATCAGCACACCAGGTTTCCTTAGAGCAATAACATCTAAGGTTGGAAGCCTAAGGAATGCTCAGGTAATGCAGCTATGCCCTACCCTGAAAGCTTCTTCAGTGTACATTTTCTTTGAAATGTGAATATTAGTTTAATTTTCCTAGTTACTTTGGGCAAATACTCCACAACAGGGTAACCCCGGCCTCTCCCTGGAAAGACTGCCCTGCAAGTCCTCTGCTGTCAAGACCTGGACACCTGCACATAATGCAGTGTAGGAACAAGGAGCTATGTGCACCAAAAAAGAGGGCGCACAAAGGAGAACCATGACCTATATGTCTCTGTTTCAATAACACATTTCACTCTTCTATCATTTCCTCTTTGGCAGGAATGGACTTAAAACTAAAGCATGCATTCAGACTTATATTACTGAAAGACAGAGAAGCTAGGGATAGTGCCATATTTGGCAGATTGGATGCTTTTATCTCTCCTTGCTGTTCATCTTGTAAAGATATACAGACTGATTTGAGATGCCAGATGCCAGGTGCAGTATGAAATGAACTACAGCTCTAAATTCATAGAATTATAGAATCATAGAAACATAGAATATCCTAAGTGTGAAGGAACCCACAAGGATCATTCAGTCCAACTCATATTTCCACACAGGACCACCCCAAAATCCAACCATATGTCTGAGGGTGTTGTCCAAATACTTGAACTCTGGCAGGCTCGGTGCAGTGATCCCTTCCCTGGGGAGCCTGTCCCAGGGCCCAGCTAAGTTCTTCATGAAGAACCTTTTCCTGATAACTAACCTGAATCTTCCCCGACATGTTTCATGCCATTTCTTCAGGAACTGTTGCTGTCACCAGTAAGAAGAGATAAGTGTCTGCCCCTTCACTCCCTGTAGGCAACCGTGATGCCTCTCAGTCTTCTCCTCTCTAGCCTGAATAAACCAAAAGTTCCCAAAACTACACGTGGTAGAGAGACCACATCAGAACAGAGTTGTGAGGGACAATCACTTTCTTTGACCAGCTAGTAATGCTGTGCTTGATGCACTCCAAGAAACAGTAAGACCTTTTGGTTACCAGGGCACAGCGCTGGCTCATGCTCAACTAGTCATTGACCAAACCCCCCCAGATCCCTTACTTTGTGGCTGCTCTTGTCCTTCTCTTGTCCTTCTCTTCTCTTGTCCTTCTCTTGTCCTTCAGTATGTACATATCATTCCCAGGTGTAGAATCCAACACTTGCTCTTGTTAAACTTCATATATTTGGTGATTGTCCATCCTTCTAATTTGTCAAGATCTCTCTGAAAGACCTTTGTACCCATGTAAACAGCTCCTCCCAATTTAGTGTTGTGATATTCTGATATTCTAATATTTAATGCACTTGGTGGGAGTGGGACCTTAGTTTCTCTGTCCACTTCCAGATGTAGAAATACCTCAGTCAAAATGAATTTGAGGTATTATAATTTGAATTTTACATTCTGCAGTCATTTCACAAAATTTTGCAACCTAAGAGCCAGTATCTGAGCCCTACAGTTCAGGGTACAGACAAAAGACATAGATATTAGATATGATTCTTTTCCAAGTGGATTATTACAGAGGATTAAGACTTGCTTAATTCAAACATACACTCCTTACCTTTATAACACTAAAACAAGAAAAATAATGCTAAGACCTAAATCTTGTTCAGCTAAGAACCCTACAAATACCTAAGCTCTAGAAATATTAACAGATTTTTCCAATACCATGATGTCCCAATCAGAACTCATATCTAAAAATTCCTCTGCTGACAGAGAAAAGTGGAGCTGTCAGGCAGTTAAGTCAACATTCTCAGCTGTTTAGGAAGACTCTTAAGGTCTCTACCATGTTTGTTCCCTGTTTGTCTGCATCCAGTGTCTTCTACAGTAATTATTATGAAAGGTAAGAAGAGACAAAAGTACAAGCTACAGTGGAAAGTGTAAGAAAACCAATTCTCCATTTTACTTTTGTTAAGCTTCTCACAAAGACAAATGTTCATATTTTGACAAGTGACGAAAGTATGCTTTTATGTAGCATCCATATTGGATGATGTTTACCTACTGGCATACCTTTATCATTAAATGTTCTTCAGTATCTGTGTTTTGTATAGCTCCTAAAATATGATACAGTTCATTTGCCCCAGGTTTTGTTGTTGTTGTTGTGTGCCTCCCCCCCCCCTCCCCTACCCCCTTCCGTACCCCACCCACTATTTTCTAGAAACAGAAAACCCTAGGCTGATTAGAATGTATTGTTTGCAAACAGTGTTTGTGACCTAAACTGACACTCCCTGCAGGAAATCATTGGCATAGACCAACTATCTCAGAGGGATGTATGGTCTGGGTGCAAACAGCCATGCTGTATTAAACTGAAATAACTTAATGAGACTATAGGGTGAACCAAGAAATCTCATTTTTCTCCCTTCTGAGATTTGTTGTAAAAATTCTCGAACAAAAAATTGTAACATAGCAGTGCAGAACAGGGAGCTTTGAACATCTTTTTTAATCGGAAACTGTTTTAACTTTATACAAAATAGATCCATGACTTCCATTGTTAGGTTGAAAGCAGTGTCAGCATTTCTACATTGTAGTAACCCTGACGGTAACTTTGTTGGGAAAAGAAACTGTAAGACTTCTTGCAGCAGCAATCATGCAGAGAGACTCTGCAGGCAAACTTCTGGACTTACTCCAGTCATTGCACATTTGGAAAGAGCTTCACACAAAGGTATTTTGTGCATGAATAGTCTGGAGGAATAGGTTTCTGGACCAACTGGTGTGTAGCTAATTTTAAAAAGTCAGTTTACCATAACAATTATTTTATGGGCTGTAGAGCAGATCTCATTAAAGTGGGGAGTGAATCATAAATTAAAGGAGAACCAAACACATTAATGTCTAATACTGCCTCTTAACAGGAATATTACAAATGATAATGAGGACACCGTCCATCTTTTTGGGGGCCAGTAGTGAATAAGGTAAAAACAGAAAAGTGTCATATTCTTCTTATGCATAATATTTTGATAATATTTCTTCTGTACTTTTTATCCAAGATATTATGTAGGAGCATTTTCTGTACTCAGAGGCCTTTGATTTGTCATCTTTTGTCTTTTTTTTGTTTTGTTATCACATTATTATTATTATTATTTTTCAAGTTATCCGTAGTCTTGCCTGTTCTGGAAATTAGATCATGATCATTTTATTATAATTACTATTCATTCTCTTATCTACTTTATATTTTGGTGGTGGTGGTTTTGTTTGCTTGATTACATTTTCCACTAAGTCTCAAAATATCTGGGTTCATCTAGCTCTGTAAAAACAAGTGATTGTGAATGTTGGTACATTCACAAGCTCTTTAAACTAATTGGATAAAAGGCAACAATAAAACAACACTACAACGGATATACTTCTTTCCAATGAACCTGAATGAATTCTTCTCTCCAGAAAGTTCCTAAAATAGGACCTGAAATGCTAGAACAATATGGGCTGAGTCTTAAAGGTTTCAGGTTCATTGAAATAAAACGGTAAATCACTGCATGGAAGACCAAAGATTCCCTCTATCTGCTTCAATGAGGTCAGTAACTGAATCATTAAGCTCTAGTTTTACATCCTTATTTGCATATGTAGTATATTTGTACAGACCTCTGAATATTTATGGTGATGATTATTTAAAATACCGTACAATTGACTTGGTTTTCAAGTGCTAAATTAATTTATTTAACAGTTAAAATAAAATAAAATAAAATAAAATAAAATAAAATAAAAAAGTAAAATAAAACAAAACAAAATAAAATAAAATAAAATAAAATAATAATAATAAAAAATCTTTTCTGGATATCTATTGGATACCAAAGCCAGGTGTCTTACTGGTCCTCTGCTATTCTATTTTTATTTTTTAAACTGCAGCAGTAATTATTAAAGAAAAACAAGTTAGTGGGAGTTGTCCCATTGATGTCAATGAAATCATACCTAGATCTGAGCTGAGTATGATTTCAAATCAGCTGATCTGATTTGAAAATCTCACTATTCAAGTAATTCTGAAAAACACCACCACAGAGGTGCTTAAAGATCATCATTTGATATCCAGAAGGGAGAACATTCTTCTCACGCTCTTTAATAATGGTAATAGTAGATATTTATTTCATACAATTTTTCTTAATCATTCTTGGATCTCTGTGAAGAGGAGGTAGAAGTCATAATTTGCACTATTATTGGTGAGAGATGGAGGTACAGTAAGGGAAGTGACTTGTTCACCTCAGCATTTGTGTAGTCAACACTGGTCTATGGCTCGAGATGATTTAGCAGAGAGTGGTGCTTAACCAAGACAATTACTGTTCAGAGAAATAATCATAAAACATATTTGAAATAAGGTAAATTGAAAACATTATTGGTGTCCGTTAAGCAGGTTCTATAACTATAGTGAAACTACTTACAATGCCACTTTCCTGATTTCAGACTGGACCCTTGGTAACAAAGGGCTTCTTCACTCCTCCATAGCTGCTGTAGGGCCTTGCAGTGGTGAATGAGGTATGTAGTTCTGACTCCACACAATAGTTATAACTAGAATAGAAGTGTTGAAGTTGTTATAAATGGTACAAATTTGTCTAGCTTTCACTGGATTGCATATGTCTTCTGTGTGTTTTAAATTTAATCATGTCTAAGAAAACTAGAAGAATCCGAAATCAATTCACTCTTTTTTTTTTTTTTTTTTAGCTTTATATGAAACAGCACGATAGTTTTCATTGTCATGCTAAGAGCAGTATTGTCATTGCTCCATTGTAGTGACTCTGCACATAACTTTTCTGAGAAAGAAAACTATACCTTTCTGATTATTTTTGCTGTTGGTGTTTTTTCTTGTCCTCAGTGTATTTGTATCATCACCTGGAGGTGCTAGCACATTATTCTAGGTGTATAAAAGTATCATAATAGCATCTGATATAAACTCTGTGGCAATGAAGATCATAATGAAATAAAGACTGCCCCTAAGCTCCAAACACCCACATTCAGGTTTCTATGAGCCTGTTATGCAGAACAAGTGCTGGAGCTTCCATTATTGTCTGTGGAGCCTAGAAAGCAGTTCAGCTTGGGGTTTAACTTAATTACATAAACATAGATGCTTATTAACTTCATAAGAAGTTTCAAATGGATCTACACATATCACACAGGACCTTGCACCCATCTGAAATGGCAATAGATGCTAGGCAAAGTATTCTTACAGAAACTCTAATAACAGTAGATAGAAATATGTGGACAGACACTTCAACTGATCTTATTAAGTCTAATGTGAATTTATAGTTCCAATATGTAGGCATAGTCTGCATTAAGGTTTCTTAATAAGAAGCAGAATTCCATCTCCTATAGCAGATATTTCACAAGAGTTTGAAGAAACCATATTGATGGAGAAAACCAAGTGACAGAAGAAAAAAATAATAATTTTATCAAATCTAATCTAGGTATTAAACCAATGAACTGTTACACAGATTTCAGTTCACTTACCTAGACATCAGTAAATAATGACATTTTAATTGCCCTACACAACCTACTGATTTCCAATGCCATACAGAGGGTATGACTTTCTTGTGATAGAATTCCATACTTGTTATTCCTGTGGAGATATCTCAGATAACCTAGAGTATAGTGTAGTAATAGGTCAAGAAGTAATGTTTTTAAACTAAAAGAGAATGGATTTGGAAGAAATTCTTTACTCTGAGGGTGGTGAGGCACTGGAACAGGTTGCCCAGAGCTTCTGTGGATTCCCATCCCTGGAATTATTTTAGTCCAGGTTAGATGGGGCTTAGAGTAACCTGGTCTAGTGGAAGGTGTCCCTGTCAGTGGAATGAGGGTGGGAATTTAATGATCTTTAAGACACCTTCCAACTCAAAACATTCTATGATTCTATGATTTCAAAAGACAGTGGCTGTCTTTATTCTATGTTTAAGCACATGAATCGAGCCCTTAATTTTTGAGCTGTGAAGAAAAATAAATAATATTGATGGCTGAGTTTCTGGACAAGCAATGCTAGAACCAGCAGAAAAGAAAAGGCAGTGTGTAGCAATAGCCATGAGCTACTGACTTCCTAGAATCTTTCTAAAATATTTTATAAAGAGAGTTAAAACCAAATAATGTACAGAAGATGAGAATGTTGTCCAGGAGAAATGTGCCTATACAAAAGACAAACTTCAACAAGTTGATTGGTTAATGATATGTAAGTGCAATACCATTTATACTATATAACATATACCCTTCAAAATTTTGAGGAAGCGAAGGCAAATACATGCATAAATGAATGTTTGGAATAAGTAGAGTACTTTGCTTAGGAATTAATTTAATGTATCCTTATATTTCTGTAGCATAAACAGCCTAATCTGAGCTAGTAACTTCAATACTTTGTTGTCAATTGAAACAAATAAACACTTTCCCAGAGCCAGTAAAACAGCCTCTTTTAGACATCTACATTAAGATAAGATGAATATAGCTTTAGAACTGTTTTTCTTCACTGTGTAAACAGACAACTGTGCTCTGCTTACTCTCATGAGGTTACAGACAAAGCTGTCATTTGATATCCTTTGTACCGCAGAGTTTTTATTTGTACAAACCTCTTAAAAACTATCTCTGTTTTATCTTTTCAATATGTAGGAAGAAATCCTTGAAACACTTGTGGCACTGTGAGTTTAATTGATATGAGCATCATGAGCAGTCCCAGATATATATATTTATCATGTTAGATGTGATTGAATGATTGAATTGATTGAAAAAGATGTGTAAGAATCTGAATAATTGTCAAATAAACACCTAACTGAATAAATCAGAAAGAAATAATAACAATAACAATAACAACAACAACAATAATAATAATAATAAAATAGGAAGAATAGCATGTTAGTATGGCTTCTGTTAAAGAAAAAATACTGACTGTATCAATCAAGCAAGGGAAAAGTGCAAGTATACTTCAGATAGAAGTTTTCTCTTTTATCATTTTGGACTAGTGTGAAGAATAATTATTATTACTTAATAAAAAGAGAGAGAGAGAGAGGGAAAGTGTGTCTCAACAGAAACATGTAATTGACATTGTCTAGAAAGGCAGGTTCCAGGAAAAGTATTATTTGTATATTCCTCAGTTTATCTGGATCCTAAAGTTTTAAAATTATAAAGTCTGTTTAGCTGATAGATAGTAGTGAGAAAGGTAAAACTCTTTGCTAGTGCTAGCTCATGAGGTTCAAAAAGGAAAGGATCGGACTCTGTTCCCAACTCCCTCACTGTCTAGGTAAATTACTGGAAGATCCTGGTTTGATTAACATAAATAGACTCCTGAGAATTTGACCCTTAAACTCATCATCCCTAGAAACCTATACTGAGACTGACCTTAAATTTTAAAAATATGTTATCCTAACTGGAATATTATTTTTAAAATCATAAATATTGTGTTGTTGTTGTCATTTTGTCTAGACAACTGATAGTCAAAAGATGTAGGTCAAAAGAAGAAAAGACCTCATTGTCTGAAAGCTAAATGAAAAGAGAGCAGTTTCCAATAGTAGCAAAAAAAGTCAATAATAAGATACTAGTTTTCTTCACATTGGCTTGAGTAGTTGGGCAAGATTTCTGGAAAATAAAATTAATTTGAAATGAAGTTGAACAAATCACATATGTAACTTAAAAATCTATAATAATAATAATAATAATAAAGAAACAAACAAACTAAACTAAAAACACCTTAAGTCAGTCTCTGCTTTCTCCTGATCACCATCAAATAAATAAATAAATAAATAAATAAATAAAATTTGTAGTTTAGTGATGTTATTTAACTGTTTTGCAAATGTAGTTCAGGGCATATCTGTCGTGTTCTGCTAAATTTATTGGATTATAAAAGGCAAAATATGAGCTTAGTTACACAGATAAAGCCAGATGATTAAATACACCTAAAAAAGTTACGTAGGCGTAGCTTATTTTTGTTGTAGTGTTGGATACAGAAAGCACAATTGCCATTTGAGAATTGCACACTTCTTTCCTTCATCATTATTCTTTAAGACAAATTACTCTGAATAAATGTTAGCATGTTAAATGTCAAAAAGGGTACAAATATTGTTATATACATATATATATATATATTTTTTTTTTTTTTCCCTATAAAGAAGAGAAAATCTTATAATCTGTATGGTGAAGGGTGAACTAATTACAGATCTTACTGTAGCATGCCTCTTGAACATTCATTTGTTTAAATTGCAAGAAGCAAATGAAGCTGAACTTCCTTTCTCAATGTTGATTGTGTTTGTTGACCTCTACTAGGGGCAGAAGTACTGCTGTGTGATGCTGTCACTTTCTTCACAGTTGTATCTTGGCACTGTGGTTACTGTCCCTTCAGCAGGGATCTCTTGTTTTGCTGGAAGATCAGAAGGCACTGCCTGAACCTGGCATATTTATAAAATAACATACGTTGCTTTGATATGTCTTGACTGTCCAGGGCAATAGAATGAAAATAACAGGTCTTATACATGCCTACACATCTATTTATTTATTTATCTATTTTAAACAATCTGTTATTTTAAGTCCATCCCTTGATTTACTTCTCTTGTTTTGTCAAAATCTTTTCCATACTGGAATAAAATGCTGCAGTATTTTTGTTAATATTATTGTTGTTGTTAATTTAGCATAATTCTAACTTTTATAGTTTGACTAGCTAAGACAAAAAATAATCACAGAATCACAGAATCACAGAATCACAGAACTGTAGGGGTTGGAAGGGACCTCGAAAGATGATCAGGTCCAACCCCCCTGCCAAAGCAGGTTCCTCAGAGAAGGCTGCCCAGGTAGGCATCCAGACAGGCCTTGAATATCTCCAGAGAAGGAGACTCCACAACCTCCCTAGGCAGCCTGTTCCAATGCTCCGTCACCCTCACCGTAAAGAAGTTCTTTGCATGTCAGTGTGGAACTTCCTGTGCTCTAACTTGCAGCCATTGTCCCTTGTCCTATCCCCACAAACCACTGAGAAGAGGTTGGCTACATCCTTCTGTCCCCCACCCCTCAGATATTTATATACACTGAGGAGATCCCCTCTCAGTCTTCTCTTCTCCAGGCTGAACAGACCCAGGTCTCTCAGCCTTTCCTCATAAGGAAGATGCTCCAGGCCCCGTATCATCTTTGTGGCCCTCTGCTGGATCCAGGAGATTCCTGTCTTTTTTGTACTGGGGAGCCCAGAACTGGACACAGTACTCCAGGTGAGGCCTGACCAGGGCAGAGTAGAGGGGGAGGATCACCTCCCTTGACCTGCTGGCCACGTTCCTTTTAATGCACACCAGGGTCCCATTAGCCCTCTTGGCCACAAGGGCACAGTGCTAGCTCATGGTCAACCTGTCATCCACCAGGGCCCCCAGGTCCTTCTCCTCAGAACTCCTCTCCAGCAGGTCATCCCCCAACCTGTACTGATACATGCGGTTGTTGCTTCCCAGGTGCAGGACTCTACACTTGCTCTTATTAAATCTCATTTGGTTTCTTCCTGCCCATCTCTCCAGCCAGTCCAGGTCTTGCTGAATGGCAAAAGAGCCTTCTGGCATGTCAGCCAGTCTTCCCAGCTTTGTATCATCAGCGTACTTGCTGAGGGCAGACACTATTCTTTCATCAAGGTCGTTGATAATAACTAGGAAGAACAATATACTATATTTTTATTTGTCTATAACACTTCAGAATGTACTTTTCTAAAGTGCAAACAAATTAAAGAGTTGTACTTAGATTCTGAACTAACATTTAGTAAGAACACAGTATTTGCAATTCTCTTTCAGTTTCCTTTTGTTGCTACTCATGTTATATTTTTCTAATATACAATGTACATTTGCTACTGACATTATATAGAATAAGATAAAATGTTTTCTGTGACACTGAATAGAATAGTCATTACATATTTTTAATAATGGAAGTTGGCACTTGCAACAGCCAGTTCAGGGGCAAAATTGCAAGATTACTGAATCTTCATATTATTTTATTTTTCTGGTGTAAGAAATAACACGGGTAAGTACCCTTGTGCTAGGGCTAGGTGTAATTTCATGATGAAAATATGATAGTAAGGAAGAGTATATCACTGCATTGTGGTCTTATTATAACATTACGAATTGAAAGTTCATTAAAAGGTCCAGAAAATTATAATTAATAAATGATGTATGATGTACGGACATCTTCAACTTTACATCAAATTCATTAGCTGAAATATTATACTAACTAGTAAGATAACCACCTACAAATTTTCACTTTTGCTTTGCAAATGGAAGGCTTGATAAAACATGTATACTCTACTTAAAATTGTAGAATTGCTGACGTATTTGTTTGTTTGTTTCACATTTATAAATAGAAAAGTGTATGGAAAAAAAATCATCTCTATTCTAATGAATACACTTCTACATAATAAAACAAATGCCAAATGTGATACCTTTCAGGCACAGAGCTTGGGAAAGCAACTGAAAGTTTTTTCTTACTTTGCTGCAGTGCTTTATAGCTGAAGTAAAACACTTCAGGGAGGTATTAAATATGCATGTTATTATGCTTTTTTTTTTTTCTATTCTAATTTTACTGTGAGAATTACCCTCAGAACTGTGTTTATACAGTATGCAGTGTATAGCAGATCTGTGTCAGTATTAAGAAACCCATGAGGAAGTATCAAAGTTTATGCATCTTACTTCAAATTAAATCTCTGTATCAGCAGGGTGTTTTCCTCTAATCTTTTATAGAGGCAAGGAGATGGGCTGAGAAATTTATTAGGTGCCTTGTGCTAGCTTAGTTGTAATTTTTAACCTTTACTTTCTAAAACTGAAGAGACTAGTTAAAACTGTTTGTGATAAACTCTAAAATATTATTTGCTGTCAGCTGATTTTACAGTTCTGTGGGTTTTTGTTGGTGGTGTTGATGATGGTTGTTTGTTTTTGTAGGAGTCCTGACTTGGAATACTTTTAAGTATCTTCATCATCATCATCATCATCAACAACAACAACAACAACTTGTATGTCTTACATAGCCACATTTTGTGAAATTTTAAGCTTTTACTTTGGAACTATAAGTCTGAATTTGAAGTCCAATTTGGTAAACACATTATGTTTCACTGATATTTCTTTGGACATGATATTTCTTTGGTTTTATGTTTGTTTGTTTGTTCATTTTTTTATTAAGAAGTTGCAATTTATTTCTTTATGTGAAGTTGAAAGTTAAGAGTAATTTGATCTTCGAGAATGAAAAAAAGAAAAATGAACAAACAAACAAACAAACAAAAAACAGATCTTAAAATGGCACTTAGTTAATGACTTTATTTGGTGAGGCTTATAAGCAAGTGCTTCAGATTGATTACTTAATTTGAGTCCCATCAAAGTCCATGGGAGGTAAGTACCTCCTTCAAGTGAAAAAAAGTATTACTACAGCTAGCAGCAATGTCTACATATACATATTTGGAGGAATGAGATATCTGTTTTCTCATTCACTGACATTACAGTAGTGTGTTCAACTGGGAGCCAATGAACCCCTTGAAACACCTTGAAGCTCCAATAACTTGTTAAAGATATTTAACTAAGTTGAAGGATAACAGTGATCAAGCTTTCTAGACCTGCATAACAATGAAAAATAGGTATTTCATTGCTCATTTAAGTGCTCTGCATCACAACTTATTTGCAATAATATGACAAGAGATGACTATATGAACTAAGAAGTGAATCTGAGTACCTTATTGAGACTGAGGGTTCTTGTAACATGTGCATACATAACAGCTGAAGCACCTAATGGTCTTTTCTCTTGAAGGCCTGATCTAAATTCCATTAAGTTCATTGGAAAACTTCCCACTGACTTCAGTCACCATAGAAGCCTGCTTTTACAGCTTTCATTCCCAGGAGGCTCAATATATACATGACCAAGACCTAGATAAAAAAGAAAGTGACTTGGACCAGAGTTATTAGCGCAATTGAATGTATTTCATATTAATTACATTAGCTTACAGTCTTTCATAAGGCACTTAGAAATAAATGCTTGTTATCCAAAGTGTCAGTAAGTCCATCTGGAAAAAAAAAAAAGAAAAACAAAAGAAAAACAACACTTTTTTTTTTTTTTAAATGTCTCTTTATAGTGTATCATATACAAGCACATAACATTTGAATATGTGAGACAGACTCAGTAAGAAGCAGCTTAATCAAATATGCGAGCATCATGAAACTGCATTAGTAATACAAATATAACATATTTTTAGTATATCTGCTACTATCAATCCACTGCTGGACACGGGACTCCCTGTGTCCTATGTCTTCTGAATTATCTGCTTAGTCCATACCCCTGCTGTTCTCAATTATTTTCCAGGTTCTGTCTCTCTGCAGTTCTGTTTAGTCTCTTCTGCTGGGATTCCCAGTTTTTGACAACCATTCCAGAACTGTCTTTATCAATCTGTCATCTTTTCTTTTGGTGACACTCTTGTACATTGCTGTTACTGCTCTGGATCTTATGATATTTTATTTCACATTACTGTCCAATCCCTTGATTTTGTTCCTTATTTTTTAATATAACATTTATTAATAAATTATTTTGTTATTTGTGAAGCAATTAAATTATTTCACTTGTGGAAATAACGCAAATTTAAATTGTATATTATTAACAACAAAATTATTGCGTCAGTGTCACATACTTTCTTCCTGATGTGTAAGTAAACTCTGACCAGATAAATGCTCTCTACCTCCCCACATATTCCCACAGCTATAATCTCTCTAATGATGAAAAGCATTTTAGTCCATGCTCTCACCAATAAAATAAATAAAAGAGTAAACTGAAACCAAACCAAACCAAAACAACAACAATAAAAACAACAACAAAGATGTTCTTTCAAATTATCTTACAGAGCATGTACCCACCATGTAAAAAATCAGGGTTAGAGCATTCTTGCTGTATCTGGCCAGCAAATTACAGGGAAGTCTATCTGCTCTCTCTGTCTCCTTCATTTTTTTATACAAATTTAATAGTTCTTAGATGGAAGGAAGATACATTTGACTGATTCTAGAGTCTACTTTATTTGGAGGTGACTCTACCATAACTGTTATATCCCATATACCTGGTTCTGCAAGTGAGCGCCAAGACATTCTCTAGGGTTGTAAGAAAGGGTTTTGATGAACTGAAGTGGATTATCAGTTTCCCAGGTTACTGGTTACTGACTAGGAGTATGATGAGAAAACTCATCTCTTGCTCAGCACTAAAGCACCATATCTGCTCTTTACAAACACATAGAGCCATTAAATTCAGAAGACAGAAGCTGCCCCATGTTAGATAAGGGCCAGTTTCAGCTCCAAAAGAAGCCGCTGCTGTCCAAAGCTGAGACAATAAGCAATGCTGTTTGTGTCTCTATGAGAGAATAGTTAAGAAAGGAAAACAAACAAACAAACAAACAAAAATGCTGCACAACAGCAGTTGGGAAAGCGAGGAGTGAGAAAGAGCCCTGCAGGCACCAAGGTCAGTGAAGAAGGAGAGGGAGATGGTACTCCAGGTGCTGAAGTTACCCTACAGCCTGTGGAGAGGTCCTTGGTGAGCAGGTTATCCCCCTGCAGCCCATGGGTCCCACATGGAGCAGATCTCCATGCTGCAGCCTGTGGAGGAGCCCCTGGTGGAGCAGGTGGATGTGGCCTGGAGGAGGCTGCGGCTTGTGGAGAACCCCTGCCAGGGCAGACTCATGGAGACCACTCAGGAGCAGAAGATGTGGAGGAAGCTGCCACCTGTAGGGGACATAATTTGGAGCAGTTTGCTCCTGATGTATGGACCCTGTGGTATAGACCGTATGGGAGCTGTTCTTGAAGAGCTGCTGCCTGTGGGAAGCCCGTATAGGATCATGTTGGGAAGGATTGCATCTTGTGGGAGGCACCCACTGGAGCAGGGACAGAGAGTGACCATGGAGGAGCAGCAGAGACACAGTAATATGGACTGACCGCAGCCCCCATTCCCTATGTATTCCCCTGCACCACCTGGGGGGAGAAGGTAGAAGAGGGTGGTTGGGGGAAGGTGTTTTTAGTTTGTTGTTGTTGGTATTTCTCATTTAGTAATACATAATACATTTCTCTAATCTCCCTGAATCAGTTTTGTCCATGATGATAATTGCTGGCTGATCCCCCTGTCTTTATCTCAACCCTTCATACCCTTTCATTGTGTTTTCTCCCCCTTTCCCTTTGAGAAGGGAAATGAAAGAGTGGTTGTAGTGGAGCTCAGCTGCCCAGCTGGGTAAAACCAGCACAAGTTCCTACATATCTACCCAGAGAGAACCTAAGACAAACCTGTTAAAATGTAAAAAATGACAGTTCAGGAAAGAGATGTTTAGTAATAATCTCTCCTATGAAGAGTACCTCTCCTATGAGGAGAATCTGAGAGAGCTGGGACTGTTCAGCCTGGAGAAGGGGAGGATCAGGGTGGGATCTTATCAATGTACATAAATACTGGAAGGAAGAGTGCAAAGACGATGGGTACAGTTTCTTTTCAATGATGTCCAGTGACAAGACAATAGGCAATGGGCACAAACTGGAACACAAGTGGTTCTATCTAAACATCAGGAAGCACTTTATTGTGTGGGTGACTGAACTCTGGAATAGATTGCCCAGAGAGTTAGAAGAGTCTCCCTCCTCGAAGATCTTCAAAAAACATCTGGAGATGGTCCAAGGCAATCTTCTGTAGGTGCCCTCTTTAGCAGGGTGTTGGACAAGATGACCTCCAGAGGTCCTTTCCAACCTTAACCATTCTTTGGTTCTGTGATTCTGTGATTCTGCGATACTTGTCACAGACTGTCTCAACTTTTAACAAAAAGGGAATAAATTACTTATTTTTCATGTTCTTTTTGAAATATTAATAAAAATATAATTTTATTTATATGAGATATAAATTATATATTAAATATATATGCATATGCTTATATATATTTATATATGTGTATATTCATGCATGTGTATATGTGCAATTCCAGTAAAAAAAAAACAGGCTGATAGGCTTCTGGTTCTAGCATGATGATTGGAAAAATAATATATTAGCTTGTAAATATATCACTTGCTGTATAGGTATGAGGGTGATACCTGAGAAAAATCACTGATTTTGAATACTTCTGAAATCTATGAATTATTGATGGATGAGCGGAAAACTTAGCCTGGTAGAAACAGATAAGCCCACTTGTTTTCTGCAAGAATATATATATACATGCAAATATTTTCCATCAGAAGACAAATAAACTTAAAACCTTTTTTTTCTTTCTTTTTTTTTCTTTTTGAAAGGAAGAGGAACATCTGGAGGTGTGAGAAACCCTCTTTTGGAATTAAATTCTTGCATAATAGGTAAGGTATTCATATCTTTTGAATTATATGCAGGGGTGGCAAAAGGAAGACAGTGATCTAATAAGGTCCTTTTCATAAACTGATCAATTACCTTTATTTTCAGTGAGAAATTAACTTCCTGAGCATCTCAGATGGCAAAATGGTACTATAGAAGTACTCATGACACCTGTAGTGATTTTATTCCTTTTTGTGTGTTTTTTGTTTAAGTTGCAAAATATATGGAATGTACAGTTTCATGTTTTCTGAAACTGATTAGGGTTTACAGCTAAAGTCCTCCCTCAACTTGTATAGGATAATGGTGTTGGAAGACATCAAGTTCGATTCAGCTGCTTCTGTTGAGGAGTATCTGTTCCTAAGTCTAAAATTTATCCTTCCCTTTTTGTAGCCAAATTCAATTTCTTCAGATTCGTCTGCATTCATTTTTGACCAGCTCCTTACAAGAAGTATATTGATTTATTAAAAAGAATTAAGAAACAGAAGTGTTCAAGGGAATAAATTGGTTGACTTAAGATAAGAAGTGATTAAAAGAATGTAAATGAATGTTTCTTTTCTAAGAGACAGCAAAAGATGCTCCATCATAATGCCCTGACTATCCCTCGAAAATTTGCATACTAAAGATAGAAAGGGAAAGTACTACAAAAAAAAAAAAAAAAAAAAGTAAAAAAAAAAAATGTATGTTGGAAGTTGGAAGAGAGTATGATTCAATTAAAGCACTCAAAATTAGTGTGAAGATTAGAAATTTTCTAACCTGAGATCTAATCTATTGTACTTTATTTGTGGTGGTAAAAAGCTCTGCCAGTGGGACTATTAAAATCAAGTTGGAGAAAGCATAAAAGTGTGGAATAACTATGTCCAGGTAAGATAGGTAGGAAAAAATAAATAAATAAGTAAATAAATAAAAACAAATTCCATGTTCCCATCTGTTGATTTAATGATATATACTCAAAATGAAGAAAGAATAAAGTCAAAGTGTTTGCAAAGGCCGAATCAAGTAAGAGATATATAGTGCTTGGACTGTCTTGAGTTTATAAATAAGAGGACAAAATTGTTAGTGTCATGGTATTCAATATGCAAAAATCTCCATCAGCTGGGATTTAGTCACATATAACCCTCCATAGTGCCACACAGTGACTCACTTTGCTTTCTTTCCAGAACTGCTTTACCTTGAAATTCATTAGTTTCTTTTCTTCTTAGTGTGAGTGCTAATGACAGTTAATTTTTCATGCCTTCTCAGAAGTGACTGTTTTGAAGGAACAGGTACTTCAATTCAGGTTAGAGCTTAGATGTGACTCATATCCATGATTTAAGAGCACTGAGAAACCCCAAAACATAAATGTGATTTGCCACTGTCAAGTTTGTGCATAAATGTCATGTCTCATTTGATAGCTGTGATGTAGCGTAAGCATAAAGTAAGAATTTGTAAGCTTGATTTTTTGACCCTGTCAGACTGGAAGACTTTGAACTTACATCTCCTAGGAGACTGCTGTGACAACCAATCTGTGGAGTATCCTCAGCAGGAGATCCTGCATTTCTGAGGCTAGATCACTATGCAGTCATGGATGAAAGTGTAATAAAGTTAGGAAGAATGCAAACCAATCTCATATAGCAGTTAGGGATCACATGTAGGGATAGGACTAAACGTAGAGAGATTATAAAAACCATGGTAATCTTCCCTTCCCTTCCCTTCCCTTCCCTTCCCTTCCCTTCCCTTCCCTTCCCTTCCCTTCCCTTCCCTTCCCTTCCCTTCCCTTCCCTTCCCTTCCCTTCCCTTCCCTTCCCTTCCCTTCCCTTCCCTTCCCTTCCCTTCCCTTCCCTTCCCTTCCCTTCCCTTCCCTTCATTTCATTTTTTCTTAAAAATATCTGTGCTTCATTACATATGAATTTTGTTTACATTCAGCAAAAGAGCAAATAAATTCACCTTTCTAAAACGTGGAAGAAGAATTTAGTCTGTGTTAAAAATAAACAAAATAAAGGTAACATACAACTGAAAAGAAAAGAATAAAATATATGGGATAACTAATGTAGCAGAGAAAGAGAATAGAAAATATAAAAAGAAATTCTCCTATTTGGCCTCAGTCTTTTGCATTTTTTTTCCTACTGATTTTTTCTTTCCTGAAATCTGTGAAAGGACAGTTTTTATACTTTTTTTTTTATACTTTTTTTTTTTTTTTTCCTAAATCCTTTATTTCAATCTATTCAGTTTTCTTTAATCTCATTCTGATCCTTCGTGATCAGCAAAGATTATGATAACAGTTTGCTCAGCTATGATAACATACCATATAAAATGGCATCAAGTTGTGCCAGGGGAGGTTTAGATTAGGGGGAATTTCTTTGCAGAAAGGGTGGTTAGGCATTGGAACAGGTTGCCCAAAGAAGGTATCCATGGACGTATTTAAGAGATGTGTGGATGCTTAGGGACATTGTTGAGTGGTGGGCTTGGTAATGTTAGGTTGATGGTTGGACTTGATGATGTTAAGTTTCTTTTCCAACCTAAATGATTTTGTGATTCTATGATATTGCCTTCAGTATGTAAGGAAAACAGCAGTACATTGCATTTGTTTTTTTAAAGAAAGGACACTTTCTACTTAGCATACATTTCACAGAATCTTAGAATCTTCATAGAATCATAGAATTGTAGAATTGTAGAATGGCTTGGGTCGGAAGAGACCTTAAGGATCATTTAACTCTGACCCTTCTACCAGAGGCAGGGATGCCACTCACTAGGTCAGGCTGGCCAAGGCTCTATCCAACACAGACTTCAGCACCTCGAGGGATGGGGCATCCACAACTTCTCTGGGCAACCTGTTTCAGTTCTGTCCTTTTCTTTTGACACAAAATGATTGTGACTATGGGAGACTTTATAAATATTTTATTGTCACCATCCATCACCATTCTTTGGGAATATACATATACATATACATGAAAAGCAACAAAATAAAGATCTATATAACGAAAAAAATCATGCGAAAAATTAATATTAATCCAAATATTTGAATGCTGACTGTACTTCAATCCCATTAAGTAATCTAATCAAATTTAGAAGCTTCATTTGAATCCTCTGTGGAATTTTTATCTGTTAGATGATTCCGTTAAAATTAAATGCATAGCTGGGAAAAAAATGCTAATTTTGAAGAAGTAAGATTAGATGAGATAACATTCTTCATGGCAGTAGCTTCATCAGTTGAGAAGGTAGATGAGTTCCATGCCATGCTGAAGATGGGTACAAACTGATAGATATGCTCTTGTGTGCCATAAAGTCTGTCCAAGTGTTCATCCTTTTAGGGTGAATCTGCCATCCTGGCTGCCTGTGTATTATAGCATTTGGACCCTCTCCATTTGCAAATGTCAACTTTTACCTGTCACCAAAGAATTAAATTTGTATGAAAAGTGTAAAACCTTTAATCTTTTTTTTTTTTGTTATTTATTTGTTAACAGAATATTGTGGTTTTGTTGTTATTGTTTGTTTTCAAAAATCCTGTTTATATTTAATTTTTCCTTCTCATTAGAGAATCATAGAATGTTTTGGGTTGGAAGGGACCTTAAAGATCGTCTAGTTCCAACCCTAGGCCAGGTTGCCCAGGGCTTCATCCAGTCTGGTCTTGAACACTTCCAGGCACCCACAACTTCTCTTGGCAACCTGTTCCAGTGCCTCACTACCCTGATAGTGAACAATTTCATCCTAATGTGTAGTCTAAATCTTATCCTCTTTTCATTTAAGACCATTCCCCTCATCTTATCATTATCCACCCAAGTAAAGAGTCCTTCTCCATCCACTTTAAGTATTGAAAGGCCTCAATGAGGTCTCCCCAGAGACTTCTCTTCTCTAGGTTGAACATCTCCAGCTCTTTCAGCTGTTCTGTATAGAAGAGGTGCTCCAGCCCTCTGATCATTTTTACAGTCCTCCTCTGGACTCTAACTTTTCCACATCTTTCTTGTGCTGGGGTCCCCAAACTTGGATTCAGTACTCAAGGGTGGGGCCTCACAAGGGCAGAGTAGAGGGGGACAATCACCTCCCTTGACCTTCTTGTCATACCTCTTTTGAAGCAGCCCAGAGGGCAGTTGGCCTTTTGGGCTGCAAGTGTGCACTGCTGGCTCAAGTTGAGCCTTTTGTCCACCAGAACCCCCAAATCCTTCTTTGCAGGGCTGTTCTCAGTAAGTTGTTCTCCCAGCCTGTTCTCCTGTCTGGGTTTCTCCTGACCCAGGTACAACACCTTGCACATGTTGAACCTCATGCAATTCCCATGGGCCCACTTCTCCAGCCTGTCTAAGTCCCTTGAAATGGCATCTCTTCCTTCTTTAGTATTAACTGTACCACTCAGTCTGGTGTCATCTGCAAACTTGCTGAGGTTATACTCAATCCCATCATCTACGTCATTGATGAAGATATTGAACAGTACCAGTCCCAAGGCAGACCCCTGAGGGACACCGCTTATCACTGGTCTCCACCTAGACATAGAACAATTGACCACTATTCTCTGTGTGCAGCCATCGAGCCAATTACTTGTCCATTGGATGGTCTACCCTACAAATCCTTATCTTTCCAATTTAGAGATCAGGAAGTTTTGTGGTACTGTGTCAGAAGTCCAAGCAGATTACATCAGTTGGTCTTCACTTGTTGACTGGTGCAGTCACTCCATCATAGAAGGCCACTAGATTGGTCAGGAACTATTTACCCTTGGTGAAGCCATGCTGGTTGTCCCAGATGTCCTTGTCCTGCATGTGCTTTAGCATTGCCCCCAGGAGGATTCGTTCCATGATCTTGCTAAGCACAGAGGTAAGACTCAGCAGTACTCCGTATCTTCCTTTCTACTCTTTTAAAAATGGGAGTGATGTTTCCCTTTTTCCACTTACCAGGGACTTCTTCTGACTGCCGTGATTTTTCAAATATGTAGGAGAATTGCTTGGTGATACACCAGCCAATTCCCTCAGGACCTTGGGCTGCATGTTCTCAGGCCCCATAGGAATTGGCTTTCTGTGTTTCTGTGTCAGGAGAAAATATGGTCATTTGAAAATATCCATATGCACACACAGATGAGACAAATCTTAGGGAAGAGGAGCATTCATATTAGTCGTAGGTGGATAAAAACAAAATCCTTTGGTCCATGTAAGAACTGGTTTGTGCAAAGAATTATCTCAGTCTATTTAACATCTGGTCCAATTTATATCCTTTCCTGAAGTTCAAGCCCTGCAAGCCTGGAATTTGTAGGATCATTTGGTAATCTTTTGAATATCAGCACTTTCCTTCTATATCTTTTATTCTTCAAGTACTTTGGCTGCACTGGATGCTGTCTTCAGGGATTTTCTGTAATTTGTACCAATAAGGTAGAAATCTTCCTCACTATCAGTAGTTCTATTTCTTGTTTTGAAATGGACAAGTTTAAACTAAATAAGCAAATAAACTGATGAAAACCTGATTAAATTCTGACCGATTGAACCCTATAAGAAAAGTTTCTTTGTAGGTTATTGCTGTGTATCAATAAGATCAGTACCCCTGAAAAAGAGTTTCTGTAGGGGTTGTTAATTCCTCAAGTTATAGTCACCTCTAGAACCAGGGTTGGCCTGGATCGTAAGTTCATCTCCTTACACCAGTCTGTGTTTTTTCATGTCATAAATTGCCACTCAGGAAAAGAGTCAAAGAGGAAAACGTACACCATGTCTGCCTTAGTCACACATTTCCACAGCCAGTATTTCAGTCAAAACACAATAGTGTCTCAGTCCCAAACTAGCATTGCATATAAAACCTGAGTAACTTACAAAACAATTTGTGTTCTGTAACAACCTGACATTAACAATTTTCGAATACCTGCAAATAGCAGATCAATTCTTTTCCATGTACTAACTCTTAAACATGAATTTGTTACCAGAAGTCCTTTCACTCGAAGACAGAAGTAACAACTTTTGACTACTCAAGTGAAATGCCAGTACAAATAGATATTAAATATTGTACTAATCACAAATATTTCAAGTAGAAATGAAGAAGCTATGAAGGTGGCAAAATAAATAAATAAATAACCAAATCATACTATCATGGTTTACTGTTCTTTCTTTCCTCTTTAGGGTAAATAGTAGACCTAACTGCAGTTCATAGAACATCACTGCTCTGAGATGTTCTAAGATGATGTCCTTGATTTATTTTTTATTTCTCAGCAGGATTAATTCTTTATAAAAATACCTAACCAATTTTTGAAAACAGAAATGACTTTCTACAGGTGAGATAAATGGAATAAATAAACAGAATTTATTTATTTTATTTTACATAAATGGAATTATTTAACTTATATAATTATTTAATTTTATATTTATATTTTATATTTTATATTTTATATTTATTTATATTATTTAATTTTATATATTTTTATATTTTATATTTATTTATATTATATTAATTTTATTTAATATTAACTTATAATTATTTAATTATTTAATTGCGATTAATTGATTATTTGAGAAATGAACGTTGAATACTTTTGAGAATGATTGGCATTTACCTCCTACGTCTATATTTAGACACTTCTAATTTAGCACTCAGCACCTGGTTGACACTAATGCTTCATAAAATTGCTTGTACACAATCTGGAAGGTCATCCCAATGACACGATTTTGTCTGGCCCCAAGCTACTGATTAGCTTATAGGTTCTGTTTAATTCTCTCTTACTTTCAAGAAAGTCATGTGTGCCTGCAGACTGTTGAGGGATTTTTGAAACAGCAAAAATCCCATGGCTTGCTGTAGCTGAGCAAACCAAGCTACCAGGGCAACTATGAGAAGTTCCCATGACAGTGTTCCCACATCGCCCAATTGAGGAATTTAGAAAAATATTGTTACCAGTAGCTGGCTTCAAGGACAAGGTCTACGTGACTGCTAATCACAAGGGGGTTGTTTTCTTGCAGGTGGGGTTGTTTTCTTGTAGTTTTTTGTCTGAGTGCTTTTGACCAATAATCTTGTGTGAGACACTATCCGCCCCTGTTAAGTTCACTATAAAAGTTAGGCTATTCGGGCAATAAAATGGAGTATGATCTGACTCTACTGGTGTTGCGCTTTCGGCCGTGCTTCCTGCAACAGCAGACAATGTGTAATATTTGTTATTTCTGGAAGAATGCACTTAATTACCTCTAAAAATCATTTAATCAACAGATGTCTCCTCCACCTTCCTTTGTACTAATCACTATCTGCATTTTCAGAACCTTAGAACTTTTTTTTTTTTTTTTTTTTTTTTTTTCCCTGATCCTTGTGTTCCTTCTCTCCTTATCTCTGACAGATTTCTCCTCCAGGGCAAAGCTCTATCTCAAAATCAAAAATATGTAGCTGCTTTAAGTATACCATAAAAGCTCTACAAACATTCCCTGGTGTATATTTGAACTCATCCATGAGATCTGTCGAGACAGCTTAAAAGAAAAAGAAAAAAAAAAAAAGCATAAAACAGAAAAACACACAACTTTAATAACTGCTAATTTATTTCATAACAACTAATTCTTCAAAATATCCAACAGTACCTTTAACACTACTTTATGGCTAAGAAATCAAAAATGTCCAGAGTTTCTAAAACCAGAAGACCTAGTAAGATTAAGGAAGAAATATTATCCTGTAACGTTGTTACTTACATGTCTTTTAATATTTTATATCATGCCTTTCATATAAAACAGCTGTTATAATCAAAATAATAAACTGAGACCTGGAGCACACTATATAATTTTGCTCGTATAGTTATGTTGGAGCAAAATGTCTGAAGTGTCAAGTATATCTTGCATGGGAAAATTGTGTAAATATGCTAACAGAGAAAATGTCATCTTTGGTATACAGTTTCTGCAGGATTTTAACTGATATAGCTATGGTTTTATACCTGTTGTGATAGATTGCAGAATGTTCATCAAAAATCAGTAAGGAGATCTAATTTACATGGGACCCACATTCCCAAAATATGACCTTGTTATGAGTCAATTTGAAAGATGGTCTACTGTTAATTAACCATAAATACAAATGTTATGTGTTGAAAAATAAAAGGTACCACAAAAGAACAGATAAGAACAGATGCAACATTTGCTGTAAATTGAAGCCTCAGAATGTGGCAAGGTGATATTCAAGACATTAAAAAAAGAAAAAAAAAAAAAGTAGACCTTAATGAATAAGTCTTTGTCTTGTAACATGCTGTATAACAAAAAATGCTATCTGAGACAGTTTAAATTATTCACTAGTAACAAGACCCTTGTGCGTTTACCTGACTATTGAGGCATTGGACAAATGAGGTGTGATTATACAAGATTTTTAGCCTTTTTCATAGATTCTAGGGAGACAGGGATGGGCCTGTGTAAACCTCACTAAGTTCAACAAAACCATGTTCAAGGTCCTGCATCTGTGTTGGGACAATCCCAAGAATGAGGGCCATGAAGATGATCAGAAGGTTGGGGTACCTCTCCTATGAAGAGAGTTGGGGTTGTTCAGCCTAGAGAAGCGAAGGCTCTGGGGGGATCTTATAGTCACCTTCTAGTACTTAAAGGAGTCTTACAAGAAAGATAAGGAGAGAGTCTTTATCAGGGAGCATAGAGATTGGACAAAAGGCAAAGGTTTTGAACTGAAATATTTAGATTTAGATTTGACATTAGGAAGAAAGTCTTTACTCTGAGGGTAGTGAGGAAATGGAACAGGGTACCCAGAGAGGTTGTGGATGCCCCATCCTTGGAGGTGTTTAAGGTGGTTGAAGGTGCTGAATGGGGTTTTGAACAACCTGGTCTGGTGAAAGGTGTCCCTGCCTTTGGCAGGAGATTTGGAACTTGAAGGTCCTTTTCAACTCAAACCATTCTATGGTTCTATGATCACACTTACATACCAACAAACTCTACAAACTCTACAAACTCTATGTACCAAACTGCAGAGCAGTTATCTTTAACTACTATAGATTCAAAACATTTGGATTAGATTGTTGTCATTAGCTGCCAGTTCTTCACCATCTAAATATTAGGTGTACAATAATCTAATGTAATATTTCTCCACGTTAAGAGAAAAAACAATAGTATAATTACAGAGAGTCTATGAGGAAAGATGGACCCTTTACAAAGGAGAGTACAGTCATTTTATTGCAGTTAGTCTTCTGACAAACTACTAATCTATGTAGTGATTTTAGCAGTTGCTCACAGTTTGGAAAATGTTCGAGTTCCTCTTCAACAGCTTTACCTTGAAGTTGTTTGCATGTCTTGTTCATCAGGTACTTGTCCTAAATATAAGATAACTGACAATCTCAAGAAAATATTTATTTGCCTCTCCTGTTGAAGTTCAGGTACTGGATAGAAGCAACATGGGCGAAAACAATATAACTCTTTGGTTTGCTGCTGAAAGCATGTTAATAGAAAGAAAAGAACCTGGACTCAGATCATTGTACCATGGTTTGTTTATACTTTTGGCATCTGTGTCACAGATGTATAAACATGAGTCATTGGTCACTGTGAAAACTGGAGTGTCTTTTGATTTAGGAATGATTTTTTTTTATTATTACTATTTTGTTTTTAATCCAGTGTGTCTCCCAAGTCTCAGCCTTCTGACAGAAAGAAAGACTGTGTTTTAATTTAAAGCAATTGGGGAGTGGGAGGAGTGGTGGTGGTAGTCAGGGAATTATGTAACTAGGGACAATATTTTTTTTTTTTGGTCATAGTGTCACCAGGGAAAGAAGTACCAGTGCCAGAACTCAGCCAGATTTGATGCAGATGGTTAAGACAAGTTAGGCACTGTCACCTTCTCCACCCTGTGACTGCTCCTGCTCAGCTGCTAGGGTCTATCCCAGTATTCACGATCTCTGCTCAGGCTGGGAGATACAGCAGCCAATTTCCCCTTCGCAGGTTTGACTAGGGATAAAGCTGAGCACCTATCCCAGAGACACACACAAACAGATGAACACACACAGATGGAGGATTCTGACAGGGCTGGTCCACAGACTGCCTTCAGCAGCACCCACGTGCAGGGCTCACACCATACCAGCACAGACAGCCCAGTCCCCTTCTCCCTTTGGCCTGGCAAAGACAGACTGTCTCTGGTGCAGACACACAGAACATCTTCATGTCATTTTCTTATTATGCCAGTTTTCATAGATCATAGAATCATTAAGGTTGGAAAAAACCTTCAAGATCATCTGGCCCAAACATCACCCTACTAACAATGTTGCCCTCTAAACCCCTAAGCACCAGGTCCTACCTTTCCTTAAACACCCCTAGGGACGGTGACTCCACCACTTCCCTAGCCAACTCGTTACAATGTCTGACTACTCTTTCTGAGAATTAATGTCTCCTAATTTCTAACCTGAACCTCCCCAGCTACAACTTGAGGCCATTCTTTCTAGTCCTATCACTAGTTATCTGAAAGAAGAGGCTGACTCCCAGCTCCCCACACCTTTCTTTCAGGTAGTTGTAGAGAGGAATAAGATCTCCCCTGAGCCTCCTCTAGGCTAAACAACCCCAGTTCTCTCAGCTGCTCCTCATAGGACTTGTGTTCCAGGCTCTTCACCAGCTTCATAGCCCTTCTCTGGATGTGTTCCAGGGCCTCAATGTCTTTCTTGTAGTGAGTGGCCCAAAACTAAACACAGTACTCGAGGTGCGGCCTCCCTAGTGCTGAGTATAGGGAAATGATCACCTCTCTAGTCCTGCTGGTTAAACTATTCCTGATACGAGCCAGGATGCCATTGGCCTTCTTGGCCACCTGGGCACAATGCCAGCTCATGTTCAGCCAAGCATCAACCAACACCCCCAGATCCTTTTCCTCTGCACAGCTTTCCAGCCACTCTCCCTCCAGGCCTGTAGTGCTACATAGGGTTGTTTTGGTCAAAGTGCAGGACCCATGTTGAACCTCATTCCATCAAACCCTCTGCCCATCGATCCATCCTGTCCAGATCCCTCTGCGGGGCCTTCCTACCCTCCAGAAGATTGGCAATTCCCCCCAGATTGGTGTAATTTGCAAACTTACTGAAGGTGCACTCAAGTGATCAATAATGATATTAAAAAAGATGGGCCCAACATCAACCCCTGGGGAACACCACTGGTGACCAGTTGCCAGATGGATTTTATTCTGTTCACCACCACTCTCTGGGCCTGACCATCCAGACAGTTTTTAACCCGTCAAAGAGTGTACCTGTCCAAGCCATGGGCTGCCAGCTTCTCCAGGAGAATACTATGGGAGACCATGTCAAAGGTCTTGCTGAAGTCTAGGTACAACAACAGCCTTTCCCTCATCCACCATGCAGTTGACCCTGTTGTAGAAGGAGATGAGGTTGGTCAGGCAGGTCTTGCCTTTCATGAACCCACGCTGACTGGGTCTCATCCCCGGTTGTCCCACATACATTGTGTGATTGCATTCAAGATGACCTGTTGTGTCACCTTTCCTGGCACCAAGGTCAAGCTGATAGACCTGTAGTTCTCCATGTCCGCCTTACTTCTTATAGATGGGTGTCACATTAGCAAGTCTCCGGTCATCCAGGATCTCTTTAGATGACCATGACCTCTAATAGATGATGGAAAGCGTCCCAGTAATACATTCACCAACACCTTCATCACCCTTGGGTAGATCCCATCTAGCCCCATGGACTTGTGACAGTCCACGTGGAGCAGCAGGTCTCTGTTTCCACCTGAACTATGGGGGAGTTCTGCTCCTGATCCTAGACTTCTTGGTCAGAAGGATGAGTACCCAGAGGATAAATGCTCTGGCTAGTAGAAAAAGTCTTTGATCGTTAAAGGAACAGACACTCCTTCCACATATAATTGCAGATACATTATTCCAAGGAACAAAAAAAAGATTAGATATAAGGGTAATTTTATGTCTGCATTTATAAAGTCTGGTGGTCAGAAACTGAGGAGATACCTACTTAAGGGCAGAAGGAAAAAAATATATAGATGAATCTATTATTCCAATCAGAACAGTAACATGTAAAGGGACATCAAACACATTAAGAGACTTTAGACCAGAATTTTTCAGTTTTCAAATAATTCATTATTTCATTACATATGAAGAAATAAGAACTGCACAAAATTTGTTCTGAAGATGACAACATCTGGTTTAAACTTGTGCAACCCTTTATTGCTCAATGCGCTGTTAAATGTTGTGGGTTTACAATACTAGCAACTTAGTAGTTTTGAGTTCAGTTCCTTTAGTTTCCAATATCCACAAATTTACACATATAGTTATTACATCATTCATTTTTTTCTGGAATTAAATAATCTCTGAACAATGGCTTTAGCCTTGCTTATCTGGGGCTCTACAACTTTGATCCTCCTAGTACTGCACTCCGTTCATGTCATCTAAGCTAAGTAATTGTGAAAATGTCTTCAACCCTTTTCTATCTTAGTTAACATATACCTTGTACTTACTTATAGAATCACAGAATTATAGAATATCAGAGTTGCAAGGAACCCACAGGGATCCCCAGATGACCACCTGGGTCCCCAAATGACCACCCCCTAACAAACAAACAAACAAATAAATAAATAAAACAGATCATGTGTCTTAGAGTGTTCAAAACTCTTCTTGAATTCTGGCAGGCTCAGTGCTTTGACAAGTTCCCTGGGGAGCCTGTTCCAGTGCCCAAGCACCGTCTCGGTGAAAAACCTTTTCCTGATATCCAGTCTGAGCCTCCTCTGAGGTTCACATATATATAAATAATTACACTTGCTGAAAAGTAATTGAGAATCAAGCCCAATTTACTTATTTATTTATTTATATGTTTATTTTTTTTTTTTTTATGTACATGGATAATGCAAGCATGCAAGTATAGACTCAAAGGGTTATAGTAAATGGGGTTACACTAGGCTGGCAGCCAGTCATTAATGGGGTTCCCCAGGGCTCCATTTTAGGACCACTTCTCTTCAGCATTTTCATAAATGAATTGGATGTAAAGCTAGAAGATGTTTTGAGTACGTTTGCAGATGATACTAAATTGAGAGGAGCTGTTGATTCCATCAAAAAGTTCTATCAACAAGGGTAGAGAGGCCTTGCAGAGACATCTTGACAAATTAGAGGGATGCCAATCTCCAGCAATAAGAAGTTTAACAAGTGCAAGTGTCAAATTCTGCACCTGGAAAGGTGCAGCCGCATGACTATGTGTTCAGAATGGAGGTCAAGAGCCCTGTGGAAAGGGATCTAGAAGTTCTGGTGACCACCAGTGGGATCCAAGGAAATGGCATGAAGCACTGTCAGGGAAGGTTCAGATTGAGTATCAGGAAAAGGTTCTTCATGAAGAACGTAGTTGGGCACTGTAATAGGCTCTCTAGTGAAGCAGTCTGGGCAGTGAGCCTTCTGGAGTTCAAGAAGTGTTTGGACAACACTCTCATAAATATGGTTTGATTTTTGGATAATTCTGTGTGGAGCTAGGAGTTACACTTGATGATCCTCGTGAGTCCCTTCCAATCCAGGATATTCTGTGATTCTATGATTCTAAATGAATATACCACAGAATGCAAGACAATTAAATAGAACAGAAAATGTCAGCCCAGCTTTAACAGAATGCATAATGAAGTACTTTCTTCTCTGTTTTCTTTCCTTTCCTAGCTATATAAATGAAGAGAATTGGAAGAAGGAATTTTGTCCTAGCTTTTCTGTGTTATCAAAGTAGGGAGAAAAAAAAAAATATATATATATAATCTCCTATTGCAGGCTTATGAGATAGCAACAAAATTGAAGAGGTCTAATTCTGATTTGGATTGTGTACTGTCTTGAAAGAATTTTGGTCCTCATCCTGACTCATTTTTGGAACCAAGAGTATTATCCCCAGTTGTGTAATAGAAACGATTTGTTACAGTGTCAGTATAGTTCCAGAAACAAGACAAACTATAAAACAATTCTCCCAACATGTTTGTCAGAACAATGTGATACATGCCCAAGTGTACTAGTAGCAACAAAACACCGATGATATTTCTAAAGCACCACTTAATTAAGTTGTTGCTCATACAGTAAATACAACATCAGACTCCTGGACCTGTCCTACTGTGGTGAGGGATATTAAAGGTACATAGCAAACATTGGAAACAAGGACATGCTTGAGGCATAATGAAGAAACCTGAAAAAATAAAATAAAATATAAAATAAAATAAAATAAAATAAAATAAAATAAAATAAAATAAAATAAAATAAATAAAAATAAAGTAAAATCCCAGGCAAATAATGAAACAAAAGGAACTCATGAAATATAATACTCTGAAATGCATTGGATCAAAAGCTATTTTTCTTTCATTTTATGTAACTGAAATTTCCAATGAAATTATCTGCAGTAAAAGTGCAGTATTAAGAATTATATACCTAGAAAAAGATTATAAAAATAATAAGTAGATAAGAAAGTAAATTTAACTAATCTAAACTATTAAAAAAAAATATATTATTCTATTTTTGTCCCATATCTCTTTAATTTCCTCATATAAGAAACAGTGAAATTGTGTTCACAAACAACTAATGAAATTAGGGAGATCTGAATAGCTATAGCTATTCAGCTATAGATTGACAGTGACATGTTATTTATTTCTTTGTTTTGATAGACCTACTCAAAGAGATAAGGCATTCCAGATTTGGATTTACTGCCCTTTGAAACCTCTGAATCATAAATATACAGATATGAGAGAGATGGGGAAAAATAATTAATTTATGTTATTACCATTTTACGGTATTACCTTACGGTATTATTCTTTGCTTTGTGAGTTGTAGTGCAAAATAACAATCAATGAAAATATTAATAAGAACTTTACTCAAGGCTATATTGCTCTTTGAATGACTAAGAATGGTTCAGAGGAAGAAAAACTCCCCTGTATTTGTTGTATTTATCAGCTGCCAAGCTTATCTGAGTATAGAAAATGCAGTGGTTCTTTCTCTGCAGCACTTTAGCAGGTAAAGGTTTGTCTCACTGTTCCACATCAGTTGTGATACAAATTGACACATTCCTACTCATGTCATTTAGACAGAAAATTCAACATAGGCATGCCTGTCTATGTCTGTCTTCTCTTGGTTTCATATCTAGAGAGGTTGTAGAAGATTATCTGCTATAAGATATATATAAGAGTATATGAGACTATCTATATATATTAGTTTGGGGTTCTTCCTTTCAATTATCCCAAAGGAAATGAAAATCAGAACAAATGGCTTTAGAAGTTAGTTTTAGAAGTCAGATATCCTTTAAATATATTTCCTGATAGTTTACAGTATGTGATGGCATGTAAGTATACGAGTTATTAATTCTGTGTTTTGTGTCCATATACATTTTGTATTTTCCTAATGTTATTTTTACCTGTACAATTATATATATATATTTTTTTTTATGTGTATGGGTATATATATATATGTACATTATTTTATCCCCAGAAATGTTGCATTTATAAAAATAGATTTTTTACCTTCAGAAAGGTCTCTGTGGTGCAATGGGTTAGCGCATTCGGCTGTTAACCAAAAGGTTGGTGAATATTGCATATACACAGGATATTTGAATATTGCAATATTTCTGTGGCATACAGTAAAAAAAATGTGTAAGCTTTAAAAAGGAGAGTGTGTTATTATGATTTTGCTGAAGGCATGGAAATATTTTTCATAGGTATGGTCAAAATACCATAGCCAGATGGTGCATCCTTTACTACAGCCAGTGTCATTACTAAATTCTTATTTAAAAGCCCTGTGAATTTTAAACAAATGTGGTTACAAAACAAAACTGAGCTGAAGTCAGGCATGTCAAAAGATGGGTCAATATGATGTTAGAATGCAGTTTATGTTTAAATTAGAGCTTGGATTCAAGGCCAGATCAAGGATAGAATTCAGATGTGCCAAGGTTTTCAAAACAGCTGTCACAACAGCTTAACCACAGTGTCTAGAATCTTAAAAAGAATTTCTAATATCCTGAAGCTATTCTGGATTAAAATGTTATTATTATGGATTATTATTATTATATTTATTTTATTTATATCTATATTTATATTTATATTTATTTATATTATTATATTATTATTATATATATATTATTATGGTACTTTGTTTTTTACCTTTGTAAATACAGAAGCTGAAAACAGATTCCAGTCAGCTTTGGATTAATCCCAAATAATAAAACTGTGGAAGACCTTCATCTAAAGAAATCAAGTAGGGATTTTATTTTTTATGATTCGTTTCAAGTATTGTTTTCAATACTTGTTATGCCTCTCAGTAGTTCAAGTACTAAGTAATATTAATGCTTTTATATCTGACCTACAGAATGTTGTTTTGTAATGCATTTTCCTCAGAAAGAGCAACTCCAGAAAATTAATCTCTATTTTATGAGTTTAGTTTAAGTAAAGTCTTGTGCTTGATCCATATCATGGTTTAACCCGGCCGGAAGCTAAACACCACACAGCTGTTCGCTCACCCTCCCCCCTCCCTCTCTGGGACGGGGGAGAGAAATGGAAAGTGAAGCCCATGAGTTGAGATAAAGACAGTTTAATAAGACAGGAAAATAATAATAACAATAACAATATTATTAATAATAATAATAATACAATGATGATAATAGTACTACTACTAATAATATGTACAAACAAGTGATGCACAATGCAATTGCTCACCAACCGCTGACCGATGCCCAGCCTAACCCCGAGCAGTCCCGCCCCCTCCCCCCGGCTAGCCACTCCTATATATTGTTTAGCATGACGTCAGATGGTATGGAATACCCCTTTGGCTAGTTTGGGTCACCTGTCCTGGGTCTGTCCCCTCCCAGCTCTTACTGCACCCCCAGCCTGCCTGTTGGCAGGACAGAGCAAGAAGCTGAGATGTCCTTGGCTTGGTATAAGCACTGCTCTGCAACTATTAAAACATCGGGGTGTTATCAGCACTCTTCTCATCCTAAGCCAAAACACAGCATTCCACCAGCTACTAGGAATAAAATTAATTCTGTTCTAACTTAAACCAGGACAGAAGGTCTTTAGAACTTATATTTTTTCCTTAAGAAAAATATATATTTTTTAAATAGTAAACTATAAAAACAATTAAGAATATTCTTATTACTCTCTATCTATTCTTATTACTCTTGATCTAGGTTATTTTAATACATTTTGATTTTTTTTTTTTTTTTGTCTTTTCTTCCCAATAACATCTTTTATCAATTCCCACAAAAAAGTTTCTGTAAGTGTGTAAGACTCTCACCTCTTTAATGCTTCTGGAATTTGAAATGTGATCTCTACAAAAGGAAAATGAATAGTAGAATATGATCAATTATATTGTATTCTTTAGAAGACAAATCTGGACAAATATATAGGGATTTCACTTGTATAATAGTAACAGATAGACATACAATTAAGACATGGAATTCAGATCCCAAAATTCAGTTAGAAAAGGTCACTAACCTGGAAATTATATTTGGGAGCTGGAAAGTTTCAAATGCTTATAAAATTCTCTTATTCTGAAGCAGTTGGAGGGCATTTCCGATACGTAGTTCATTGTGATCACTGTTTTTTATACTTTGTTGTATCCAAGTTTCCCAGCAAAGTGAGAAGAGAACAAGCTGATTGTAAAAATGCAGTATGTAGATAATTCTGTTATGTACGTACTTAAATGTAATGGCCATTGATTTCCTATATGAGATTCTGTTTCTTCATAATACATGTGAGTTAACATGTCAATTCTGTAGCAATTTAAAGTCCTGAGCCAAAACTACAGACCATCCTGAATAGATTGTTGGCTCAATACATTGTCAAAACTGTACTTAGGGCAAGAAAATTTGGCTGACTGGGACCTTATTTCTACAACTCCAGTAGTCCAAGACAAGCAGAAAGCCATTGTTTACTATAACAGTTCTCTCTTAATATACTCAGCAAAGCCAATAAGTCAACTCCACAGTACCTAAAGAAATAAAAACTGAAACCTACTGTGGTTATTTTATTTATTTACTTATTTATTTTTTCTCTTCCTTTAGTTATGGAAGAAACTGAGCAGTAAAGATAAATTTCTCATCTTCCTGCAAAGCATGATATTCCACTAAATAACTTGTGTTTTAACCTGGCAGGCAGCTATGCATCACACAGTCATTTGCACACACATTTCTCCTCCTCCCTGTCTCCTCCACTGCCCAAGCACACAGTAGGATGGGTGAGAGAATCAGAAAAAAAAATAAAGGTAAAATATCTTTGAAATATAACATGGTTACACTGAGTACAATAAGAGTTATGAAATTAAACTTTCATATATCTTTTTCTCTGTTTAAGATCAAAGTGCTATTGAACCTCAATTATATTGGAGCAAGACTTTTACAGCACCACGTGGAAAGTTCCAGTAATGAGTTCTTAGACATTTTTTTTTTAAGTGTTGGAAAATACAGAAAGAATAAACTCTATAGTAGCAATATAGTACATCATGTGTAAGTCCTAAGTGTCCTCTGCTGTGTTGTATTGCTCTCATAGAGAAAGTGTCACAAGAATAGTGGAATATTCTTTTTGAAGAAAAAAATCCTTGAAATTCATCAAAGGGAAAACTGAAATCATCCTGCAGAGATCTCCATGAAGCAGTTCCAGACTTTCTACAGGTGATATAAAGGAGTGTAAGTGCAACATTGCCTTTTCATCTGGAGCTACTATACAATATATCAGATGAAAAGCCACCACATTTCCTCAAAGTAAAGTAGCCTAAGATTTCAATGTTGAGAGATTAAATTAGTCATACAAAGCATGACTGGTAAGCATACTAAAAATGGCTACAAATAGCCAAGTATAATGTATATAACAGTATGGTTAAATAAGTTGTTACGTTGCGCTCAGTAATGCTATTTATTATGATTTCATATATCAATCTTGTTAAAGATATTATAAAGATTGGTAAATTTAGGATGATGCTATTTTTAAGACAAGGCTTTCCAAAGATAATCCTTTATGGTGAGACATGGTACATATAATAATATTAATAAACGCACACACACCAAACGTATGTGCTTTAACAGGCACCTTAATTTTAAGGTAAACTTTCAAAATTTGAACTTTCAAGAGTATTTTTAACAAAGTTTAATTGTTTAAATGTTTAATATAAAACCTGCTGTACAAGGTGTAAGTAAATGAGTTGTCTCTTAGCATTTATTAAAGGTCACTGTATCAGATTTTCTTTTCCTCAGATGGGTCTCTAGGATAGTGAGACTTACTAAAGCATAATGCAGCATGTGTAATTTAAGTACAGATGTGTTTACACATACACCTGTCTGTCTGTCCCTCTCCAGTGAGCTTTTAACCTAAAAGTCTATGATCAGCCATATTTACTAGGATGGTAGCACTTTCAAAGATAATTAGGAAAATAGATTATCCAGCAGAAAGGAGGTGTTAGAAGTGCTCTCTATAACCACAATTTCTAGAAAGGCTGTATGTTGACATAAATTCCTATTTGACAACAGAGAATTAAAAAAACATACATCCATAGAATGGTTTGGGTTGGAAGGGACCTTAAAGGTCATGTAATTCCAACCTCCCTGCCATGGGCAGTGATACCTTCCACTAGACCGGGTTGCTCGAATCAGTATGCAATTAAGAGAAAGAAGGAGTAAAAGGGAAGAGGAAGAAGAGGAACAACAAAACCCACCACCACCACAACAAGAAAGATGTCAAAGAAAAAGAAAGAAGGAGTAGGAGAAGGAGATGGAGGAGAAGGGAAAGAGGGAAGAAGGAAGAGTGAAGGAGACAGCAAGCAAAAGAGAGGAAGAGGGGGAAGGAGAGAAAAAGGGAAAGAGATGGAGACCTGAATGTAGCTCAGTAAATGTGATGTTTGCCATTACCAGGAGAAGGCCATAGGCTATAGTGATCCTGCAGGGTGTCAGGGCTTCTCTGAGCTTTTCCTAGCTGTGAGGGGGTACTCAACACATTCAACATAGAGGCACGTTGAGGCATTCAGCACAGAGTAATGTGTTATCCAAGGTCAATTGCTGCTGGGCAACTTTCAGTCTTCTGGGATAACATGAGTAGGAGGCAGTTGGCAACAGAAAAAATATAAGGATGGCAATAGGCAGACGCATCACTGAGAAAGCGGTGACCCCCATCCATCAGCAGCATTAATATCCCATCTAGAGCTCTGGATGCCTTTACTGATTGTGGTACCTATCACCTCTCAAACAGAAGTGTCAACCTTAGGACTCAGGCACTGGAATGGTGAGCATAACAATAGAGAAAAGGAGTAGATAAAAGTTTTCTTCTATAACAAATTTAAGGTTATTATTTTGTGCACCTGGTAACCATTTGCTGTACTTTGGTTGCATGAGTAAGATTTTGATAAGGCTCATAATTAATCCATATATAAGTTCAATTTTTGCTCTTAACAAGACCTTGAATGTACCATAAATGTATCAGTCTGGCGAAATGCTTGATCAGTGCTTCAAATGCATAGGATACTTCTTTTGGTTAATCACTGGGTTCATGGATGAACTTGTTTAAGCAATACGATGAAATAACATAAATTTAAACTATAAGGTGAATCTGCTATAATATTTATACTTGACAGACTGCATTCTGTATTTTAGAAACACAGTATGTAACACTCAATATTTCTTGAAACATTGCACATGGCAATTTTTTCTATAAATCAGAAGAAAGAGATTATCTAAGCAGATATCATAGAAAAACACAGATCGTAAGGGACCTCAAAAGACTACCACAACCTTGTACAAACACCTACGTCCCTGGATGGGATTGAAGCACCAACCTTTTGGTTAAAGCTGAATGTGCTAATGTATTGTGCCATTAGCTTACTGAAGCTGATTTCAGCATTTTTATTTATCCTAATTAGGTATTATGACACCTACTTAAATCAGTGATGTGATCTATCTCATCATTCCAAAAATTTTCTGATCCATACTGTGAAAAATGGTTTGCTAGAAAATCACTCTTTAAAATCAAATGAATTTAAAAATTCATATTTTATGTTTATTCGGCTATTTGACTTTTGTGTTTATAAAACTTTGACCTCGTACTCTAAATTAATTTTAATTCATTTTTTTGAAGCACAAATTTATTTACATTTTTATACAGCAGTACAGGTACATGACAAATCTACATGTTTCAAAGTAAACCTTTGTACATGGATGAGTTCAAAGAGGATATATAGTCTTCAAGTCACACTAAAGGTGTCTCAGTACTCCAGTAACTTGATCAACAGTCACTGGGAATTAACAAAATGAAGAATAATGAAGATGCAGTCTTTCCCTGTAAGGGGAAACAAGCAACAAACTCATTATAATGCAATAAAAATGAAAGTAGATTGATTCTGGGAGGCAAAAATAATCTCAGAATGTTTGGTGTTGCTAGAGTATTTTGTACATAGAAAATACATAACATGTTTTATGTACATTTTATGATATACAGCTCCATTTCTGTTATGAACTCCAAATCTCTTTCCAACATTCTCTCGACATTTTGCACTTAAAGTGTATTTTTACTATCAAAACAGTCTTCGTAACTTCTGGCATATTCCCAGCACTGTTTTGTACATACATTCAAAGTACTCAGATTTTTTTTTTCTTTTTTTTTTTTTTTTTTTTTTTTTTCCACAGAATCACAGAATTTCTAGGTTAGAAGAGACCTCAAGATCATCGAGTCCAACCTCTGATCGAACACGAACAAGTCCTCCACTAAACCATATCACTAAGCTCTACATCTAAACGTCTTTTAAAGACCTCCAGGGATGGTGACTCCACCACTTCCCTGGGCACCCTGTTCCAATGACTAACAACCTTTTCAGTAAAGAAGTTCTTCCTAACATCCAACTTAAAACTCCCCTGGCGCAACTTTAGCCCATTCCCCCTCATCCTGTCACCAGGCACGTGGGAGAACATACCAAGCAACACCTCGCTACAGCCTCCTTTAAGGTACCTGTAGAGAGCAATAAGGTCACCCCTGAGCCTGCTCTTCTCCAGGCTGAACAAGCCCAGCTCCCTCAGCCGCTCCTCATAGGACTTCTTCTCCAGACCCCTCACCAGCTTCGTCGCCCTTCTCTGGACTCGCTCAAGCACTTCCATGTCCTTCTTGTAGCGAGGGGCCCAAAACTGAACACAGTACTCGAGGTGTGGCCTCACCAGAGTCAAGTACAAGGGGACGATCACTTCCTTAGCCCTGCTGGCCACACTGCTTCTTATACAAGCCAGGATGCCGTTGGCTTTCTTGGCCACCTGAGCACACTGCTGGCTCATATTCAGCCAACTACCAACCATCACTCCCAGGTCCTCTGCCTTGCAGCTTTCCAACCACTCATCTCCCAGCCTGTAGCTCTGCTTGGGGTTATTGCGCCCCAGGTGCAGGACCTGGCACTTGGCCTTGTTGAACTTCATACAGTTGACCTCAGCCCATCGATCCAGCCTATCCAGATCCTCCTGCAGGGCCTTCCTACCCTCGAGCAGATCGACACACGCACCTAACTTGGTGTCACCTGTGAACTTACTGACTGTGTAGTCGATCCCCTCATCCAGATCATCGATAAAGATATTAAAGAGGTCCAGCCCCAGCATCGAGCCCTGGGGAACGCCACTAGTGACTGGCCTCCAACTGGATTTGACTCCATTCACCATGACTCTTTGGGCCCGGCAATCCAGCCAGTTTCTAACCCAACGAAGCGTACGCCAGTCCAAGCCAAGAGCAGCCAGTTTCTTGAGGAGAATGCTGTGGGAGATGGTGTCAAAAGCCTTGCTGAAGTCAAGGTAGACCACATCCACAGCCTTTCCCTCATCCATCAAGCTCGTCACTTGGTCATAGAAGGAGATCAGGTTCGTCAAGCAGGACCTGCCTTTCATAAAGCCATGCTGACTGGGCCTGATCACCTGCTTGCCCTGCAAGTACCTCATGATGACTCTCAAGATAATCTGCTCCATGAGCTTCCCTGGCACTGAGGTCAAACTGACAGGCCTGTAGTTCCCCGAGTCTGCCCTCCGGCCCTTCTTGTAGATGGGCGTCACATTTGCTAGCCGCCAGTCAGCTGGGACCTCCCCCGGTAGCCAGGACTGCTCATAAATGATGGTATGTGGCTCGGCCAGCTCCTCCGCCAGTTCTCTCAGTACCCTCTGGTGGATCCCATCTAGCCCCATCGATTTGCGCACATCCAAGTGCTGTAGCAGGTCGCCAACCATTTCTTCACGAATAGTGAAGGCCACATTATGCTCCCCTTCCCATTCCGCCAGCTCCGGGTACTGGGTATCCAGAGAACAACTGGTTTTGCCGCCAAAGACTGAGATAAAGAAGGTATTAAGCACCTCAGCGTTTTCCTCATCTTTTTTAACAAGGTTTCCCCCCGCATCCAGTAGAGGATGGAGATTCTCCTTAGTTCTCCGTTTTGCGCTGATGTATTTGTAAAAAGATTTTTTGTTGTCTTTAACGGCAGTAGCCAGATTGAGCTCCAGATGAGCTTTGGCTGTTCTAATTTTGTCCCTGCACAGCCTCACAACATCCTTATAGTCCTCCTCAGTGGCCCGCCCTTTTTTCCAAAGATTATAAACCCTCTTTTTTCTCCTAAGCTCAAGTTGCAACTCTCTGTTGAGCCAGGATGGTCTTCTTCCCTGCCGGCTCATCTTTGGGCATGTGGGGACAGACCGCTCCTGTGCCATTAGGATTTCCTTCTTGAAGAGCACCCAGCCTTCTTGGACTCCTCTGCCCTTCAGAACTGCCTCCCAGGGGACTCTACCAATCCGTGCCCTGAGCAGCTCAAAGTCAGTCCTCCGGAAGTCCAATACAGCAGTTTTACTGGTCCCCTTCCTGGCCTCACGAAGAACAGAGAACTCTACCATTTCGTGGTCACTCTGCCCAAGACAGCTTCCGACCACCACATCTCCCACCAGTCCTTCTCTGTTTGTCAAGAGAAGGTCTAGTGGGGCACCACCCCTGGTAGGCTCACTAACCAGCTGTGTCAGGAAACTATCTTCCACGCTCTCCAGAAACCTCCTTGACTGCTTTCTCTGGGCTGTGTTGTGCTTCCAGGATATGTCAGGGAAGTTGAAGTCCCCCACAAGAACAAGCGCTGACGATTCTGCAACTTCTGTCAGCTGCCTGTAGAACTCCTCATCTGTCTCCTCATTCTGGTTTGGCGATCTATAACAGACCCCGACCAGGACGCTAGCCTTGTTGGCCTTCCCGCCGATCCTAACCCAAAGGGACTCAAGCTTGTCATTCCCAGCCTTGAGTTCCACAACATCAAAACACTCTCTAATAGAGAGAGCCACACCACCACCCCTTCTGTGCTGCCTGTCCCTTCTGAAGAGTCTATAGCCAGTCATTGCAGCACTCCAGTCATGAGAGTGGTCCCACCACATCTCTGATGGCAACCAAGTCATAGCCTGCCTGCCGCACGATGGCTTCCAGCTCCTCCTGTTTGTTACCCATGCTGCGTGCATTGGTGTAGATGCACTTCAGCTGGGCCATTGCCTTATCCCCCGGCCATGCCATTGTTCCCCCTGGCACAGCTCCAACAAGCCTTGTTTCAGACCAATCCCCCATCTTACTTAGTTTAAATCCCTCTCAATGAGCCCCGCCAGCTCCTGGCCCAGGATCCATTTTCCCCTTAGAGATAGGGACCCATCTGCGGCCATCAGGCCGGGTGCCGAGTAAAGCGCCCCATGGTCAAAAACCTCAAGATTTCTGTGCTGGCACCAGCCTCTGAGCCATGTGTTTATCAGGTGGGCTTTTCGTGTCCTCTCTGTACCCCTCCCTGCCACCATAGGGATAGACGAAAACACCACCTTTTCTGCCAGTACAGTAAATATCTCAAATGAAGAAAAAGTACATGTATTCTAAAATGAATATTGCAGATGTGGATTACTTCAGTAAGTTAAATGTTATAGGCATTGTCATCATCCATATTAACAGTTCTTTTGGAGTAGTTTCTTTTGTAAAATATCAATTTAGATTAAAAATAATGTGTTTTGTACATGGAGCCTTCTTAAAGCAATGCTTCATTGCCAGAAGACTTTATTTATAATTAAATTAATTATGAAAAAGTTATGTAAATTCATAGCAGCTATTTTATTAATGTTTAAGTTAATCTGCATTAATTTTCTTCAAATTTTGTAACAGATTCTAAAATTAGGTCACAAAGCTTTTTAAATGCCTTCTTTAACTCTTTTGTTGATATTGACATCCTTAAACCTACTACTGAGCTATCATATCAGTAGCTAAACCTACTACTGGACTAGTCAGTATCTAAAATTCTTCATTAACCAAGTTGTTATTCTACTATATCTATATTGTTGACGGCCAAATGTCAGATATGTTCCTTGTCTTTCCACAAGCTAGAGGACTTTAATCAAATCATTGTCATCAGAAGTAATTTGTGATTTAAATCACACCAGATCCTAATCCACCTAGTTTAAATTGTGAATCAGTCTCACACCATTCAGGTACTCTCTTGAAAAATATATTGCAATACTAGGTGATGCATGCATAGTTCAGACTGATTCAAACTATGTTACCACATACAAAGATTTAGAGTGCTGGAGCATTATTCTGTTTTAAGATTAAAGGCATCCTTATTTCATGAGATGCATAAAGAAATTAAAATATTTATCACAGAATCCAAAACAGGGTACAGCCAAATTGCAAAGGTGATAGAAAGAAATTTAAAAATATGCATAGTTTTCTTAAAGTAAGATACAATCCCAAATCTTTTTCTTCCCTTCTCCACACACAACTGTTGAATTGTGGATGCTTACCCAAATCAGTTATGCAAATTCTCCTAGTTGCAATTACAGATTACTGGCAAATCACACTTCCTTCTGAACTGCATCCATTTTTTGAGGTTCTTCTAATATTTTCCCGTCTTCAAAATTTGTCTGTTGTCTTTGATATCATCTCAGGTTTTGTATTCTCCTAATCTCTAGAAATTCTAAAAACCCTCTGGCAGACTAACCACCATGTCTTAAATTTAACCAATAAGAAGTCATTATCCGTGGAAAAATAAACACTTTCCTCTCTGGAGAAGCAAAGATCTAATCTTATTATAAAGACTTTCTGTACACAAAATTCTGCAGGAACATGTGAGTTGACAAATATACTTGACTTAAACATGAAAATGGAGTTCATGCTTACTAATACTAAATCCTGATTGAGCTCAAAGAAAAAGACTATGTCTATATTGCATAATAAAAGAAGGTCAGTGACCAATTCCTTGCTCAGACCTCATGCAGCTATGCCTACTTTTCATCAACAATGTCTAGAGGATGTTTTCACTGAACTAAGACAAACCAGATGCATTAACACTTGTAAGATTCAGCCTGGGTCTCTTCTGGATTCCATCCGAAGCCCACACATCCATAAGACATTATTATGTGCACGTTTTTTCTTGTAAAATGTTTATGATGATCTGAGAATACTGTTGCAATTCAAGAGAGTGTTATTTTTATGGTATAAAACTGAAATTAAATGCTACATTCAAAATCTAAAGAGAGTTTTAGAAGACTGTTCTCCACTAAGGAAGTCAAACACTATTCCAATCATATTTCCCCTTGAAATTTTTCCTTTGCAGTTGATAACCCCTGACTGGGGCTTTGGCAGTGCTTCTGAGAGTTCTTGTTGACAAGAGCAAAATTGTGCAAGGCAATTAAGTTAACATTAGCTGAGTACTGCGCTTGAACTTCCACCATGACTTTCTCAAAAGTATAGTTGCAGCCAGTAACAGTATATCATTTTTTACTTTTAATTTTTATAATGTGTTTGTGGAGATCAAGGAGATCAAGCTCTGAAGGACCTCTTCATTTCATCATATGTTGCTAATTAGTGATGTCCTGCCTACCTTAATAGATGAGCGATGAACATGACTCCTTAAATAGCAACATCTTCAGAACATATTTATGACAGATGCATTTTCCATACCACACAACTGAACAAGGTGTTTTTATTTATTTATTTATTATTTATTTATTTAGGTGTTGAATATCCTTAGGAATACATAAGTGTTTAAACATTTCACTGTCCAGAGCCATTTATTGAGATTTACGAAGTATTCAGACTCAGTTGGATGTGTTAGCCATTAAACATTCCAATGAGTGTTCTGTAGCAGATGTTTCTGATCAATTTCTCTTTGAAGTATGACACGTGAAAAACATAAATATCAACTGAGTAGATCTTCTTTGTTTCAGTGCTAATTTCTACTACTACCACCCATTTTAGGCTAGTCTGATAGCCACTGAACTGTAAAATGAAAGTGGGAATCCGTCCATATACTCCTATCTGCATTGGGATATATATGCCTAGCTCTGCCTAACCATCTGAAGGACATCCAAACTACAATAAGAGAGATTAGATATAAATATATGTCATCCTTTGGTAGTCAAGCCTAAATATATGTATAACGTAAAGAGGCAAGCAGCTAACTAAGATGTCCTGGATTTCTCTTTGAAGGTATACAGAATTCATATATATATCTTGATTAGCTTTACTAAAAATTTAGACGCTTTAGTTGGCCTTGATTCTGCCAAATTAGGTGCACTAGATTTTAGTCTTGATATGTTGCTAATACTAAGGAGAAGAGAAGGCTAATGTTGCTTTCTCTCTGGAATCAAAATCTAAAAGTGGTCTGGCTCGCTTTTTGCAAACTTTTTTTTGCAAACTGACCCTTAATACTAAACTTAAATCTGATAACCTTATTCACAATCAGCTTTGATTAGTATGAAAAAGCAATAAGGAGATACCCACATTCTTAATTTAATGTTTTGTTTTGTTTTGTTTTAAAGTTTTGGTGCTGATATAGCATAGCCTACTGTTAAAAATGTTTCAGGAAAATGACAAAATGTGATGTCCAATCCCTACAATAGAATGTTTTATTAGTCACTATTGAAAACAGTTATTAATTCTCAACAAAGCCTCATCTTGCAGTCTTGCATGAAGAGAAAAAAAGAGAAAGAGAAGGAGAAGGAGAAGGAGAAGGAGAAGGAGAAGGAGAAGGAGAAGGAGAAGGAGAAGGAATACAAGAAAATACTAGTCCACTTGAAATCCACACCTTTAATATATTAAAATATATTTTACATTTTATTAACAAATTAAGTAGGATGCAACTGATGAAAGATAACTTCAGAAATACAGACCAAAGAAAACTGGAAGGAATAACAGAAAAATACAAACAAAGAGATCTTTTAGGTCTGTTTCACGATATGAAATCAAATAGGCTGTTCAACAACCAGAGATAGATAAATGTTGTATATACTAATTAAAATCAGTGGCACCTTGAGTGTCCTATTTATGTACATTTACAATACACAGCACAATATAGATTTTCACAGCTGTTATCAAAAGTCAGTTTTAGTCCATTACTTTAATTAATCTATGCTCATTATCAGCACTACAGTCTTTCTGTGAACAGAAAGTCAAAGGAGATGTATCATTAGTGAAGTTTTTAGAGTAATTTTCAGGAAACTGAGACATTAAATATTTCCTACCCTTAGTGAAGTTCTTTGATCAGTAACAATAAAAATGACATCTTTAAAGACAACATTGAAATAAATCTTGAGGGCTTGCAAGTTTGGTGTATAACAGAAAATGTCATTCACACTAACCAGCTGCTTTTCATTTCTTTGTAAATTAAGGGGTGTTATGTTGAGCATATGGCTTTATGATGATCTAAATATTCTTTCAAGATTATGAAAAAATACCTGCTGGTAGAAAACAAATGTGTAATTACAGCAACTTGCTAGGGGAAGAACAAAAAAATAAAGAAGAAAAGAGATTTATACAGATGTTGGTTGAAATCCGTGCATTCTGTTGAAGATAACGTGAACAGCCTACTTGATCTGCAATTCTCTCATTCTTTCTCTCCCTCTTACTCTCTCTTTGTATGTTTTATAGATATATAAGATATATAACATGAAAATATATTCTATATAAAAACCTGTTCTCTTATAGGAAAAAAGATTTTCTTACAAGGAAAATATTTTCTCTACTTTTATTCTACCAAAAAGTTAAGTACACAACTGAAAACTGTATTAAATCTGATTAAAAGTAAAAATGTAACATACAACCAAGATTAAATTTGTAACATTACATTTGTAACATTAAATATTTAGTAATCATAAACACTTAAACACATATATTACATGTCCAGAAAATTAGTTTTAGATGTTTCACTTACTACTACCACTGCTGCTACTACTTTTTAAACCTATTGGTATCCTCCTCTGAAGCAACAAAGGATGATTATAACCCTCCAATAACAAAATATTTCTGAGAAATACATTCTGAAATATTTAAATTATCTGCCAGTTAAGAAAGAAAAATGAAAAGCAAAGAAAACAGGAAAACACAAAAACTACAAAATTCAACAGAACCACATGATGTAATGGGAAGGTATTACCATATTTTTTGTTAATCATTAAAAAAAAAAAAAAAAGAAAACAAAACAAAACAAAACACAACTTTCTTCAACTCATTTATTGCCTATTAACAGAACAATGAATACAAGCTTTGAGAGTTTTGTTTTTCTTACTTTTTTTTTTTTTCCAAATACATCAATAGTATGCACCTGTCAAACCCTATGTCTTTTCAGTAGACAGTTGAAAAGAGTTAAAAAATGGAGAAGAAAACCATTAGAATTGGGTCTATGTAAAGTCTCAAATTGTTATGGGGAAAGATAATGCTTTTTTCAATGGGATTCATTCTAGGATTGGATTAACTGATCTGTTAAATGTCGTCACATATTTAATACATTTATTTGGACTTGGAAAGATAGATACTGAAATTGTAACAAAATCAGTCATTAATAATTTGGAGCTGGCAATGTATGCTACTGGTAATACTGTTAAAATGTTTTAGGGGACAAATAACCAGGGATAAATAAAAATAATAATGATGATAATTATTATTATTTTAAGATCAAGAGCTGTCAATCTAATCAACACGAACAATCTAATCGTTTTGAAATAATAGTAGCTATAGTCATTATGAAATTTGCATAAACCCATAGAGTAGAGAAGGGCCAAAACAATAGTAATTATAGAATCATAGAATATCCCGAGTTGGAAGGGACCCATAAGGATCACAGAATCACAAAGAATCACAGAATCACAGAACTGTAGGGGTTGGAAGGGACCTCGAAAAATCATCGGGTCCAACCCCCCTGCCAAAGCAGGTTCCTCAGAGCAGGCTGCCCAGGTAGGTGTCCAGACAGGCCTTGAATATCTCCAGAGAAGGAGACTCCGCAACCTCCCTAGGCAGCCTGTTCCAATGCTGCATCACCCCCGTGTGAAGTTCTTTTGCATGTTAGTGCAGAACTTCCTGTGTTCTAACTTGCAGCCATTGCCATTGCACTTGATGATAAGGATCATCATGTCCAACTCCTGGCACCGCACAGGTCTGCCCAAAGGTTTAGACCATGTAACTAAGCGCTTAAATTCAGACAGGCTTGGTGCAGTGACTACATCCCTGGGGAGCCTGTTCCGGTGTGCAACCACCCTCTCAGTGAAGAACCTCTTCAAGAACCTCTGATGTCCAGCCTAAACTTCCCCTGCCTCAGCTTAACACCATTCCCGCAGGTCCTATCACTAGTGTTTACAGAGAGTAGGTCACCTGCCTTTCCACTCCTCCTTGTGAGGAAGTTGTAGACTGCGATGAGGTCCCCACTCAGCCTCCTCTTTTCCAAGCTGAACAAGCCCAGTGACCTCAGCTGCTCCTTTTTTCCTCAGGTTAATGTCCTTCTTGTACTGTGGTGCCCAGAACTGCACACAGTACTCGAGGTGAGGCTGCACCAGCGCAGAGTAGAGCGGGACAATCACCTCCCTTGACCTACTAGCGATGCTGTGCTTGATGCACCCCAAGACACGATTGGCCCTCCTGGCTGCCAGGGCACACTGCTGGCTCATATTCAACTTGCTGTCAACCACAAGCCCCAGATCCCTCTCTGTGGGGCTGCTCTCCAGCGTCTCATCGCCCAGTCTGTACATATAGCCAGGGTTGCCCCGTCCCAAGTTCAGGACCTGGCACTTGCTCTTGTTAAACTTCATGTGGTTAGTGATCGCCCAGCTCTCCAATCTGTCCAGATCCCTCTGCAAGGCCTTTCCACCCTCAGCAGAGTCCACAACTCCTCCAAGTTTGGTGTTGTTGGAAAATTTGCTCAAAACACCTTCTAGTCCTACATCCAAATCATTTATAGAGATATTGAAGAGGACTGGCCCTAAAATGGAGCCTTGAAGGACCCCACTAGTGACCGTCCACCAGATGTGGTCCCATTTACCACAACCCTTTGAGCCCTGCCCATCAGCCAATTGCTCACCCATCATATGATGTTTTTGTTAAGTTGTATACTGGGCTTTTTGTCCAGCAGGATACTGTGGGAAACCGTGTCAAAAGCCTTGCTAAAGTCCAGAAAAATCACATCAGCTGGTTTCCCTCGGTCAACTAGATGGGTGATCTTATCATAAAAGGAAATCAAATTTGTTAGGCAGGACCTACCCCTCATGAACCCATGTTGGCTGGGACCATGACTGCATTGTCCCCCAGGTGCACCTCAATAACTTCATGAATCATCTTCATAATTTTACCAGGCACTGACATGAGACTGACAGGCCTGTAATTGCTAGAGTCTTCTTTCTTACCCTTCTTGAAAATTGTCAATGAAATGAAAAATAATGTTGCTATTATGAATTATCCTGTAGACATGTGTCACATACAGGAAAACAAACAAACAAAAAACAAACAAACAAACAAACCAACATGAAAAGTAATTGGGTTATGGAAAGGTTTTTGGAAAGCTTTTTTTTTTTTTTTTTTTTTTTTTTTTTTTTTTTTACAGAAAGGACCGTTGGCATTAAATTCTTATAGGAAACACATTAAATTGCATGCCCCATCATCAATTCGTTACAGTGACTAGTTTTTAAATTGCCACTGAACATTTGATTATTCCAGTATTCCTCATGTCTTTAAAATAACTTAACCTAATAGTGCATAGTTTAAAGAAAATAATGGATAAATCAAATGCTCCTGTTGACTTGGTCACTGCTCAGATCACAGATTAAATGTGTTTGGTGGTTGTTTTTGTTGTTGTTTGTTTATTTGTCTGTTTTTAGTTTAGGACATAAATAGTGTTGCATTCCAGTAAATATGATTTTACTGTGACTAAGAGTAGGCTATTGACTTTGCAGTGATGTGACACTGCAGGTGTCTGACTTGTCTGGTTTTAGCTCACCAGTACAGCCAGCAGATTTCAGAGAACAATTAATCTCATTATAAAGTAGACATTTATATTTGACCTGCCAATTCTCAATTGCTTTAATTATATTATTACAGATTTCTCCCATGCACTGTAGATGTGCCCTATTGCTTCCTTTCTTGATTTGGCATCCTGCCTCTGTCAACTGTCCTTGTGGCAATGTAACATAACCAGTGCTGGGAGACAGAATGAATCAAAATCCTTCCAAGGCAGACCTTGATGTTTCCTAATAGAAGGACAGAGATGAGTTACAGCATGAACATAATCTGAGCCCAAACTACCTAAAAAGACAATATAAAATAAGGTCAATATAAAATGAGGTCTGGCAAAATTTTCTTTACTTTTAGGCTCTTAGGTTTTACCAATTACAATATGATCAAAAGGAATAGGAACACTTGCCTGAGCATGGTGCTTGTATACGTTGTAAAAAGTATCTTTGAGATATGCTGTCTTTTTGCTATTTAACATGTCACTTTCCACACAATCTTGTAATAAATGGCTAAGTCCCAAATAGGATTACAATCAAAGTTTTAGAATTTATTAAACGAATAATCACAGAATTTCTAGGTTGCAAGAGACCTCAAGATCATCGAGCCCAACCTCTGACCTAACGCTAACAGTCCCCACTAAACCATATCTCTAAGCTCTACATCTAAACGTCTTTTAAAGACTTCCAGGGATGGTGACTCCACCACTTCCCTGGGCACCCTGTTCCAATGACTAACAACCTTTTCAGTAAAGAAGTTCTTCCTAACATCTAACCTAAAACTCCCCTGGCGCAACTTTAGCCCATTCCCCCTCATCCTGTCACCAGGCACGTGGGAGAACATACCAAGCAACACCTCGCTACAGCCTCCTTTAAGGTACCTGTAGAGAGCAATAAGGTCACCCCTGAGCCTGCTCTTCTCCAGGCTGAACAAGCCCAGCTCCCTCAGCCGCTCCTCATAGGACTTGTTCTCCAGACCCCTCACCAGCTTTGTCGCCCTTCTCTGGACTCGCTCAAGCACCTCCATGTCCTTCTTGTAGCGAGGGGCCCAAAACTGAACACAGTACTCGAGGTGCGGCCTCACCAGAGCTGAGTACAGGGGGACGATCACCTCCCTAGCCCTGCTGGCCACACTGTTTCTGATACAAGCCAGGATGCCGTTGGCCTTCTTGGCCACCTGAGCACACTGCTGGCTCATATTCAGCTGACTATCCACCATCACTCCCAGGTCCTTGGATGTGCCGGGAGTCTCTGCTCCACCAAGATGCACACAAGTTACATCAGGCGGCTGTTTTTTATGCTCCTAGGCTCCTACATATTCATTATTACTTCTAGAAAAGGCAGGGTTATTATAATTAGTTCCTGGAATCCGAACCCTCCTATTGGCGCATGTGTATCAGTCTCCAGTGGTCCATCTGGGGGTATCTCATGCTGAAGGCTTGTAGTCTTCCTCCCAGGCCTTTTTTCTTGTCCTTCTCCTTTGTCTATCTTGGCTGGATGTCAGAGACTTGTGCAGCATCCCCTGCAAGCTTTGTCTTTTAGTCATCCTTCAGCTTTCCCCTTCTCCTTAATTTCTTGGCCAGATATCATAGTGTCCCATGCAATAGTCATAATAGTTAGCAGTTATTCTGAAACCCCTTTGTTCTCTTATCCCCTGTTGACACAAATTGCTGGACCATTCCATTGCAAGATACACGAACTATATACATTAACCACTCTGTTTTTCTTAGACTTGTGGTTATACAAGGGTATGTAAGACAGAAGGTCACATTCATCATACCATTGTTCCATATTGACACGAATCAGATAAACACATTTCACAATTCTATTCTCTACAATTGTTTACATTTTGAGAGAAATAAATAAATAAATAAATAATATATATATATATTTCAAGCCTTTAGATTCTTACCTAGAAAGGGAAATAAAAAGATAAAAGTGAAGTCATCTGCAATAACTCAAGGAGAAGCATAAAAAATATTAAGAACTGATAACAATTTTTGGGTTGGTACAGATTTTATATACATATATTTAGAAAGTTATAAACAGATTTTGTGTATACCAGTCACAACTCTGGATTCAGATATGTACTTGTTATGTTTGTTAACATTGTCTCTTTGATAAAACATAGCTCTGAGCTCACTAAAAATGAAAAACCAGCAAACAGCAAAAAAACACTTTTATACAAAAGTTAATTATTCAAAGGTGCCATATTAATTGTAGAGAGGAATAAGGTCTCCCCTTAGCCTCCACTTCTCCAGACTAAACATTCCCAGTTCCCTTAGCCACTCCTCATAGGATCTGTGTTCCAGGCTCTTCACCAGCTTCGTAGTCTTTCTCTGGATATGTTCCAGGGACAAAACATCTTTCCTTTAGTGAGGGTCCCAGCCCAAAATTGAACACAGTACTCAAGGTGCAGCCTCACCATTGCTGAGTACAGGGGAATGATCACCTCCTGGTCCTGCTGGCTACATAATTCCTGATGCAAGCAAGGATGCAGTTGGCCTTCTTGGCCACCTGGGTATACTGCTAGCTCATGTTCAGGCTAGCATCAATCAGCACCCACAGATCCTTTTCCTTTGCACAGGTTTCAGGCCACTCTGCCCCAAGCCTGTGATGTTGTATGGGGTTGTTTTTGTCAAAGTGCAGGACCCAACACTTATGTTGAACCTCTGTCCATTGTCCACTGCCCATTGACCCACTCTGTCCAGGTCCTTCTGCAGGGCCTTCCTACTCTCTGGCAGATTGACACTTCTCCCGAACTTGGTGTCATCTGCAAATTTACTCAATTCCCTCATCCAAACCATCAGTAAAGATACTAAAGAGGATGGGTCACAACATGGATCCCTGGAGAATACCACTGGTGACCAGTTACCAGCTGTATTTCACTCCATTCACCAATATTCTCTGGGTCCGGCCATCCAGCTAGTTTTTAACCCATCAGAGTGTACCTGTCCAAGCCATGGGCTGTCAGCTTCTCCAGGAGAATACTGTGGGACACCATGTCAAAAGCCTTGCTGGAGTCTAGGTAGACTACATTAACAGCCTTTCCCTCAACCACCAGGTGGTTCACCCTGTCATAGAAGGAGATGATGAGGTTGGTCAGGCAGGACTTGCCTTTTGTGAACCCATGTTGACCAGGCCTGAATCGACCGTTGTGCCACATATGCTGTGTGAAATCTCAGATACTCGACAAACTATCATTTTGGAGTAATCTCTATGGAATACTAGTGCTTCAGGGATCTATCTTGTGCATATCACATGCTTAGGTTCTTAGTTTGGTTTTAATTTTGGTATAGTATCGTAAACGTTGTTAGGGGGGGAGTAGACACATAAGGAGGAACTGTGAATAGACAGAAGGAAAAAGGCAAAAATGTGCAGTAGTCTGCAAGTTTTTAACGAGAAAGATATTGGAGTGAACTTTAGACAATATAATTTATTTACTTTGACACATCACCATGTATTTATTGTATTATTGATTTACATTCCTCTTATAGGTTGAAGTAATTAACTTTTGGCTACCTACCCATTTGTCACTTGTGAGCAATGAACTGTTTGGGGCATAAAAGAAGGATCATGCCAGTTGAGTTTCATTTTTTCTCCATCATCCCATGGACAGGAATCAAGTGGCCAACCATGAAGTGGCTAGTTCACTGATACCACCCTTATCCTGCTGGTTTGCATTTTTACCTAAGTAATTTTGTCACTTTTTTTTTTTTTTTTTCTCAATTTTGTTGGTTTACTTAACAATGTTGGAGAATCTGAACAGCATGCATTTTCATAATATTCAACTGCTAAGTTGAACATTACTCATTTTAACAAAATAGTCCTGGGTCTACGGTCGCGTCAGGACACTGATGGAACAATCATCCTCCTCATCTCTTCCCAGCCCCTGGGGCTCCCCCCCAATAACTGCCCAAGGCCTAGGACCCCATTTCAGTTCTGGTGACCGTCAGCTCTGCTCCAGAGATGCTGCAGCAGGACTGGTCTCCAGCTTCCCACAGTCCTGTCCAGCTACGGGCCATGTTGAGATGCACACAACATGCCCCACTCCTACCCCTGCCTTTAGCATACCCCAAAGAAAATTTAGCATATTCCAAAGCAAATTTAAGAGCTTGTATTGTACTAATCAACGTTTGGATGTACCTATAGTTCTGTATAATATCTAAGCTTTTAGCCAAGGTGAGTCAGTTAATAAGACATAGTGAGAAAATTATCTTTCTCATTTTCTCTGAAACCCTCATGGGCATGGAAACTGTCTTATATATACCTAAGTGCTGTATGATTCCATGGGGTCCTGTTATCTGTATTTCATACACAAACTCCTTTACAGAACACTGGTTTCTTATCAGGTGCTGAAATGCATCAACATGAATAAGAACATATCAGAGAATGAAGTGAAAGTCAAGAGGAGTTTCCAGCAGTAAATGTCTGTCTCACTGGCTTCCCCTTGAGTCTTCAAGATTGCAAGTAGTTCAATGTAAAAGCCATGAATCACATGGTGACAAGAACTTAACAGACTGAAATTCTGATTATTGCCACCAGCTTAGCTTCATCTTCTGCTTGCTCAGTGGTATCAATTTCTGTGGAAAGTTCTTCAAACATAAATATATTCCTAGTGTTTTCTAGTTCAGAAGACAAAGAGACAGTGTATGTGAATTCCACCTTCACTGTTCTGTGTCTAAAACACAGTGATTCAGGAAACATTGTACTGTACAGACACCGTGCAGCATGAAGGCACTTATATCTGTTTTTTAAGTATCTCACATAAAACTGATGATAAAAGAGCATTATATATATTGTGAGAATAAACACAATAGGCAGCACTTGATAAATTATATATTTTAGAAAAATGATGTAATATCCTAAGATAATTATATGAGTTTGAGTCACAACTTTATAATGTGTCATTTCAGAAGCAAGAAATCTTCATGCATAACTAAATAACAAACTTTGAGCATATTAAAGATTATTAAAATTATATCACTCCTTTTGTTTTCATTTCTTCACCAGATGTAAGATGAACTTTGTATAGCCTTACTTTAGCCTCAAGGCTATCAAACAGGACTTTAGGGGGCTGGGGCAATTAGTGGAGGGAGCGGGAGTACAGGTGGTGTTTTCATCTATCCCTACGGTGGCAGGGAGGGGTACAGAGAGGACACGAAAAGCCCACCTGATAAACACATGGCTCAGAGGCTGGTGCCAGCACAGAAATCTTGAGGTTTTTGACCATGGGGCGCTTTACTCGGCACCCGGCCTGATGGCCGCAGATGGGTCCCTATCTCTAAGGGGAAAATGGATCCTGGGCCAGGAGCTGGCGGGGCTCATTGAGAGGGATTTAAACTAAGTAAGATGGGGGATTGGTCTGAAACAAGGCTTGTTGGAGCTGTGCCAGGGGGAACAATGGCATGGCCGGGGGATAAGGCAATGGCCCAGCTGAAGTGCATCTACACCAATGCACGCAGCATGGGTAACAAACAGGAGGAGCTGGAAGCCATCGTGCGGCAGGCAGGCTATGACTTGGTTGCCATCAGAGATGTGGTGGGACCACTCTCATGACTGGAGTGCTGCAATGACTGGCTATAGACTCTTCAGAAGGGACAGGCAGCACAGAAGGGGTGGTGGTGTGGCTCTCTCTATTAGAGAGTGTTTTGATGTTGTGGAACTCAAGGCTGGGAATGACAAGCTTGAGTCCCTTTGGGTTAGGATCGGCGGGAAGGCCAACAAGGCTAGCGTCCTGGTCGGGGTCTGTTATAGATCGCCAAACCAGAATGAGGAGACAGATGAGGAGTTCTACAGGCAGCTGACAGAAGTTGCAGAATCGTCAGCGCTTGTTCTTGTGGGGGACTTCAACTTCCCTGACATATCCTGGAAGCACAACACAGCCCAGAGAAAGCAGTCAAGGAGGTTTCTGGAGAGCGTGGAAGATAGTTTCCTGACACAGCTGGTTAGTGAGCCTACCAGGGGTGGTGCCCCACTAGACCTTCTCTTGACAAACAGAGAAGGACTGGTGGGAGATGTGGTGGTCGGAAGCTGTCTTGGGCAGAGTGACCACGAAATGGTAGAGTTCTCTGTTCTTCGTGAGGCCAGGAAGGGGACCAGTAAAACTGCTGTATTGGACTTCCGGAGGACTGACTTTGAGCTGCTCAGGGCACGGATTGGTAGAGTCCCCTGGGAGGCAGTTCTGAAGGGCAGAGGAGTCCAAGAAGGCTGGGTGCTCTTCAAGAAGGAAATCCTAATGGCACAGGAGCGGTCTGTCCCCACATGCCCAAAGATGAGCCGGCAGGGAAGAAGACCATCCTGGCTCAACAGAGAGTTGCAACTTGAGCTTAGGAGAAAAAAGAGGGTTTATAATCTTTGGAAAAAAGGGCGGGCCACTGAGGAGGACTATAAGGATGTTGTGAGGCTGTGCAGGGACAAAATTAGAACAGCCAAAGCTCATCTGGAGCTCAATCTGGCTACTGCCGTTAAAGACAACAAAAAATCTTTTTACAAATACATCAGCGCAAAACGGAGAACTAAGGAGAATCTCCATCCTCTACTGGATGCGGGGGGAAACCTTGTTAAAAAAGATGAGGAAAACGCTGAGGTGCTTAATACCTTCTTTATCTCAGTCTTTGGCGGCAAAACCAGTTGTTCTCTGGATACCCAGTACCCGGAGCTGGCGGAATGGGAAGGGGAGCATAATGTGGCCTTCACTATTCGTGAAGAAATGGTTGGCGACCTGCTACAGCACTTGGATGTGCGCAAATCGATGGGGCTAGATGGGATCCACCAGAGGGTACTGAGAGAACTGGCGGAGGAGCTGGCCGAGCCACATACCATCATTTATGAGCAGTCCTGGCTACCGGGGGAGGTCCCAGCTGACTGGCGGCTAGCAAATGTGACGCCCATCTACAAGAAGGGCCGGAGGGCAGACTCGGGGAACTACAGGCCTGTCAGTTTGACCTCAGTGCCAGGGAAGCTCATGGAGCAGATTATCTTGAGAGTCATCATGAGGTACTTGCAGGGCAAGCAGGTGATCAGGCCCAGTCAGCATGGCTTTATGAAAGGCAGGTCCTGCTTGACGAACCTGATCTCCTTCTATGACCAAGTGACGAGCTTGATGGATGAGGGAAAGGCTGTGGATGTGGTCTACCTTGACTTCAGCAAGGCTTTTGACACCATCTCCCACAGCATTCTCCTCAAGAAACTGGCTGCTCTTGGCTTGGACTGGCGTACGCTTCGTTGGGTTAGAAACTGGCTGGATTGCCGGGCCCAAAGAGTCATGGTGAATGGAGTCAAATCCAGTTGGAGGCCAGTCACTAGTGGCGTTCCCCAGGGCTCGATGCTGGGGCTGGACCTCTTTAATATCTTTATCGATGATCTGGATGAGGGGATCGACTACACAGTCAGTAAGTTCACAGGTGACACCAAGTTAGGTGCGTGTGTCGATCTGCTCGAGGGTAGGAAGGCCCTGCAGGAGGATCTGGATAGGCTGGATCGATGGGCTGAGGTCAACTGTATGAAGTTCAACAAGGCCAAGTGCCAGGTCCTGCACCTGGGGCGCAATAACCCCAAGCAGAGCTACAGGCTGGGAGATGAGTGGTTGGAAAGCTGCAAGGCAGAGGACCTGGGAGTGATGGTTGGTAGTTGGCTGAATATGAGCCAGCAGTGTGCTCAGGTGGCCAAGAAAGCCAACGGCATCCTGGCTTGTATAAGAAGCAGTGTGGCCAGCAGGGCTAAGGAAGTGATCGTCCCCTTGTACTTGACTCTGGTGAGGCCACACCTTGAGTACTGTGTTCAGTTTTGGGCCCCTCGCTACAAGAAGGACATGGAGGTGCTTGAGCGAGTCCAGAGAAGGGCGACAAAGCTGGTGAGGGGTCTGGAGAACAAGTCCTATGAGGAGCGGCTGAGGGAGCTGGGCTTGTTCAGCCTGGAGAAGAGCAGGCTCAGGGGTGACCTTATTGCTCTCTACAGGTACCTTAAAGGAGGCTGTAGCGAGGTGGGGGTTGGTCTGTTCTCCCACGTGCCTGGTGACAGGATGAGGGGGAATGGGCTAAAGTTGCGCCAGGGGAGTTTTAGGTTAGATGTTAGGAAGAACTTCTTTACTGAAAAGGTTGTTAGTCATTGGAACAGGGTGCCCAGGGAAGTGGTGGAGTCACCATCCCTGGAGGTCTTTAAAAGACGTTTAGATGTAGAGCTTAGTGATATGGTTTAGTGGAGGACTTGTTCGTGTTCGATCAGAGGTTGGACTCGATGATCTTGAGGTCTCTTGCAACCTAGAAATTCTGTGATTCTCTGATTCTGTGATTCAGGTGTTAGTTTTCTAGGTAGTGTTAGCATTATCTCTCAAGGAAGAGATGATCCAAAACTGAAACAAATAATGGAAAAATGTCTCTTTCCTATCTCTCAGAACACATGGTACAATACACTTTTAGGTTTAGTGATGTAATTTTCACCGTCATAATTCCTCATTATTCACGACATTTTGCCCATTATAGCATGAAATTTATTGGAAGATAGAAATAATCATCAGGAAGTAGAGTCTTGCTAAGTATCTGTTGTCTGAGAAATTGAGTTGTTGTAATGGATGAAGCAACAATTACAGCAAGTGTTGTCTACTAAAAAAATAAATACGTCTTTGAAATTACTATACCAGAATTCTGAACCATCTTCTCTCTCTTCTTTATCTGTCACCTCTAAGCCATAAAGAAAAAAAAAAAAAAAAAAAAAGAAAAAAAGAAAGAAAAAAAAAGAAAGACTGCAGCAGAAAACAAATAAATAAATAAAATTTTTAATGCTCAATAAATAATTATGGAACATTGTTATTGCCATTATACAGCAATTAATTAGTGGTACCATAAGAGCTTAGGAAGTACTATGTGAAAGGAGTTTATTAGGAGTAAAAATATATATTTTTACAAGTTTCATTTCAGTCTATTTTTAAACATATATTATTATTATTATAGTTCTCAAAATACTTTAACTACATATTACGGAGAACAAAATGGTAATATAACATAAATTTTTCAGTTCCTAAGCACAGCAAAGTTTAATTTTCAGTTCTAAAGCAACCAGAAACATTGTTAATTAAAATTCACATAGCAGAAAAATTTAGACACTTGTTGTTATTCCACAAATGGAAGCTTTGACAAATGTACTGGGGACTTCCAGGACAGTTGGAAAGAAAACAAGGAAAAGCAGAGCAGTCTAGAAAGTGAAGGCACAGATTAAAAGAAACCAATTACACAGAAATTGGAAATGAAGGGGCAATGAGTATAACAGAATTAGATAAGGACAAAGTGCCAGGGTCAAGACATTCATGTGAAAAGATAAAATAAGACATGTTAAATATATATGTATATGTATATTATATGTATGTATATATATATGTTTGAATTTAACAAATAAGACCTGCGAAGTTGTGCTATAATAAATTTGAAGAGATTCTACTGTAAGAAATTTTTGCCTGATTTCTTCCTTCAGATAAACTACAGTGGGAACTGTATTTAGCACATTGAGCGGATTTAACCCTTCTTTACCATTGTAGAATTCATAAAAATAAAGAGAGGTCAGAATAAAAGAAGATAGAGGATTATAGGCATAATCTATGTCTATGCTCTCTTGCTATGCCTTCTTCAATCCATTTTGAACTGTGCTTCTTTTGTTGTATCTGGAAAGGTCACTGAACTTTGTTCCAAATGCAGAAAAAGAACATGAAATTAGTGCTTAAGCACTAAAGAAGATATTAAAATAGTTGCAGATTTTTGATGGAACAGTCCAAAATTTTTTTTACAATAAATCAGTATTTCTTGTACTTGTGTCATATCATAGTGGAGGTCAAAATTAGCTATCGGCTTATATATATATTCTGTATTTTATTTAAAAATATTTGTAGCACTGCGCTTTCTGTTTGCAAGGAAATAAAGAAAATCATCAACAACAACAAACTATTCTCCAAAATAAATGAATTACACATAGAAGTCATTTTTGTTTAGAGAATGTTCAATGCAGTTGTAACTGTGAGTTTCAGAAGGTTTAGAGCTCTGCTCAGTTCACGGGTTGGAGAAGGTCATGGGTCATAAAACTCTTATGAGAAATTATTTCTTCTTCCCTGAAACAAAAGCCATGGTTAATTATTAGATATTCATTCTGAACGGGGACCAATATAATGAAGATTCAGCACAGTGGCATCAAAATATCAGTGTTAAGAAGAAATAAAAGCAAGCTAAACACTTTCACAGAAAACTTAGACAAGCATGATTTCTTAGATTAGTTCTAGAAGCAATAGTTTTTAGCCAAAAGCTAACAGTCATTAGAGTGTTCTCTAAAGTTTCAGAAAGTTTCACAAGAAGGATGACTTTTTCTCAGGATCTCTTGTATTATTTAGAGAAAAAGAAGCACATGAAGAAATGAATTGATATTTTCAGAAAATAAGCTAGTTTATACATAGGAGTATTAGAGTGATAATAAGACAGGAATACTGTACAATGAACACCCAACAACAGGAAAAAGAAACAGAAATGAAAACTTGTATGAAAAGATAAGGGATAAGGAGGGGGAAAGCTAGGTTAATAAGACTATTTATGGATGATTTGATTCCAACCTATTTCAACCTCTTGGTGTTAATTGGGAAATCTCAGTGGCCTGCTGTAGAATGGAGAAAAAATTGAAAGGTTTAGGATTTAGTAAATGATTGCTTCCTTAAACCACTGTGTTAACAGCACAACAAAGAGTAGTTTCGGACTACTCCGGATTGAATTTTAGCCAGTGTCTAAGGCAATAGTGTTAAATTATTGAAATACTGGTTGACAATAAAAAAAAATATCCACAGTCCACAGTACACTTATTTTACCTGCATTTTTGAAATAATGCCTTCTTGTAAAGAAACAAGTACACAAAGAAATTGTTCATTACATATATTTTTTATTACATTTTTCTAATCATAGTTAAATAAGAAGTAGTAGGTGCTATAACCCAAGACAAAGTAAATTGCAGTCTAATATAGATTGCTTGATAATATATTGAAACAAAATATTATCATGACAATCTACCTACTATTGATTGATTTAAAAGGGCTGTGATATATATACAGTTCTAAAATTTACTTGATGTACATAAAAGGTTAACAGTTTGGTAGACTGTTTTTGGTCTACCAAAAACACTTGCACAAGGTTATGCATATCCATAAACGGATATGAAGAGAGGTGAGACTGGGCCATTGTTATTTACAAGTAACAAGTGAACAGAACTGAGTTCCTCACAGAGATCTATATCAGTATACAAATCCCCATTTTGCAACATAATTATCATAATCCAGGCACGTTATTCATGAACATTAGCTCTGCCACAGAGTATTGTACAGAAAGAGAGAGAATAAGAGAGGGAATAAATTAATTTCCTTACTATAAAGTTTAAGAGCTCTTTTTTTATCTTGCTGAAAAGTAGTAATATCAAAGCCTACAGAATCTTTAAAATCTTTACTGATTTATGTTGACTCAAGAAAGTAAATGAGCAAAACTCAAGAAAGTAAATGAGCAAATTAGCAAACTAATGAGCACTGAAATACAGACAGTTCTCTCCTAGGAATGAAGTGCTTACAGATTTTTGCTTTACATTTGCTGTAAGTGCCACAGATATTCTACAGATATTTTGTCATTCAAGAGATACTTTCTTTTTGAAGACCAAAGCAATGTTTTATCTGAGCCAGAGTAGCAATTTTATACATGAAAATTTTTGTGGTGTAGTAGGGCATTCAGAGTCATGAGTTCTCTGGAGTCTTTCTACTGCTTGATGTTTAATTTTGTATGTTAAAAAAAAATAAATAAATAAAATAAAAAGGAAAAGAGATAATATATTTGTAAGAATTAAAAGAAAAAAGGATTAGCTTTGAACAATGACAAGTATTTACCAAGAGATTTTAGTACGATAACTGAAGCTTGCTATGGAATTGGACTGTAACAATATGTATAGGTTTGGTGTACTCATGAGATTGAAAAAAATAAGTATTTTCATTATGTTTACATATGGCCTGATATACACAAATCTGATATACACAAATCTGATATACACAAATGTCTTTCACAAAGAAGAATAGTCATACAGTCAAAGCACTCTGATCTTTAAGACCCTTGACATCAGGGTCTGCTATCATGGCATACACTACATAAATAAATTAAGGGGTCTGTGCTTCATTTATCTGACTGCAAAATGAGATAATGCTGTTTCCCTGTATTTTGCCTACCTCATCTATATAAAAGTTAAACTCTTTTGGCTGAGATATGTCCCATCTTATAATTTTATCTAGAGATAGAACATGTCCATAGCCTGAATTTGGTGAGCACATGACTCTGCACGACTATCTAAAAATAACAAAAAATATTTATTTTAAAAATTCATCTAGTATATCATCCCAAACACTGACTTTGATAAATTAAATAACTAATAACTAATATAATACACTGAACTAGACATTAGAACAAGGACTGGAACTTACTGTTAATGAGCAACAAGAGAGGGGCTGCTGTTCAAAGGATGACAAAACTAGTACATGAGGGTGACCAAAGTGCAGGAATAACTAGTGACTTCACTGATGAGGGTGGTGTCCCAAAGTATCACCAAATTTAAAGTTACAAGTTTCATGAAGTTTAAAGCTACAATACAGAATTGTGTTGAATTTCATGAATAAGAAACCAGTTTAAATAAGGAAACAAGGAGTATTTGGCAACTTGGCAGAATAAAGCACAATAAGGGCTCATACTGCACTATTTATTGCCTGGAGTTCTGATAGACTGCAGAATTTGTAATTCCAAATTAATATTTATCTCCCACTGATGTACATGTCTTAATACTAGAGCATATTAAGAGAGAAGATTTTCAGGATTATATTTTTTTAATGTTTATTTCAGAAAGATAAAATTGATTTATTATTATTTTAACCTCTTTTTTTTTTTTCAGTGAAAATTCTGGAAATGGTAATAAATACAAGATAGAATACATTCTCAAAAATAGAGAGAAAGAGGGAAAACATGTTAATTTAACAAGAACATCATTAATAATAACAATGACAAATACACATACACTTAAGACACTTTTAAGGTCAAAGATAGTTTATTTTTCTAGAAAGACCAACAGAAGGAGCCTAGATTTAGACACAGTGAAGATTTTCATCTGTCTCATATCCCAAGGAAGAATTCTAATCAGAAGGGTGTAAGGCAACATCGCTAAGTATCTAGACTTTTAAGGAAGTGGAAGACTAATTTTCTGGGAAATCCTAATAATACCTTTGCAATTCTGTTCCATTATTACATTAGTAAATTATAAAATATTCCATTTTAAAAGGAATGTTAAAATTAGACTGAATCAGCCTGATTGGTAATCCATTTGTGTTTGCAGTGCATTTTAAACAAAAGAGAAAGGCTTCTTTTAAATATAATTTAGAATCTGCTATTATTCAGTAATAAATGATATTAAAAAAAAAAAAAAAAAAAAAAAAGCTTGGTCATTGACATAGAGACTGTTTCTGATATTGCTGACTTCTCCTAGTGTGTAGACAATTGCTAAATCTGGATGATATGCTAACTAGAAAATTGCTGACTCATTGAAAAAAACAACAAATACATGTTATCAAATCACTTATAGGTTACCTTTTACTATCAAAAATAAATAAATACAGAAATAAATATTGATGATGCAGTGTGACATGATTTACTTCAAGTAATTAATTTCCAATGCTTTTATTTATTCAGTTCTACTAGCTGAAAAAGTAGGAAATATGACTGGGAAATAAAAGTTATTTTTCCTAATGAAAAAATAAAATAAAAAATATAAATTGCACATACACTTTCTATCCCTTTAACTTCAAGGAATGTTTCTTTATCTTTCTTTCTCCTTATCCCTCTGAAGATTTACATTTTATTAAATTGTGCAGTTTTAAAATTAATTACATACTTTTTAGTAACATTTTAATATGAAACCTATGTGTCATGCAATAATTTATTTTTATAACAGTGCCATTTATTTTGCCTGTATACACGTGAATAATAAAAAAAAATCTTAAAAAGAAAGAAATCAATCTGATGTTTTGTACTACATTTTTACCAGATTAAATAAATGCTAAAGCACAGGAGATAAAAAAACATTTCTAAATTACTGTCTCTCATATATTGTGGCAATTAACATTTCTGATACAGAAACAAATGTTTATGTCTGTGTTAAATATAATGAACTTATCTGTTGTTATTATTCATTAATGTTCTAACCATTTTCCCCTAAGAAATATTTAGTAATGTAAGAAGGAGCATATGCTTGTGCAAATTATATTCTCCCTTAAGATTTTGTAAGAAGCTCATAGTAATAAGCAATTATACAGTACTTCTTTAGCTTAAACTTCTAGATTAATCACAGAAAGGTTTTGTGCATAACCTTATTGCCAAGAACACACTTTAATGTGACAGGTTTATCCTCAATTAGGTTTGATAAAGAGTCTTCTTTGTACGATTATGCATGTTTTTGTTTAGAATAAAGATAATGTATTCTCTCTACAAATATATTAATCCAAAAGATACTCTGTTAAGTATGTTGCTTTTGGTGAATAATTACATTCATAAAACTATTTTTATAATTGGTTTCTTTTGTAAGAACATCCTAGCTTTTGATGATCAAGATGACAAGATAATACAATATCATCCTGCAAACACTGTAAACAGGTAAGCCCTATGCTGCACATTGAAGAAATGTATCTTTTGTAGTTTTATCATATTGTTTGTAGATGAAAGATTAAATAAAATGTTAAACGTTCCAGTATTCTGTACTTCTACTTTACATTACCAATATGTACCACAGAGGCAATACGTCATAATATAAAACAACAAGCTCTGTACAAGCACATGAGCAGTAGATTTTTTATCTGGTATTAATGAAATAAGTAGCAGAGGTGTAGATGATTTCATTTATAAAAATATTAAATAATATTATAACTAAAGATGAGTGAAGTCTTTTAAAGAGAACATTAAAATGATTACAGGGTTATAAAGTAACATGGGAGAATTAGAATGGGAACCTTATTTGCAATATTATGGAAGATATTAAGCAGGTTAAGCATTTCAGCAGTTGCAGGTTTTGTTTTGTTTTGTTTTGTTATTGAATGATAATTGTAGACTCCATGTTGACTGAGCATTTCAACATCACTAGGTGGAACAAAGCAAAAGGGAATTATATTGTATTTTTTATTGTGAGGAGAGCTTTTCAGTTGCAGGGTGTTCCTTGTGAGAATATTCTCACTGCTGCAAGCTGATTATTGATGAATTCTCAAAAGACTGATAATTGTGAAAAAGCTTTCCCAGTAGGCCCCTGAAGACACATGTTATAAAGAAGTTGATGCAATGTAGAAAAAGAAATGAAGCATTATAGTACAGAAAGAAGTAGGAGGGATATGGCTGTAGTCTCAAAGAAGCTGCAGTAAGAATAGCTACAGTAAGAATAGTAAGGATAGAAATATCACTTAAAAAAGACCATTTATCAGGAGAGGCAGTGCAAGAACTCAGATCTTCATCTAGGTGAATATACAATCAAAACATACCATTAGAACAAAGATTTATTTGGATTATGGTGCTATATATTAGAGAAATACAACATAGATGTTGTGTATTTAGAGAAATGGATGTTATGTAGAATTATATTTCAACTGTTAATTTTGTATGTGTGTGGTCATAGTATTGGTAGTCTTGGTAATAAAAGCAATTATGGTGGTTTTCCTTGCTTCAACATATCTCATTGAGATATTTCAACATTGAGATATGTTGAAATCTTAGGTAACTGCGTCATCTCAAGTTATAAAAAATACAGAGATATAATAGCTGTCAGAGTATAAGATACTCCAGCTATCTCAGGTACTTATCTTAAGGTACAATGATGAATTATTTGTGGAGGTTTCTTTACATTAATTCTAAAGAGAGCTTAACTCAGACAAGAAAAATCCTCCCCTATGATATTTCTCTGATGATAGCATGAATCACTCTCCTGAGTCCATATTTTTCTCTGTCTACTAGAAGAAGGAAATTAGATAATTATTTCATATGGATTATATTATGCATTTGATCGTAGATTTAAGGATTAAAATTAGATGACATCAATATCGTCCTTATAGTAAAATTACATTTGTTAAACCTCCTCCATTTGGAAACAGAAATTATTAAGTATAGTTTATTGATAAAATAAGATAAAACTACATGTTGTATATCTCTATTATGAAAGTTAATTAGGACCAGTCAAGAGAAGGTAAGGATTAAGTCCTTAGTTTTCAACTGAGTTCTGCTACTATATTCTATTAGATGACATATTGATTTTATTTTACTCTATTGTCTTTTTACAGGGAAAAGAAAAACAAACAAACAAACGAACAAAGGGTGAATCCACCCAACTCAATTTCTAGTCTGTTTCCTTATACTGAGGTATATACTTAACAAATTCAGTGAGAAACAAACAAGCAACAACAAAAAATATAAAATATATGCATAAAACCATCCTTAACCCCTATACTGGTTTTGGCTGGGATGGGGTTAATTCTCTTCACAGCAATCTCTATGGTGCTGTTTTGCATTTGGGTCTAAAACAGTTGGTAACAAACCAATGTTCTACTTATTGCTGAACAGTTCTTACTCAAGTAAGAACTCAAGTTCTTACATCAAGGCCTGCTTTGTTTCTCATGCTGTCCCATCAACAAGTAGTCCAGGGGGTGCAGAAAAAATTAGGAGGGGACACAGCAAGGACAGATAACCCCAACTGACCAAATGAATATTCCATACCATACAACAGTGTGTTTAGTAATAACAGCTGGGGGAAAGACAGAGGGAGAGAATGCTTAGAGTTACAGTGTTTGTCCTCCCATGTAATTGTACTTCCCAAATGAGGTGTAGCTAAACAACTGCCTTCAGATGGAAAGTAGCGAATCAATTCCTCTGCTTGCATGGGCAGCTTTGCTTCACTTATTAACCTGTCTTTATCTCAACTTGTGTTTTCTCACTTTTGTTCTGAATCTCTCCTCCATCCAGCTAGGGGGTAATAAACTGCTTAGCTTCTTACTGGAGTTACTCACAACACCCCCTAAAATCTAACAAATTGTTTAATTTTCAATGATTTAGCAATGTTAGATTAGTGATTAGATTTGATGATCTTAGAGGTCTTTTCCAGCCTGAATGATTCTATGATTTCCATGGCCTTCCTACCTACAAACAAACTCTATTATCATCTGCATGGATTGTAGGGATAAAGTGGCTTAAGTACTCTATCATGTTTATTCAGTTCTTTTTAGAGAATTACTAAATTAGTAGTAGAATTCCTTGTCAGAAAAAAAAAAAAAAAAAAAAAAGGCAACAACAAAACCTGAGTAAACTCCATCTTTAACCTTGCATTCCTCTTTAGAAAACTATATTAGAGTTTTTATATTTATAGTTTTTTTTTTTTTTAATAGAATTTATAAACTCTAGCCACTAGATGTGCTATCAAGCAGATACACACACACATATATATCACAGGTGTATACAATATAATTTTGAAATAAATTGGAAGTTTTGTTAGAAGAAATGAACTATTGTATATTTACCAAGGAAAGTTTCTACAGATACTTACATATCAATTACTGAAGCATGAATTTCATTAACAGCATAAAGCAGGTACCAAAGGAAAAATGTACTATTCAGTCACTTGCAATTATGTACAAATGGATTATCATTCTGTCATAAGATATTTCCAAAGATAAGCTTGAATTCCGAAAAATATTCAAAGACTTTGACACAGGTTGATCAATCTCATCTCAAGCACTCCATTTGGACCAGTTACCTCACTTTAGAACTGTAGGTGCTGGCTTGGCTTCTTTTCATTGGTATCTTTGCACTGCATTATTATTATTGTTGTTGTTATTATTATTATTTTCTATGGAGCCTCAGATACTCAACACATTAACTAAAAAGACAAATAAATTAACTATATAAACTGCTCTGGTCTTCCACGCTAGGATAATGTGTCAAATGGGCTTTTAAGTGTCATGTGTCTGAGGCACAAAGTTTGAATAAAAGAGTTCTAGAGTTTATTGCAGTGAGGTAGTATTATTTACTAAATGCAGTTTTTACACTGAAACACACTGAAAAGAAAACTTGATGACAAATACCACATGTTCACTATTTTCTACCTATAAAAAGTATTAATAGTTATCTACAGAAAGATTAAAATTAACCAGTACATCTATTTCAAATAAATTTCTTGCCTGAACATGTTCAATATACATGCTAACTATTCCTTTTCTTAAAATCCATTCTATTTCTGTGATATCTGTTTAAGTTAAATGCCACTTGTTGACAGTAAAAAGAAGCATTACAACAAATGATACCAAATTTCTAGCACATTTAAAACTCTAATTTTCATTTTTCCAGTGCAAATTACAATAATCTTTAAAAAATGAATTCTTTGCTATATATTTAAAATGTTCCTTTTCTGAAATTAAGGTTCATATGGCTCACATTCCTGAAATTGAAGAAGGCTGTGAAGTTAAAAGCCCACATCTGAAAAGTATTAATTAAAGTAGTAAATATTCAAAATATAATCAACATTTTGGACCTCATTAAGAAACCAGGATGAACTCAATCCTGGAAACAGGATAAAATTATTGCTTTTGAGATGTCTCTATCAGAAATAAAGATGAAATGTGTCATCCCCTAGGGCCAGGTCATTTGTTTGCAGACCTAGCTGAAATCTTCAAGTTATATTGAAGATGAATAACTAAGATTTTCACCATCATCAGTAGTGGAGGATCACATTCTTATGTTTAATGGATGAAACATAAAATGGTAAAACATAAACTTAGGACAAAAATAGGATCTGGTTGAATAAAAAAAAAAAAGCTACTCAACACTCAGTAAATTGTTTAAAAAACATTTTTAAATGTGTTTACTATATCACACTTCTTTTTGTTGTTATTGTTTTGTTGTCATTTTTGTTTTGTTTTGTTTTGTTTTCTGGCATGTGGCCCATCTTAGCTCCCTCTCTCTAAATGTTTAAATGGATTACTGTGCAAGTTTACAGAATTATCAGAACAATATAAAAATTATCTTGTAGCAGAATTAAAAAACAAACAAACAAACAAACAAACAAAAAATAACTTACAGCTGTACTGATTTGGACTTCAAATTACCCAGAGATATATTGGCAGTACTACGTGCCTAAGCAGCCCTGTATTACATTCAATGTTTACTCATAAAAAATGATATTCTGTGTCAGTAGTCAGGATTTTAGTAGCTTTAGAAGGGAGAATGTTCTTCTTTTGAATCTCTCACTTTCTTTTCCATCTGCAGCCTGGTCTCCTGAATGTAAATCAAAAGAGCAAATGTGTAATTTGGGAATGTCACTAAACCTAAATACTGAGTATGTTTTGTTTTGGCACACAGTTTATGTAGAAACCTACAGTTTTCCTGGCCTCTGCTTCTAAAATCATTTGCCAATTATATGGTTTACCCTTCGAGCAAACAGATACTTTATCACTTGAATGCTGGTTAATGTGAGCCAAATAGAAATAAAATTTATAGAAAGCAAAATTGTCTATGTAAGTATACATGTATTATTAATACACTGCAAAGATGACATGGAGAAAAAGAAAAAGAAAAAGAAAAAGAAAAAGAAAAAGAAAAAGAAAAAGAAAAAGAAAAAGAAAAAGAAAAAGAAAAAGAAAAAGAAAAAGAAAAAGAAAAAAAAAAAAAGCCAAGCCCTCTAAGCTTTCTGCTTTTGGAACGTTGCTTCTAACTTTTGCTAGTATATTTCATCAAAGAAAGAAAGAAAAAAATGTTTGAAGCAAAAAGACCTTAAAAAATCCTTCCATCTTTCCTGTCAGTGTGCGGTGGTTTTATTTGGGTGGACAGCCAAGCTCAACTATAACCATTCTCTCACCCCCCTCCTCAAATGGAAAGGGGGAGAAAATATGATGGAAAGGGCTCAAAGTCTGAGATAAGGACAGCTCAACAATTATCATGACAGGCAAAACAGAATCAGAGTAGGGAGTAGAGACAGTAAGGTTTATTGCCTATTACTAGCTGGAGAGGTTTATTGCCTATTACTAGCTAGAGAAGTGAGAAACAAAGGACAGAAACTAAAAACACCTTCCCCCATCTACTGTCTTCCACCTCCTCCCCCCGAAGTGGTGCAAGGGAATGAGGAAATGGGGGTTGAGGTCAGTCTGTAGCACTTTGTCTCCACCACTTCTTCTCAGTCATTCTCTTCCCCTGCTCCAACATGGGATTCCTCCCATAGTATGCAGTCCTTCCTGAACTGATACTGTGGGCTTCCCACAGGCAGCAGCTGTTCAAGAAATGGACCATGCTCTTAATCATATGGTCTGAATTTTTGGGTAGACCTGTGTGGTGCCAGGAATTGAACTAGATGATCCTTGTGGGTCCCTTCCAACTCAGGATATTCTATGATACTATGAACTGCTCCAGTATGGACGACGGGGTCCAATCTGGGTCCCCCATGGGCAGTAGCTCATGCCAGGTCAGCTGCTCCTGAGTGGTCTCCTCTCCATGGTCTCAGAATCTGCTCTGGCACAGGTTCTCTACAGGCTGCAGCCTTCTTCTGTGCAGGTCCACATGCTCCACTGTTGTCTCCTCCACGGGCTGCAGCATGGTACACCTCCACTCCTCCATGGTACACCTTGGGCTGTAGGGGGACAGCCTGCTCTGCCATGGGCCTCTCAACAGGCCACAGGGGAACTTCTGTTCCAGCACCTGGAGCAACTCCTCCCCCTCCGTCTTCACTGACCTTGGTGTCTGTAAGGCTATTTCTCATCTCCCTCTGTCTCACAGCTGCTGTTCTCCAACATTTATTTATTTTTTCCCTTTTTTAAATCTGCTCTCGAAGAGGTGCAAACAACATTGCTTATTGGCTCAGCTCTGGCCAGCAGTGGACTCCTTTTCTAACATGGGGCAGCTTCTGGATTCTTCTCACAGAAGCCACCCCTACAGCCCTCCGATAACCAAACCTTGCCACGTAAAACCACCACACTGCAAGAACTTTTCCAACTCTCTCTCTTTATTTATTTATTTATTTATTTATTTATTTATTTATTTATTTATTTATTTATTAATTTATTATTCCAGGTGGAGGGAAAGTAAGAGGAATTTGGATGACTAATGATTACACTCCCAGGGTGTGGAAAATTATGCTCCAGAATTTTAAGCAATGCAAAGCAGAGGTGAATTTTTAAGAGAGAAAGGTTTAAGTGGGAGATAAAAGAACAGATAAATGTGTAGAACTGATTGGAAGGCTTGATACCAGAAAACAAATAACAAGACATTGATTTTGGTGTTTATGTGGAAATTACTAGGTAGAGTAATGAAATTCTTAAGGAAGAGAAGGTGTGAAGGTAGACATGCCACATTTTAATGTCACTTTAAGTGGTGCAGATACACATTTTTTCCCAAAGTATAGTTGTAGATTAAATTTGCCTTAAATATTATACTAACCATTTCTTTCTTCGTGTTACAAGCACCTTTTCAGATGTATTTATTTATTTACTTGTTATTTTTGAGAATAATACTGACTACAAGTCCACTTTGAGAACTAATATGTTCTTAAAGCTTGCAAAAATTAGTGTAGGTTTGAAAGAATGAAGTTTACATTCTTCTTTAGCAATATACACAAACAATTTCAGGTTGTGTTATTATTTATCTGATTTCTATCCTAAAACTAAATCAAATATGAACACTCATTCTTCTTGTCAATAGTTTAATTGAACATAAGTTTTGCACATACTTTGCCAAATAGCTTTTACATACATAGTCTTAAACAATAATCTATAAATTGCAAAGCATAAAGGATATCCGTGTCTACTGAGTGCATAGGATAAGAATTCTGTCTGACAAGCCTTACCTTTCCACCTTTGCCTCTTTGAAGGTGAATACAGAAAACAAGTGGAGAAATCATCAAGATTCTGAGATGGAAATAGAAATAATGTCATATTAGAGCTGTTGGAATATTCAAAGATAATGCAGCTGGATAGAATTAATTGCTGTACTTCAGTATTTATGGTAGTTAAAGTGAGTTGTAAAGAGGATCCAGAGGTGAAGTGAACAAAAGGAGAGGTGAGCATAGGACAAGAGACACAGGTTATTTAATATCTCTACAAAACCCAAGATTTAATGAAAGAAAAAAGATAGAATTGAAAAGGAAACAGATTTCAGATGTCATGACTGGTAAAGGTAGAATTGCTTGTTGGAGATGTTTGTTGAATCAAAGTTTCAGTGTTGAGATAGTTTGGACACTTATGCTTATCACCTCCATTACCATCTGCTGTTGTTAGGACAATATACAAAGTGAGTACAAATTAACTGGAATCTTCATGACATGTTCTGTTTCTTGTTTGTGTCATCAGTCATTTACCCACTGAGCTCCTTTTCTTAGTGTTTTTTTTTTTTTTTTTTTTTTCTTTTCACCCTACTCAATGGTATTTACTTGAAAAATGACATTTACTTATGAAGTGACACTCTTGTCACCCTCAAGTGACAAGCGACATTTCTGTGGTACACTGTGCAAATATTTGGCCAAGATTTGCTGGACCAATTAGAAGTAACAAAGGAAAAACACATAACAGATGCTGATTTTCTTGTTACTCTGACTATTGTTTTGAAAAAAAAAAGGCACAGACTTTTTAAATTTTTTCTCCATTTTTTTTCCCATCAGTATTAAAAAGCTTGCTCAACTGCAACATACATACTTTCACCTTCATTAAATTGGCTTTGCAGATTGCTGATGAGGGAGGCTGCATATCATCTCTTGAAAGATGAGCTGCTCTGAAAAAAATCAAAACCATTACAGAACAGTCATGAATCAATCAAGGAACTGGATGTACCAGCTTGCATGTATAAAATTGACCTTACAAAAATCTTTCCTATACTGTCATACTGTTCAAAAAGCCCAATCATTCCTTTACTTAACCACTGCATTCATTTTTTTTTCCTATTAAAAATGAGATTTTGAGGGAAATCCTGGGCCTACTGAAATACTCTAATATTAAACTCTCAGTTTTCCTTTCTAGTAAAAAAAATATTCTAAAGAAATAGATTAATGAATGAATCAATATGTTTATTACATCAGATGACCTTCAAAAAGTGTATGCCATATGTTCTTTTAAATTTATGCATTTCCTTATCCATTGCAGAAATAAGAAATAGTTAATTTGTCCTTGGAAAAAGACTTTATCAATAAAAGTCCCATGATTTTGGCTGAATTTTTCCTTCCTTCCTTCCTCCCTTCCTTCCTTCCTTCCTTCCTTCCTTCCTTCCTTCCTTCCTTCCTTCCTTCCTTCCTTCCTTCCTTCCTTCCTTCCTTCCTTCCTTCCTTCCTTCCTTCCTTCCTTCTTTCCTTCCTTCCTTCCCTCCTTCCCTCCTTCCCTCCTTCCCTCCTTCCCTCCTTCCCTCCTTCCCTCCTTCCCTCCTTCCTTCCTTCCTTCCTTCCTTCCCTCCTTCCCTCCTTCCCTCCTTCCCTCCTTCCCTCCTTCCCTCCTTCTTCCCTTTCTCCATCTCCCTTTCCCCCCCAGCTTCCTTCATTTCTAAATAATTTAAAGGTCCTGGCAAGTACCATCTTTGACAAGTCAGTATGATTATTTCTAGAGTGCTGTCAGGTTAGATAAGCTTTCTATCTTGTGTTAAAGCTTCAGTTGGAGTGTTTAACACAATCTTCTAGATTTTGTCAGCACAGCACTAGGAATCTACTGACACATGGAGGAAGTACATCTGGAAACTGAATCATTCATAAAACTTTTGGAATATGCCTCTGCAAGTTTCAGTATGTATTAACTCATGTTAAATGATAGTATAAGATTCCATAGCACTAAAACTTTACCATTTACTATATATATATATATATATATAGTAATATATATATATTACTATATATATATTATTATATATATATTACTATATATATATTATATATATAATATATATATTATATATAGTATATATATATTATTATATATAGTATATATATAAATATACTATATATTTATATATATATAGTAAATATATATATATATAAATATATATATATATATATAGTAAATGGTGTATATATATATATATATATATATATATATATATATACACCTACATACATATATATGTATGTATGTATATATATATAACAAACACAGCCCCTGGGGAGTGACCAGGAGCACTGCAGAGGGAGCAAACAGGGCATGTCGTGAAAGTCAGGGTGTGGTGTGTAAGTCAGGGCATGATAAAGCAGTTCATGCAGCTGTGCACACAGGGAGGGTGAGTGGGGCGGGGGGAGGGGGTAGCTGAAGCTTGGCCATCTCAACCAGGGAGCAGTGGTATCCACCCAGCAGAAGGCCACTGACTCTCGGAGCTCAGCACCCATAACAGCTGTTGCAGGCTCCCAGACAGAGGTCTGGGGGAACATGCTGCAACCCAGGTATCAGCCTGATGGATGTGCCCTACTCTTAAGCCAGTACTGGATGGCAGTAGAGAGCACAGTTGTGTGAAGTGTGCCTAGGTTGAAGAACTACTTAGCCTGGTGGGAGAGCTTCAGGAGGAGGTGGGCCAGCTGAGGAGCATTAGACAGTCAGAGAAGGAAATTGACTGGTGGGGTAGTATTCTGCCATCCCTGAGACAGGCTTCTCAGCCAGCCACTACACAAGAAACAGAAGTTCCCCTATCTACTCGCCATCAGGCAGAGGGAGGGGACTTAAGAGACAGGGGGCAGTGTAAGCACGTTCCTGTTCAGTGCAGCAGATGAACCCCTCCACTGCCTAACTCACCTTCCCAGGTGCCCCTACACAACAGACATGAGGCTCTGGAACTTGATGGGCAAGCAAATGATGATGTGGACAAAACACCACCCACACTGCCCAAGGCAGTTGCCCAGGGCAGGTCAACCTATGGCCCACAACGCAACAACTCCCACCAACAAAAAAGTAGGGTTACTGTCATAGGGGACTCCCTTGTGAAGGGAAAAGAGAGCCCAATTTGACATCCAGACCTGACCCATAGGGAACTGTGCTGTCTCCCTGGAGCTTGGGCAAGAGACATCACTCAGAAAGTCACTCGCCTGGTGCGCCCCTCTGATTATTACCCTTTATTATTTTTTCATGTTGGCAATGATGAGATAACAAAGAGAAGTCCAAGAGCAATCAAAAGAAAATTTAGGACTTTGGGGTGATTGGTTGAAGGATCAGATGCACAGGTAGTGTTTTCCCCCATCCTTCCAATAGCAGGGATCAATACTGAAAGAAACAGGCAGACCCAGCAGATCAATACATAGCTCCGAGTCTGGTGCCACCAATGTAGCTTTGAGTTTCTTGATCATGGGAAGGTCTACATGACACCAAGACTACTGGCTCCTGATGGGTAACACCTTTCTCAGAGACGGGAAAGGATTTTTGCCCAGGAGTTAGCAGGGCTGATTGTTTGGGGTTTAAACTAGATTGGAAGGGGAAAAGAGACAAAAACAGGCCCACCACTGATAAGCTGTGGGACTGCACACCAAAAATTGAGGGACTGTGTGCTAGCGAGACCCTTTAATCTGCCCCTTGAGGGGCTGTGTTCAGTGAAGCACATCTGAAATATTTCTATACAATCATGCAGCATGAGAAACAAGCTAGAGGAGTTAAGAGCCTTGGTCCAGTCCAGAGTTATGACACCACTGGCATAAGTGAGATTTGGTGGGAAGAGGTCTGTGGCTGATGTGTTCCAATGGTCAGTTACAGGCCGCAGTTACTTCAGAAAGGACAGGCAGGACAGGGGAAGCAGGGGGGTGGTGTTCTATGTAACAGAGACACTGGACTATACCGAACTTGCATTTGGTGACCATGCAGTTGAGAGCCTCTGGGTAAGGACCAAGGGACAAGCAAATAAAGGGGATTTTGTTGTTGGAGTCTACTATAGACCACTCAGACATGATGATGACACTGATGAACTATTCGTTAATGTTTTTTTTTATTTTTATTTTTTGGTGGTCCTTTGGAGCCTCAGGAATTGGACTCAATGATCCTTGTGGATCCCTTCCAACTCAGACATATGATCTGATTATATATTATTATTATTATTATTATTATTATTATTATTATTATTATTATTATTATTATATTGTTATGTGTTATTATTGTTATTGTTATTGTTATTGTTATTGTTATTTTGTGGTCATTTGGGAACCCAGGAGTTGGGCTTGTTTATTCTTGTGGGTCCTTTCCAACTCAGACATCCTACGATTCTATGATTCTATACAGACTTCTTGGACATCAGTAAAGGTCTCATCCCATAATAAACACCTGTATGTGGCAAGTGAAGGAAGTTCCAGATCCCCACAGACTATGATGACAGAACAGAAAGCTCACATGTCAATGTATGCATGTAGACTGCTTTAGTTTAGTGGCTCACTTCAGTTGCTTAGATATAAGTGTCTGGATTGCAAAAGGACTCCAGTGTGTTCCCAGTTTACTGGTGATGAATTGTACATAGGTTTCAGAAGTTCTTGTGACATATACTCAGGTGGCCAAGGCCAACAGCATCCTGACTTGCATAAAAAACAGTGTGGCCAGCAGGGCTAGGGAAGTGATTGTCCCCTTGTACTTGGCTCTGGTGAGGCCGCACCTCGAGTACTGTGTTCAGTTTTGGGTCTCTCTCTGCAAGAAAGACATCGAGGTGCTCAAGCGAGTCCAGAGAATGACAACAAAACTGGTGAGGAGTCTGGAGAACAAGTCTTATGAGGAGTGTCTGAGGGAGCTGGGATTGTTCAGTCTGGAGAAGAGGAGGCTCAGGGGCCACCTTATCGCACTCTCCAGGTACCTTAAAGGAGGCTGTAGCGAGGTGGGGGTTGGTCTATTCTCCCATGTGCCTGGTGACAGGATGAGGGGGAATTGTCTAAAGTTGTACCAGGGGAGGTTTAGGTTGGATATTAGGAAGAACTTATTTACCGAAAGGGTTGTTAGGCATTGGAATGGGCTGACCAAGGAAGTGGTGGAGTCACCATCACTGGAGGTCTTTAAAAGATGTTTAGATGTAAAGCTTAGGGATATGCGTTAGTGGAGGCCTTGTTCATGTTAGGTCAGAGGTTGGATTCAGTGATCTTGGAGGTCTCTTCCAACCTAGATGATTCTGTGATTCTGTGATATCTATCAGTCTAATGGGATATCTTGACTACTCCAGGATGTGACAATCACTCGTAGATACCTGTATTAAGGAAAAAAAACCAATCTCATCTGATAATATAGATGAGGAAAAACTGAGATTTGCTGATATCATGGAGGCTAAGCTGCTATTCAAAGGGATCTCAACAGGCTGATGATACTGTGAAGAGAAACCTCATGAAGTTCAACAAATGCGAGTGCTGTGTCGTTTGGGATGGATATGAAACAGTACAAGCTGGGCACCACCTTTCTAGAAAGCAGTGTTGCAGGTTGTGATAGGCAGTAAGCTGGGCATGAGGAAACAGTGTATTGATGTAGCAAAGAAGGCCAAGGACGCACTGGTATGTATTAGAGTGTTACCAGTAAGTCCAATAAGTGATTGTTTTTCTCTGTTTGGCATCTGCGAAAACATATCTAGAACAGTGAACCCAATACAGATACACCACGACAATTAGTATCCTGAAGCATATGACATATGAGGATAGAAGAGAAGACTTATAGGGGATCCAACTGGTGTCCTTGATTGCTTGAAAAGCAATTACAGAGAAAATAGAATCAGTCTTCAGAGCTGTACAGCAAAAAAACAGGAAACAGTGGACAAAGCTGCAGCAAGATACATGTTAGGAAAAAAAAATTACAGTAAGAGCTGTCAAAATCTGGAACACATTACTGAAAAAGTGTGACGAATATTCATTTTTCCAAATACTCAGAACTCAACTGGACAAGATCTTGAGAGACATGCTGAAACTACAGAGTCAAATCTAGCTAAGGAGGAACCTAAATCAGGTGACCTTCACAGGTCCATTATGAGTAAAATTATTCAATTGGTCTACAATTCCTGAATCCTATATTGTAAACCCAGTCCTGAAAAGGACTTTTCGAAGTGTGACCCTTCATTCCCATGTACAATGCTGCCAGAAGAAAACTGATGAATTTTTTCTTTCTGTTCTTCTCATGGGCAACTTACAGAAAGGTAAGACCAACATTTTTCTTTAATATATATTTATATACAGACAGAACACCCTCTTGAATCTGTCTTGACCTGAAAACATTATATTGTTGGTGGGAAAATGCAAAGGAAAGACCAGAGCACTGGATTTTGTGCCTCCCTGTCTTCTTTTCCCTCTTTGTTTCACAATGAAAAGTAAAAAAAAATAATCCCACCCCCCCAAAAAAAAATCATTCCTGCTTTCTTATCCTAGCAACCTTATACTTGTGATTAGGTGTATTATAAAAAACACCCTCTCATATAATTACTGTCATCTATATTTCAATACCAACAAAAAAAAAAAATGAAAAAAGAAAAAAAAAATGTATTCTTCTGACTTTTGGTGAATATCACTGATCACTGGAAGACTTATTTTTGAGACTCCATTAAATCATTGAGTTACTGGCTTTCTACAAATTTTATATTAAATCTGTAAGTCTCTGTAAATAAGATTTAACTTCACCTCCAGCATTGACAGATGGGAGCAGATTCCTGTATTTTACTCAGTTGTGTCTGAATGAGTAGGTAGTCCTCTTTTACATTCCAGTCACAGCAGTGGTATCCTCCCATGATTACGATGATCTCCTGAAGATAAGCTTTTTTTTTTCCTCTCTCAGTTTATTATAAAATGTTATTATCTTCACAAAGTTCAAGATGTTAATTATTAATAAACTTCATATTGATTGTTACTCAATCAATGGAATCAATGCGATCAAATTAATAGGTTTGTGAGAAATAAAGTTTTGTTTGTGCAGTGGAAAATTCCACTAATCTTGCATATTCAAAAGTGATTGTGCAGGCACAGCAGTGGCATAACAATGACGAGTATATTAAGCAGATAAGGGGAAGGTCCCACATAAAAAGGATAGCTAAGAAAAATAAGATGAGTGGTGCAAAATCAATAAAATAAAAAACTCATGACCTCTGTAGTCATTAGAGAAGAAGGAAAGAAATAATATATAAAAAAAAAAAAAAAAAAAAAAAAAAGGAAAATGAGAAATTAATAGTTGGCCAAATAAAACTGTATATATATTATATAGTAATAAATGTCAAGTAGTTTGTGAACCTGTAGTACTCAGCCAATGAGGAGACAGGGGAGGAATCCACTGTCAGGTAATAGGAAATATAATAGGTTATGATAAACTTTGCCGTGAGCTCCTGCTTGCAGGATGCCTGCTATTGCAATCATGAATAAAAATGCTACTTCACTGAGATACTCTTCTAAGGCTATATTATTGACTGCAGATCGTTTCTCACAGGTGGGAAGACTGAAAAGCATCTGGGAGTCCAAGAAAGTGATCGATCAATGCAGCTGTGCTCTGCCCTCTCTAGTATACCCCGTGCCAACCTAGCATGACCACTACTGAGACAGGCCCAGTGTCTGATCTGCAGCAAGATAAAGGCAGAAACCTGAGGCACACTGAGGAGTGGAAGCAAGTTACTACATGAAGACATAAGAGGAGTTCCTGTCTGTCCTCTCAGATTCCATTACAGAATAGGCATGAGGCCTTGTGTATGCTAGATGAAGAAAAATGTGAAAAGATGGAAGAAGAGGTACTGTGCAAGTTTTCTCACTAAGGTCAGATTCGCCAACCCCTTGTAGCAAGCGTAGCATCAAGACCAGCACCATGAAGAAGCAGTGGCAAATTTTAGTCATAGTAGACACCCTCCTGAAGGGAACAGAGGCTCTCATCTGCACACTAGACCCTCTCAACAGAGAAGTTTGTTGCCTTCCTTGGGCTAGGATCAGGGACATCACCAGTAAACTTTTGAACTCAGTACAGCTGTCAGATTAATATCCACTCCTGCTCTTTCATGTGAGTACCAACAATGTCACAACAAGAAGCCTGAGGTTTATCAAAAGAGGGATTATAGGAAGACTAAAGGATTCAGGAGTACAGATAGTATTTTGCTCAATCCTCCCAGTAATGGGGAGAGACATGGAGAGAAGGTGAGTCCAGGTCATCAATGCCTGGCTCTAAGACTGGTGCCTAAGACAGAATTTTGGTTTTATAATCATGAAAGAGTCTTTGAGATGAGGGGTCTGCTTGGACCTCATGGGACCCACCTGTCTTAATCAGGGAAATATTTCTTGGCTTGTATTCTGACTGACAGAGTTTTAAACTAGGATAAATGGGGGAAAGGAATACTGGTAGGAACACTGAGGTCAATCCAAGGGATAGTGCAACATCATCTGAGAGTGACAAAGCTAATGGGATGGACCTGGCACTTAGCGACATGGTTTAGTGGGTGACATTGATAGTAGGGTGATGGCTGTCTTGTAGGTATTTTCCAACCTTAATGATCATATGATTCTGTGATCTACATTTCTCCAGGGAGCACTGAGGGTTCAGGATCACATCTGAAATGCTTGTATACAAATGCATACAATATGAGGAACAAACAGAACAAACCAGAAGCTTCAGTACTTTCACAGAATTATGATATCACTGTTATTATTGAGACTTGGTAGGATGAGTCCCAAGACTGAAAACTTGGTGTAGCTTGGAGCAGCTATTGGCTGCTCAGGATGAATAAGCAGCACAGGTGAGGTGGAGGTGTTGTGCTGTATATAAAGGAGGGATTAGACTGTGTATGCATGTATTTTACAGTTAGGGATGATGTGGTAGAGAGCCTCTGGATGAGGATTCAGGGGATGGACAGAAAATCAGATGTCATTGTGATTGTCTGCTATTAATCACCCATTCAGGACAACAGCATGGCTAATTCTATAGGCAAATCTCTGGATCAGTTGCCCTCATCCTTATGAGATATTTCAACTTTCCAGAAATAAACAAGGATTATCATAGTTCCATGACAAGTAAGCCAACTAGCAAAGGTGCCCTTCTAGATCTGTTTGAGAATAGAGAAGGCCATGGGGAAGAGTTCATTGAAGGTGTCTATCTTGGCCACAGAGCTCATAAAATAGTTGAGTTCAAAATTTTTGATACAATGAGAAAAGAGGTCAGAAGATTTTCTACCCTGGACTCTTAAAAGAGCAAACTGTAAGCTTCTCGGGGAGCTCATTAGCAGTGTTCCCTGGGAGTCTGCTCTACTAGCGGGTTCAGGGGTCTATGAGAGTTGGTCACTTTTCAAGAACCACTCTTTAAAAACCCAGAAGCAGGTAATCCTATTGTATCACAAGTCAAGCAAGCAGGGCAGAAAGAGAGTTTAGCTGAACTGGGAATTTCTCCTGGAGCTAAGGCAGCAGAAGAATATAAAATATCTTTGGAAACAAGATCTGGCTTTTCAGGGAGAGTGCAGAGCTGCAGTTTGCACCTGTAGGTGCAATCAAGAAAAGCCAATGCTCAACCTGAATTAACACTGGCCAGTGTGGTGTCAGACATCAAAAAAACTTTTTTTTCTTTTTTTCTTTTTGAAGTATGTCAACAGCAAGAGGGGGCCTAAGGAAAACAGAGGCATTTAATAACTTAAATTTTGTATCAATTTTTAATAGTAAAGGGAACAGTTATATCAGCTGAATGTTCATAAATCCATGGGGCCTGACAGGGTTCAAGCCAGAGTACTGAAGGAGTTAACGAATGTTGTAGTTGATCTCCTCTCAACAATTTACCAGACTGTGGGAGTCTGGTAAGATCTCTGCAAACTGGAAGCTAGACAATGTTACCCAAATCTACAGGAAGGGCATGAAGGAACTACAGACCTGTTAGTCTAACCCGGAAAAGTTATAGAGAATATTATTCTGAGCGCTATTGAAAGGCATTTGAAGAACAAAACAATTATAGGGTATAGCCAATAAGGGTTCATTGAGGGAAAATCCTGTCTTAGTAATTTTGTATCTTTCTAGAAGAAAGTCACCCACTTGGTGGATGAAGTGGGTGTAATCTTTCTGGATTTTAGTACAGTGTTTGATAGCATCCTTCACTGTTGAGGGATTCTTGAGACAGCAAGGAGGCCATGACTTGCTTCCTCTGAGCAAACCAAGCTGCCAGGACAAGTATGAGAAGTTCCCATGATCTACGTTCCCACACGCACGATTGAGGAATTAAAAATATTGTTGCCAGCAACTGGCTTCAAGGACAAGTTCTACATGACTGTTAATCACAAGGGGGTTGTTTTCTTGCAGGTGGGGTTGTTTTCTTGCAGTTGTTTGTCTGAGTGCTTTTGACCAATAATCTTGAGTGAGACACTATCCACCCCTGTTAATTTTGATATAAAAGTCAGGCTATTCGGGTAATAAAGGCAGAGCATGATCTGACCATACTAGTGTCTGTCCTATTTTTGGCCGTTCTTCCTGCAACATACAGCACCCGAACGGGCTGAGACCTGCAGACGCTGAGAGACGCTGAGAGACGCTGAGAGACACGGGGAGACCTGAGAGACACAGAGGGACCTGACAGAAGCCGAAAGACCTGAGAGACACTGAGAAACTGCAAGCACCGACCCGGACACAGAGAATCGTGGTGAGACGTGGAGAGATATCGCGGTGAGATGCGGACACAGAAGAATCGTGGTGAGACGCGGGAAAGTGACGTATCATGGTGAGATGTGGGACATCTGGGATCGAGTTGCTACAGGAGATCGGAGGCATCAGTGGACAACAACAGATGACCACCACTGAATGGCGAGTTGGCACATAGCAGAAGGGCGGAGATCAGGACCCTGCAGCCTGTCTGATGTAACCATGGAGGAGGAAGCAGCTGTGCAGCTTCTCTCTAGCATTCTCTCTAAGAGAAGAGTATCTTGCAATGTAAAAAAGATCAAATCCTTGGTACACTGGGCCCAGAAGGAGGGTTTTCTAAAGGAAATCCCTCTAATTTTTAGCCTAGATGAGTGGCGGCTTGTAGGAGATCGCTTATGGGATACAACCATCACAAGTGGAAAGTTGGATAAAGATCTATGTACGACCTGGTGTGCAGTGCTTAATGCGCTGTGCAATATGAAGGTCAAACAGCAGGTGGCGATGGCGGCAGCGCAAGCTTTGTCAGCACTGTCTGGGGCTGACAAAACATCAACTACAAAATCCAACAACTCAGGACCACGTCTGCCAAAATTGTTTTCATCGGTTCCTGCACCCACCCCAGTTTGGGGTATGACCTCTTCAATAAAGGAATCAGCGGCAGCCATAACTAAGGGCCTATCTGAGCACAGTGCTGATGCAGACTGAGAATTGCCCTCCCTGCCTCCCACGCCAGAAAATCTTGATGATGCTGTGCCCCCAGCATCCGTGCTGCTGCTGGGAAGCAATAAATCCACCCAAGATGCTTCTCCAATGGGAGGTGCAGCAGCACCTTCTCAAAATCAACTTTCAGTAGAGGACTTGTTTCAAGAACTCTTCGACAAATTAGAAGACTTGAGAATTAAGGATCCGGAAGAACCCCCTCCCCTGTCAACCCCACCACAGCCGACGCCCTCATTATCCACTGCCCCAACTCCACCGGCACCGATACCGCATAGGTGGTCTGGGGTCATACGTGATGCCATCATAGAGGGAGATTGCCATGCCGCATCTTTGGCCTGCCCAGTTGTTATCGACCCTGTGCAAGGCACCAGGTTGTGGCAACTGCATGATTGGAAGATTTTACAAGCTCGAAAAACAGTTACGGACTATGGCTTACAGTCCCAGGTGGCGCAACAGATAGTTCAATGGATTTTCCAGGCAGATTTAATGTGTCCACTTGACTGTCAAAACTTGGTGCGTTTATTGTTAATTCCTTCCCAATTGTTGCTCTTTGAAAGGGAATGGCTACGGTTAGCGCAGATGGATGCAAGTCGACTGCGCCAACCGGGGAACCTCTGTATGGCATTACTGCAGAAATGTTAACGGGGATGGGTCCATACCTCAATACCCAAGTTCAGCTGTAGTTCCCTCCAATTATTCACCAAACAGCTGCACAGCTTGCACTGCGGGCTCTTCTTAGTCTTCCAGGGGAAAAGAAAGCACCTCCCTTTGCATCAGTTCAGCAGGCCCATGGCGAACCTTATGCAAAATTTACCGATCAGTTGTGAGCAGCAATCATAGATCATTTGGATTTAACATCAGAGTCAAAAAAGAGCATGTTTAGAATGCTTGCTTTCGACAATGCGAACGCAAAAACCCAAAACATCTTAGCCACGTTACCAAGAACTGCACCTGTAGGAGAGATTTTGGAGAGAGTCAAACGAGTCAATTAGTCCAGGCAAGCAGCTGTGATGGCACAGGCTGTCATGACAGCCATTGGTGATCCCTCAACTGCTATAGCAACGTGAGCCAATAGTAGCACTCCAAGACGTACCCCCTGGAATCAGATGCTATGTTATAGATGTGGGAGGCCTTGTCATATGAAAAACCACTGCATGACTACTCTCTGGTGTGGTAATTGCCAATCTAACACACATGCTACAGTAATGTGCAGGTGGCAGGGAAACTCCAAGAGGAGCACGATCGGCCGTGCAAGGACAACAGTAGCTGCAGTGTGGACAGACAAGGCAGATTCCTCAACAACAATGCCCCAGCCACCAGAGGAAGCCTCGAAGTGGATTTGGCAACAGCAGTAAGCGTAACACTCCCCGATAAGTCTGTGGTAGTAATTCCTATGGGAACCCAAGGCCCACTGTCAAACACACCATTAGGCAGATTGTTATTAGGCAGATCCTCTGTGGGATTTAAGGGATTAATTGTTATACCAGGGATTATTGACATTGATCACGTAGGGGAAATCAGAGTTATGGCATACACGATCAACCCGCCATTGTTTATCCCACAAGGTACCAAAATAGCCCAACTTATTGCACTCCAAAATTATCAACCATGTGCAGGGGCACAGGTAAAACAAGAGGACGGTTTTGGCTCCACGGGCCAGGTTGTCTGTTTTACCAGATCATTGACCTCCCGACCTATGATGAACGTGGTATTATCCATAGGATCACAACAAATTGCTGTCATCTGTATGATTGATTCTGGTGCAGATGTTACTATCTGTAGCTCCATAGTAAGGCCGAAACATTGGCTTCTAACATCTCCAGCCACTGGAATTACCAGCGTCGGTGGCAGCTCAGCAACATATCTCAGTGCACAAGTTGTGACATTGAAATTACAAGAAAAAACGGTCTCTACTAGGCTGCATGTGATGGCACTGCCTGCAAACCTTCCAATGCTAATCGGGAGGGATGTTCTTTCTCAGATCAGAGCAGTGATTACTACTGACAAAAAGGATTTTCCCTAGTGGCCACTGCTGAGCAACCGCCCACCCTGACCTTAACATGGCATTCTGATCGACCTATCTGGGTGGAGCAGTGGCCATTGACAACAGACAGGTTGCAACAAGCAGAGAAATTAGTTCAAGAACAGCTCCAGGCAGGACAAATATGGCCATCCACAAGTCCTTGGAATATGCCAATTTTCATAATTTGCAAAAAATCAGGAAAGTGGTGACTCCTGCAAGATCTAAGGAAAGTAAATGACCAAATGCAAGCTATGGGAGCTTTACAGCCTGGTTTACCATTCCCAACCATGCTGCCTGAACACTGGTCCCTATTGATCATAGATTTAAAAGACTGCTTTTTTACAATTCCCCTAGCAGACAAGGACTGCCAAAGATTCGCCATTAAAAAACAGGTCCTGGCAAAATGCTATGAATAGCTAGTGCTTCCGTGGGGTATGAAAAATTTCCCTATGTTATGTCAACTATATGTAGCCTGGGCATTGGAACCAGTTCGAACGACATGGTGTGATGTAATTATTTACCATTACATGGATGACATTCTGTTTTGTATACCAGAATGTTTTGAGGATTCAGATCTCCAGTTTATTCAGAATATGCTGGAAGCAAAAAGGCTGAAGATAGCTCCAGAGAAAGTTCAATGGAAACAGCCATGGCTATACTTAGGATGGAAAATTGATATATCTAGTGCGTTACATAATTTAACAGATGTCCAAACATTTCTGGGTAATATCCAGTGGGTTAGGCATGTTGTGGGGATTACTAATGATGACTTGGCTCTATTACCACCTTTATTGCGGGGCAGGAGTGCAGAGCAAGAGATTACACTGATGAATGAGCAATGGCAGGCCCTTTCACACATAGCTTCTAAGGTTGCAGCTGGTGCAACTTGCAGACATATAGCAGAACTTCCACTCTCTTTAGTAGTTGCCAATCATGTATCCCATCCATTTGCGGTACTTGGTCAGTGGCAAAAGGAAAACGGGGAGAGTAAGGGACACCAAAGACAGAAACAGTATCAGGAGGATGCCACTGACCCTAGAAGTAGGAATGGCATAACTGAAATAGATGATAGTAAGGGTGGAATGATAGGGCAGCATTTTCAAATTTTGGAATGGATTTTTCTATTGGAGAAGAATTCGTTGAGAGCAGCCCTGCAGAGAAGGACTTGGGGGTTCTGGCGGATGAAAAGCTTGACATGAGCTTGTAGTGCTCACTTGCAGCACAGAAGACCAATTGCATTGTGGGCTGCATCAAAAGAAGTGTGACCAGCAGGTCAAGGGAAGTGACTCTCCCCCTCTACTCTGCCCTTGTGAGGCCCCACTTAGAGTACTGCATTCAGGTCTGGGGCTCCCAGAACAAAAAAGATATGGAACTGTTAATGTTAATCCAGAGAAGTGTCACAAAGATGATCAAGGGGCTGGAGCACCTCTCAAGGCTGAGAGCTGGAGATGTTCAGCCTGGAGGAGGCCTCATTGCAACCTTTCAGTACTTAAATGCTTCAATTAAAAAAGATGTACTTCAATAAAAAAGATGAAGAAGGACTGTTTACTTGGGTAGATAATGATAGGACAAGGAAGAATAGACTTAAAGTAAAAGAGGATAGCTTTAGACTAGACATTAGGAGGAAATTCTTCACTGTAAAGGTAGTTAGGCACTGGCACATGTTGCCCAGAGAAGCAGTGGATGCCCCATCCCTGGAGGTGTTCAAGGCCAGGCTGGATGAGGCCTTGGCCAACCTGATATAGTGGGGGGCATTCAACTAGAGTTGGAATTAGATGATCTTTAAGGTCTTCCAACCCAAGATATTCTCTGATTCTATGATTCAGTGATTCTGTGATTCTTTGATTCTGTGAATTGATAATTCTATATTATTTTATTTTATTCTATTTAAAATATTAAGTTATGTTGGAGGGAGCACGTTAGGTTCCTATGTATTTTACTTTATTATTATTATTATCCTTCCTTCCTTCCTTCCTTCCTTCCTTCCTTCCTTCCTTCCTTCCTTCCTTCCTTCCTTCCTTCCTTCCTTCCTTCCTTCCTTCCTCTCTTCTTCTCTTTCTTTCTTTCTTTTTCTTTCTTTTCTTTCTTTCTTTCTTTCTTTCTTTCTTTCTTTCTTTCTTTCTTTCTTTCTTTCTTTCTTTCTTTCTTTCTTTCTTTCTTTCTTTCTTTCTCTCTCTCTCTCTCTCTCTCTCTCTCTCTTTCTCTTTCTCTCTTTCTCTTTCTCTTTCTCTTTCTCTTTCTCTTTCTCTTTCTCTTTCTCTTTCTCTTTCTCTTTCTCTTTCTCTTTCTCTTTCTCTTTCTCTTTCTCTTTCTCTCCTTCTCTCTCTCTTTTTTTTTTTTTTTTCCCGAGGGTATTTGTTCAAATTTTATTTATTTTCCTTAAGCAGAAAACATCCTACGTGTATTGTCACCTGTTCTTTTGCATTTGGTGCATTTTTTCTGAACTTCATGGTCACTAGTGACCTACCTTCTATCACAACAAAAAACCTTTGAGACATGATGGTTATTCAACATGTAACGGTCACAGCAGTTCTTCCATTAAATTTACCCTTTTCATTAATACCTGAAAAAGAGTTATTATTTTGTTTGAATGGATTTGGGCTTTAACCAGAGCCCACATACCTACCCTATTCATAACAAAAGTCATCTTTTGTTTCACGGAGATCTAGAGAACCTTCATTTAAATGTAAACATACATGTAAATAGTATAATCACTCTGTGTAAATGATTTGGTTTCCCAAATCTTTTGGGGATGCACAGGAGAGAGACAAAAAACAAACAAACAAAAAAAAAATAAAAAACAAAGAAAAAATCTCTGTCCCTAGTGAATCTGACACAAAGTCATGAGATCAGTCATTGACACAATGTGTTTTGGCGCAGCCTCACTCAGGGAATGAACCTCGTATCTGAAAGTTTCCCTAAATCCAACTACCAGATAACCTATTTTCTACACATGTAATGAACTTGCATCTTTAATCCCTTTTTTGGCAATTCTTCCTTTGAAACAATTCCCACATATCACAATGAATATCAGTGTCACAGTGAATATCAATGGCAGAATAAAAGGAATGTACCTAGCTGTATCCAGAAGTAAAAAGCTTTTTTTTTTTTTTCTTTTCATTTTTTTTTTTATTTTTCTTTTCCTACAATCAACATTTATGTCTACTGTCTCCTACCCAGACTTTTAATGATTGATTAGTACAATCAGGTTACTTGCAAAGTGAAGAAGTTCTTTAGAGCAGCGTAATCCCCAAGCATTTTAAATTTATAACATTCAATTTGAAGAACGAAAAGGAACATTTAAAAATGTAACGGCCAGTACCATCATATAATTATGTTTCTCAATTTTCTTAAACATGTGAAAGAATGCTCTTTCAGAGGCTCATGTGAAATTTGGAATTCACAATAACAGGAAAAAAAAATAAAAGATATTTTTGGTAACTTTAATTTTACTTATTTAAAATAGCACTTTCTTTCATTTTTTATAGTATTAATCTGCCTCAAAAATATTAAAGAAATACTGAAAATTTGAAACAGCTACAGGTTTTAGAAGTCTTTTGTGGACAGCCCTTTATAAATTATTTTCCTCCCATTTTATAACACATTTTGATGTATGAACCTAAATAACTAATACTAAAGGAGACATGCATTTGACACTTAGCTGAGGAAGAAATTAGCCTTCTGTTGCTGAAAAGCTGCCAGGAATAAAGGAGGCCCCATGTTTATTAATCATACTTCTGACAACTGAAGAATGAAAATGCTTCTTGAAAATACCAGAGCTATTTTAGGTAACACTAACTGTCCATGATACAGTAAAGAAGACATTCACTGACAGCCAACAATCCTGCTTCACAGTTTCCCAACACTACTCTTTTGGAAAAAGTAAGAGAACCGGTGTGGACTTCATCTGGTGCACAGTCTATCAACAAATCAATATAATTCTTGCTTAAGTTTAGGATTTTCATAGAACATCGTAAAAGACTGAAACACTAAAGAAAAAATGTTTTCTTTCCAAAGTCACAAAAGATCAACTAAGACTTTTAAGAGAGAGGAAAAGAAAACAGAAATGTTAAGATTAGGATGTAAATGTTTCATGAATATATATATTATTTAATTGAGGAAATATATATGAACTTAAACTGACTCATTTATATGGTGTCTTTACTGGTCAGACAGGCTTATTAAGGAAAAGCAAAAGAGCACTCGCCAAGCAGATATAAAAATTTTACTTTTTTTATAGTAGCAAGGAGCAGAATCATTCAGAACCATGAAAAACATTGCCATATAAATGGATTGTAGTGAGGTTTCTAAAGAAATCTTGCCTGTTTTTTTCACTGTGTAGCATATGTTTGTATGGACCGGAGACCAGTTATCCCTGCCGTTATTTAAAATGCTGATGTATTCAACACATTCAATTGTTAGCACAGTTTTAGTCCAAGCTAAGCAGTACTTCTGCATACAAAACTCAGGTATTTCTAAGAGCTAGCACAAGCAAGCGCTATTGCTAAGATATTTATTCCTATTTATTTCAATTCAATTCTATTTTGCAAAGGAGGCAAGCTTAGCTGTATGGGTGAAATTTTTTTTCCATGCCATTTGGCCTCTTCAACAATGAACACCCCTTTCTTATTTCACAGAATCACAGAACTGTAGGGGTTGAAAGGGACCTCGAAAGATCATCAGGTCCAACCCCCCTGCCAAAGCAGGTACCTCAGAGCAGGCTGCCCAGGTGGGCGTCCAGACAGGCCTTGAATATCTCCAGAGAAGGAGACTCAACAATCTCCCTAGGCAACCTGTTCCAATGCTCCGTCACCCTCACCGTGAAGTTCCTTTGCATGTCAGTGCGGAACTTCCTGTGCTCTAACTTGCAGCCATTGCCCCTTGTCCTATCCCTAGAAAACACTGAGAAGAGGTTGGCTACACCCTTCTGTCCCCCACCCCTCAGATATTTATATACACTGAGGAGATCCCCTCTCAGTCTTCTCTTCTCCAGGCTGAACAGACCCAGGTCTCTTCAACCTTTCTTCATAAGGAAGATGTTCAAGGCCCCAGATCATCTTTGTGGCCCTCCACTGGACTCTTTCCAGGAGATCCCTGTCTTTTTTGTACTGGGGAGCCCAGAACTGGACACAGTACTCCAGGTGAGGCCTGACCAGGGCAGAGTAGAGGGGGAGGATCACCTCCCTTGACCTGCTGGCCACGCTCCTTTTAATGCACACCAGGATCCACCAGGGCTCTCTTGGCCACAAGGGCACACTGCTGGCTCATGGTCAACTTGTCATCCACCAGGGCCCGCAGGTCCTTCTCCTCAGAACTCCTCTCCAGCAGGTCATCCCCCAGCCTGTACTGATACATGCGGTTGTTCCTTCCCTGGTGCAGGACTCTACACTTGCTCTTATTAAATCTCATTTGGATTCTTCCTGCCCATCTCTCCAGCCGGTCCAGGTCTCAATGAATGGCAGCACAGCCTTCTGGCATGTCAGCCACTCCTCCCAGCTTTGTGTCATCGGCGTACTTGCTGAGGGTGGACACTATTCCCTCATCAAGGTCGTCGATGAAGATGTTGAACAAGACTGGGCCCAGCACCGACCCCAGGGGAACACTGCTAGTCACAGGCCTCCAGCCAGACTCTGCTCTGCCGATCACCACCCTCTGAGCTCGGCCAGTCAGCCAGTTCTCAACCCACCTTGCCGTCCACTTGTCTATCCCACACTTTCTCAGCTTTGCTAGCAGGATGTCATGAGAGACAGTATCAAAAGCCTTGCTAAAGTCAAGGTAGGTGATATCCACTGCTCTCCCCTCATCTACCCAGCTGTTGATGCCATCATAGAAGGCAACGACGTTGGTCGAGCACGACTTCACCTTGGTGAATCCATGCTGACTACTCCTCATAACCTTCTTCTCTTCCAATTGCTTGGAGATGGCATCCAGAACAAGCTGCTCCAATACCTTTCCAGGGACAGAGGTGAGGCTGACTGGCCTGTAGTTTCCCAGATCCTCCTTCCTGCCCTTGAAGACTGGAATGATACTGGCTCTCCTCCAATCTTCAGGCACCTCACCCGTTCTCCAGGACCTTTCAAAGATGACAGAGAGCGGTTCGACGATCACATCTGCCAGCTCCTGTAGCACATGTGGATGCATCCCATCGGGACCCATGGATTTGTGTGCATTAAGCCCACTCAGACACTCCTGAACCACTCCCTCGTCCACCAGGGGGGAGCCCTCCATTTCCCAGACCCTTTGTTCTATTGTCTATTGTAGTATTGTGCTAAGGTAGATGTAGTTCTCATCTCTCCACAGCAATGAGACTGAATTTGATTACAGTCTGTTTCAAATCTAATGCATAATCTTTGGCGAAAAGATGCTTGTTTGCATGTCAGTAGGATGTGTTGTGCCTTCAATAGACAGAAGAAAAATGATTCTGTTGGAGAACTGAATCTAGAAAAGAGAAACTTAAGAGCTGTAATTTTACCTTTTTTCATACATTTTATTATTGCATGCAATATTTCTATATACTGTGACTTGCAATCATGAATACAAGGTTGCAACTGCTTCTACAAATAAAAGTCTCTCTAAGAAAAGTGATAATAACAATAATAAATGGCTTTTGAATAATATAACAAGTAATAATGGATGGAGAATTTTCAGTTTAGATAAGTGATGAAAAGTAGAGATGTGTAATAAGAAAGGTTTATCCAAAATATCTGTCTTCTGGACCAAATTTTCTACTTCTGTTTAATGTGTCTCTGTAGTCAATTGCAGACAAAATGTATGTTCAATAAGAATTCTATGTATATTCAATAAGAATTCAATACATATTAAATGCGATAGCAAACTGCTCAATTTGAAGTTATACATACTACTACCAACTGTGCCTGAAACTAAACGATATGTCTAAAATTAGATGTGAAGTTATCCTTCTCACTACTTCTAAATTAAGGCTCTCACAAAAAATGCTTCCCATCTCCTCTCTTTTTAGGCATCCATCCTTCCATGGAAGGAGATGTTCAGCAACATCTGTTACACATTCAATTTTTATTTTTATACCCTTTAGTAATATCAATATCTTTTAAAACAAGTGGAAGGATCCATTTTTTGTGATAAATTTTCTTTTGAACTTTTCCTGATATAAGTCCTCCTCTATTATCCATGAATTAAAACAAACAAATAAACCCAACTTTCTCTGAAGAGATTTCATAGTGGTCCTTTAAGAAAGTCCGAGTTCCCTCTCTCTCAGCTCAAATTAATTTGATCAGGGAGGAAAAAAAAAAAAAAAAAAAAAAAAAAAGGATAATTTAATTGGCATTACTTATTGTAAATGTTAAGAACAACAAGCATGCACTCAGTAAATGAGTACATCAAACATCTAATAATACATTCTGAACTGTATTGAAAATAATTTAAATAATTTGCATTATACATTTGGAACTAAGCAGCATTGTTTTGTTTTTGGATCAAAGCCTTTTCCATAATTCAGCAGTCATTATTAAAGACAGCCCTTTTCTTTTCCATCATATTCACACACCCCAGAGATTTGTAGTGTATGTTTACATTATAGCAGAAGCTTATCTCTAATAACCTTAATTGACAAAAACATAGTCAGACTTCCTATAGACTATAACTGTCAGAAAAGTATATACTCACATCTGGAAAAAGTAGACTTTGAGTTTCAGAACTGTTTATAGGAAAAATAAAAACAAACAAATCCAACCAACCAAAATCACATATGTTTTCAATTTTTTCCCCTTCAGAGGCAAGGAAAAGGGGAATATGTGGTCTGTGATCATATAGTTTGCCCTACCTCCTTGCCTTTCTAAAGGCAAGGAGGTAGGGCAAACTATATGGTCACAGACTGATAGAGGATATTTTCTCTTCTCTTGTAGTTGAAATTCAGCTATAAGTTGCTAATATAAACAAACAACAACAACTTTTTTATTGATTTATCTTGAAATCACATTGTTCCCATCAGTGAGGCAAATAACAGTTATGGATAGCTGTGTGTGAGTAGGTATCTGGCAAGGTACACAAACATTCCTACTTTATTTTCTTTATTTTCTCCTTCTTATGTTCCTTATTTTCTCCTCTCCAGTATGTGTGTGTGTGTGTGTGTTCTTATATATGCATGCACAAATACATGTGTGTTTTCTTGTGCACTATGCATCGATGTGTGTGTTGGCAAGGGAGGAAAACACAAAGAAAGGATTCTAGCATTTAATTTATTTCCACCTAATTTGTTTACTGTGAAGTACTCTGTCTTTTTAAAACCTGATATTTGTAGATTTAGAAATGAAATCAGTGTTATCCTAGTCATGCCAACAAACAACAAATTTGCCCTTCCTTTCTGTGTAATTAATTCCTTATTAGGTGTTCATGGCACACAAAATGCAGCAAACAAATAGTATTTTTATCTGCATTTCTCTGTGTGCAGACTCAATGTATGAAAGAACTCAAATGTCTAAGAAACAAGAAAAAGGAAATCAAATTACAAAGAGACTGCAGTGATGTAGGTAACTTAAATTACTATGCCCAAACCAAGACACGCTAATCATCTTTAAAAATATAAATCAAGGAGAAAAAAAGTCATTGTAGTGGTATTTCATACATCATCCTAACGGATCTTATTTTTGACAGGTAATCTGAAAAAAAAAAAAAAAAAAAGAGACATTCTTCTTAAATCAAAAAACTACATTGATCACTTCTCTGAAGGTTATTCATTCTCAAGGGGAAAAAAAAATCCTTTTTTTTTTTTTTTTTAATGCTTTCTCTGAAAAATAGAATGTAGACTTTTTAAACATGCACAATTTAGATTATAAAATGGCTTAAGTCATAGTAGAGGCCTTAAAACCCAACTTCAAGAATGTTCTTTGAATGTTTCTGTCAAGTAGAATGGATTGAGTCATACAAAAGTACAGACTGAGGCAAGGGGCAAGAGCTGCCCTGAGGGAGGAGCAGTTTCAGCCACTGCTTTTTTACAGTAAATTCTACTGCTTCCTGCCCATAGTCAGCTGAATAATCCAATAAGAGCTGAAACAATAAAAGGCCCATGGATAAATCCTACTATGTAGGATACTAGTAGGATACCATTACGTAGGCTACTCTATGTAATACCCAGCATTCTTTCATAAATCTAATGCTGCTATGAGACAAATAACCATAGACTCTTAGAAAAAAAAAGTGCCAGATTGCAAAATTTGAGAGGAGTGGTAACTAAGATTCCTTATATGTTTCTAGCAAGCCCCAAATCCCAGCATGAACTGAAAATGAAGGTCTAAATATGTACAAAAATATAGACCATATTTTCTAATTCAATTCTCCACTTAAGGACAGAGAATAGATGACAGAAGACAAAGTATTAGCTTTAGAAGCTCTAATTCCAACCGATCTGTAAAAGACAGATGTTTCAGGTATTTTACTTTTGAAAAAATGAAACAGACAAACACAAAGAACAAAACCACATACCCAAAGTTCTACATTTGTCAAATTAGTTGCTTAGTGTTCTAGCAGGAGATTATATAATAAATGAAATCCTATGTTATTTTTGTACTTTTAGGAAGAAAAAATAAAGAAAATGAAAGTAAAATGTGAATGTTTTATTGAATTCAATTTCTCATTTTCTAAATAAATTAATTTATAAAATACACCTAATTTTATTTCAGGAACTTGGTTAGCTCAAAACCTTTAAAAATTAGAACTTCTCTACCACAGACTCTTTTGGTTGAACTGAGTTAAGGAGTAATTACATAAGCATATTGCAGGGAAGATATGAAGTGGGGTAATATTTGGTAGATGAAGAGTAGATGAAAAGCTGCTCTTGAAACATATGAGACAGCTTTATCAGACTGTCTTTTGTGCTAAACAAAACTGATTATTTATTTATTTATTTATTTGTATATGATATACAGAAAGGAAAAGAGAAAGGAAGGAAATGTAGGAAGCAAGGGACATTAGGATGATACTCTCAAATATATGTTTAAACCATAGATCTGAGAAAATGAGGAGAAGCATACAGTGAGACTTATTTAAAATCCACTTCAATTAAATGTACCAGAGTGTCGTGGTTTAACCCAGCCGGCAGCTAAACACCACGCAGCCGTTCGCTCACCCTCCCCCCTCCCTCTCCAGGACGGGGGAGAGAAATGGAAAGTGAAGCCTGTGAGTTGAGATAAAGACAGTTTAATAAGACAGGAAAATAATAATAACAAAAATAATAATAACAAAAATAATAATAACAATAATAGTAATAATAATACAATGGTGATAATAGGAAAGTAATAATAATATGTACAAACAAGTGATGCACAATGCAATTGCTCACCACCTGCTGACCGATGCCCAGCCTAACCCCGAGCAGTTCGGCCCCCTCTCCCTGGCTAGCCACCCCTATATATTGTTTAGCATGACGTCAGATGGTATGGAATACTCCTTTGGCTAGTTTGGGTCACCTGTCCTGGGTCTGTCCCCTCCCAGCTCTTACTGCACCCCCAGCCTGCCTGTTGGCAGGACAGAGCGAAAGGCTGAGATGTCCTTGGCTTGGTATAAGCACCGCTCTGCAACAATTAAAACATCGGGGTGTTATCAGCACTCTTCTCATCCTAAGCCAAAACACAGCATTCCACCAGCTACTAGGAAGAAAATTAATTCTGTTGTAACTGAAACCAAGACACAGAGAAAGCAGGTAACTTGCAAAATATGACAAACAGCTAACATGGTAATTGTTCAGTACAACACTTATACATTTGAATAAACAACTGAAGAGGAGAGGAGAGGAGAGGAGAGGAGAGGAGAGGAGAGGAGAGGAGAGGAGAGGAGAGGAGAGGAGAGGAGAGGAGAGGAGAGGAGAGGAGAGGAGAGGAGAGGAGAGGAGAGGAGAGGAGAGGAGAGGAGAGGAGAGGAGAGGAGAGGAGAGGAGAGGAGAGGAGAGGAGAGGAGAGGAGAGGAGAGGAGAGGAGAGGAGAGGAGAGGAGAGGAGAGGAGAGGAGAGGAGAGGAGAGGAGAGAGAAGAGAAGAGAAGAGAAGAAAAGAGAAGAGAAAAGAGAAGAGAAGAGAAGAGAAGAGAAGAGAAGAGAAGAGAAGAGAAGAGAAGAGAAGAGAAGAGAAGAGAAGAGAAGAGAAGAGAAGAGAAGAGAAGAGAAGAGAAGAGAAGAGAAGAGAAGAGAAGAGAAGAGAAGAGAAGAGAAGAGAAGAGAAGAGAAGAGAAGAGAAAGCTCTGGGGAGACCTTATTACAGGCATTACAGAAAGAGGATAGATTCAAATTGGATATAACAAATTGAAAGATTTTTTCATGGTGAGGGTGGTGAGACACTGGAACAGGTTTCCCAGAGAAATTTTGAATGTCCTATCACTGGAAGTGTTCAAGACCAGGTTGAATGGGGCTTTGAGCAACATGACATAATGAAAGATGTTCCTGCCCATGACAGTGGGGTGGACTAGATGATCTTAAAGGGTGTCTTCCAACTTAAACGATTCTGTGATCTGTAGTTTCTTTCTTTATTCTTTATCAGATGCTAATCAGCAATGAGAGTTCAGGGCAGAAAGAGGGAGTATAAGGGAAGGGCAGGCAATTCATATTCAAGATACTAGTGATTGTGTTCTAACAAAATATCTTTTTCTCTTTCTTTTCAACATGACAAGGATGATGTTTCCACAGTAATCTGTCTTGATATCAACACTTCATTTTTTGAACATATTTTTCATTCATTTCTTCACCAGTGCAAACAGAGGTTACTATGACTGACTTAAGACAAAAAATTAAATGTAAACTTCTAAAATACCAATAAAGCTGACATAATACCTTTTGGGTTGTCTAGGATAGAAGGTAAAAATATTATGGCCTTGGGGTGATAAACTTTGCCTAAAGGCTCACAGAGTCTCCTGTCACACAGCATTCACATATTATTCCACTGTATCTATTGACATTGTGCCCTTGGGATTTTCTTAGGCCTTTGAACATGATCTGTAAGATTGTTCACTTTTTAACTAGTTCATGGCTATATACTACTGCTATAATACTCAAGGATAGGCCAAAAACACAAGTCTTTTCATGCATTGGCTAGTATGAGAGTCAAATCACCAGCCTAAACCAAGTGAGAGGGAATGTTAATTGAATGGGAAGGATATGTTCCAGTTGTTCTAATCAAAGAGAGCTTAATCCCTTCATAAGCTGGCTGGCTTTGTTGGAGGAAATTCAGAACAACCTTGTTACTTTTGATAACTGTAAGCCACTGACTCATGGCCCCTTGACAGCTAGCTGAGTATGTAATAACATTTCTCTGTATTTGGGGACTAGCTTAGCTGGCTTTATAATAGATTATTGTGGGTGTTAAAGTGAAATGTTAGTCTTTCTTTAAAGCTCTGTATTCCCTGGTAATTAAGGATATAAAAAGGGCATTGAACACAATGCAACTTCAAGGTCACCAAACACAGATACAAAAGTCTTTAGTTTCTGTAAATAAGATATTAACCATAGGTTTATCTTGGGGTGCTGATAACTAAAAATGGTTCTTCTATTACCAGTATACCAGAAATTCACTGAAAGTTATTTTTAAGTGCAAAAAAGTACCCTTCGCTTCAATTAGAAGACCCAGTAAATTGTAAGTAATTTTATAAGACATAAAAGGGTGTAAGACATTAAAAGAAAAAACAAACAAACCCATAAACAAACAAACAATAACAACAACAAAACATCTCTTAAGTAAACAGAACATTACCAGATAGAGCACAATCAACTCTGCAGGAGTGGATGTCACCTAGTATAACAAGAATCTTAGCAAAATCTCTTCATCTTTGGCATAACTAGAGTGACTGTGAAGACTAGGACTGTATTTTAGCTTTCAGGGCAGTGATGATTATATGTAATTTATATTTTCTATTTGATGTGTTTCTTTGTGAATGGAAAAGTATAAAGAAAGGATTCTCCTGTACTTCAGGTTTAAAATCCTAACAGATGGAAGAGCATGGGACAAGAGGAACTATATAACTTAAGGATGTAAAACAAGTTCATTTAAATAAATAAATAAGGTTGTTGTGTTGTTGTTATTGTTTTTAAAAAGAATGTCTGGCATTTTGTTGAAAAATTAGGGGTAGGTAAAAAGGTAAATGATATCTAAAGGTGCCATTAGGAATGACCAGTGTAAAGGCACGTTGATATATGAATGTGTGGCTGTATTCATAAAAACGTCTGAGGCTTAGTTTGTGACAGAGCCAGCATAAGAAATTTCCTACTCTATTGTGCCATGATCAGGAGACTGATATTACCTTTCAGGTCTGCTAGTCTGATTGTCTGACAGTTCTCTAAGAGAAATGTATGAAATCACTAAAATAATTGCTCCTAAACACATGCACACCAACACATCATACAAGCACAATATGTAATGCAATAGAAAAAATAAAATAAAAATAAAAAATAAAAAAAGAGAGGATCTGATTTGCTATAAGTTTTTTTTTGTTGTTGTTGCTTGTTTGTTTGTTTGTTTTTGTTTGTTTGTTTGTTTTTTGTTTTTTCTTGATAAGGAAGCAGTGGAGTAGTTTTCCCGGAGAGATTGTGGAGGTTTCCAAGACCAGACTGCAAAAAGCCCTAAGCAACCTGCCCCATTCCTGCCCCTGCTTTGCTAGGCTGGTGTAGAGATCTACTGAGGTCCTTCCCAACCTGAATTATTTTATGATCCTATGAGATAGGACCAGAAAGAAAGCATGGTTTTTTATATATATATATTTATATTTATTTATATAAAGCGCTACACTCCTATGCTCAAGTGGAGGCTTGGGTTCCAATCAGTTCCACACTGAACATTTAAATCTTTTCTTGTGGTCAAACTGCTTCAGCAAGAATTTCTACACCTTCAGTCATTTTTTAAAAGTATGTACAAGTTACAAGTTACTAAGTATGAAGCTTTCAATAAAGCAGGTTAACACAAACAAAATTCAGACAAAGGATCCAATGACCCAATTCCTTTTTTTTTTTTCTTTTAATTTAAAGAAATAGAAAGAAGGAAAAAGGAACTCTGAAATAGAAGCATATGTCCCTAAACTACAGATAAATGAGTACTGTGTCTGAAAATTACTTAAGTATTTGCCAAATTAAGACAAAAAGTATGAGTCTGGCAGATACATAAAGTGATATTTGTAGTTACAAATTTTAATTGCAATATTCATAAAGAAGACAAATACTATATAATTTAAAATCACATTCCCCCAACACCATGTAATCATTTGAAGTATTGTTATCAATAAAGCATTTGGATGAACAGTAATAACCATATCATACTGTATTTACACCTAAAGAATAACCACATTCTCCGAACAGGATAAAATGCTCTCATTCCTGAAGTGTGCATACAACACCTGATTCTGCTCCAAATGACTTCAACCAAAAAAATGAAATTGTGTGAAAAGAGAATCTGGTTATGCAGAATAGCATAGATGTGGTTGTTCTGAGAAGAGTTATGAGGGCTCAAGCTATGAAGTACGTAAAAAAGTGAACTACTCTTCAAAACACTTAAAGGAAAAGTTATAGCTGTATGCTGTGAAAGACTCAGTCTTTCTGGTAGATTTGTCCTTAAAATGTCTTTTAGACTAAGTTCTTGTACTGGGTCTGGCTGGAATGTTAACTTTCCCAGCAGCAGCCCATACAGTGCCATACTTTGCACTTGTAGCTGGAACAGCAGTGTTATCACACCAGTGTTGTGTCTACTGCTGAGCAGCAGTGGCACAGCATTGGGCCTTTCTCTAACCCTCCTAGGGGGTGGGCAAAAAGTGAGGAGAGAAACATTACTAGGGCAGCTGACCTAAACCAATCAAAGGGATATTCCATACCATGTGATGTCACACTCAACAATAAAAGGTGGAAACAGGAAGAAGAGGGGAGGGGTGGGCTCTCGTTGGGAAAACGTCAGTCCTCCTCTCGAACACCGGCTGTGTGCGTTGAGGCCTTGCTTCAAGGACGTGGTCAATCATCGCTCATTTGTGGGAAGTAGAGAGTAATTTCTTTCCTCTGGACTTCCATATAGCCTTCATTTATTTTGTTTGTTTGTTTTCCTCCCTTCTTTTTTATTTTTCCCTTTCCCCCTCCCTTTGCCCCTTTCCCTTTTTATTTCCCCTTAGTTAAATTGTTTAGTTCATAGTAATCTTTATTTAATTATTATTATTATTTCCCTTTAATTAAATTATCCTTATCTCAACCCGTGAGTTGTTCTTTGCTTTACTTCTCCCCCTCCTCATCTAAAAGAGGGGGAGTGAGAGAGCGGTTGTGGGGTTTAGCTGCCCAGCACAGTAAAACCACCACAGTTCTTCAGGGGATTTAGAAGCCACATGATTTCAGAATCCTGTCTAGGCAAGCAAACTGCTGTGTTAAGGGTAAATTTTGCCAAAGAACTGTAGTGGTAGGATACAGTAGAAGATTAAAACACATTAACTTTCTTGTCTCTGTATGTGCTGACAAATGTGCATATTCTTATGTCACATATCCTGTTCACTAGATTCCCTGAGATTCAGAGCACTCTCCAATATTAAGTGAGCTCAGCAAACCCAAATACATGCAAAGGTACACTTCATCACCTGTAGAGCATTTCAGATGACTCAAAGTCCTGTAACAAGGTGTAGACAGTTTGCCAATTTATCCACAGCTCATCATCATAACTATTCTAGTAACATATTGGATAAATAGGTATTTAAACTGTAACCTATGAGTGTTTTCCACAATATGCAGTACAGTTATAGTCGTGTATCAATTTTCATGTATAAAGAATTTCTCAATACTTAAAAAAAAACCTTTTTTAAATTTATTTATTTCAACTATGTCAGCTGAAGTTATTGTACATCTCTAATCATTCATACATTATATAGCTCTAATTATAATTGTGCAGTTCTGTGATCTCTCAGTATAGACTACATTTCTTATTTTGCACTGAAATAAAAATATTTCCCAGTCTGAGTTTTCTACAGCAGGATGACAACATATTGGGCTTGTAGCAACTTGAAAATGTAATGTCAGATAGGATCCCAAAACAGATACTGCTTCTTTGATATTAAGAGCCAAGACCTCAACTTCTATAAACTGGCATCTTATAATTAACTTTATTAGAGGAAAATCAATTTAAACTAATTGAGAATTTGTCTGTAATTCTGTGCAAACTGTTATCACAGGCTATTTATGTAACTGTTTTTGTTTGTTTATTTTATATATATATAACTGCTTTGATATTCTATTAGAAATATAAGCATCAAATTAAAAATACTAATAAAAACAACACTTGACAAGACAACAGAGCATTCACTCTAAGAAGTTAATGAAGAATTAAATGGTTCAAATTGTGCCTAATAGTTGTCTACATAATCTGCATAATTTATATTTATGACCCAGGTATTCATTAGTCAGTTAATGATTCTTCCCCCATGGGAAATTCATAAAGAAATACAGAGACAAGCAGGGAAACAGTAATGAAAAGTTTCAATAGATTTAGATTTTCCTAAAGGCTAATTATTATACAGGATAATTATTAATAATTTCTACCACTTTAGCCTCTGTGAATTTGCAAGAAGATCAAAAAGCACAAAGAAACCATGAAGCAAAAAAAAAGACATTTTGGAGAGTTTTACTTAGCCATTCTCTTATAAGCTTATGAAAGGTTTTATGAAAGGTTTTAGGCCTTGACTTGTATCATTTCCTTTTGTCTGTATCCTGGTTTTGGCTGGGGATTTTCTTCCTAGTATGGAGCTGTGGTCTGGATTTAGGATGAGAATAATGCAGATAATACACTGATGTTTTAATTGTTTCAGAGACTAAATTGCTACAGTAAGTCAAGGACTTTCCAGCTTCTTATACTGCCCTGCCAGCAAGAAGGTTGGGGGTGCACAAGAAGCTGGGAAGACAGAACCAGGACAGCTGACCCATACTGACTAAAGGTTTATTCAGAAACTCAGGGTTTGGCTGGGGGTTGGTGAACAATTGCGTTGTGCGTCACTTGTTCCTTTATCGTAATTATTATTATTTTCCCCTTCTTTCTCTGTCCTATTAAACTGTCTTTATCTCAACCCAATTTTTTTTTTTTTATTTTTTACTTTTTAAACTTTTTTTTTTTTTTTTTTTTTACTTTATTCTCTTTCCCTTTCCACTGCGTGGGAGAGTATGTGAATGGCTGTGTGGTGCTTCACTGCCTGCTGGATTAAACCACAACATTGTCATTACTAGCTTGAAACCAAATGCCCACCTACTGGCCCAATCACTATCGCTGAACTCATGATCACATTATTCTCCTCAGATTGCTACCTGTTGCTACATTTTTCTTGAGTTATGGTTGTATTCTTGGACTGTTGTTAAAAAGCATAAAAACATTTTTTTTTTTTTCAGTGGGGTTTTATATATGGTTCCATTTTTATTTTTTCCTTTAACTACCTAACTGGAGAATATCTCACAACATTTTTGTTCTGAATCAAGATGTGATACATGAGAATATAAGAATAATACAAACTTGCATAGCTTGTGTTAAGTTATATTAATACCGTCATATTTTACACCTTCTTGAAACAACTATATTCATATTTTCTGTTTCGAAGAGAAAAATGTTGTTACATTAAGCATATACAAGAAGAGTACTACATTTTCCTTGAATACTAGGTTTGAATGCTCGGATTTGACACAGCAGCTTGCTGATTGTATATCATTATGTCACCCATGACAATCTGTTAGCACAGTTGCACTAATTAAATAAATTTATTGTCATTATATAAACATATACATACAAACATATATGTAAATGTTTATATTAGACCATTTTTATTAATTGTTCCCTTTAAAGCTAAGCACACAAAGATTTCTGACTCCAGAGAAATTAGTAATCAAAAGGTGTTTCATAGGAAACACTATCCCCATATGGTAAAACGACCAGACGCTTCTGGTTTGTGCTAAACACCCAAAGAGCTCACTTCATTCTCTCTGAAATAGGCAGCCTCAGTCTCTCTCAAGAAGTGTCAGAACTATGTGTCAGCTGCCACTTTGCAAACAAGTGTGGAGTCCAGCTGTCGAAACAAACCTCTTTCCTTCCATTCCCTTCCATTCCTCCAAGGTAACAGCAAAAAGCTGTCACAACCCAGATAAGTGCTTGGTGCTTTCCAGGAAAAGAAGAAAGAGGTGTTACCTTCTGGCAATAGAGCTCTACGTTCATCTAGGAAATAGCAGTTCATAGCAATCAGGCAACCCTGTTATTTTCTCAGAGGTGTTTCTGTTACCATAAAACACCTTAGTATTTTCTGATGGTTCTTCTTTGACACTGCATGTTCCAAAGTTTCAAGGAAACATCTGGGATATATTTAGGTTCTAGCAATTTTATAGTCAGTGGCACAATGCATGTGCATTGGTTTATTACAAAAATAAACCAAAATATGATTTATTTTGGCTGGTTGCTTGTGGTTTTATTCTTATTATTATGTATTAATAATGTTAATAGACAGGATAAATACTTTTCTGTACCTGTACATCTTTTTTTCAAATTAGTACTTCTTTTCATTTCTGAAGATCATCTGTTTTAAATTTTATATTTCTTTTACTTCCGTGTTATGACTGCTCCCAGAAGCCAACATCACTGATTTTCCACAGCATTTGAACTTTTAGAAATTTCATACATTTTTGAGAGGATGACGTTTCTCTGTTATCCTGCCAGTTGCATTTCCTACAGTTGCCTTTCCTAAAGGCAACTGTTCTTTTCTGTCATTTTCCGTCCTTCTCATTTTCTCTTTCCTTTTCTTCTCCTTCACCTGTATCTTCCCCATTCTTTTATATTATAAAATCATAGAATGGCATGTGTTATAAGGGACCTTAAATATAATCTAATTCCACCCCCCCTGCCATGGGGTTGCATAAAGCCCCATCCAACCTGGCCTTGAACATCTCCAAGGCTGGGGCATCCACAACTTCTCTGGGCAACCTGTTCCAGTGCCTCACCACACTCATAGTAAAGAATTTATTTCTTATATCTAATCTAAATCTATTCTTTCAGTTTAAAGCCATTACACTTTTTATTATTTATTTTATTTTATTTTATTTTATTTTATTTTATTTTATTTTATTTTATTTTATTTTATTTTATTTTATTTTATTTTATTTTATTTTATTTTATTTTATTTTTATTTTTATTTTTTTTTATATTTTCCTTCCGCTAAAGGTATTTTATCACTACATTTCTTTGTAAAACGTCCCTCTCCAGCTTTCTTGCAGGTGCCCTTTAAGTACCAGAAGGATGCTGTAAGGTCTCTCCAGAGTCTTCTCTTCTCCAGACTGAAGAATCATAGATTAATAGAAAGATAGAATATCCTAAATTGGAAGGGACCCATAAGGACCATCAAGTGCAACTCCTGGCTCCACACAGTTCTACCCAAAAATTCAGACCATGTGACTAAGTGCACAGTTCAAACACTCCTTGAACTCCGACAGGCTTGGTGCCATGACTACATCCCTGGGGAGCCAGTTCCAGTGTGCAAAAGCCCTCTCAGAGAAGAAACTCTTTCTGATATCCAGCCTGAACCTCCCCTGCCGCAGCTTGACACTATTGCCATGACACTATCACTTGCCACTAAAGAGAACAGATCAGCACCTGCCACTCTACTCCCCCTCACAAGGAAGCTGTAGACTGAAATGAGGTCTCCCCTCAGCCTCCTCTTCTCCAGGCTGAATAAACCAAGTGACCTCAGCCGCCCCTCATACATCTTCCCCTCTAAGCCATTCACTATCTTTGTAGCCCTTCTCTGGACACTCTCCAAGAGTTTCACGTCCTTTTTATACTGTGACGCCCAGAACTGCACACAGTACTCAAGGTGAACTCACACCAGTGCAGAGTAGAGTGGGACAATCACTTCCCTTGACCAGCTAGCAATGACATGCTTGATGCACTCTAGGATTTGGTTGGCCCTCCTGGCTGCCAGGGCACGCTTCTGGCTCATATTCAACTTGCTATCAACCACAATCCCCAGATCACTCTCTGTGGCTGCTTTCCAGTGTCTTGTTGCCCAGTCTGTATGTATAGCCAGGGTTGCCCATCCCAGGTGCAGGACCCGGCACTTGCTCTTGTTAAACTTCATGTGGTTGGTGATTGCCCAGCTTTCCAATCTGCCCAGACCTCTCTGCAAGGCTTTTCCACCCTCAACAGAGTCCACAACTACTCCAAGTTTAGTGTCGTTGGCAAATTTGCTCGAAACACCTTCTAGTCCTACATCCAAATAATTTATAAAGACATTCAAGGGAGCTGGTCCTAAAATGGAGCCTTGGGGGACCTTGGGAGCCCTCAGCTGCCTCAAGTGGCCTTCATGTTGGAAAAACAACAACAACACAGTCCTGCCCGCCTTGATCCCCCGTGCCACTGCAGAAAGTGTCTGCCCCGGAGCCAATCACCTCAGTGAGAAGAAGCCCAGCTCTCTCAGCCTGTCTTCACAGGAGAAGTGCTCCAACCCTCTGATCATCTTTGGTCCTCCTCTGACCTTGAAATAGGTCCATGTCCTTCTTGTGTTGGGGACCCCAATGCTGAACACAATACTCCAGGTGGGGTCTCATGAGAGCAGAGTACAGGGGGAGAATCACCTCCCTTGACCTGCTGTCCATGTTTATTTTGATGCATCCCAGAATACAGTCAGCTTTCTAGGCTGCAAGCACACATTGCCAGCTCATACTGAGATTCTCATCAACCTACAACCCAAGCACCTTTTCCTCGGGGTTTCATAGAATCACAGAATCACAGAATTGTAGGGGTTGGAAGGGACCTTGAAGGATCATTGGGTCCAACCCCACTGCCAAAACAGGTTCCTTAGAGCAGGCTACCCAGGTAGGCATCCAGACAGACTTAAATATCTCCAGAGAAGGAGACTCCACAACCTCCCTAGGCAGCCTGTTCCAGTGCTCTGTCACCCTCACTGCGAAGAAGTTCTTTGGCATGTTGGTGTGGAACTTCCTGTAAGCCATTTTGTGGCCATTACCCCTTGTCCTGTTCCCTCAAAACACTGAAAAGAGGTTGGCCAAATCCCTCTGTCTCCCACACCTCAGGTATTTATATACACTGAGGAGATCCCCTCTCAGTCTTCTCTTCTCCAGGCTGAACAGACCCAAGTCCCTCAGCCTTTCCTCATAAGGAAGATGCTCCAGGCCCCGTATCATCTTTGTGGCCCTCCACTGGACTCTTTCCAGGAGATCCCTGTCTTTTTTGTACTGGGGAGCCCAGAACTGGACACAGTACTCCAGGTGAGGCCTGACCAGGGCAGAGTAAAGGGGGAGGATCACCTCCCTTGACCTGCTGGCCACGCTCCTTTTAATGCACACCAGGATCCACCAGGGCTCTCTTGGCCACAAGGGCACGCTGCTGGCTCATGGTCAACTTGTCATCCACCAGGGCCCGCAGGTCCTTCTCCTCAGAACTCCTCTCCAGCAGGTCATCCCCCAGCCTGTACTGATACATGCGGTTGTTCCTTCCCTGGTGCAGGACTCTACACTTGCTCTTATTAAATCTCATTTGGATTCTTCCTGCCCATCTCTCCAGCCGGTCCAGGTCTCAATGAATGGCAGCACAGCCTTCTGGCATGTCAGCCACTCCTCCCAGCTTTGTGTCATCGGCGTACTTGCTGAGGGTGGACACTATTCCCTCATCAAGGTCGTCGATGAAGATGTTGAACAAGACTGGGCCCAGCACCGACCCCAGGGGAACACTGCTAGTCACAGGCCTCCAGCCAGACTCTGCTCTGCCGATCACCACCCTCTGAGCTCGGCCAGTCAGCCAGTTCTCAACCCACCTTGCCGTCCACTTGTCTATCCCACACTTTCTCAGCTTTGCTAGCAGGATGTCATGAGAGACAGTATCAAAAGCCTTGCTAAAGTCAAGGTAGGTGATATCTACTGCTCTCCCCTCATCTACCCAGCTGTTGATGCCATCATAGAAGGCAACGACGTTGGTCAAGCATGACTTCACCTTGGTGAATCCATGCTGACTACTCCTCATAACCTTCTTCTCTTCCAATTGCTTGGAGATGGCATCCAGAACAAGCCGTTCCAACACCTTGTTGGTGTTGGAGGTGAGACTAGCTGGCCTGTAGTTTCCCAGATCCTCCTTATTGCCCTTCTTGAAGAGCAGAGTGACATTGGCTCTCCTCCAATCTTCAGGCACCTCTCCTGTTCTCCAGGACCTTTCAGAGGTGATAGTGGTTTGGCAATCACCTCTGCCAACTCCTTTAGCACATGTGGATGCATCCCAGCGGGATACATGGATTTGTGTGCTTTGAGCCCACTCAGATGCTCCCAAACCACTCACCAAGGAGGGAGATCTCCACTTCCCAGACTCTTTCTCCTCCCAGACTCTTTTCCCTCCAGGGTCGAGGAGTCCCGGGGGGGAAGTCCTTGAAGCAAAGACTGAAGCAAATAAATCATTCAGTATCTCCACCTTCCCAGCGTCTCCCGTTACCAGGACAACCCCTCATTCAGCAAGAGACCCATATTATCCCTAGTCTTCCTTTTACTGTTTACATACCTAAAAAAAACCTTCTTATTATCTGTTATCTCTTTTGCAAGCCTCATCTCTAGATGAGCTTTAGCCTTCCTTGTCACATCCCTGCAGGCCCTGACAACGCTTCTATACTCCTCCCAAGAGGACAGGCCCCTTTTCCACATTTCATAGACCTTCCTCTTCCTTTTGAGCTTATTGATGAACTCCTTGCTCATCCATGCAGGTTTCCTGCCCCCTTGCCCGATTTCCTACTCTTAGGGATGCACCAATCCTCAACTTGAAAGAAGTGCTGTTTAAATGTAACCCAGCTCTCACATGCACCCTTGCCTTCTAGCAACCTAGCCAATGAAATACTCCCAAGCAGGTCCCAGAAGAGGTCGAAGGTGGCTCTCTGAAAGTCCACAGTTGCAATCCTGCTTTTAGCCTTACTTGTTCCACCAAGTTCCATCTGAACTCCACCATCTCATGGTTGCTGTATCCCAAGCTGCCCCTGACCTTCACATCCCTTACAAGCCCATCCCTGTTGGTAAGGACAAGGTCCAGGAGCACCCCCTTCCTTGTCAGCTCCGCCACCACCTGTGTCAGAAAATTTTCTTCAATGCATTGTAGGAACTGTTTGGACTGTGTGTGCCTGGCCGAGTTGCTTACCCAATGGATGTCCAGAAAATGAAGTCCCCCATGAGAATCAGTGCCTGTGATGCCTGTGATTGTGAGGCTACTACCAGCTGCTTGTAGAAGGCCTCATCAACCTTCCTCCTCCTGATCTGGTGACCCAGATCTGGTATACCCCCACAACAGTGTCCCCCATACCAGCCCACCCCTTAATTCTCACCCACAAGCTCTCCACTTGTCCATCACCCCTCCCCCAGGTGGAGCTGGGTACACTCTAATTGCTCCCTCACATAAAGGGCAACCCCATGCCCTTGCTTCCCCAGCCTGTCTTTCCTAAAAAGGACATAGCCCTCCATGATGGTGTTCCAGTGGTGCAAGCTGTCCCACCGCACCTCTGTGATTGCAATGAGATCGTGGCCCTGTGACCGAACACAGATCATCTTGAGCTCATCCTGTTTATTTCCCATGCTCTGCACATTGGTATACAAGCACATTAGGGAAGCAGCAGGCACAGTTACCCCTGGAGGGATGCAAGAAGAAAACTCTTTTTCTTTGAGGCTCCAGGGCCTCAAACGTGTTGTGTAAGGGCACCTGGGAATGTAGGGCCAGTGGGGGGGGGGGGGGCAATGTCTACGAGGTCAAGCAGGGACCTGTCTCCATTCCTCCTCAACTCCCAGGTCCCCTCCTTTTGCCCGACTGCGACAGGGCAGGAGGTCCAACCCCATTTGGGGTGTCTCACTCTGGTACCTCTCCTTCAGGCCTGTCAGGGAGTTGCTCCACCAGTCTATCTCCTGCTCACACTCCCTGATAGCCTTCAACCTCTCCACCTCCTCCTTGAGCTCTGCCACCAGGCTGACCAGGTCATCCACCTGCTTGCACCTCACACACACGGTGTCTCTGCCGCCCTCTGAGGATAGCAACAGGCTCAGACACTCCCTGCATCCAGAGACCTGAACTGCCTCATTTTTGAGCGGGTGCTCAGTCTGGGATATCACAGACTTTCTGGAAAGAGCCTTGTGCCTAGTGCAGACCATGGTGGTTTAGCTACAGGCAGACAGTTGACAGACGAGCTATTTTCCTGAGCAGGGAGGGACGCTCTTTCCTGCCTGAGCGCACCCTCCCTGCGTGAACAGCTGTGCCCCGCCCTGTTTGCCTGTCCTGGTCGCTGCGCTCCTGGTTGCATGCGCTCCGTAGGGGCTGCTTTTGAACGTCAGGGTAGAGGGGGCACTGCTGGCTCCGCCTGCATCTCGTCATCCTCCCTCGCAAGGGCTGCAGGGTCCTGGTGGCTCCCTCGGCTGCCTCGAGTGGCCTCAATGCCAGAAAAAAAGCCCTGCCTGTCCCAATCCCCCGCTGTGCTGCAGAACGTGTCTGCCCTGGGGCCGACCACCTCAGCAAGAGCCAATCTCCTTCTCCTCAGGGTTTCTCTCAATCCATTCTCTGCCCAGCCTGTATTTGTCCTTATGATCGCCCTGGCCCACATGCAGCACTGGTCTTGTTGAAATTCATGATGTTCACACAGGCCCATCCGTTGAGCCTGTCCTGGTCCTTCTGGATGGCATCCCTACCCTCCAGAGTGTTGCCCACACCACTCAGTTTGATGTCATCAGCAAACATGCTGGGGGAAGGAGGGGACAGAGGTCAATCCTGCTGTCTTGTCACTGACAAAGGTGTTAAACAGCACTGATTTCAGTACTGACCCTTGTGGGTATAAATTATTTTAAATGCTATCAAAAATTTCCAGGAATAGTTCTCTTTTGGGCATTTCCTTTTCTTTTTTTTTAACTGTATGGCATAACTAGTGTAGTGGCTTCAGATAGATATCTTTCTGTTTTCTCTCTCAAAGCTCTCTTTGTTTCCTCAGTTATTATGGGAAATTACTGTCAGTTACTCTATTGTGCAATAACAGAGACTAGAGTAGTTCCGTTTTATATGACAACCTAATCTAATAGGTGCATGCTAAATGCACCATTCTTAAAATGCTTCACAGATTAAATCCTTTAGGGAACACAGATATTTCTCCATATAATTAATGAAAAACAACAGAGCTTAGGCATCTGGCTACTCAGAATGGGGTAGGCTTTGACATGGGGAGGGGTAAAATTATAGGAACATGTATATGTGGAACTTAGCGTTATCCCAAAATTTAAGTATCAGGTGAGTGCATATATTTGGGGGAAAGAATAGATAAAGCTTTAGACAGCCTTTATAAATCAAAATTTTAAATCTCACATTTCTCATTAAAAATGATGATGGGAAATTCTGCAATATTAATAAAAAAAATGGATTATGTAGTATTCAGAATTTACTTTTATAGTACAGCCAACCCTTCTGGAATCAGAAAACATTAGAAATAGGTTTTTAGAGTGAGAGGTTTCATACGATTTACAGAAAGATTTCTCAAGCAAAATGTCTGTATAAACACAGCACAAGCATAAAAAATCAGTATTCCTTCCTGGCACAACCTATTACTAATACAGCTGGCTATCTGCAAGCTCATTCCAGTGAAGAAAGTAGGAAGCTTTACTTCCTTACAAAGTAGAATATATGAATGTGTAGTTATTATCATAAAACAGGAATGATACCCTTGAGTGAAGAAGGGGCAATCAGTAACAAAAGATAGTAATAATGTAGCAATCATGTCATCATCAAATGATAACTGCTTGATAGTGATGGATTAAACAACTGTAACATTTTATTACTCTGTATCCATCCTGCAGTAACATTACAGCAGCAATCATGTCTTTTTTTCTTTTTCTTTTTTTTTTTTTTCTTTCCCCTGTAACTTTGGCACCTGCTGACTTAAAGTCATTTATAAGATGTTGTTAAGTTTTTTTCTTAATGCAGGTGCTAAGTTACCATTAAGACACTTAATGACCACAAGGAATATGAAATTGGATCAATTAAAAGAGGGGGTTAGACATCCCACAGTTTCTAATCACATGTGGACAACCATTAATAAATTGAAGCTCTCACAAGTATCTATTCTGAAAATCAAATCTGCTAGACAGCTAATCAATTGAGATAGATATCAGTTGAGCTTATGCTCTGCTGGATTCCACTGCATCACTGTTACTTAAAGACAAAGAGGCCGAGTGAAAATGTTGTGGAGGTGAAGAGGAATTTTAAAGGTGCTTATCTGCTGTAATATATAGTAAATCATTATACTTAGTGTCATTCTTGAAATGACCTGAACGTTCTAATAGGATGACTTTTTACACTTTGTTCTTGTTGTTATTTTTTAATTCAAAAATAACAACGAAGGTCCGCAGGCAAGCAAGATCTATTCTATTGCTCTCAGATCTTGGACATGAATAGTGCCATGAAATAGCTGTGCGCTAAACATCTTTCTTGGCATAAACAAAGTAAACAATATTTTTTTGCTTCCAAAATATCTATTCCGTACTGCCAGATGCATGCAACTTTGCTAATGCCAGGACTACAGAAATGATTTTCTTCTTATTTCTGGACTTACTCATAAGTCTAAAAATGGAGCATCTTTTGATTTAAAGAAAATAAGATGAAAACTATGTGCACCTTACAAATCTCCAAAGCCCTTTGAGGTTAAAAAATATTTTTTGTGCTTTAACTTGGACTGTGCTCTAATAGTGAGTGCTACTAGTGAATGCTAATCAAGTTGTACTTTTAAGATTTGCTATTCCTATATTAGTATATCCACTTGCCTAAAAATAGGTGTTTTCCAGTATGTTAGTATGTTGCATCTGTGAAACCATACTTTTTTTCAAAAGTATGTATTTTAGCAATGATACAAATAGAAAGCAGTGATTGGATGTGTGATCAGTCTAAAATCTTGCTATATGATGCTAGTTTGCACACAGGACTGTGGTTCCAGCCACATTCAGTTCATTCTTTCTATCAGTATATATGAAATACAGAAAGGAAAAAAACAAAACAAAACAAAAAAACAAAACAAAACAAAAAAAAACTTTGAAAAAGAAAAGATGGCAGATTAACGGGCTATGAAGAGGTATTATCCCCAGACCATTCCAGATAAAAAGCCTTCCAATCTCTGTGGTGATTTGCCTCTGCAAATCCCTGTTCTTGGAAGATTGACTAGCACTGAAAATTACTTGGTGAAGGGAAGCTCAAGAGTACATAAATGAACTATCCCAAAAAGAACATATGACTTTGCTTCTCAGCCAAGAGAGTGTTACTCAGCAAAAAGTGAGAATAAAACTCCAGATGGAAGATTTTCAAATTTGAAAGATAAAGATATTTCTCAAACATCTTGTAGAAGCTGCCTGCTATCTAACATAATGTATCTTTAGACTTTCAACAGTGAAATTCCTGTATTCTATAAAGAATACAACAAATATTTAATCATTAAGATTATTATATAATTAAATTTATATCCTTTTGATGTAACACAAATTACATAAATAATTGAATTTTTTGAATAAATTTCAGCCTATAAATACAATAGTTTCTTCCCTTACTGCTGATACTGAAGACACAGAATCACAGAATTTTCTAGGTTGAAAGAGACCTCAAGATCATCGAGTCCAACCTCTGACCTAATGCTAACAGTCCCCACGAAACCATATCCCTAAGCTCTACATCTAAACGTCTTTTAAAGACTTCCAGGGATGGTGACTCTACCACTTCCCTGGGCAGCCTGTTCCAATGTCTAACAACCCTTTCGGTAAAGAAGTTCTTCCTAACTTTAAGCCTAAAACTCCCCTGGCTCAACTTAAGCCCATTCCCCCTCATCCTGTCACCAGGCACGTGGGAGAACAGACCAACCCCCACCTCGCTACAGCCTCCTTTAAGGTATCTGTAGAGAGCGATAAGGTCGCCCCTGAGCCTCCTTTTCTCCAGGCTGAACAAGCCCAGCTCCCTCAGCCGCTCCTCATAGGACTTGTTCTCCAGGCCCCTCACCAGCTTCGTCGCCCTTCTCTGGACGAGACATTGATTTTCTGAGACGTCTGACTGGGAGCAGGACAACACTCAGGTCTAGATGTTACAGCTACCACTCATTGTAATTATTAAATTTAAAAAATCTGGAAATGAGGAAATAATTATTTTAATTTCCTCAATATCTGAGGTCAGATCACATTTTACAATTATAAGCATTAGTTATTCATATCTACATTGTGAAAGGTTGCTTACTGGCATTTTTGATAGTGGAGTCTATAGATACATATCCAGCATGTACCTGTACCAAAGGTGTAACTTTTTAAAGCATAACTTTTACTCTGTGATCAGACAAGTAAAATTAATCTCATCAGAATACTTGTATTTCTCATCTTGAACACAGAGTTAAACCATCAAAAAATAATAATTTTCAAATACTGAAACAGCAGGATACTTTATAGATCTTTGTTACAAGTATACATTTGTCTGAAAAAGGGTGTTATTCCCTTGGATAAGACAGTTGATACTTTCAGACTTTTGGTTGGTATAATACATGAAGGAATAGCTATCTTGTTCTTCAAATGCCATGATGAATTCAGTGTTTCTGAACAGCGTGGATTCACTAAGGACAAGTCATGTCTGACCAATCTGATATCCTCGTATGATGAGATGACTGGCTGGGTAGATGAGTGGAGAGTGGTGGATGTGGTCTACCTTGACTTCAGCAAGGGTTTTGACACTGTCTCCTAAACATCCTCATAAAACAGCTCAGGAAGTAAGGCCTAGATGAGTGAACAGTGAGATGCATTGGCAATTGGCTGAACAACAGAGTTCAGAGGGTTGTGCTTAGTGGTGTGCAATCTAGTTGGAGGTCTGTAGCAAGTGGTGTCAGTACTGGGTCCAGTGCAGTTCAATTTATTCACGAATGACCTGGACGATGGAACAGAGTGCACCCTCAGCAAGTTTGCTGATGACACAAAGCTCAGAGGAGTGACTAATACCCCAGAGGGCTCTACTGCCATTCAGAGGGACCTCGACAGCCTGGAGGGTTGGGTTGAGAGCAACCTCATGAAGTTCAAAAAAGGTAAGTGCAAGGTCCTGAACCTAGGGATAAATAACCCCAAGCACCAGTATAGGCTGAGGGCTGACCTGATGGAGAGCAGCTCTGCAGAGGACCTGGGAGTCTTGGTGGACAGCAGGCTGACCAGGAGTCAGCAATGTGCCCTTGTGATCAAGAAGGCCAATGGTATCCTGGGCTACATTCGGGAGAGTGTTGCCAGCAGGTCAAGGGAGGTGATCCTCCCCCTCTGCTCAGCCCTGGTGAGGCCTCACCTGGAATATTGTGTCCAGTTCTAGGCTCCCCAGTACAAGAGGGACATAGAACTACTGGAACGAATTCACAGGAAGGCTATAAAGATGACTAGAGGACTGGAGTACCTGTTGTACAAGAACAGGCTGAAGGAACTGGGCCTGATTAACCTGGAAAAGAGAAGACTGAGGGGAGACCTTGCCAATGTATATAAATATATGTCCTGGTTTCAGCTGGGATAGAGTTAATTTTCCTTCTAGTAGCTGGTAGGGTGCTATGTGTATTAAGATGAGAAGACTGTTGATAATATGCTGATGTTTTACTTGTTGCAAAGGAGTGTTTACACTAAGCCAACGACTTTTCAGCTTCTTGCTCTGTCCTGCCAGTGGGCAAGCTCAGGGTGCAGCAGGAGCTGGGAGGGGACAGACCCAGGACAGTGACCCAAACTGGCCAAAGGGGTATTCCATACCATCTGACGTCATGCTAAACAATATATAGGGGTGGCTAGCTTGGGTGCGGGGGCTGGCTGCTTGGGCCAGGCTGGACATTGGTCAGTGGGTGGTGAGCAGTTACATTGTGCATCACTTGTTTCGTACACATTATTATTATTATTATTATTATTATTATTATTATTGTTATTGTTATTATTATTATTATTATTATTATTATTATTATTATTATCATCATCATCATCATCATCATCATCATCATCATTATCATTATTATCATTATTATCATTATTATTATTATTATTATTAATTTCTGTCTTAATAAACTGTCTCTATCTCAACCCACAGGCTTCACTTTCGTGTTTCTCTGCCCCATCCCAGAGAGGGAGAGGGGAGGGTGAGCAAATGGCTGTGTGGTACTCAGCTGCAGGCTGGGTTAAGCCACAACAATATCTGAGGGGAGGGTGTTGAGAGGATGGAGCTAGTCTCTTTTCAGTTGTGCTCAGCAACACAAGAGAGGCAGTGGGCACAAACAACCACAGGAGATTTTGGCTCAAGGAGGTTCTGGCTCTGTGAGGGTGACAGAGCACTAGAACAGGTTGCTCAGAGAGGTTGTGGAGTCTCCTTCTCTGGAGATATTCCAAACCTGCTTGGATGCCATCTTGCACAACATACTCTAGGTGATCCAGCAGGGGGGTTGGACTAGATGATCTTCAGAGATCCCTTCCAACCTCTGCCATTCTGTAATTCTGTTCTGTGATTTTTATCAAAATACATAGCCTACATTTATTACTGAAATGGATTTAAATATAAATTTTGTTCTTTATTTTTCTACAAGCATGAAAGATAGGAGCTTTACTCTGGTAGTAAAAAATAAACAAAAAGTGAATTTATTAAATATCAGCTGGTTAGGCATGTTATCCATGTAAGGTCAATGGCAAAGAGTGTATGCTATACTGACATAATACAGTGTGTATGTGTTCATGCTCATACCTAGGCAAAAGGGTGGTGGTGTGGAATATCATCCTATTTCTGGAATAATGTTTCTTCCATTTCCAGTTTCCTAGCTAAGGATTAATAATCATTTGCTTTGAAAGTTTTTTGTATGACTTTTTTACAGGAAGTCATCCAAAGTCAGTCTAATCACATTTTTCTAGTGATCTTTTCAGCATTTGTTTAACCTAATTAGTGTTCACAGCTAATACAACAGCTATTGGTGATGGTGAGCTGAAATAACCTGCAAAAATTCCTGCAGCCCAGTTTTGTCAATGTCTAGTTAAATCCATCTCAGTGGCGAGCCGTACTGAAACGTCACTGTTGCCTTTCATTTCAGTTTATCCATCCTTTCTAAGCTCCTATTCTGACAAGATTTTCCTCATATCATACCTAGATACAGGATAAAAGAGATATCAAGAGAAAATAGAAAAATATTATTTTAAAACAGAGTTATGGAAGGGGGGAGGGGATCATCATACCTGATAAGATAAACAAATACTAATTCCTTCTTATTTTCTTCACCTCCATTTAGAGAAATGAGCATGCATACTTTAGTCATACACTGGAGCAGCTGTGTTCACTTGGTTTGTTCAGCCTAGAGAACAGGAGCCTGAAGGAAGACCTTGTCGTGCCCTACAGCATCCTCATAAGGGGGAGTGGAGGGGCATGTGCTGATCTCTTCTCCTTGGTGACACCAACAGGACCCAAAGAAATGGCATGGAGCTGTGACAGGGGAGGGAGAGGATGTAGGTTAGGAAAAGGTTCATCACTGTGATGGTAGGGCACTGCTACAGGCTTCCAAGTGAAGTGGTCATAGCTCAAAACCTGCTGGAGTTCAGGAAACACTTTGACAGTGCTCTCAGACCCATGGTTTGATTTTTGGGTGGTCCTGTTGAGTTGACCCATGAGTTGGACTGAATGACCCTTGTGAGTAACTCAGGATATTATATGATTCTATGATACTAAAAATAGAAGAGTAAAAGTGGTATCATTTCAGTATCTCCTTCCAGAATGTTTGAAGGTCACAAACAAGATAATGAACAAGAAATGACTAAAAAGGTCAGACTGAAAAACTGTCATTAGAAACCATGGTATCAGCATTACAATACTCATGCCTAAGGCTTTTCCCCTTAAACATTAAATACCATGAAAAAAAAAAAGTATGTTATCCAAAAATATTGTAAATATGAAATCTTGGTTATGGAGAACAAAGGGTATCCAAGAAGTCTGAACTCTTATACAGGCAGAAAAATGTCAATCTACATTTTGCAGTAATGATTAATTGTGGCTAGTGATACCCCAAAGAAATGCAATTAGTTTCTAATATATTCTGTACTTTAAAATATACATTTTAATGTCTTTATTTATTATTTACATTGAAAAGTAATAGTTTGTTTTCTTTTTTGAAGTTACACAAACTAATCTCCAATTTTTAGAAACAAAGTGACAGTATTCATAACAGATGAAAGTACAGTGTAAGTTAGAGGCTACAAGCAACCACAGTACCTGGAGTGGGAATTTGGCAGGATGTAGACATCACAGGCTAAATTGTTAGTTCCTGAGTATCTGTCACTTTAATGCAAAGTCACCCAATCTGTACTTTATTTTTTAGCATTGTTGGTCATCCCACTCTTAGAGCTATCGCTCTGTATATATCACAAACAGATTTGCAAGTACAAATAGGTCAAAGGTTAATACTACTCAGAACTTACAAATTACATAGCAACAATTGACCAAAAGGAGAAAATTTCAATGACTGTTATAGCCACAAGCTAGGGCATTTTCCCAGTGAGCAGATTTAATACAGGTTAAATTTTCTCTCAGATGGTTTAAAATACACATTGCCTCTTAGTCTTTTTTTTTTTTTTTTCACCAAAAACATGTACCCCACTGGGAAAAAATGACAAGAGTTATCTCTCTTGTTGAAATACATGAAATATTTAAAGAGTAAATACACTATGGAGACAGAGAAGAAAGCTCTTGCTATTTCATGGTCACAGTTACCATTTAAGATGAGATCTCATACTCAAGTCTGATCCTTGATAATCTTAGAAAGGCTATAACTAAAATGGTTACAATTTACCAACAGACCTTTGAACAGCAATCAGAATTTCAAGTTTTAAAAACATCCTAATAGAAGAGTGATTTTTTTTTTAACGTGTGTGTATTTATTATTATTATTATTGTTGTTGTTATTATTATTTTATTGTTATTATTATTTAAGAGTATTGTTGTTAATTCATTCTAAATGGCAGTCCTGTTTGCAGCAATTTAGGAAATGATGTACCTCTGCCCCATCTTTTTTTTTTTTTTTTTTTTTTTTTTTTTTCCCTCAGTTAAGTAAAACACTGAATGCTGTTTTCCAGATCCTGTTCCTGTTTTCCCATTTTCAAGTGCCTTTCTCTCCTGGTATTCTGCATAGGATTCTAAGCACCTAAACCAGAGATGTGCATTCCACTGCAGAATAAGGTTAGACACTCCATAATCCAATTTTCAGAATTGTTACCTCCTTTGTTAAATGAAGGCTTTGATGTTTAATAGAAAACACACACAACATCTAAATATATAATCTAAATACAGATTTAGATTTATTAATAATAATTATAAATAATAGATAGTAACTTATTGAAAAAATATCTAGCTTACCACTAGTACAATTTCCTTGTAATAAATATTTTAGTTTGCAATAACATTCATGCTAAATTCCTTTTAGGTATTTTTAAATAGCCTCCATTAATTTTCTATAACAGGAAAACAGGAAAATATATGGACATTTTTGAAACTACACAAACCTTGTCCTCCAATTTAGTAACAGGTTTATAAAATGTAAAATATAATATAATAAACATCTGGCTGAAAATGAAAGTGATCAGGACAAGTTGGATTACACCGAAATAAAACATTTAAGCTATTTCAGATTCTGTGCTCTTCTATCTGTATATTCTCCACGTGAAGTGTTGCATTAGCAAATTAACTCTGCTAGCTTTAGCTTTGCATATTACCAATAACATTGATAAAGCAGTCCTTAACTATTACAGACTGAAAGAAATTCATTTTACTTTGAGGCATACCTGCTGGTAATTCGATCTTATTCAGTGTGAGAAATTTTGTGCTATATTCCTAGACGTGGCACGTCTACCTATATAAATATAATCACATTAATTGAAACATCTGTCTGATACAGCAACTGATTACAATAAGAAATCAGAACCTTTCAGAAGTCTCCATCACACACCAATAGATGGAAGTTTGTGAAGGAATATATAACAACGCATCAAGGAAATAGGAATTTGTAAAGCCTGAAATAGATGGCTGGGTATGGAAGGCAGAAGGGGGCATTTATATTTTAAAGGTTTAAACATAAAGAATTGTGATAGATATTGCCATTAAATTTTGCTATTTGAAGGTTATCATGTACATTCAACACTGTGTTAAGCTACAAAACAAACTGTGGTGGTTTTACTCGTGTGGGCAGCTGAGCTCTACCACAGATGCTCTCTCACTCCACTGACTTGCAGAAAACAGACTCCACAATTTTAAGGTAGGTATGTTTATTCAGTGCTGAGCAGCACAGGGGTAGTCCCACCAAAATCATGCACACACAACACGAAAACTTGCCATGGTTATATGCAGTAAAGAGTTACATACATGTATGCATGAAGTTTCACAATGCACCTATACATGTGCATAACCTGTCCCCACTTCATATTAAAATTCGTTCAAGAAGTCACTTCCATAAGCTCCATCTGCACTTACGCAATGTCTACTGGTGGTGGTTGCTGGGGGTCATGGGGATGAAGATTGATGACTCTTCCTCATCACTGCTAGTTGACCTCTTGTCTTTGTGCAGACTCAGTTGCTCTTTGGCTCTTGTCGATCTGCAGGACCAGTTTCTGCCAGTTTCTTAAGACAGACTCACATTCTTACCAAGACACTAACCTTGGTAAGGGACCCAAGGCTTCTTTCTTTAAAGACACTAAGTAGCATCCACTAGTTTAATATACCACTTTCCTTTCCCAAGGAGAGATTTAATCAGGGGAAGCAGGCGATCGGGCCCAGTCAGCATGGCTTTATGAAAGGCAGATCATGCCTGACGAACCTGATCTCCTTCTATGACAAAGTGACGTGCTGGGTGGACGAGGGAAAGGCTGTGGATGTGGTCTACCTTGACTTCAGCAAGGCTTTTGACACCGTCTCCCACAGCATTCTCCTCAAGAAACTGGCTGCTCTTGGCCTGGACTGGCGCACGCTTCGTTGGGTTAGAAACTGGCTGGATAGCCGGGCCCAAAGAGTCGTGGTGAATGGAGTCAAGTCCAGTTGGAGGCCAGTCACTAGTGGCGTTCCCCAGGGCTCGGTGCTGGGGCCGGTCCTCTTTAATATCTTCATCGATGATCTGGACGAGGGCATCGAGTGCACCCTCAGTAAGTTCGCAGATGACACCGAGTTAGGTGCGTGTGTCGATCTGCTTGAGGGTAGGAAAGCTCTGCAGGAGGAACTGGATAGGCTGCACCGATGGGCTGAGGTCAACTGTATGAAGTTCAACAAGGCCAAGTGCCGGGTCCTGCACCTGGGGCGCAATAACCCCAAGCAGAGCTACAGGCTGGGAGAGGAATGGTTGGAGAGTTGCCAGGCAGAGAAGGACCTGGGAGTGATGGTGGATAGTCGGCTGAATATGAGCCAGCAGTGTGCTCAGGTGGCCAAGAAGGCCAACGGCATCCTGGCTTGTATCAGGAACAGTGTGACCAGCAGGGCTAGGGAGGTGATCGTCCCCCTGTACTTAGCTCTGGTGAGGCCGCACCTCGAGTACTGTGTTCAGTTTTGGGCCCCTCGCTACAAGAAGGACATCGAGGTGCTTGAGCGGGTCCAGAGAAGGGCGACGAAGCTGGTGAGGGGCCTGGAGAACAAGTCCTACGAGGAGCGGCTGAGGGAGCTGGGCTTGTTCAGCCTGGAGAAGAGGAGGCTCTCTATAGGTACCTCAAGGGAGGCTGTAGCGAGGTGGGGGTTGGCCTGTTCTCCCACGTGCCTGGTGACAGGACGAGGGGGAATGGGCTTAAGTTGAGCCAGGGGAGTTTTAGGTTAGATGTTAGGAAGAACTTCTTCACTGAAAGGGTTGTGAGGCACTGGAACAGGCTGCCCAGGGAAGTGGTAGAGTCACCATCCCTGGAAGTCTTTAAAAGACGTTTAGATGTAGAGCTTAGGGAAATGGTTTAGTGGGGACTGTTAGCGTTAGGTCAGAGGTTGGACTCGATGATCTTGAGGTCTCTTCCAACCTAGAAAATTCTGTGATTCTGTGATTCTGTGAATCTGAGAATGGTTATAGAATTTAGTAGGGTTCATACTCACAGATTTTGTGACTGATTTTGTGACTGTTGTTATCTGTTCTGCTTTCTTGTACATTCAAGCCCATTGGAATTTCACCTACAAATTGCTCCATCAAGTTCATAGATTTGTCCTGAGACATAGAAGGTTTCAGCAAAAAACATGCTTTAGTTAAAGACTTTGAATGTCAAGGAATTCTGCATATCCAAGAGCATATTGTTTTAATGATTAATATACAGATATTAAAAAATTGCCTGTTAGGTCTTCTATCTTTTGCTTATTTTGTTGAAAAATGTCTATCTTAGATTTTTTTTTTTTTCGTGTTAGTTACTAATGGAGTGTAAACAGCCTGTCTTTTAAGAGTTAAGTATGTTAGATTTATTCTTTTGCTCCAAATCAGTCTCTCTCTTTCTCTTTTTTTTTTTTTTTTTTTTGTGTGTGTGTCTGTGTCTGTTCCTTCAAATATTTCCTTTTATTTTTTTTTAGAAATCCTTTATTAATTATACCCCAGAATGGTGCAATCTAATCAAGTAATCAGTACATTTGTGACACAGTTACCTCTTTTCTGTCGCTGATAACTTTGGAGTTATTAAAATGATTAGTTTTCTTATTAATTTTCATAAGTTTATCATGAAATTGTCTTTCTTGGTATAGGAATATACCACTCACAGTTCCATGTGTACACTTTAAAAGAAATGACCTTCAACAGCTGACAAACATACTAAAAGAAAGACAAAAGAGTACAGAAAATAAAATTCCAATATGAACAGAACCATAAAAACCATTAATGAAATTAACAATAACAAAGATAGGACAAAAAAAAAAATATTTCTGCAAATATTTGGAAAATAATTTAAATGTTAGGAATGCACATAATTTCAACACTTACATAGTGCTATGTAACTGCTCACATGCATATATGTAAATATGTATAGACAGTTACATATCAGAGAATCATAGAATGTCTGAGTGGGAAGGGATCCACAAGGATCATTGAGTCCAACTCCTGGATCTCCAAAGGACCACCAAAAAATAAATCAGAGCATGTGTCTGAGAGTGTTGTGTGTTGTCCAAATGTGTCTTGAACTCCAGCAGGCTCTGTGCTGTGAACATTTCCCTGGGGAACCAGTTCCTGTGCCCGAGCACCCTCTTCGTGAAAAAACTTCCTGATATCCAGGAAGTCATCAGATATCTCTCCTGTCACAGCTTCAAGCTGTTACGTGGAGTCACCAGAGAGAGAGAGGAGATCAGCGCTTGCTTCTCCGCTTGCCCTTGTGAGGAAGTTATAGACCACAACAAGGTCTCAACTCAGCCTCCTCTTCTCCAGACTGAACAATCCAAATGACTTCAGACACGCCTCATACGTCTTTCTTTCTAGGTCCTTTACCATCTTTGTTGCCCTCCTTTGGACCCTGTCTAACAGTTTTGTATCTTTCTTATACTATTCTGCCCAAAACTGCACACAGTACTCGAGGTGAGGCCACACAAGCACAGAGTGGAGTGGGAAAATCACTTCCCTTGACTGGCTAGCAATGCCATTCTTGATGCACCCCAGGATATGACTGGCCCTCCTGGTTGCCAAGGCACACTGACGGCTCATGCTCATCTTGCTGACAAACAAAACCCCCAGATCCCTTTCTGTGGAGCTGATCTCCAGGATCTCGTCCCCAGGTCAGTACATATAACCAGGGTTGCCCCTTCCCAGGTGCAGAATCTGACACTTGCTCTCGTTAAACTCCATATTGTTGGTGATGTTGGATCCGATGATCTCTTGAGGTCCCTTCCAACCCCTACAATTCTGTGATTCTGTGATTGCCCAGCTCTGTAGCTTGTCCAGATCTCTCTGCAAAGCCTCACCACCCTTGCTGGAGTCAACAGCTCCACCCAATTTGGTACCATCCACAAACTTGCTCAAAAAGCCTTCAAATCCTTCATCCAAATTGTGTATGGAAACATTGAAAAGGATTGTTCCTAAAATCAAGCCCTGGGGAATCCCAGTAGTGACAGGCCACCAACCTGATATAACCCCATCTACAAGAACCCTCTGGGCTCAACCCATCAGACAGTTGTTCACGCATCTTATTATTCTTTAATCTAACTGTATTCTTTTTTTTTTTTTTTTTTTTTTTTTTTTTTTTTTTCCAGAAAGAATCTAAGAGGAACAGTATAGAAAGCTTTACTGAAATCCAGAAAGATTATACTGACTGGTTTCCATGTGTCAATATAGTTGTTTATACACCCATGTATACACCCATGTGTAACTGGGTGATCACAGATTCACAGAATGGTTGAGGTTGGAAGGGACCTCTGAAGATCATCTAGTCTAACCCCCCTCCTTAACATGATCATCCAGAGCACATTGTGCATCTTGTTGTAGAAGGAAATTAAGTTTGTTAGACATATCTTCCACTGTCAACCCATGTTTACTCTGACCAATGCTTGCGTTGTTCTTCAGGTATATTTCAATAACTCCCAGAGTAATCTTCTCCATAATTTTACCAGTCACTGAAGTGAGACTGAGAAATCTGTAGCTGCCAGGATCTTCTCTCTTGCATTTCTTGAAAACTGGCACCAAATTTGCTAGCTTCCAGTCAACTGGGACCTCTCTATATTTCCAAGACCATTGAAAAATAATTGTCAGGTGTCCTGCGATGAAATCAGACAGCTCCCTGATTACTTTGGGATGAATCCCATCAGGCCAATGGACTTGTATGCATGCAGGTAGAGCAAAAAATCCCACACAAGTTCAGGGTAAACTAGGAGTTTATCATTCCTGCAGTCACACATCTCCAACTGAAGGCATCTGGGCTCCTAGAGACCATCACTGGTATTGGATAAAGAGGCAAAAAAATGCATTGAATGTCTCTACTTTGTCTATGTCCCTGTTTGTGAGGTGACCATCCTCATCAAGTATCAAACCAATGTTTGCTCTGGTCCTCCTTTTTCCTGTAAACATACTTAAAAAAAAAAAAAAAAAAATTATTCCCCACCCTGCTAGACAGCTTCAATTATAACTGGGCTTTGGCCTCCCAGATTCTCTCTCTACAAAAATGAGCAGCATACCTGTAGTCCTCCCATGTTGCCTGACCTTGCTTCCAGTGGCCAAACACTTTCTTTTTCTGCCTGAGTTCTTGAAGAAGATTCGTGCTCTGCCTCTGTTCTTCTGCTCTCCAGAGGTGGTGCTTAAAATCCGACCAGCACTGATGGGCCCCAATGTCTTTAAAAGCAGTTTCCCAGGGTACCTGGGAAAGTCGTGCTCCGCCAAATTTTTTGCCTTCTATTATGGCATCAGTAGCTGCGTTGATGGGGGGAGAGCAGTGAATGTCATCTACCTTGATTTGCACAAGACTTTTGATACTGTCTCCCAATACTTCCTGCTAGCAAAGCTGAGAAAGTATGGGCTAGACGAGTGGACAGTAAAGTGGGTTAAGAACTGGCTGACTGGCCGAGCTCAGAGGGTGGTGATCAGCAGCACAGAGTCTGGCTGTGACTAGCGGTGTTCCCCAGGGGTTGATACTGGGTCCGGTCTTGTTCAACATCTTCAGTGATGACCTTGATGAGGGAATAGTGTCCTCCCTCAGCAAGTACACTGATGATACAAAGCTGGGAGGAGTGACTGACACACCAGAAGGCTCTGCTGCCATGCAGTGAGACCTGGACAGGCTGGAGAGCTGGGCAGGAAGAACCCAAATGAGATTTAACAAGAGCAAGTATAGAGTCCTGCACCTGGGAAGGAAGATCTGCATGTATCAGTACAGGCTGGGGGTTGACCTGCTGGGGAGAAGCTCTTAGGAGAATGACCTGGGGGTCCTGGTGGATAACATGTTGACCATGAACCAGTGGTGTGCCCTTGTGGGATCCAAACAGGATCCTGGCGTGCGTTAAAAGGAGCGTGGCCAGCAGGTCAAGGGAGGTGATCCTCCCCCTTTACTCTGCCCTGGTCAGGCCTCACCTGGAGTACTGTGTCCAGTTCTGGGCTCCCCAGTACAAAAAAGACAGGGATCTCCTGGAACGAGTCCAGCAGAGGGCCACAAAGATGATACGGGGCCTGGAGCATCTTCCTTATGAGGAAAGGCTGAGGGACCTGGGTCTGTTCAGCCTGGAGAAGAGAAGACTGAGAGGGGATCTCCTCAGTGTATATAAATACCTGAGGTGTGGGAGACAGAGGGATTTGGCCAACCTCTTTTCAGTGTTTTGAGGGAACAGGACAAGGGGTAATGGCCACAAAATGGCTTACAGGAAGTTCCACACCAACATGCCAAATAACTTCTTCGCAGTGAGGGTGACAGAGCACTGGAACAGGCTGCCTAGGGAGGTTGTGGAGTCTCCTTCTCTGGAGATATTTAAGTCTGTCTGGATGCCTACCTGGGTAGCCTGCTCTAAGGAACCTGTTTTGGCAGTGGGGTTGGACCCGATGATCTTTTGAGGTCCCTTCCAACCCCTACAATTCTGTAATTCTGTAATTCTGTGATTCTGTGACCTTACTAACTAGTTCCCTGAGCAGTCATAAATCTGTTCTCCCCAAATCCAGGGTTGAAGTTTTGGTGGCATTTTTCATCCTGTCACCAAAGACTTTGAATTTGACTGCCTCGTGTTCACTATAGCCAAGGCAGTCACCTACCACCACTTCACAAAACCCTGTTTACAAGCAACAGGCCCAGGACGTCACTTTTCCTACTTGGCTCTCTCAGTACCTGTACCAAGAAGTTATCATCAAGGTGCTTCAGGAATCTCCTTGCCACTTCATCTATTGCCATCCATCTATTGCCACTTCACTATAGATGCTTACCAGATATGACAACGGACCTGCACAGGATACCTGTATCTTCCTGTACTGGGATTTGGAGTGTAGCAATATGACACACAGCATTCCAAATGATTTGTTTACCTAATTTGGAAAAATGAATCAATTCTCTATTGAAGTGGAGCAGATGAGATTGAAGGAATTACTCAGTTAAGTTTTAGAGACACTTAATATAGTCCCCTGAACAGTTTCCTAGCCTGTATAGGCCTAATTCCTTGGTCTCAATCTCCATTTGAGATACGCTAGAATTTCCAGGACATCCAGGACATCCACACAGAAGTCAGAGGGATGAAAAAGCAGACCTATATATTCTTGGAATAGCAGCTAGAGTCACAAATGGTGTGAGATGCATATATTTAAGTGAACTGTTTGAGTCTCAGTGATTATATTGATCATAAATACAATTATGTCCAAGTCCGTGGCTTGGACTGGCATACGCTTCATTGGGTTAAAAACTGTCTGAATAGCCGGGCCCAAAGAGTTGTGGTGAATGGAGTCAAATCCAGTTGGAGGCCGGTCACTAGTGGCGTTCCCCAGGGCTCGGTACTGGGACCAGTCCTCTTCAGTATCTTTATTGATGATCTGGATGAGGGGATCAAGTGCACCCTCAGTAAGTTTGCACACGACACCAAGTTAGGTGCGTGTGTTGATCTGCTCGAGGGTAGGAAAGCTCTGCAGAAGGATCTGGATAGGCTGGATCAATGGGCTGAGGTCAACTGCATGATGTTCAACAAGGCCAAGTAACGAGTCCTGCACCTGGGGCACAATAACCCCAATCAGAGCTACAGGCTGGGAGAGGAGTGGCTGGAAAGCTGCCTGGCAGAGAAGGACCTGGGAGTATTGGTTGATAGTCGGCTGAATATGAGCCAGCAGTGCAGTTGGCCAAGAAGGCCAACAGCATCCTGGCTTGTATAAGAAGCAGTGTGGCCAGCAGGTCTAAGGAAGTAGTACTTCCCCTGTACTTGGCTCTGGTGTGGCAGCACCTCAAGTACTGTGTTCAATTTTGGGCCTGTCACTACAAGAAAGACATCGAGGTGCTCAAGTGAGTCCAGAGAAGAGCTGGTGAGGGATCTGGAGAACAAGTCTTACGAGGAGCAGCTGAGGGAGCTGGCCTTGTTCAGCCTGGAGAAGAGGAGGCTCAGGGGCGACCTTATCACACTCTATAAGTACATTAAAGAAGGCTGTAGTGAGGTGGGGGTTGGTCTATTCTCCCATGTGCCTGGTGACAGGATGAGGGGGAATGGGCTGAGGTTGTGCCAGGGATGTTTTAGGTTGGGTATTAGGAAGAACTTCTTTACCAAGAGGGTTGTTAGTCATTGGAATGGGCTGCCCAGGGAAGTGGTGGAGTCACCATCCCTGGAGGTCTTTAAACGACATTTAGATATAAAGCTTAGTGATATGGTTTAGTGGAGGCCTTGTTAGTGTTAGGTCAGAGTTTGGACTTGATGATCTTGAGGTCTCTTCCAACCTAGACGATTCTGTGATTCTGTGATTCTGTAATTACTTGCTTTATATGTGGGCACCTACTGCAATTTGACTTGCCCTAGAGTAGACAATCCATCTCACAGGGATGGTACTTAGGCCACAAGGCTTTCAGAAGACCTACAAAGTCTTGAAACAGAAACTGAAAGACAGACAGAAAAGCACCCAACACAAAAATAGCATTTGTATCTGGTGTATAAGCAGCTGAACTAAATCCTTCTGAATGTGTGTCAGTCTGAATTCCACCCCTGCATAAGATTATAAACCATATAGGAAAGAAAGGAGAAGAGGAAAAAGACTAATGAGAAAGAGAATGATACAAGAGGACATAATGCTAATGTGTTTTTTTTTTTTTACTAATAAATATGTAATTACGCACTCTAAGCCTTATGCAATACAGAATAAGTTGTTTCATGTTTAGCAATACAACAAACAAACAAAACATCAGGAGGAAAAATAATGCTCATCAACCAACCTTTTCAAAATCCACGATATAGCAATATTCAAGCAACTACTTGCTTGTTTTTTTTTTGTTTGTTTTGTTTTTTTGTTTGTTTATTTTTCATATAACAAATCAGATCTATAGGAAATGAATAATTTCTTCACCCAGCTTAGCTCAGCTGGCACTGCACAGCCATTCAGTAACACTCTCCACCTAATGGGATGGGGGAGAGAATTAGAAAAAAAACAAAGTAAAAACTTGTGGGTTGAGATAAAGACAGTTTAACGGGACTGAAAAGGAAGAGAAATATAATAACAATATAATAATAATAATAATAATAATAATAATAATAATAATAATAATAATAATAATAATAATAACGTACAAAACAAGTGATGCACAACACAATTGCTCACATTTGCTGGTATGGAATATATCTTTGGCTTTGGGTTAGCTGTCCTGGTTTTGTCCCCTCCCAGCTCCTTGTGCATCCCCAGCCTCCTCACTGGCAAGTCAGTGTGAGAAGCTGAGAAGTCCTTGGCTTAGTGTAAGCATTACTCTGAAACAATTAAAAAAAAAAAAAAAAAAAACACAGACAAACACATCAGCACATTATCAATATTATTCTCATCTTAAATCCAAAACATGGCACCATACCGGGTTCTAGGAGGAAAATTAACTCTATCCTAACCGAAACCAGGACAATATCATATGTAATTCCAGCCTAAATTACAATACAGACATCCATGGAAAAAAATACCTACAGCTTAAAGAAAGCAATATATATTGATGATCTACTGATTATATAAGATTCCTTTACATAAATTCATCTGAAACTCTTGAGCAGAAATTGAGAGAAGGACACCTCAGTCTCCCAAGTACATGTATATTGCATCAACACCTAATATTTCAAGGGTTAGCAAAAGGACAAGTAGTTTAGAAGACAACATTGTACACTTTATAAATCTGCTTTTCAGAGATTTTCATAAGTTGTTTAGCCTTGGTATCTACTGTAAACGCTGCATCTTCCAAATAATTTATTGTCATCACAAAATGTTAATACTATGCATTTATGTTGCCCACCTATGGAGCCTATCTGAAAGAAGAATGGATTACTTAGGAGTACTGAATATATGAAAGCGTATATTACCTGAATTCAATGGGATGATAATTATGCTGGAGAAATAGTGCAATGATTTCATATTCTTCTCATTTATAGAAGTAGGTCCTTTATATTCATAACAGAAACATACAGAGATATGTATAAGAGTCGTGATTATTTTCTGATTAATTTAAATGGATAATTCTCCTCATATTTAGAAAAGGTAAAATTGCTGACTGTAACTGAAAAATAGGTGTTTCAATACCTATACCTTCAACATGCTGATGATGTCCTGCAACAATAATAATGTGTTTCTAAATTTCTGTTTAGCACAGGAGACTGTGAAAGATTTGTCCAATAATATAGGATCATTCCTATGTAATCTAGGAAAATGTCATGTTGTGCTTTCAAACTCAGAGTAATAATCTGTTATCTGTGTCCAGGGACTGCATTTTCAAACCTTCATATATTAGTGTGAGCTGCTGACAAACTAAAATATCAAAAATATGAAAAAGTCTAATAGCAAAAAGTGAATCCAAGGGAGTCCAAAGTTACTTTAAAAATAACTTTAAGCTGAGAAACTGATTGTAGGCTTATGATATTCGAACTGTTCACCGCTATCTCTGAAAAGATTCACATACTTTTTATATCAGCCTAAGTAAAGCAGGCTAACCCATTTTTTTCAGTATCAGACTTGCCAAGGCATCCAGATGATCTGTGCAATCATATGGATTTATGATCCAAGAAAAGTAGAAATTCCATAGGGAGAAAATAATAGAGACTCACGAGACTCACTGAAAGAAATACCAGTTTCACACAGAAAATAGAAATCAGATTGTGATAAGTATTTTCAGTTCAGATATGTTCTTACTCCTAGAACTATTTCTTATATAGTGAGCACCTTATTAGGCCTTATAAAGTAGTTATAAAATAGACACTGTTTTTCCATTCGACCACAACGTCAGCCTAATGGGAGAATAGAGTTCATTTTTACTTTTGTGATTTTACTAACTTAAAGGTAAAGCTGCACTTTGCTTCAGTTCACTATGTAGTGCAAATTCAGTGGCTGAGAACCACATCAAAGAACTACAATATTCTTCAAAGTGCTAGGAGTTACAACCTGACTTTCACAGGCATGAAAAGAAAAGGAAAGGAAAGACAAAGAAGTAACAGATGGGATGAGTTGTTTAAGATTATAGCATAGTAGCAAAACCATTGATATATTGGCAAAAAAACAAACAAACAAACAAACAAAAAAAGAAAACAAAAAGAAAAACACAAAACAACAGCTAACCCACATGATAACCTCCAGTAACAGCCAGTTGTTTTTCTTTGGTTGGTTGGTTGCTTTTTGTTGTTGTTTTTTGTTTGTTTTGTTTTGTATTGCAGGGGTGGTGGTGGTAGTGGTGGTGGTGTGATTTTATTATTTTATTTTATTTTATTTTATTTTATTTTATTTTATTTTATTTTATTTTATTTTATTTTATTTTATTTTATTATTTTATTTTATTTATTTATATTTATTTATTTATTTTTCTTTTGTTTTTGTTTGTTTCATTCCTATAGAAAAAAAAGATAATATTTTTAAACAAAGATTGATCTAAGTATTTTATATGGCAGTGGTATTGGAGAGGCCAAGTCATGAAGTCATGAGCTGTTAGCTAAAATACTTTCCTGGAAAGTAGAACTGTTTGGCATAAATCTCTTCTTTGAATCTGCAAAAATACAGTTATGAATTTCAGAAAATTGGCAGGTGATTACTCCACCAATGTATGGCATGTTTTTAAGTCAGTGATGAAAAATCTTTCCCTTCTTGTCCTTTTCTACTGTGTACATTTTAAGATAGTAAATGATATTTTTCTCATCCTACTTTAACAGTCTACAATTAAAATCTATAACTAGTTTACACTAGTTCTGCATTCAATAGAAACAAAGCAGCCATTTGCAGATGTGAACAACTGTCCTGTATCTCTGACCATCAATTTTTAAAGTAATTATTTAGGCTGTTCAGTTTAACAAGACAGGAGTCAGATGGTAATTAAGCCTGAAGGTTTATTTTGAATTAATTTCAGGAAGAAAAAAATTAAAAAAGACTTTTATATATATACATATATATATATATATATTTCTGATTCAGTTCAAAACAGTATTAATTTTATAAATTATTGTAGTTAAAATACAATGGCCTCATGATGATGATCGCAGAACTGATAGATAATCTTTCTCTTTCAAATTCTTTGATGCATAAGAATGTGTTGCTATATAGTGCACACTCTAGGACAGTGAGCACAGCTCGCAGCTTGTACCTTTTTGATGGTCTGATGAAAACTTCTCTTTCTCTGCAATATTACCACAGAGTTTTAGCCGTACCAGCAACTTGGAGTCTGACTATTCTGGCACTGGCTGACAATATGGTATCCCCGACAGAATTGTTTTTAAACCTGTTGGCACATGCTGTGGTCTAACTTGCTCCAAATCCTGGTATACAATGAAAATGTGCAGTTTAAAAAATCATGTAAGAACAAATTATGTATTTAGGCAAAAGAAGAAAAGTATTCTATCTTGCAGGTATAGTGAGACAGAAACTTAGAACAGTTTGTATGAATTATAAGTAAAGCTGATGCATAGTTTTGTTCTACAGGGAGACATTCATGTCAGTACCTAAACAAAGGAAATTGCCATAAAACTATAGTGATACTGTTTACACCACTCAATTTACATATGTGATAAGATTATAAAAAAAAAAAAAAAAAAGAAAATGAAAAATTAGATCTCTGTGAAAAGTTTCTGACTGATCTGATAAGAAAAAAAAATCCTTTTTTTTTTCCTTATACAGAGGATAAGATTTTTCTATAGTTTTTATTTATTATTATTATTATTATTATTATTATTATTATTATTATTATTATTATTTATTATTATTCTTATTTTCAGTTAATTTTGCTACAAGTCCAGCCTTCTTTAGACTGCAAAACTTCAAACCTTCCAGACATGGATATCTTAAAAATAAAGGGAAAAAAAAAAAAAAAAAAAACAAAAAAAACTGCTTATTGGCACTTTTCTACGTTCAAAAGATTTCTCAGATAAAACCATTGCTAGTTAATATTAATGTTGGTTTCAAGAAGTGACCTAATGGTTCAGGATTAACAGAAGCACTATCTTATTATGTTAGGCAGTCCACTACAATTCTTTATTCCCATTTAATTTTCAATTTATTTAAATGCAAGGATAGTGTACAAGAATGCATGTTATTAATCATAGAACGGCAGCTCTTTCGGTCCTCAGGAGGTCTGTTTGAGTAATCTGTATCACCTTCAGTTAGTGGTCGTAAGAACAAAATGGGGCTGAAAAGCCATGGCACTGAAAGAGAAATTTATAATGATAATGCTATAAATGTCCCTATAAACGAGGAACAAGAAATGGTGTTTTGTTTTGTTTTTCTGAGTCCTAGAGGCATCTGAAGTCTCATCTGTCATTAGAATCAGGTCATTCTAGAACAACTTTATTGTTGTGTTGCCACAACATCCCATTCATTGTCCATCTCCCCTGCACTATTCATCAAGGAGCGGAAGAGGAGTCAAGAATGAAAGACTGAAGTTGAGCCTGGGAAGAAAAGTGTGAGGGAAGGTGTCTTAGTTCTTGTCTTTGTGTTTCACCATCTTACTCTATTTTTAATTAACAAGAATATTCCCCAAATCAGTATCTGTTTTGACTGTGACAGTAATTGGTAAATTATCTCCTTGTCCTCTCAATCTATGAGCATTTTTACTGTTTTTACCCTCATCCTGGTGAAGCAGAGGAGTAAGAGAGCAGATGGGTGAGCAGCTGGCAGACAGCTAACATTACTTACAACAGTGCTGAATTAGGGTGGCCAAATCAATAGTCTAGTACATGAAGTCACACATTGCCCTTCTGTTACTTCAAAGTGATGACATAACCAAAGATAGAAGGTATAAGGAAAAGTACAATCTCTTTCCTATGTTCTGAAGAGAAAGAACTTTTAGTGTAACCTCAAAGATAGACTGTGCAAAAGAAAATATTTTACTGATGTATTCTGTAAAAGGCAACAACATCTATTCTTTGTCAATTCAGAAAATATTATGGTTATTTAATCAGACCTCTAATATAACATGGGTTATCACTCGGATTTCTGTGATTAACCTTTAGTCAAAGAGTCCTATCTTGGCTTCTTTTGATTTAGGTCTAGGCTTTTTAGTGTTTGTAGGGTAACTTTTGTTTTAGTTAGAAATAAATATCAGCTGGTGAAATTTAAAGGTTTTGGAAATTGACCATTTAATCATCACATATCAGAATTCCTTTTTATTATTCTTGCATGATTAGTTTTCTGATGCCTCAGAGGTGTCTGCCTATATGTTGCTAGTGTCCTATTACTCTTTCTTGTAGTCCCTTGACAATGTGACAAATAAAAAAGAGCAATGTCTATTCGTATGTCTTTTCCACCAATCAGACACTGGTGCTTGATTTAGTCTGGCATTAAAACTGTAACTATGAAAATGCCAGTGCTTACTACGGTATTGTGGACCTTGAAATACTAGAGTGATATTCATCTACTAAAACTCATTATATGTAGTATTTTATCTATTAGAGTATGGTAACTGTGCATAATATAGTTTATAATAAGCCAAATGTATATAGTAAATCTTGAAAGGATGAGGAGTGCAGAACTATCACCATTTGAAGAAAAATTGTCAAAACTACTAAATTCACAAAATTTCTTATCCTGTTAAAATAAAGTATACACAACTGTAGGAGCACAAATCTTCATTTAATAAAAAGACAACACATTGCTCCCATGCCATTCTAGAATTCCTAATCTCAGCAGATATAGTTTTTTTCTAAATTCTGTACAGAATTTTTCTTGGATAGATCAGGAGAATAAATGAATAATCAAATGGAAAACATGATTTCCTTGCTATCTTAGTAGCAGAATGTGAGGAGCCCTGGAGGATAATCTGTACATATATTCACAGAGAAAGCTGTGGGTGGTAAATTCACTGACAGACAGTTAAAAATAAAAGTCAGGATCCCTTTAGCTAATTGCTCAGATTGTCTGCTTTTGTAGTTGGCATTTTCTCAAATGAAAATGAAGTACTCTCTTCAAACACAGATTTCTAGGACAACAGAAATATTCAGTGATTTACAAATGTAGTAACAGTATCTATTTCCAGAAATGTTACATATAGAATATTTTTAACTTTCAGGTGTACTGTAAGTCAGAACTAATATAAAAATAACAGTCTCCATCAGTTTTAAAATTGTAGGTGAATATATAAAGTTGAACTAAGTTGATTATGATCGGTGTCACTATGCATTGACACAGAGAAACCAGGTAAATCAAAGTTTTATATGAAAGGTTAGGATGAAAAGTCTAAATTGTTTCATAGCTTTCCAATGAGTAATCTGCAGTTACTTATATAGTGGAACATCGTTCCACAAATCCTTTGATGACGAAAATTGTAATTCTTTTAATATCCAATTAGTAAGTGAATCAATCAGTTAGTTGGCATGATTGTTGAGTGACAGTAGCTATCATTTGATATGCAGCAGGTAGATAAAGCCCTACAGGTGCTTCTTTTTCTCTACCGACTATAATCAAATCTTTGACGACAGTCAGATTTCTCAGCCTGCATCGCTGATTTAAACAGCTGGTTGAGACGAATCCCATGGCCATACTGATCCACAAATTCTTGCAAGGCTTTAACAACAATCTAGTTTTACAGAAAATGTAATATCTAAAGGATGTGATTGTAATTAATAGATATATATATACATATATATTTTTTTAATAATAAATAGAGAAGACGTGATTGGGAATATTGAGGTGGGGCATAGGTAGATTAAACATGAGATAATGACAGTCATTATCCTTAGAAAAGGAGGAACTTCCTTAGAAGAGGAAGTGCAATTGGAAGATGGACTTGAAGAGGAATAGGATTTTGTATGAAAGACTTCCTGGAAGCCGTGTCACCTTGTGAAAAAAAGGTTGGAAGTATTATGAGAAATAAAGCTGGCTGAGCTGCATGATTTTCATCGATCTCTAACAAAAGAACAAAACATTTAGAAAATGGAATTAGTCATGTTGATTAAAGAATAATCATGGAGACACAGAACAAAAACAAAATACATGAAATAAGAGATACTGCTAACTAATATGAAGTAAGAATTGTCTGGTTTATATTAGTGAGTTGGCCACATAAACAGTATATAAAACTTACATTCACATGTTAGAGTTCACTCTACCGGGAAACTGAGGCAAAGTAAGTATGTCCCATAAAGTTTTCTTGTGCTGATGCTAACTTGCACCACATAATTTATAGCTTGCAAATTCTCTATTGGGCATGGCTACAGAATAGTTATAACTCCCAAACTGTGGTAAGAATTGCCAGGGCTAGTGCTAGCTGGAATGTGCCAAAAACCTGCCCAAATGCAGTGCCTTCCAGTGCCTGAGACTTTTCCTAAGCGTAATTGAATTTACTTGCATAGACATAGCCTGAAGATATGCACTGTTGGACAGAGGGCATGTAGTGGAGTTGGACAACGTATAGCTGACTGCAGTGGTTTTGCAGGACAGTAGAAACCCAAGGAAAACAGATCTGTCATAGACTTGTTTGAATTACTGAATTTTGCCTCCATATTGCCTCATGCAGTATGAGATGTAGTAAGTCAAAACATTGTCAAATGATGTGCAAACAAATATCAATATCATCTATAGGTGACCCATGCTTTATTTAATTTAGAATCATAAAAATGGCTTGAAAGTTGTGGGGAAAATAAAAAAATATATATAAATAAATAAATCAATAAAAACCTGTCAAGCAGTGGCAAGGATAAGCAGAAAGAATGCTGTAAGCACCTCAGTAGCAAGTGGAAGATTAAGATAAGGTGTTTATACTTTGCTGTGAAACAGGCTTACTCTCAAGTTAGTATTAGTAATAAAACCAATATGAATAAGTTTTAACAGAAGGTCTTCTATCATCAGGTGGTTAATGCAGTTTGTCAGAAACAAGGGGAGTTATATTTCTGTCATTTGAACTTTGACACCCAGAACAAATACTGAAAGAAATAATTGGAAGCACTTCTAAGAAGAAAAGGAAATGAATTACAGCCAATATAGATTTATTTAGAAATAGTTTTTATTTATAAAATGATAGTAGAATTGTAAACAGAGGAGTAATAAAGGTATCAAGTATATCCACTTTAGCAGTCTTAACCAATTTGGTAAGGTTATGAAAATGCTAGCATAATAGAAGGACACATAACCAGACTTCAAGGTAAATGAAAAAAAAATTTCTACTCTTCTCAGAGCTCCTAGAATTTCAGTAGGAATACTGCTTGCAGTTTTGGGCATCATATTTCTAGAAATATTCAGGCAACTGGGAATAGCCAAGAAATATTTAAGAGAATAATTAAATGTCTTTTGTTTGATACATGGGTATATGCAGTTTAAAAACATAAAAAGGAAAGCTGAAGACTGAATATAGAAACCAGATTCATATGCATAAAAAGCATCTGTAAGAAAGAACACAGTATTTTTCCATTCTTTATTCCAAGCAGCATAGACCAAGAAGTAATAAAGTTTAATTGAATCGAGGAAAATTGGATAGTGGGTAAAAATAAAATAAAATAAAATAAAATAAAATAAAATAAAATAAAATAAAATAAAATAAAATAAAATAAAATAAAATAAAATAAAATAAAATAAAATAAAATAAAATAAAATAATAAAACCTGGAATGGATTATTTCAGGGATTTAGGAATCACAGAATCACAGCAGAATGGTTGAGGTTGGAATAGACCTCTGAATATCAACTAGTCCAAACTAGACCAAACTAGTCCAAACAAAAATCCAAAGCAAGCACAATTATCTTAATCTTTAGAACTCCTTAACTGAAGGGCAGACAAATATATTTCAGCAGTGACTACATCTACTTGTTGGACTATAGTCTATCTTTTGAGGTCCTTTCTAAACAGAGTGAAATACTTTTATAAAGTGTCAGTTTATGAATACGCATAAGAAGTGGAAGCCTGATTTTGTGGTTCTCAATTTCTTTGTTATCTCTGCTGCTTTTTGACTCACCTGCCTTACCTCTTGTCATGTCATGAAGTCATTTAATTAATTCAAAATATTCTGAGGACCAAACTGAACCTTTGTTTGTTTGTTTGTGTTTTCATTTCCTACACATTCTACTGATTTACTTCAATAGAATATACCTGGAAAAAAAAATGTTATAAGATTTTACAGAGAGTATTAAAAACTTGGTCAAATGTAGTGCAGAATAACTAGTGAGATTTCACTAGAATAAGCTTTCCTAAAATCTGAGGAGAAAACATGATAAAGGTTTGATTTAGTTGCTGTGAATTGACATAGACTATTCAACCTATGGGCTGTTTATGAATATTTAACTTTTTTTTTTTCTTTCCAAGAACCACTTATCTTTAATCATCATATTTAAATGTTAGGGATGTAATTTTCAGTTCCTAATTTATTGTACATATTGCTTTGTAAATTCTGGTGTCTCATTAGCTGTGTGGCTTTCTATTCACAGGAAAATAGAGAACGTCAAAGTTGATGGCTGTAGCTCCCAGACTTCCAATAAAAATTTTCTTTTCCATTACTTCCTCCTTACCTTTATTGAATCTTATGTTGGAGGTGGCCAACTGCACAAGACTACAAGAGCTGTTGGCAGATAAATGATGATACTAGCTGCTGTACAGAATTGCAGCTTCTGAGGAACTCAAAAGTAGTTGCAATATTAAAAAACAGACAGTTTGAAATGCCACTGAGCACACAGAAATTAGGATGAAAAGGCTAGTGAACTGAAAGAAATCTTCATAGGCTTCCAAAAAAATCACAGTTGTGATTACTGTCAAATAACAAATTACAAACATGAATATTCAGGCAAGCAGTGCCTTTCTGAGATAATACTTAGAATTGTTTGTGTAGAAGCACTTCAAATGCACTTCCCTACACACAGCACCTTATGGAGCTGACCGAACAACCTCTCTGGCACACAGTCCCTCTGATTCTAGCACACCATTCTTTAGCTCATCAGCGGCGTGCCTAGTTTTATCCCCTTTCCTCTTCAACTCTAGTTTAAAGCCCTATCAGCCCTGCCAACTCCTGAGTCAAAATCCTTACCCCTCTCTGAGAGAGGCACATCCCATCTGGTGCCAGCAGGCCTGGCATCATGCAGACCTTCCCATGATCAAAAAACCCGAAGTTCCGTCAGTTGCACCAGTCCCGAAGCCACGTGTTAATGTGGTGAGCCCGCTTATCAGCATCGATCCCCCCTATTGGAAGGACAGAGGCAAGGACAACCTGTGCCCCTGATCCTTTAAGTAGTCGCCCCAAAGCCCTAAAGTCCCTTTTGATCACTCTCAGACTTATCATTGCTACCTCATCATTACCAGTCTGAAAGACCAGTAGTGGGTAGCAGTCAGTGGGCTGTACCAAGTGCTTGACTTTCTTAGCGAAGTCTCTCACCTGAGTCCCGGGGAAACAACAGACTTCCCTGTCGGTTGGGCCCGGTCGGCATATCGGGCCCTCTGTCCCTTTCAAAAGGGAGTCTCCCATGACAATAACCCTTCTGTCTTTCTTGACAGATGATGTAATAATGCGGGGGCTAGGTTGCCTTGCCTTATGCACCCTCTCCAACTGGGACGGGCTTTTGCCTACTTCATTGTTCTGACTATGGTGTTCTAGAGCCTTGTGCCTGTTAAATAAGGTAGATGGGAAGGTGAGGTGGACAGGGACAGGGCTCGCCTACCACCCTGAACATGAACCTGACTCCATTCCCCCCTGTGGCATAGGTCCCCTCTTACTGCCTGGTGGGATGAGGGGACTTTTGTCTTCTGTGCAGCAGGAGGCACCTGTGCTGAGGCAGGCTCCTGAGTCTGTCTCAGAGAGGGTAGAGTACACCTCCACCAGTCAATTTCCCTCTCTGACTCCCTGATGCTCCTGAGCCTGCTCACCTCCTCCTGAAGCTCCGCTACCTGTTTGAACAGCTCTTCAACCTGGGCACACCTCCCACAGGCATACCCTTTGCTGCTGCTGTCGGATATGGAGAGAAGACTCGGGCACAACCTGAGGCCCAAGACCTGGATGGTGGTTTGTTTCCCCAAGCTCTCTGTCTGAGTAGTCATATCAGTGACTGTGGCTGGAGAGGCCACAAGAGATGCTGAGGCCACGGTTTTCTTCCTGACTGATACCATGGACAGGTTTCGTGCAAGCAGGCTACCAGTACCAGTACCAAAGGGAAAAACTGCTGCAAAACAGCAGTGAGGGGCCCTCCCTGCTCTCCCTGCCTGTGTGAACTGCCATGCCACGCCCTTACGATGCACCCTGCCCTGTTCGCTGTGCTCCTATTCGCTTGCGCTCCTTAGGGGCTGCTTTTGAAAGGCTGGGGAGGGGGCACTGCTGGCTCCGCCTACACCTCATCAGCCTCCCTTGCGAGGGCTGCTGGGTCCTGGTGGCTCCCTTGGCTGCATCGAGTGGCCTCGATGCCGAAAAAAAAGCCCTGCCTGTCTCCATCCCCTGCTCCCCTGCAGACCTCATCTGCCCTGGAGCTGATCGCCTCGGCAAGTGGCTGCAAAATGGTGGCAGCACCTGATTTAAATGGCCCACCGCTGCCGATGCTGGCTCTGCCTATGCCTCATCAGCCTCTCTCACAAGGGCTGCAGGGTCCTGGTGGCTCCCTTGGCTGCTTCGAGTGGCCTTGGTGCCAAAAAAAAACACCCTGCCTGTCTCAATCCCCCGCTCTTCTGCAGAACACATCTGCCCTGGAGCTGATCACCTCAGCAAGAACAGACCACCTCACATTTGATTATTCCTTCATGAATGGAAGTATTTAAAATATACTTGGTGAAAAATAATTTTGAAACAGAAATACTTGGCAAGTGGTTTCAACAGAAACCAAGAACTTCTCACTTTTATTTGTAAGACACTAAACCATACTCATAGAATCATAGAATATCCGAGTTGGAAGAGACTTACAAGGATCATCAAGTCCAACTCCTGGGTCCCAAAGGACCACCCCCCCAAAAAAAATATATATATTAAAAAAAAAAGTCATTATCCAAATGCTTCTTGAACTCCATGAGTGACCGATTCCTTGCGGAGCCTGTTCCAGTGCCTGAGCACCCTCTTGGTGAATAATGTTTCCTGACATCCAGCCTGAACCTCTCCTCACACAGTTTCAAACCATTTCCTTGGGTCCTATTGCTGGTCACCAGAGAGAAGAGATCAATTCCTGCCCCTCTTTTCCTCATGAGAAAGTTATAGACCACAATGAGGCCTCCCCTCAGTCTCCTCCAGGCTGAACAATCCAGACTTCAGATGCTCCTCATAAGTCTTTCCCTCTAGACTTTGTACAATCTTTGTTGCCCTCCTTCAGATATGCTCTAACAGTTTTATATATTTGTTATACTGTGGTGCCCAAAACTGCACACGGTACTCAAGGTGAGGTCACATCAGAGCAGAGCAGGACAATTACTTCCCTTGACTGGCTAGTGATGCACCCCAGGATACCCCAACTCAATGCATTTGTGATGCACCCCCAGATGTGGTTAGCCCTCCTGGATACCAAGGCTCAATTCTGGCTCATGTTCAGCTTGCTGTGTAGTGTTATATCTGTACTCTGCATGACTCAATTGACCTAGGATGATGAAAGTACAGCTGAATGAGATACCAAGAGAGTTGAAGTCAGTTATGTAGACAGTAAGCTCAGGCAGATATTTTGTAGTACAACATCTTATATTGATAGCATTGAATATTGATACTATGTTTTCTGTCAGAGAAAACTTTTTTTTTTTCCCAGTAGTTTCCAAGTCTTGAGTTTTAATTTTTCATTGATAGGCTCATTGACAATTGTTTTGAATTTGTACAGTACTACTTGAGGTTTAACAGCATTTTCCATCAACTGAGGGTTTCATATATATCTGCCAAACACCTTTCGCTACAACTGTTGAAAGTAATACAACTTTCTTGATGTGAATTCTCATGCCAAAAGCAAAATGGGACTTAATTGGTCAATTTCTTTTTCTCCCTGCCTTTTTGTATTATTTGTTTGTTTGCTTGTTTGTTTGTTTTTCCCCTCTGGCCCTAGTGTAGCTTCACTGCGTGCACATTTCATAGCTATAGAATATTTAACAGCAGAGAAAGGCAAAACAAAAAGAAAGAAAGAAACAAACAAAAATTTTCACTACCTCTCATAAATTTTCACTACCTCTTATAAAGAAAAAAAAAAAAAAAAAAAAAAAAGAACCTTTAAATACTGTGAACAGCTGCTGTCTTCTGTTTCCATTAAATATTCTGAAGGAAATTTCCTTATAAACTGCTCTTGAGACACAAGATAATGTGCCTTTTAGCAAGCCAAAGAGATACAAACACTGAAAACATTATATTCTTGAAAATATTAAATCTTATGCACAGATGCACAGTTTAATTAAGCAACCTCTGAGTGTCATAGACATCACTGTTCTCTCAAAGATGGAGACACAAAGAAAAATATCCATCAGGAACTAGTTAGACACATCTATATCAGTTATGATTGCAGCCAGATGCTATTTCAACTGTTACCCAAAAATCCACAAATGTTGCCATATCCTTATTGTAGGGACATTTTTACTTATCTAATGGCGTATTTCAAATACAGTACCAAAATAAGGAGAATATGCAAAGATTAATTAATGATTTACTTTACTTAAAATAATGCTCTGAAAACTTGCTTTTTGACATATATACAGAGGCAATATACACACCAGTAAATTCTCCTTTGAGATGGATGCATACTGTTGAGATGCTTCATCTCAAGTGAACAACTCTTCTGCAATAGTGTTATATCAAGTTTAATAATAGTCTATATTCATTATACAGTATTTGTGTACATTGCCACATATTTTTCTGATAAAGTGCAAAAAATTCTATAAGAACTGGGATAAATTTATTATGGTGAATATGAATAAAAATAACATAATATTCTTTCTGTTTTTTTTTTTTTTTTTTTTTTTTTCCTACTCCTGTGATAACTCTGCTACTAAAAATAATAGTAATAATAATAAAAAAAATCTAATAATGAAATGGAAAGTAATGTCACTCTTTATAATTGAAATTATTTTTGAAAACAAAAACAAAAACAAACAACAACAACAAAAAACCATAAGTAGTGAATATTAGCCTAAGTAGGCAACACTGCTCCACAGTGTATCATAAATATCATAAATATTGTGAAGAAAATATTTATCATAAATATTGTGAAGAAAAACACTCAATAAAGTAAATATCAGTCTACTGATTTTATGGAATAGTACATGTGTATTGTCATAACAGGTGTCATTTTAATTTTCCTCAAAGTAATATTAAAGATGGATGACACCAAACTTGGAGGAGTTGTGGACTCAAATGAGGGCGTAAAGGCCTTACAGAGGGATCTGGACAGGTTGGAGAGCTGGGCGATAACCAACCGCATGAAGTTCAATAAGAGCAAGTGCCGGGTCCTGCACCTGGGACGGGGAAACCCTGGCTGCATGTACAGACTGGGCGATGAGACGCTGGAGAGCAGCCTAGAAGAGAGGGATCTGGGGGTCGTGGTAGACAGCAAGTTGAATATGAGCCAGCAGTGTGCCCTGGCAGCCAGGAGGGCCAATCGTGTCTTGGGGTGCATCAAGCACGGCATCGCTAGTAGGTCAAGGGAGGTGATTGTCCCGCTCTACTCTGCGCTGGTGCAGCCTCACCTCGAGTACTGTGTGCAGTTCTGGGCACCACAGTATAAAAAGGACATGAAACTGTTGGAAAGTGTCCAGAGGAGGGCTACGAAGATGGTGAAAGGCCTTGAGGGGAAGACGTACGAAGAACGGCTGAGGTCACTGGGACTGTTCAGCCTTGAGAAGAGGAGGCTGAGGGGAGACCTCATCACAGTCTACAACTTCCTCGTAAGGGGGTGTCGAGAGGCAGGAGACCTTTTCTCCATTAACACCAGTGACAGGACCCGCGGGAACGGGGTTAAGCTGAGGCAGGGGAAATTTAGGCTGGACGTCAGGAGGGGGTTCTTCACAGAGAGGGTGGTTGCACACTGGAACAGGCTCCCCAGGGAAGTGGTCACTGCACTGAGCCTGTCTGAATTTAAGAAGAGATTGGACTGTGCACTTAGGCACATGGTCTGAACTTTTGGGTAGACCTGTGCGGTGTCAAGAGTTGGACACCTGATCCTTAAGGGTCCCTTCCAACTCAGGATATTCTATGCTTCTATGCTTCTAAATATGCCATCTTTTTGGCTTAATCATACGACAGTACATATTTGTGGGTCATGTTTATATATATGTGGATTCTACTGGTATTACATGAATCAATGAAGATTTGCACTTCTCTTCAACTTCTACAGCATCACCCAATAATTCAGAAATGTTCAAATGGGTGTTAAATGTTTAAATTCAGCAGGCAGACTGAATTTATCCTAGTAGTGCTTGAAGGTGGCTGGATGTGAGAGAGCTCCAGTGTGAAACCATTATAGGGTATGAGCTAGCATACCCTATATACCATTATAGGGTATGAGCTAGCATACCCTATAATCCAGAATATTTTATATTTGAAATACTGACCTATTATCACCATTTTAATTTGTTCTTATAAGGAAAGTATCACAGCATAACTTAGAATCAGGATAAAATACTTCATTTCTGAGGAGAATACAAGGATGATTATGTTTTCAGAATGCTGATGAAAATTCAGATTATATTAGTTATTTCATGCTATTTGTGTTAATGTCAACTTAGCAGAAAGAAGGGTAAATTCCAACTGCAGTTTATACTTTAATTCTTGCCAAATTTCTTAATTTCAAATAATAATAATAAAATCTAAAAACACCAACTGAAACGTACATGTTAATTTTGGAAAAAAAAAAAAAACATTTATTTATTTATTTATTTATTTAATTTATTATTTAGTAAGTCTTTCTTTCACTGTATTGCTGAACAGAGGTGGGATTGAATAGGTACTTCACATTCAGCGTATAAGCTTGCACAAAGACCATTCTGCACTACTCAGACATTTTATTTTTAAATGCATTTTTTCGTAAAGCTCATAATTTTAAGGCTTTGGTATTCATATTTCTCTATACTGTTTAAAATGATCAGAATGAAAGGATTTGACATAATTATTATACCTCCCTTTTGTGTTATGGATAAGACTTATACAGTACTTCTTGTAACCACTCTTAATCGTTCATTTCTGAAAAGGCAATTACAAATTCCCTGTCCATGGAAAACATTTAACCTCTCATGCCAGCAGTGCCTATCTTGTTGTTCTGAAGTGATTTTAGCTGTGAAGTGCAGATGGGTTTTATTAAAAGTGATTTAGCTCTCTGGAAATTACGTAAGTATCCAACGAACATCAGTCTAATCAGAACAGTCTCCACTTTTCTGCTTTAAATAGCTTCAGTCCAGGATGTATAAAGGTAAGGGAAGAATTGTGTGAGCAAATGTCACTATGGACTGTTCCTCAAATGGTACAAAGTGACATTGCTAGTGAATGGAGGGTGCTGACTCTTATCTGTGGTTAATAACATCTCTCTAGCCCGCATTCAGCTGCCAGTTAGCACAAAGACACGTCTGTATGACTTTTAAAGAGTCTGTATTAATACACCCAGCCAATCAATGGTTTATGCCCCTTCCACAAGGACACTGGTCTGTTACCATTACTAGATGCTGTCAACAGAAAATGACACAGGAGTCACAAAAGGTAAAATGATGTCAATTTAATCAGAGAGCAGACAAAAGGCAAATAATGCTGCTCTGGAAAGGAGCGTAGCAAGGAGACTCAGAGGTTGGCTGAAGCTACAGCCGACAGGTCCCAGTGAAACCAGCTTGAAATTCAATGATACAAAATCCAGCAGTGTGACACAGAAGATGAGAACTGTTGTTTCCATTCAATTAAAATCAGTGACTGCTGCTGGCATAAAATAAATTTGACAAAATACCAAGAAGATCTTCATTGTAGGTCAAAATATTTTCCTTCTAAACTGAAATAAAATAGCAATGATAAAAGAGTTAGTGCAATTTTTATCCAAATTACATGAAATAAATAAATAATAATAATAATAATAATCTTCCTGCAATCTTCTCTTCACTGAGAAGTTTAACAAAACTCTACTGATTGAGATGACTTCATTGTATAAATGAAGCAATTTAAAATGTTTACATATTTATGAAAATGGTCTGTATGATTTTTCTGTTTGGAATTCATACTGCATTTTATATATGAATTTCCCCCAAATGTATTTATTTTCAATGATTTATAGGCAAACAACATGAAATCAGGTCATGTATGGGTAGAAAATTGAATATATGAACTATTTTCAGACAACATAAAATTTTACAGCCAGTCTAGTTACACGCATCTGTAGGATAGGTGTCCTGTACTGTCAGAATTCTGCACCTTGACTCATGTCAACATAAAGTATGCATCTTCTTCCTTCCTTTGACCTTTCTTGGAAAGCAACCTTGGTGTTGAGTCAGAGAGGGATTCATATCCCTCTAGACACATAGTCAGGCCATAGAAGGCAAAGGCAGAGACTGTGAGAATGAGGAACCACCCACTGTAGGAGATCAGGTTTGAGACCAGCTAAGGAACATAAAGGTGCATGGGACCTGATGAGATATGTCCATGGGTCCTGAAGAAACCAGCAGATATAGTTGCTAAACCACTATGCATAATATTTGAGAAACTGTGGCAGTCTGGTGAAGTTCCTGCTGACTGGAAGGGGGGAAACATAATCCCTATTTTAAAAAGGGAAAAAAGGAAGACATGGAGAATTATAGGCCACTCACCTTTGTGCCTGCCAAGATCATGGAGAAGATACTCCTGGAAAAAGATACTCCTGTTAAAGCATGTAGAAAAATAAGGAGGTGATGGGTGACAGTCAACATGACTTCATCTCCAGGGCAGATCATGCCTGACAAATCTGACATCCTTCAATGACGGGGTTGCACCATAGGTGGAGAGGTGAAGAGCAACTGACATCATCTACCTGGACTTGTGAAAAATTTTTGACACTGTCCACAATGATATCCTTGTCTCTAAATTGGAGAGACATGGATTTGATGGATGGACCAGCTGGTGAGTAAGGAACTGGATGGATGATCACAGGGTTGCGGTCAACGGTTCAATGTCCACATGGAGATCAGTAAGGAGTGATGTTGCTCAGGGGTCAGTACTGGGACCGGTGCTGTTTAACATCTTTGTCGGTGACACAGACTATGTAGTTAAGTGTACCCTCAGCAAGTCTGGCAATGACACCAAACTGAGTGGTGAATTAACACTCTGGAGGGAAGGGATGTCATCTAGAGGGACCGGGACAGGTCTAATAGATAGGCCTGTGAGAACCTCATGAAGTTCAACAAGGCCAAGTGCAAGGTCCTGTGCCTGGGCCAGGGTGATATTAAGCATAAACACAAGCTGGACAGAGAATGAATTGAGAGCCGCCCTAAGGAGAAGGACCTGGGGGTGTTGGTTGATAAGAAGCACAGCATGAGCTGGCAATGTTTGTTTTCAGCCCAGAAAGTTAACTGCATCAAAAGAAGTGTATCCAGCAGGTCAAGAGAGGTGATTCTACTCTGCCCTCCTGAGACCCCACCTGGAGTACAGTGTTCAGCTCGGGTGGTCCCCAGCACAAGAAGGACATGGACCTGTTAGAATGAGTCCAGAGGGTTACAAAGATGATCAAAGGGCTGGAACTTCTGTCCTGTGAAGACAGGATAAGAGAGCTGGTGTTGTTCAACCTGAAGAGGAGGCTCCGGGGAGACCTTCTTGCAGACTTCCAATACCTAAATGGGGACTACGGAAAAGCTGGGGAGGGACTATTTGTCAGGGAGTGTAAACTGAAAGAGAGTAGATTTAGCTTAGATATTAGAATAAATTCTTTACCATGATGGTGGTAAGGGAGTGGAACAGGTTGCACAGAGAAGTTGTGCATGTCCCATCCCTGGAGGTGTTCAAGACCAGACTGGATGAGGCTTTGGGCAACCTGGTCTAGTGGGAGGTGTCCCCGCCCATGGCAGGGCGGTTGGAATTAGATGAACTTTAAGGTCCTTATCAATCCAAACCATTGCATAATTCTATGATATAAACTATTCTAATCTTCCCGGATTAGGGAAATGAATCTCAAATGTCCTGTAGCCTAGATACAATTTTATAAACTAAATTTAGATACAGACTCTAGATTTTTAGGTCCATTAGATTTTAGTCTAATGTTACACACCAAGCAAGAAAGACTACATTTCTTTTCTAGCTGACACAAATCCAAAGAGCTATTTGATGTTTCCAAGTTCTGAATCAATTAGAGATGCATCTTTTAACTAACTAATCAAGACATGTAAAGGAAGTTTATTGCCAGCTTAGTTTTCTAATATTAAATGTGATAATTTTGGCCCTTTGTGTGTGTACATGAAAAACAATGGTGATAAACTACAAAGATTATTTTTAGCGATCAGAACACTTCCCAGATCCCTCTCTCTACCATGTAAATTATAAAGGTGAGAAAAGATTAGAAAAAAACACAACTTTTTTATTGTCAATAAAACTTTAAAAGTGAAATTAAATGCTCTTCAAGTTGATATAAAAATATGGTCAGATGAATCAGCTATTTATCAATTATTTATCAATTATCAATATAAGGAAGCTTATATTGATGATCTCTTTGGCTAATTTCTTTTTAAATTTCTTGTTTTGTTTACTGATTATGTATTGGGTTATAGCAAAGTTTTCAGAGTGTTTGCAAAGAGTTTTACATACATATAGTTCATTGACCTACATTATGTGACTAGAACCGTACTGCAGTTGAGTATTCTGATGACCTTTCTGGACATCTGTGTATTATTACTGCATGTTAACTAGTTCAAAAATAAACAAAAGTAACTGTAATCAAAATGGCTTTGTAAGATGTAAAGTGACGAGGGCAGGTGCCAGACTGGTAATGGCTCTTCAGTAATAGAGCATGCTACTGTGAAAAACATCTGGACTGTGATTTATGAATGAGGATTCATTAAAAAAATGTCAGTATAATCTTGCATAGGTAATTAGTCTCGTGGAGAGCTACCTAAACTTGGATCCATTGTAAGGCAGACTTCTGCTTTTCTAAAATAATATGGTCACTCTTTAATGTGAATGAGCCTTTTTGTCATAACTTGACACCTTTGTCAGTGACATGAGTTGATGATATATCTGCTTAAACTTAATGTGTTCTTCATGAAAGATCACTTATCCTTGACTTTGTCTATCTTAATTAACATCAAGTACCTGAAAGATAAGGACTTATCATAAACTAATTATCTAGGCATCTTATGGAAAAAAAAAAAAAAAAAAAAAAGAGAGAGAGAGAGAGAGAGAGAGAGAGAGAGAGAGAGAAAGATCTCTCTTGGAAAAAAGACAAAACCTGTACTAAAACTTTTTATTATACTATAGTGGGATAAGACAGCTAATGCACACATGACACATTTCTTTAGTAGGATACATGATTTCCAGTGTATCTGACATTTTACTAGACAGTGCCAGGTAATTATTTTTAATTAGACAATTGATATTTGATTTCTAAATGACACAATAACATGTTGAAATTAATATGGATGTAGCACTAAACAAACAGATGCTGAATAAATTTATCAACCCCTAGTGTTCTACTCAGCCATGTAATTCCTGTTATACTTCCCCTTTTATGAGGTGTGATGGAAAAGGATTATGATTTTCTGAAGGACTGCATTAGTCAGGTGTATTTTACACAGATAGTTCTTCCATATATGAAATTGTCTACACAACTGTAGTGGGTTTATGTGGAAAGGTTTGGTAGCAGGGGACCATAGGGGTGGCTTCTGTGAGAAGAATCTAGAAGCTGCCCCATGTTTGGTAAGGGCCACACTGCTGACCAGAGCCGAGCCAGTAAGTGATGTTGTTTTGAGCCTCTGTGAAAGCATATTTAAGACAGGGGAAAAAAAACGCTGCAATACACAGCAGCTGGGAGTGTGAGAGGAGTGAGGAACAGCCTTGCAGCTGCCAAGGTCAGTGAAGAAGGAGGGAGAGAGGTGCTCCAGGTGCCAGAGCAGAAGTCCCCTGCGGCCTGTGGTGAGGACCATGGTGAAGCAGCCCATGGAGTACCACAGTGGAGCAGGGTTCCATGCTGCAGCCTGTGGAGGAGACCACAGTGGAGCAGGTGGACCTGCACCGACGGAGGCTGTGGTCAGTGGAAGACCCCTGCCTGAGTAGATTCCAGCCTGGACCTGTAGCCCATTGAGAGGAGACCACGCAGGAGCAGGTGACCTGGCAGGAGCTGCTGCCCATGGGGGATCCAGGTTGGAGCAGTTTTCTCCTGAGGTATGGACCCCGTGGTACAGATCCATATCTGGAGCAGTTCTGGAAGAGCTGCTGCCTGTGGGAAGCCCACACCGGATCAGTTCATCGAGGACTGAATCCCGTGGGAGGGACCCCACAGCACAGGGGACAAGAGTGACTGAGAAGGAGTAGCAGAGAAGAAGCGCTATAGACTGACCATGACCCCCATTTCCCCGTCCCCTGCACCACTCGGGGGGAGGAGGTGGAAGAGGGTGGATGGGGGGGAAGGTGCTTTTGGTTTCTTTCCTTTGTTTCTCACTTCTCTAGCTTGTTAGTAATAAGCAATAAATCTTACTATCACCCTAGGCCGAGTCTGTTTTGCCCGTCACAATAATTACTGCTTGATCTACTTGTCCTTATCTTAACCTTTGAGCCCTTTTCATCGTATTTTCTCCCCGTTCCTCTTTGAGGAGGGGGAGTGAGACAGTGGCTGTGGTGGAGCTTGGCTGCCCACTTGAATGTAACCACCACAACAACTTGCAGACACATTTTTGTCTGTGTGTGTCTAAGAAATAATATGAAACAAAACAAAATAATTAGACCTTCATAGAAAAAGAAAATTGCTCATAGTTTCAGTACAATAAAAATGTTGGTAATACAGTTGCAAGAAATAGGATGTCAGAGACTTAAGAGTCTGTGAAAGAGACTCGTAAGAATGAACAAGACTCTCAAAGAATGAGCTTCTACAGATTTCCAAGACCGTTTCCATTTATCCATCAGAATTATGTATGAAGTAGAAAGTGAAATCACAGAATTACTGCACCTTCAAAAAAGCTATTGACTAACTTCCTGAACTTGAGCATGACTGGAATCATTGAAAATCTGATGTGGCAATCACTAGATGCACACTTTGAGTCACTTCCAAATATTCAGATTCAAATATTCTGTGTGTCCGTGCTCTACAGAGCTACAAGCATGAGATTTTTTTTGAATTTGTCAGACTCTATAGCAATAACTTTGCCAGAAGAATTGTTTAACATTAATGAGAATAGAAAAATTGCATATATATATATATATATATAATCAATGTAGTGGGTTATACGTGGTGAGATTTTAGTAGCATTGGGGCTACAGTGGTGTCTTATGTGAGAAGACTCCAGAAGTTGCCCCATGTTAGATAAGGGACAGCTTCAGCCGGCTTCAAAGGGCCCCACTGCTAGCCAGAGCTGAGCCAATAAGCTGCTGTTTGCTTCTCTGTGAGAGCAGATTTAATAAAGGAAAAAAAAAAAAACAACAAAAAAAAACAAACTGCTGCACATCAGCAGCTGGGAAAGCAAGGAGTGAGAAACAGTCTTGCAGATGCTAAGGTTGGTGAAGCAGAAGAGGGAAGAGGTGCTCCAGGAAGTTCCCCTGTGGCCTGTGGAGAGGCCCCTGGTGGAGCAGGTTGTCCCCCTGCAACCCATGGTGTCACACGGTGGAGTGGATTTCCATGCTGCAGCCTGTGGAGGAGCCCCCAGTGGAGCAGGTGGATGTGGCCTGGAGGAGGCTGTGGCCTGTGGAGAGCCCTCGCTGGAGCAAACTCCAGCCTGGACCTGTAGCCTGTGGAGTGGAGTCCATGCAGGAGCAGGTGACCTGGCAGGAACTGTCACCCGTGAGGGACCCGTGTTGGAGCAGTGTGCTCCTGAGAGATGGACTCCATGGTACAGACCCATGTTGGAGCAGTTCTTGAAGAGCTGCTGCCTGTGGGAAGTCTGTGCAGAATGACATACGGTGGGAGGGACCCCATGTTGGAACAGGGGCAGGGAGTGACCATGAAGGAGCAGCAGATATGAAGTGTTAGGGACTGACCACAACCCCTATTACCCCATTCCCCTGTGCCACTCGTGCAGAGGAGATGGAAGAGAGTGGGTGGGGGAAGGTGATTTTAGTTTGTTTTCTTTGTTTCTCACATCTCTAGCTTGCTAGTAATAGACAATAAATTTCTCTAATCTCCCTAAACTGGGTCTGTTTTGCCTGTCTTGGTAATTGTTGAGTGATCTCCCTGTCCTTTTCTCAACCCTTGAGCCCTTTTCCTAATATTTTCTCCCCCTTTCCCTTTGAGATTGGAGAGTGAGAGAGAGACAGTGGCTGTGATGGAGCTCAGCTGCCCATCAACGTAAAACTACCACAATCAATCACTTCACAATTATACCTGCATACAACCCAATAAACACTCAGTTATTAGTTGTGTTTTTGTTATTGTTGTTTGCTTGTTTTTATAAGTAACACAGGCACCATTCTGACCTTATCATGAATCTGGATTAAAGGGGCTTTTTCCTGAGAGCATTGTTCTTGCTGCTTAGGTAGAAGTTTAAGATAGGTTAAGTCAAGGACACTGAAAATTCATATTTCTCTTCTTCAGTTCTTAAGGGAGTCTAGATACTTAGTTCATATGGCTATCTATGTAGCAGAAGTCTAAAATTATTAAGGTTAATCACATCCAATGCATATGTTTGAGGGGAGTTGTTACACTTGTTTGTAATGCAAATGTCAGAAAAATCTTGCAAACAGAGCTGCAATATTCGCACAAAACAAAACAAAACAAAAACAAAACTTTGCTTTGCTTAGAGCATATTTAAAAAGGTTCTTTGCATTGTATTCTTGTTTTACTAACACTGTGTTGAAATTCATATGATGAGTTTCAATTTGTTACATGTTTAGAGTAGATTTTAACTGCCATTCTTATTAATATAACTAGTACATTCAACACTTTAATAGAAAGAAGTGTGGTCTAGTTTCTGATCCTATGCTTTCATAGCATTTTCTGGACTTAGATTTTAGATTAGAAATTTATATTAAAATGTCAGAAAAAGAAAAGGCATTTCAAAGCAAGTAGATGACATATTTTGCCTGTTTTCAGATGAAAAACTTCTTATTATTGATACAGTCAATGGGTTTGAATGGGTTTATTTCTCAACATTGCCAACACAGAATGAAAGAGAGTAACACACAGGAGTATGTAAGCAATAAAGCATCAAACTTGAGAATTTAAGGGGACTGAACTATCATACAATTCTAGGCAATTCTCAACACAGCAATACTTTTTTATTCCTCTCCATTCCAATCATTACATAGAATTTCTGAAGTTCAAAAGTATTTTTTGCTGTGTCATGAGATATTATGCCTTTTTCTGCCTCTACAGTGTAAACTATGACAGACAACTTTATAGACAGAATCGCCACAGAAATCTACAACTTACAAATCTGCCAATCTACAAATATTGTAGTTTTTACATGTTGAACAATGAGGCATTTTTCCTTCTGAGGAAACAATCATGTTGTATTCAGGCATTTACTTTTACACACCTTTATGAACTCTTGTACAATAGTTTCCAAAGGGAAGCTATGAGTTTGAGAATGTTATAGTAAAAGGGAAGGAGAACCACAAAATGATCTCTAAGTTAAAAACTCATCTGCCTTAGAAAAGTGTCTCAAATTGTCTAAAAGAATGAAAATGTAACAGTTGAAGGAGATAAAAAAAAGGTCAAGCTGAGGGATCTCCATCAGAATAAGGGTGAAACCTGTCCTTAACTTGCACATGTGGAGGACAACTTGTGTTTTCCAGAGAGAACCAGAATATTGTTGTGGACACCCTAACCTCCTCTAAGAGGATATGAGAGAATCTGTGTGTGTGTAAAGAGGATGAGCTGAACCCTGAGAGAAAAAATGGTGAGAAGTAAAGTGTGGATGGAAGAAAAAAGCTATTTAAGACATATTAAGACATATGTTGACATTTAAATATTCAGCTGCTTTTGTTATCTTGGGATTTATTTTTTTATCTTTTATTTATTTATTACTATTTGAGTCTAAAAGGAGGAAAAGTTTGAAATAGGTAGTAATAGGTAGTAATGTGTTCAATGCAAAAGAAAAAAATCTGCTAGTTAAGGAGCTTTCAGATAGGCATTGGAATATTTGTGCTGGGTCTGGGCTGTTTATTGCTTTGAACAGATCATCTACATAGCCTCTGCTTTTACTGTTGTCCCAGAAAGAGTGAATTACTTTTTCTTCAGTTGATGCAACACACACATCTTTATTCTGGCTCTTTGATAGCTGGAAGTATTTGAGACTCAGTTTGTCCATGTTAGGACATGAACAATACCAGTTTAACCTCTTGATTGTTTGCATTGATTTCCTTTTAATATTTCAAAATATTAAATTAATTTACCTATTGGTCAAAAGAAAAGTAAGAAAGAGAATAAAATAATGCTTGTACTCACCTGAAATACTTTATGAGAAGAAATTGATTTTTGTTCTTTGTGAGGACCAGTGTACAAAACTTCCTCGAAAACAGGCAGAATGATCTATTTACATGTTCATCATCCCCCTCCTTGAAGATCACAGGCAAAGAAAAAAAAACGGGGGGGGGAGGGGGGGGCGGATTGTAATGATTCTTACACTCAATTGTTTTGTTTCCTTGGAATACTGTAATTAGCTTTTTCCTTTTCCTTTCCTTTCCTTTTCTTTTCTTTTCTTTTTTATTTTTCTTCTTTCTTTTTCTTTTTCTCTTTCTTTTTCTTTTTCTTTTTCTTTTTCTTTTTCTTTTTCTTTTTCTTTTTCTTTTTCTTTTTCTTTTTCTTTTTCTTTTTCTTTTTCTTTTTCTTTTTCTTTTTCTTTTCCTTTCTCTTTTCCTTTTCCTTTTTCTTTTTCTTTTTCTTTTTCTTTTTCTTTTTCTTTTTCTTTTTCTTTTTCTTTTTCTTTTTCTTTTTCTTTTTCTTTTTCTTTTTCTTTCTCTTTTTCTTTCTCTTTTTCTTTCTCTTTTTCTTTTTCTTTCTCTTTCTCTTTTTCTTTTTCTTTTTCCTCCTCCCACCACATATATGAAGTAACAGATCACCTCTTTGACCACAAAGTTTAAGAGTATGTTAAATTTCAAAGGAATTCATCAAGTCAGTTAGCCACTTATGGGCAGGACCTCTCATTAAGCTACTTTCCATGTTATACACAGCAAAAGTCTGGAAATGATGCTTTTCCCCACAATGTTTATTCTGGCTTCAGGTACCTGATTCAAAGTGTTTTCAGACTCTCTTAACTCTCTTAGTACCTTTGAGGACTGCAGTACCCTAAGCTATTTCTATTGTCGTTGAAAAACTATAATAAATCTCTACAGGTGATTCAATCTTCTTTTGGCTCTCATTTCTGACAGATTTTTCTTCTTTCTGTCTGGATAAAAGTATGGCTAAGGCTCTAATTTAAATTACTTCTCCATTTATGAAAAAATGATGTCAGTCCAAATGTCCAGTAAATTCTTCAAGAGCTAAGAAACAAGAAAGAACACTGACAAGCGAGTTATGGCACTTTTCTTCTAAATCTCTCATGTTTTATTCAAATATAATTTTCATGTGAGATTTTGTGAACATGAAATAAAATATTTTGTAAACAAACACTTCAAAAAGTTGTGGAAATTTTTTTCTCTTTCATGGCTTCCTTGTGCCAAGATATTCCTTTAAATGGTTTGATAGCACAGAGGAACACACTTTTTGTTCATTCAATGACCTGTATTCTTCTGTAATTTGTTCCAAATCAAAGCCTTGTCTGACTTTTAAAATTAACTAAACTCCTTAGTTTTCATAAGCCTTTAATTTCATCATGGTTTCTTCAACATACTTAAGAAGGGGATGCTGGCATATTTCTATTCTATACAGCAGTACAGGAATAACATTACAGTATGCATTTGTCATAAAGTCTTGCTAACGGAAACATAAAGTGCAGATTACACACATCAAAAACAACTTTCCAGCAACTAAATTAATCCATGTTATTCAGAGTACAAACACAATGCTAATGGTTCCTTTAAAAGATCAGGCTCTCTATATTTCTATTTATTTATTTTATTTATTTCTATAAACATCAAACCCCCCTGCTTTACACATGAAGTGAGTAACACACATAATATACAAAATATGCCAATCGGATTTTTTTTTTTTTAATGTGTGCGTGTGTGTTATGGAAACTTTCTGTAAAGACTTTGGAGAAGCTTCCTGGAAAATTTTGAAAGCTCTTTTTCAAGTAATTCTGCAAATATTCTCATGCATATGTTTTACTTTCTCATATTAAGATGCATCATTGAAGATAACAGCTGTTGTATCTGAGAGGCTTCCTCTCCAGAGGTAATAATCCATTATTTTTGCATAACACCTCTCCTGAGTCACGAGATACACTACTACTTTATTATTTAAGACCAGAAGGGGAATATTAATGGATGTATTTCCATTTTGATCACTGTAGTTGTGAATACCTTTGCCAGTCTTAAACAACATATCCAAACTAAAACAGCCCTACAGCAATACAGCAATGACTTTTTTTTCCCATCTCTTTCCTGCTCCCCCCAATCTATTTTTGTACATTTGAAAAATATAGGAAATAAATGCTATGAAGTAAAACAACTTTATCATTATTCAGTATTACTAAGTAACACATTCTCTATATAATTGAGCTAAACATCAAGTATAGCACAATTCCTGCTTATGCTTCACTCCCTGTCATGTGTACCATCTTCATTTTTCTCTATTAATTATAATGCTCATAGATGACAGTAAAAATGAAGTTATTAAAAGTTAAAGTTATTAAAGTTAAGGAACTAAAAACAAAAAGTTAAAGTTATTAAGAAGTTAAAAGCTTTAAAAAAATTTAAATAGTACAAAGAAAGGGAGAAGGCTTGTGCAAGAGGAATTGTGATTAGAAAGAACTTAACTCTGAATAAAAATATTAGACTGTTGGTTCAATTTACTACTTATATACTTTTGGCATGGTGAAAAAGAAGAGAGAATGGAGGGTGTTAAGAAAGAGAAGCGAATGAAATATTGTAAAGTTAGCCATAGCAGGAATCAAAAAAAAAAAAAAAAAAAAAAAAAAGGAATAAAATATTTCCTTTATCTGTCTAAACAGAAATCCTAGAGGAACACTCGAAGACAACAGAATTCTGTACATTGCCTATTTCTTTTTCTCTAAACAACCTTTACAGGATACTATCAGAAGAAAAAAAAAATGGTTAGACTGCAGTTTACAGATACAGTATGGATGTTCTCATTTTCTTACCTGGATTTGTTCAGAAGGGAGGATACTTGGTTCTATGAAAGATATTATATAATGTAATGATTTAAAAATATAAACCAATTATTTAGGTAATCTAGATATCTCTTTTCTGTTCTCTCTGCCCTTTGCCTCTGCCCATTTCCTACCAATGCAACAAAAGAAGGAAAGAAAGAAGCAAGACATTGACAGTTGCTTCATGGTGAAGTACAGTTTTAGTGCAGAAGTGTAGTTGTTATGTTTGAAGTATATCAAATTACACATTCAAAAATGGCATTTGATCACTGTTTGAGATCTTGTGTATAGACTACATTTTTTAGAATGCTTAAGTAAATGTGTTTCTTAGTATATGAGTTAATTTGAAAATTGTTTAAAAAAATATTGATGCAACTTTATCCAAGTTAGTTGTCCATTATTTCAATAATAAAGTAACTCTTCAGACCTGCTGCTTGACAAAAACTCACTGAAAGTTTCTACATATGCTTGACATATTATTGAATACTGGTTTTAGTATTTTTATTTTTTTTTTCCTGATTTTACATGTAAATGCAAATGTAACTCCAGCGGCTTGAAGGACAGGATAACTTTTTGCAAAATGACATTTAATTTTATTTCATTTCATCCTTGGATATAAGAACAGTACTGAACAGTATTACAAGAACTAGTAAAATAGACCTAATTTTGTTTACTTTAAAACTCTTACTATTCACACTACTTCACGCTTCCTCAGATACTTTCTATGATCCTACTTTTTTTTCCCTGCATATAACAGAAGTCTACTTAGTACTTCCTTTATTGTCATTGACGTATAGGAGCAAATGTTATATAACCCACAATTTTAATTTAATTCCCCTTGTTGCTCATTATAGAGGACCTGGAAGGCTAGAACCTTTATCCTGTTGATTTCAAAGGTTCCAGAATTTCAGTTTCTTCCCTCTTTTGCATACATAGTTGAAAAAGAGAAAGCTCTGCTTTAGTAAGCAGTTCAAAGACAGATTTGGTTTTATAGAACAACAAAACTAGGAGTGTAGTTCAAGTTTCCTCTGATAAAAGCATCAGTGTTGGCAGAGCAGCACAGAATAAACGCATAGTTATCAATCCTATTATCATCTTATTATTCTAAGTTGTTACCTGATGCATATTATTAATGTCAAAAACAAAAACAAAAACAAACAAACAAACAAAACCATAGTGAATCTATAAACCTTTAGCATTTGGTACAACAGCTCACCTGACTGATTTCTTGGTTTGTTACTGTAGGTAATGCAATGGAAACACAAATGTTTTCTTATGAGTTTTCGGGCAGTGGATTTTCTGTTGTGCTTAGAAATATACACTCTCTATCTGGGGAGTGTATGGGAACTGCAAAAATTTGCATTTCTACCTCTGTTAGCCATTTTGATTAGGTTTCTTCTATTGTTTCGGCTCTGTTGATACTATAGAGTAATTTTCAAGAATCGATAAGGATTCCTCATCTTCTCTCCATTTTTGACTGCACATACAATTAGGTCTTTGGCATACTGAGGATTTTGTAAACTTGAAAAAATATATTCAGGCTTTTCAAGCACTGTTATTATCAGTAATGCAGATGCTACTAATTTCCAGATGAAAAATGTCATTTAAAGTCATGAAACGTTTATTGAAATATTTTAATATTTTAAAATGTTATTTCATTAATAACACCTTCACTGCATCTAAAACAATATCAGATTACTCTTCCTTTTCTTTTTGTTTATTTACAACTGAATCTTACAAGTTCATTTGGTGTATTTATGCATTAAAAAAGATTCTTATTAAATGTTCTAATAATTAATAAAGAAATATTAGTAAAATTGTACCTTTCATATAATTTGACAAAACCGAAAGTATTTCTTAATTATGTTTACATATGATAATTTTTATCTCTGGATTTTGGTATTTACAAAATCAGTTTTCTACATCTATCCAATTTAGAGATGCTTTGTAATAGGATAGAAATCCTGTGCAGTTATCACTACTGCTATTTCATGTGATCTATTTAATGTTAGAACATAGAATATAGGATAGTTCAGTTGGAAGAGACCTTTAAAAATAATCAAGTCCAACTGCCCTGCTACTTCAGGGCTAACCAAAAGTGAAAGCATATTAACGAAGACATTGTCCAAATGTTTCTAGAACACTGACAGGAATGGGACATCAACCACATCTCTAGGAAGCCTCTTCCAGTGTTTGATCACCCTCACAGTAAAGAAATTTTTCCTAATATCCAGTCCAAGCCTCCACTGGTGCAGTTTTATGCCATTCCCATTTTTCCTATCATTGGTTGCCAGGTAAAAGAGATTGACACCGTATCTCCTCCTCAGGAAGTTGTAGAGAGCAACAAGAAAAAATAAGCCTTGTGGCCTCTTTTTCTCTGAAGTAGAGATCACTGAAGTAGATTTCTACTCTGAAGTAGATTTCTACTCTGAAGTAGAAATCAAGTATCCTCAGCTTCTCCTCATAGGACATGACTTCCTGCTCTTTTACCACTTTTGTTGCCCCCTTCTGGTTGCATCTTTATATCCTTTTTATTTTGTGGAGCCCAGAACTGTAAACAATATTCAAGGTGAGGCTGCAATATCACTATTTATAGTGAGATTTTCACCTCTTTTGACCATGGTTTAGTTATGCTCTCTTGGCTGTCAGATAAAAGGACTGATTGAGTCTAAAGACAAAGGAGACTGCTTCAGCAATGAGAAGTCTGCATTCCTTTAACATTTAACAGATACTGCCAACTCTAGTCTTCATCAAGAAACTGGAGAAAATCAGTAGCTCCCCAAAGTATAAATATGTGTTTTTAACTGCATGCATGTCACAGTCATAAATATGTTTTTGCTTTAAGACTTAAACCTATATACATAAGTAAATTAAAGACAACAATAAAAGGAGAATGGAATAGAAAAGTAAATAATGAAAATATAATGATAATTAACAAAGCCCATATGTGTGTTCATATCTGTATGATCTTTATCACTCTTCTAGCATAGTCAAGTTCTGTACATAGAGAGTGAGAATGATATAATACCATTTTATTTTCATAGTCAGTTTTGGCTTTCCCATTTTTCTGTTCTATATTCATTGTATACACAAAGACAGGAAAACTCAGAGCTTAGAAAAGACCTTTGATGTCCAGCAAAAGTATCTGATTTTCCCTTATTAAATTTTCTCAGCGGGTTGCTATGTTCTCCACGTTCAGCAGCAGCCAGCTCTTCACTTGCAATAAATAGCACATAAGCTCTGTGAAAGATCCAGTATCTGTAGGATTCTAACACAGTCCTTAAAGTAAGGAAGCTCTCTCATTAGATACCTTATCTGTTCTCTAGCAGAGGTCATTTACGTCTTTAGCATATTCATGTAGAACTGTGAAAAAACTGTGAAAATTCTCAGCCTTGCCACAGTTGGTCTCATTCTTCTGCGGTTTCATAGTAGGAAATAATATAGCTCTATTGCACCAAAAGTTGAATTATACCAAAACGCACAGAAAAATCTTTTTTTTTTTTTTTTTTTTTTTAATGTTTGATTTACTCATATTCTTTTTGCTTGCTAATAATTTTTGCCAAAGATATCTCTAACCTTTCTTCTAACCCACTTCCACTTTAGCTTGTTAAAATTATTTTTGACCTTTATTATTATTATTATTATTCTCAAGATATGGATCTTCATGGAGTTAGGCATTATTAATTATAGAAAGACTCCAAAGAATAGCCAATGGCTCAGTGGTTAAGTTAATCATTTCAAGAATGTGCTGACTAAATTATTTAAAACAAGAATTGAGTTTAGCCTTTCCTAAAGCCAAGCAAGTATCGTACATGCCTCAACATCTTTGAAGGGATTGTTTACTTTTTATAAATTTCACTTTTGTAATTGTGGAAAATAAAAATAAATTTCAACCTACTGACATTGTGTATGAAACATAATTCTTGTTTACTAGAGGCTGTTTTAATATTTCTGATAAAAATTCATCATTTAGTTCCCACAGCCGCAACCTGTGGTAATCTCCTGAGTTCTGACAGTTCAAAAGCTTACCTGTTCATCTTTACCCATAACAGTTCAAATACTATTGTTCTGGGTTTGAAGTCCAGTGCATTCCATAGTTCTTTTGTGATGTAAGTATTCACAAAGTCTCCTTTTCTTTGAATCCACATAAAATGTTATGTTCACAACATTCTCACAGTACAATGGAAAACCAGGAATAAAGGAGTACTTGACATAAGCACATGAAATATCAAATTCTGTCTAAACATAACTAAAGCATAAATTCTATGGTTCAGCTGAAAGTTATATTTCATCCTTCATTTCATCAAATGAAGAAAAATATAAAGAACTCTCTTGAGTATGATACTGTTTTTCTCTTCACTTTTCTTACACATACACACTATAGATGAAATACCTGCAATATCATACAATCCCTTTCTGATATGAAATAGTTCCATAATGATGTCATAAAATTGTTTTAATCAAACTTAGACATGTCAGAAGTTTCTTGCCTAATATTTTCAGGAAAACATAACATTAAAGTAGATTTAATAAAATCACAGAATCACAGAATTTCTAGGTTGGAAGAGACCTCAAGATCATCGAGTCCAACCTCTGACCTAACGCTAGCAGTCCCCACCAAACCATATCCCTAAGCTCTACATCTAAATGTCTTTTAAAGACTTCCAGGGATGGTGACTTAAACACTTCCCTGGGCAGCCTGTTCCAATGACTAACAACCCTTTCAGTAAAGAAGTTCTTCCTAACATCTAACCTAAAACTCCCCTGGCTCAACTTAAGCCCATTCCCCCTTGTCCTGTCACCAGGCACGTGGGAGAACAGACCAACCCCCACCTTGCTACAGCCTCCTTTAAGGTATCTGTAGAGAGCGATAAAGTTGCCCCTGAGCCTCCTCTTCTCCAGGCTGAACAAGCCCAGCTCCCTCAGCCGCTCCTCGTAGGACTTGTTCTCCAGGCCCCTCACCAGCTTCGTCGCCCTTCTCTGGACCCGCTCAAGCACCTCGATGTCCTTCTTGTAGCGAGGGGCCCAAAACTGAACACAGTACTCGAGGTGCGGCCTCACCAGAGCTAAGTACAGGGGGACGATCACCTCCCTAGCCCTGCTGGTCACACTGTTCCTGATACAAGCCAGGATGCCGTTGGCCTTCTTGGCCACCTGAGCACACTGCTGGCTCATATTCAGCCGACTATCCACCATCACTCCCAGGTCCTTCTCTGCCTGGCAACTCTCCAACCATTCCTCTCCCAGCCTGTAGCTCTGCTTGGGGTTATTGCGCCCCAGGTGCAGGACCCGGCACTTGGCCTTGTTGAACTTCATACAGTTGACCTCAGCCCATCGGTGCAGCCTATCCAGATCCTCCTGCAGAGCTTTCCTACCCTCAAGCAGATCGACACACGCACCTAACTTGGTGTCCTCTGTGAACTTACTGAGGGTGCACTCGATGCCCTCGTCCAGATCATTGATGAAGATATTAAAGAGGACCGGCCCCAGCACCGAGCCCTGGGGGATGCCACTAGTGACTGGCCTCCAACTGGACTTGGCTCCATTCACCACGACTCTTTGGGCCCGGCTATCCAGCCAGTTTCTAACCCAACGAAGCATGCGCCAGTCCAAGCCAAGAGCAGCCAGTTTCTTGAGGAGAATGCTGTGGGAGACGGTGTCAAAAGCCTTGCTGAAGTCAAGGTAGACCACATCCACAGCCTTTCCCTCATCCACCCAGTGCGTCACTTTGTCATAGAAGGAGATCAGGTTTGTCAAGCAGGATCTGCCTTTCATAAAGCCATGCTGACTGGGCCTGATCGCCTGCTTGCCCTGCAAGTGCTGCGTGATGACTCTCAGGAGGATCTGCTCCATGAGCTTCCCTGGCACTGAGGTCAAACTGACAGGCCTATAGTTCCCCGGGTCTGCCCTCCGACCCTTCTTGTAGATGGGCGTCACATTTGCTAGCCGCCAGTCAACTGGGACCTCCCCCGATCGCCAGGACTGCTGATAAATGATGGACAGTGGCTTGGCCAGCTCCTCTGCCAGTTCTCTCAGTACCCTCTGGTGGATCCCATCCGGCCCCATCGACTTGTGCACATCCAAGTGCCGTACCAGGTCACCAAACAGTTCTTCATGGATAGTGAGGGCCACATCCTGCTCCCCATCCCCTTCCACCAGCTCAGGGTACTGGGTATCCAGAGAACATCCGGTATTGCTGCTAAAGACTGAGGCAAAGAAGGCATTGAGCACCTCCGCCTTTTCCTCATCTCTTGTAACTAAGTTTTCCCCCGCATCCAGTAAAGGATGGAGATTCTCCTTAGTCCTCCTTTTTGTGTTGATGTATTTATAGAAATGTTTTTTGTTATCTTTAACGGCAGTAGCCAGATTGAGCTCCAGATGAGCTTTGGCCTTCCTAATTTTGTCCCTGCACAGCCTCGCTACATCCTTAAAGTCCTCCTTAGTGGCCTGCCCACTTTTCCAAAGATTATAAACCCTCTTTTTTCTCCTAAGATCAAGCCACAATTCTCTGTTGAGCCAGACTGGTCTTCTTCCCCGCCAGCTCGTCTTTGGGCACGTGGGGATAGACCGTTCCTGCGCCATTAAGACTTCCCTCTTGAAGAGCGCCCAGCCTTCCTGGAGCCCTCTGCCCTTCAGAACCGCCTCCCAAGGGACTCCACCAACTAGTGTCCTGAGCAGCTCAAAGTCAGCCCTCCGAAAGTCCAATACAGCGGTTTTACTGTTCCCCTTCCTGGCCTCGCCAAGAATAGTGAACTCCACCATTTTGTGGTCACTCTGCCCAAGACAGCTCCCAACAATCACATCCTCCACCAGTCCTTCTCTGTTTGTGAAGAGAAGGTCTAGCGGGGCACCACCCCTGGTAGGTTCACTAACCAGCTGCATCAGGAAGCTATCTTCCACACTCTCCAGAAACCTCCTAGACTGCTTTTCTAAAACAAGTTTATTCAAATAGAAAATTCAGTGATGATATAATTTACTGATTAATATAGACATTTTCATATTTTTCCACTGAACCTCATTATCACAGAATTGTGAACTCTGAAAATAGTAATGAGATTGTACTAGTAATATTCTTTTGAAATAATGTGGCCTGCGTTTCCTTATTTTACAGGTTGGTATTGCAAGAGGCAAACAGTTATCAAACACTTTATCACTGGTTATTTAGGAAATCTGTTGCAGTGACAGACCCATAGATTACGGGTCTTCTACATTAAAAGCAAGGTCTGCTTCAATATAATTTCTTTCCTTCTCCTTCTCCTTCTCCTTCTCCTTCTCCTTCTCCTTCTCCTTCTCCTTCTCCTTCTCCTTCTCCTTCTCCTTCTCCTTCTCCTTCTCCTTCTCCTTCTCCTTCTCCTTCTCCTTCTCCTTCTCCTTCTCCTTCTCCTTCTCCTTCTCCTTCTCCCTCTCCATCTCCCTCTACCTCTCTCTCTCTCTCTCTCTCTCTCTCCCTCTCCCTCTCCCTCTCCCTCTCCCTCTCCCTCTCCCTCTCCTCCTTCTCTCCTTTTTTTTTTTCTTTTCCTACTACATAGTGTTTGCTGAAATACAAATCAATAAAACTAGTCAGAACTATAAATCTGTATATTAATATGATTAAATGTAATGTCAACATCATTCCATGGATTTCAAAGACAGGTATGAAGGCAATAATGTGTTCTGAAGAAGTTTATACAAATGGAGCAAGTAGGGGAGAAAGAGGTTTCATTTTCTTTTCCCAAACATGCTACCATTTGGAATGGCTAACAGTATCCCCATTATTTGTAGCTGCTTCTCAACAAGTCTCCCATCGATTATGTATCATATCTGCCAATTTATTGCACCTTGAGTATCTGAGAAGGTCTCAGATGACATTTCAAGCTTCTATTTAGGCTATTGGCTTGAGTTCTGTGTATTTATTTCTTTTTGAGCAATGTTAACATATGAATAAAAGCTTTAAAGATACTTCTTTAGTACCACAGGCAGCTAGATCATGTAAATCTTTCATCTACCCTTCAAGAGTGCAATTTAATTCTGAAAATATAACTATGATGTAAGTTTGCAATAAATAGAGGAGGGATATTAAGTATCTTGATTATTTATTTTTTTCAGTTACATTTAATTCTAATACCAATTATATCATCTTACAGTTACAGTAACTTCAAAACTACTTTGATTTCTACACATAAATTTATAAAGTCTGAATCTTAAACTAAAATTATTAGCTAGCATTTGAAAATAATGTAAACAGGCAAAATTTCATATTCAAATAATAGTATCAATTACCATTGCTTCTGAGCATTCAGGAAAGTTTGAATTCTTAAAATGAGTTCCAAATGCCAGAAGGAAAGTGTGACTTTCATACAGTTCAGTGCTTAAACATATTCACAAAGCGCCATTTGCAATGCCCTACAGTTGCCTGACTGCCAACCATGTTTGGAAGATTCTCACAAGTCTTCTGCCAATTCATTTTGGAGATTTGGATACCCTAGAACACCTTGGTGGACCAAAGATAGCTATTTGTAGGCCTTTAGATCATCCTTACAATCAATCAAAGTAGATACAAACTCCTCCAGGCATATTTATCTGAATAGCCTGAGACACGAAACTTAAGATGAAATTAAATGAACTTAGAGGTAATTTTCTCAGACTTATGTAGCTAGATCTTCTTAGAAACACACTGTCACAGTTTGATGTAGCTAGACACTCACAAGTTTAAAAAAAAAAATTTTTTTTTTTAGATTTAAAAAAAAGATTTTATTTGAAAATAAAGTATGAACTAATGCAATACTTTGTGAGGAAAAATTCAAGTATTATTACAAAGAGAGAATGAGTCCATAAAAGGAATAATGCTGAAGCCCTTTGAAAATGTGTTTTGATTGATGTATTTCTCTTAGGCTGACATACATAATTCTATACTAATGATTATGAATTTTACTTAATGTTTTTGATGGCTGCATCACCTAAAATAATTTAACTCTGATGATTCAGGATGTGTTCCTGATACCAAGTACAGAAAAAAGCTTTTCAAGAAAACATTAAAATACCATAGAAGATATTAAGATGTTCTATCTCACTGATGGTTATCTTATACAAAAACATACCTGGGACAAAAAACAAGATTTTTTTTCACATTATTATTTTTTTTTAATATTTTGCTTGTTCACCCATTAGTTTTAATATGATTATTATATTCTATGCCTGCAAAGAATTTATGTGGGACTCTATAGTGTGTTCTTGTTTGTGAGAGAAAGCTAGAGGAAAGAAATATATAAAGCCTCTAACCAATTCACTTCTGTGAAAAGTGGCAAAATAATGCATTCTCTGGCAGCCAAGCTGACTGTTGGGTGAAACATCTTGATACTCACCAGAGATGTATAAATCTTTTGAAATTCTCTCATTAACCATTTATTGTGTTTCAGCTCTTTAGTATATTAAAATCATAAATAATAAAGTACAGAACTAGTCTTCTTACATGGTATTGATTATGGTAATATCTATAAAGACCCTTATGAGAGTCTGATAAATTACTTTCAGCAGCACTATTAATTATAATATCTAATATGATACACTTTGCTTTACGTATTAGTCATATGTATACAAGAATGGGCTTAGTGTTTCCAATTCCTTAAATAAATAAATAAATAAATAAATAGATAAAGTATTGGTTAGTAAATGTAGAATCATGCAATTTATGTTGAACATCCAAGATATCCTGAAATTCTGTAAACTTAATTTTATCACAGTTACCAATGTGTTGTCCTGGTTTACATAAGCTATAACAGAGTATTAGTCAAATAGCTCAGCTAGAAAACAGCTAAGACTGAGGATAAATTTCCACTTTACTACCAATAATAAGTTGAATCTTTCATCAATGTTTTCTTTGGATTAACTTATTTACAAATAGAAATAAAGTTGTTAAGGAGAAATTCAGGATGAATTTATAACCTTTGTTTATTTAGTAATTGTGCTGCAATTATGTGAAGTGAAATGTCTGGAAGGTTCTGGTTACATTATGTCAGAGATAAACTCAGTGCTGTTGAAAAAGTACTATCAGTCATTTTCCACATGAGCTTGTACTTTAACTTCAGGAAAGAGAAAACAATTTAAATGACAAGAGGAAGGAAGACTAACACAATGTTAATAGGAAAGTATAGCCTATTTCAATTACACACAAGCTGTAAGCTTGAGGTCTTACTTCTTGAAGAGATATGTGAAATAGAGGTATTATTAATAATAGAAGTATTAATAAGTATTAATATTTCTTCATATAAATGAAGAAATAATCTTCATTTATATTTTGAGTAACAGTGATTATTTTTCAGTATGTACCTGAAGAAAGATAGTTAATACACTATTTTGTTTTGCTTCAAGGTTTTGAAGGCATTTTGGCTAAGTTATTTAGTTTTGTTTGTATTGCTACATAAAAACAAACAAACAAACAAAAAACAGGGATAAATTCTTGGACTTGAGGAGAAGAGTTATTGACAAACTTGTATCCACATTGCTTAGATGCAGGCTTTTCTATGGGAGATTTATATTGTTAGGAGAACATAACCAAATTTCAAAACCAAAATTTAGTACTAGATTCTTGGTCACTTAACCACTTTGTTTAACTAGATTGCTCCATAGTCATCTTTTAGGTAGTAATACAGACTAAGTTAATAGTTTATTTTGCAATACAGACCAGAGTATAATACGTGCATATCTATATATGTGAAGGCATATAAACATTAGAAGAAAATAGAAAACATATTAAAAAAAAAAATCTTTATGTTTAGCCAGGGCTTCTCGTCTACATTAAAACTCTTTATTATTATTATTATTTATTTATTTATTTATTTATTTATTTTTTTTTTTTTTTCTGGAATTCTTTGAGATCTGAATCAGCTTCTGAAGATGTCCATGTTTTATAAATTAGAATGGCTGATTTTTGTTATCTAAAATTTGATGAGATTAATTCAGGTCAACAAGGAGGTATGAATCAACAACTGCATACATTGCATCTGTATAACTAGAATAAACCATGCCTTCATCTATATTTTCTTTTTAAAAAATTCCCTTAAGATCCAAATTATTAGCTATTTTTCCCCGTTTTGTGAAAATTAACGTTTCTCAACACTGTTGAGTGTTGTCCTATGCCCTATATTGCAATAGTTTACAATGTCTTTTAATTAACTTATGAAATTTTAGCAGCTCTGAAGGGTTCTTTCTTTGGAAAGCATAGCACATGCCTACAGTTTTCTATAAATGTTAGGTAGTAATAATGGTATAGCTCTATTTTTTATTAGGGTTATATTTATCAAGTGTGAAACTCATTCCTTGTTCTTTAGTGAAGCTTGAGTAATAGGATTTTGTATAAAGCACAATAAGAACAGGATGAGAGTATACATAAATATAAGTGCTTATTAGTAGATATTTCAGATATTTTGAATGTTACCGAGCATAAGTCAAAACTGTAATACATTTATTTACATTGTCTAATACTATTGTGTGAGCAGGCTCAGGGTTCCTATGAAATGAGGTGGTTTATCTTTATTCTTAGTACAACACTAACACTTCAGAAAGAACTGTTGTCCTCAGTTGTCCCTCCAGTCTTGAAAGTTCATAGCTGTGAACGCAGACGAACAGACTGAGTGTGTACAAGAGCAGAAAGACTTGTTACAAAAAGACAACATATAAAGAAATGTATCAGAAACATGACAGTCCTTGAGGACAGTAGAGAAATCATAACAGAAATAGTTGTACTTAACAGTATTTGTTTCCTGTGCCTTGGGCAGAATAATTTTGCTGTCGATGGGCTCAGTGAGAAAGACAATATGAACTGTTTGAGATTTTTCACATGTATGTGAGAATTCTAGTTAACAGGATTTTTTGTATCTAAATTATACAAATACAGCAAATATGTTACAACACTAACTTCATTTAAAGTGGAGTCTGAATTAATAAGCTACCTTTCTGCTTTCATGGCAGAGCATTTTAAACTTTAACGATTCATTGCTCTTGTGTTTTTAATTATGGTAAGTTTTGTTTGTTTGTTTGTTTAATGTTTTGGAGGCTGTCTGCAATATAAACCTTATTTACCAAGTCAAAGTTCAGGCCTCTATATCTTGTTTTCAGTAGAAGAAGCTGATGAAATGGAATCATGAGTTCCTGATGGAATCTTGGTTGTTTATAAAAGAGACATAATGTTCTTTATCCCCGAATACTCAATTCAACTGAACACTTGACTCAAAGAACAAGCAACTTTACTTTTATTTTCTATAGCTTTTATACCTTTTCTACTGGTCAACAGTTGGTTACAAAAGAACATCCCTCTCAGGGTAGAAAGCTAGACTAGAATGGCAGAGTCAAGTGACTATGTTTGAAATGCCTTTTGAATGGAAACCTGTTATGTCTACTGTATTTTGGTTCATTCCAGTACTCAGATTTAGACCTTGTGTGACTATGGGACAATCCAGCCCAAACAGTTTATGTGCATGATTCCCTTTATCATAGTCCTAATTACAGTCCTGTCTACACTGAGATCAGTAACATTAGCTAATCTGTCGCCACATATTTTCAAGTATCTAGTTACCAGTCAAAGTTTGACCAGATGTTTGTGGGATCTTCCCTAAGGCATAAATATCACGTCTACTTTAAATACAACATTTTAGGCAGTCTCGGGCTGGTCTATCAATAGAAAATTGTGAATATGTCTCACCTAGCTGCAGACATTCTTTAAAGGTGTTGTGGTTTAACCCAGTTGGCAGCTCAGCACCACACGGCTGTTCATTCACCTTCCCTACCCAGTGGAAGAAATTCAGCATTTCTCCTTCCTATGCATTTATTCTGATTTGGGGATTTTCAGAATCCATGCTCATCAGTCTTATTGCTTTCTTATTCTTGGTGTTTTATTACAGTTACGAGGCGTTGACTAGGAGTAAACTAGCATTTTATTTCCTTGGTTAGAAATAAAGACGAAATAGCTTTGTATTTCAAATACAAATGAATTAGTATTATTACTATTATTATTATTATTAAAAGAGTACAATAAGAATTTTATCTAGAAAGAAAAAATAAATCACTTTTTCACAGAATCACAGAATCATCTAGGTTGAAAAAGATCTCCAAGACCAACCTCTGACCTACTACTAACCAGTCCTCCATATCACTAAGCTCTATATCTCTATTAGCTCTACATTTTTCAGGTATTGTCATCTCTGTAAAACATTATAACATAACACAGTGAATAAAGTTTCAGTAACCCTCAAACATGAAGACAGTTTAGGAATCAAACCTAAGAATTCGATTGATCTTTTTATGATTTAAAGTCTGAGGAATCTTATACATTGAAGACTTACACATGAAGCCCAGCTTCTGTAAGATAAGCATTTACATAAAGTCAAGTTGTCATTTAAAATAACATATACTTATAAATACCTGTTGTGGTTTAACTCAGCCGGCACCGCACTGCCATTCACTAACACTCGCTAACCTGCCCCTCAGTGGGTTACGGGAGAGAATTGGAAAAAAAAAAAAAAAGTAAAAACTTGCGGGTTGAGATAAAGACAATTTAATAGGACAGAAAAGGAAGAGAAATAATAACAAGAACAACAAACAACAACAACAACAACAACAACAATAACAATAACAATAACAATAATGTGTACAAAACAAGTTATGCACAACACAATTGCTCACCACCCACTGATTGACGACCATCCCCAAGCAGCCACCCCAGCCAGCCACCCCATATTAATTGTTCTGCATGACACCATTTGGTATGGAATATAGCTTTGGCTAGTTTGGGTTAGCTGTCCTGGTTCTGTCCCCTCCCAGCTTCTTGTGCACCCACAGCCTCCTCAGTGGCAAAGCAGTGTGAGAAGCTGAAAAGTCCTTGGCTTAGTGTAAACATTGCTCTGTAACAATTAAAAAAAAAACATTGGCACGTTATCAATATTATTCTCATCTTAGGTACAAAACATGGCACCATACCAGGTTCTAGGAGGAAAATGAACTCTGTCCTAACTAAGACCAGGACAAAAGGCAATGGGAATATGAATTTCTAGCTTGGATCTTTTCTGACATTAAACAGTTCTTTCTTCAGCTACATGAAATGTCACACAGGGAGGCACTGATTCTGCCAGGGGAATTCAACTACTCTGACTTTAAAGCTCAAATGGATTTGAATTTGACCAGGGACAGCAAAGAAAACAAGAAGTGCTTCTAGAAGTATATAAGTTACAAAAGGAAGACTAGAGAAAATGTGGGCCCTCTCCTGAAGGAAAAAGGAGACCAGTTGCATAGGCCAAGGAACTAAAGGCCTTCTTTGCCTCACTCTTTACTAGTAAGAGTGGCTTTCAGGACTCCCAGGTCCCATAGACCAGAGCAAAAGGCTAGAACAAGGAAAATGTAGCTTTGGTGGAAGATCAAGTTAGAGAATACTTGAGCAAACTGGACATTTGCAAGTCTATGGGCCTTCATGGCATGCACCCATGAGTGCTGAGGTAACTGGTAGATGTGATTGCAAGGTCACTCTGTATAAACTTTCATTGATCATGACAGCTGATTAAAGTGCCCAAAGACTGTGTGAAAGCAAATGCCACTCCTGTTTTAAAGAAGGGCAAGAAGGAGTACCTGGGAACTATTGCTCACGTTGATCCCAGAGAAGAGTAGTTAGGCACTGGAACAGGTTGCCCAGGGAGGTGGTGGAGTCAACTTCTGGGAAGGTGTTTAAAGCAAGGTTGGACATGGTGCTTAGGGACATGGTTTAATGGGTGGAGTGTGTACAAGGAAGGGCAATGAAACTGGTGAGGGGTCTGGAGAACAAGTCTTCTTGTTCTTCTTGAGGAGTGACTGAGGGAGCTGGGATTGTTCAGCCTGGAGAAGAGGAGGCTCAGGGGCAACCTTATTGCTCTTTACAGATACCTTAAAGGAGGTTGTAGCGAGGTGGGTACTGGTCTACTCTCCCATTTGCCTGGTGATAAGACAATGGGCTAAATTTGCATCAGGGGAGGTTTAGGTTGGATATTAGGTCTACCTGATGATGTTGGAGGACTACGTGATATTGAAGGTCTCTTCCAACCTAAATGATTCTGTGATTCTGTGAAAAGTTGGACATGATGCAGATGATCTTAGAGGTCTTTTCCAATGTTAATGATTTTATGATTCTATGATCCCATGATCCCATGAAAGCTGCAATAGTGGGGGTTCAGACTGCATATTAGGAAAAAAAAATCTTTGCTGTGAGGTACTGGGACGACCCTTCCCTTCCCTTCCCTTCCCTTCCCTTCCCTTCCCTTCCCTTCCCTTCCCTTCCCTTCCCTTCCCTTCCCTTCCCTTCCCTTCCCTTCCCTTCCCTTCCCTTCCCTTCCCTTCCCTTCCCTTCCCTTCCCTTCCCTTCCCTTCCCTTCCCTTCCCTTCCCTTCCCTTCCCTTCCCTTCCCTTCCCTTCCCTTCCCTTCCCTTCCCTTCCCTTCCCTTCCCTTCCCTTCCCTTCCCTTCCCTTCCCTCCCCTTCCCTCCCCTTCCCTCCCCTTCCCTCCCCTTCCCTCCCCTTCCCTCCCCTTCCTTCCCCTTCCCTCCTCTTCCCTCCCTTTCCCTCCCCTTCCCTTAAATTTTTTAAATTTAATTAAAACATTTTAATTAATTTTTAATTAAAAATACATGAAAAGGGTCAGCGAGATATATGTGGGCTGCAATACATTTGTAGCTAACACAAACTTATCTCCCATCAATATGCTAAGTTCTGTATCTTAATACTTGATATTTATTTATTTTTTTTTTTTGTACATGCTTCTACAAATACAGTACACAGTCACTTCCTACTCTCTAATAAAGCAGGTAAATGAAGCAGGGGGACAAGAGGATGATCAAGAAGTATTTTTTCTTAGGTTAGTTGTATTTCCCAGTGATTTTACTGATGGAAGATTCATGTAAAGATCAATGACACTGAAAACTGGTATATAACTGAGTCTGATGGTTAATATGATATCAAAATTGCTCTGCTGCAATCTACTGTGCCTTTCTTGGTTAGCAAACATTATCCCAATTATAGCTAAACCAAATCTAGGCAAAACAGATGCTCCTCCTACCCAACAACTAATTTAAAACTGAAAAATTAGAAATATGTATAAACAAACACCTAATGATGGTTCAAAGTGCATCACGTTAAAAGAGTGAAATGTTTGTTAATCTATGATGTGGCCTCATCAAAGCAACTAATATAGATAAGCCAAAATTTATATGGATGTTTCTGGAGGAATGGGATTACAGTGATTAAACCAAATAAAGATTAAACTAAAAGGTGGATGAAATGCTGATAGAATCCATTCAGATAGAATTTCAGTTCCAGTTCTCTTTGATGAAGAAAGATGCATTAAATAGAACAGTTGCAGTAGCTAAAGAGTTATATAATAAATTAATACGTAATGAGTAAAATCACCTGTATTTTCCACATAAGTTACTCATAAACAAATTAATGAAGCTGACAAGTTAGAAATGTAAAATGTATGAAAAAAACATATTTGTTTCTCTGAATGAACAATATCCTTTAGGTACTGATTAATAAGTACTTTTTCCTTCAGATGAAACACTGGAACTGACTAGATGAATACTGGTTGTTCTTTTAAAATTGCAGTGATATAGATTCATTTGAGCTCATTTGAGCCCCTTCCACAGTTATACTTGGACTGCAATAATGTAAAAATCAATGTACAAATAATTATTTCATCTCAGTTGATGAAATAATCTTTTAAGGAATTATATTCTATAGTCCTCTGATCATTTATTCTGCCTGCATATGTAGTGGTGGTAGGGAAACCATCTTTGTTTTTGTAGTGTTGCATCTCACATTATTTCTATATTGCCTAGTATAAGAAATTCCAGCACTCATATAGGAATCACAGAATCACAGAATCACAGAATTTCTAAGTTGGAAAAGACCTCAAGATCATCGAGTCCAACCTCTGACCTAACACGAACAAGTCTTCCACTAAACCATATCCCTAAGCTCTACATCTAAATGTCTTTTAAAGGCCTCCAGGGATGGTGACTTAAACACTTCCCTGGGCAGCCTGTTCCAATGTTTAACAACCTTTTCAGTAAAGAAGTTCTTCCTAACATGCAACCTAAAATGCCCCTGGAGCAACTTTAGCCCATTCCCCCCTCGTCCTGTCACCAGGCACGTGGGAGAACAGACCAACCCCCACCTTGCTACAGCCTCCTTTAAGGTATCTGTAGAGAGCGATAAGGTCGCCCCTGAGCCTCCTCTTCTCCAGGCTGAACAAGCCCAGCTCCCTCAGTCGCTCCTCGTAGGACTTGTTCTCCAGGCCCCTCATCAGCTTCATCGCCCTTCTCTGGACTCGCTTGAACACCTCGATGTCCTTCTTGTAGTGAGGGGCCCAAAACTGAACACAGAATCTTTGGTTCTATTGCAGTATACACGCAATTATGTATTTAGAGGTGAAACTGTCCTAGAAATTGTCAAATGTGTCCATTTCTCATGACTTAAAAGGAAATACTTTAGTCTTCCTAATCTACAGAAATACTTTAATGTAAAAAAAAAAAAAAAAAAGAAATAAAGACATGACACTGTAAAATTTCCATTACTCTTCAGTAGAATGTATTTATCCACTTTATTGTATATATCATCTCTTCCCTATGAGATGTAGTTCTGCTTCAATGACCTGCTGACATAAATGAGGATTTTACAGTTCTGGAGTGATGAGAAGTTCTGCTGAAAGTGCCTCTGAATAACAATTCTCACATCATCAATGAACATTATCCATCACCTGATAGTGATCTAGTTGAAATTCCCCTCTGGGAATTCTGAGTTTCATAATGCATAATGCAGAAAGATGGCATGTATTTAATTCTTACATAACAAAGTGATAGTATTCCTGTAGCTGAATTTAGCTGATTACAGTTCTAAGCTGTGTAAACCTACTGACCTAACTCATATTTTCCAGCTGCACTGTGGAACTAGGATATTTTTTCTTCTCTTCAGTACTAGGTCAATTATGTGAATCTGTTATTGATATAGATTCTTAAAATAAAACAACAACAACAACAAAAAAAAACAAACAAACAAAAAAATGCCTTCTCTAGCATTGAGTGCTCTATCTGATCTTTAAGTATAGAACAAATATTTAAAAATGCACAAAACTGACAATGACGTTCACTCCTTAAAATTGTTTTAAAACTGTTAACCTTGCATCTACTGAAAATGATCCTGGCTCAAAGAGGGCAGTATTATTCCCATCAGGAAATACTTATTTGAACAATGTGAGTTATCTTCTGCTATTTATCTATATCATTCAAAAGCAATGACAATAAAGATTGAAAACAAGGTAGAAACAAAATTATTTACTGTTGTCTACTTTTCAAAAGAAAACCAAGATGATGTGTAATCTTCTGTGTTACTGTGGTGGTTTTACTTGGATGGGCAGCCGAGCTCAACCACAGCCGCTCTCTCATTCCCCCTCCTCAAAGGAAGAGGGGGAGAAAATACAATGCAAAGGGATCAAGGGTTTAGATATGCACGGGGAGATCACTCAACAATTACCGTGACGGGCAAAACAGACTCAGCATAGGAAGATAGTAAGATTTATTGTCTATCACTAATAAGCTAAGAGAAGTGAGAAACAAAGAAAAGAAACCAAAATCACCTTCTCCCCATCCACCCTCTTCCACATCCTGCCCCTGAGCAGCGCAGGGGAGTGGTGGAATGGGGGCTGCAATCAGTCTATAGCACTTTGTCTGTGCCACTCCTTCTTGGTCACTCTCTGGCCCCGCTCCATGTGGGGTCCCTCCTACAGGATGCAGTCTTTCTTGAACTCATCCTGCATGGGCTTCCCACAGTCAGAGCTCTTCAAGGATTGCTCCAGATATGGGTCCATAACACAGGGCCCATCCATCAGGAGCAAACTGCTCCAACCTGGATTCCCCTATGGCAGCAGCTCCTGCCAAGTCACCTTCTCCTGTGTGGTCTACTTTCCACGGACTATAGGTTTGGCCTGGAATTTGCTCTGGCAGGAGTCCTCTACAGGCCACAGCCTCTTTCAGTGCAGGTCCACCTGCTCTACCGTGGTCTCCTCCATGGGCTGCAGCATGGAACCTTGCTCCACTGTGGAACTATATGGGCTGCAGGGGGACAATTTGCTTCACCACGGGCCTCACCACAGGCTGCAGGGGAGCTTTAGCTCCAGCTCCTGGAGCACCTTTCCCCCCTACTTCTTCACTGACCTTGGCACCTGTAAGGTTGTTTCTCACTCCTCTCTCTCTCTATCAGCAGATGTTCCCCAGAATTTTATTCGTTATTTCTTAAATATGCTCTCACAGAGGCACAAACATCGCTTATTGGCCTGGCTTTTGCCAGCAGTGGGCACCTTATCAAACATTGGTCAACTTCTGGATTCCTCTCACATAAGCCACTATATGGTCCCTCCGCTACCAAAACTTTGCCATAGAAACCCACTACAGTTACAGGTGGAAACATTTCTGTTCTTCATCAAGGACAAGGTCACATGTAATTTTACCAGTTATTTATGCTATTTATGAAACAAACAAAGAAACAAACAAGAACAAACACACACACAAAACAAAACAAAACAAAAAACAGTCAAAGGTAAAGGAATGTAATTAGCATTCCTTATAATAAAAGAAAATAATAAAATGAATAGAAAGTGGTTTTTGTTGGTTTGTTTGTTTGTTTTAAAGAAAACTAGTTTTACATTGAAATGTAACTATGTAATGTAACTGTGGAAGGAATATATGTATTTATTGTTCTGCAATGTAGATTGTATCTGGGGTATTATATGTAAAATATTCAAGATTTTTTTCCCTTTCCTATAAATGGGAAAAATATTACAGTAATGAAAATACATTACTTATCAGAAATATTATTGTAATAAATATATAAAGATAGTATAGTGTTGTCTGTCAAAAATTTGGTCATATTTTCACAGTTGCTTTGAAAGATTACATTAAATTAGTAACTCTGGAAGTTTGAAATTGTATGGAGGTATTTGAATAAGAATTTAGAAAAAATAGATATTTCTAGGTCTGCAATGAACTACTGATCTTTCTCTGTTGGCTGCCTTTTTATTTATTCTCTGTGTCTTTTATTCAGAGAGTAATTGGATGCCCCTTTTAAAATTCGTTTAGGTGACCAGAACAATCTGTTTCAAAGAACTCTAAAGAAAATAAAGGCTTAATTTCATTTTTATACATTATGTGTTTATTTATTTTACCCTGGGATCAACCAGAAATGATTAGTTAGTGGGGTATTTTTTGTTACATTATTATGACAAGTTGTCTGCTTCAGGTTTTTCTGTAACTGAAAATTTAAAAAACTTTATGGAGATTTCAGTGAAAACTAGCTACATAGAGACTTCAGTTTAACATACTTTGTATCTTTAGTCCATTGAGGCCTATGAAACATTCCATATCTTATCAAAATACAAACATACAAATATATCTATTAATTACCCTAATAACATTTTATTAATATTTATTTACTTGTTTGTTTGTTTGTTTGTTTGTTTTTCTGAGAATACTGGATATTCCTGTAATTTTTGAAATAGTGGGAGACTTGTGTTTGGCTTTTATGAAGGATTCCAAGTGCTGTCTTAGTTTGTGCCCAATGCTTAGTTTGTGCCCAATAGCTGTCTTACGGCACCACAACCTGAAAGAACTTCTAATTGCATTATTTTCAATGTGAAGTGAAGGCCTGGTCTAATTCAGGATCTGGCTTTAGAAATATGGAGTTATTGGCATAAGAGACTGGCATATTTATTTATTTATTTATTTTCTCTGAGCAAAACAGACAAGTCTTTTAATGTGCCAGTTTTAACAACTCATGCTTTACAAGATGCAATGTATTTCTCATAAATGAATAAATGTACCTTAGGAAATATAATTCTATTAGGAAAATAGTCACATTTTTCCTATTATAACCACTATGTACACTAAGAGACTTAGATAAAGATAAAAAGAGAGGCAGAATATAATTCCCTAATACCATACTGAATTATTTTCACAAGGATGGCTGAATAGTTCAAAACAGTAGTTACCTTGAAAATAAATGACTGCACTGAAAGGAGAATTAATTAATTCAGATAAACTAAATAAACTCTGTGAACTGACTAATGTAGCTGAAATTACTGGGTGCTGATACTGCTGTTTTAATTATTAAGTCTACATTAATTAATTTCAAAGCTTTTTTTTTTTTTTTTTTTTTTTGGAAATCCACAGTTTGACCAATATTCATAATACAAAACATTTCAAGAGAGAAATTTTGCTTAGTAACACTTGTGCAAAGGGTGGAACAGAGTCTTCATACAACTAGATGTGTTGTATGAACAACATACAACTCCCTCCCTCCCTCCCTCCCTCCCTTACTTGTCTCCTTCTCTCCTATTTTAGTTTTGAAACTTTGAAAGATTCCTGTATTACATCCAAAATAATGGATAAATAAGTAGATTTTCTCAATAGGTAGATTTTGTAAACAGTTACCTATGGTCTCAAATACATGTAGCTGAGAAAGGTTGTCTACCAGTATTATGTGATATGTTACATCTAGTAGTCATTCTAGTGTTGACGATTCTTGTACACCGGGACTTAAGTAGCATAAAATCTATTTACATCATACTTTGACCCATAGCACTTATCATATGTGAAGTACTGTTTCACATATCGCAACTATTGACATAATTATATTTCTGATGGTTCAGCAGGGGTTTTGCTCTCCATACAATACTCTAAAAAGACAGAAAGGAAGGTATTATATATTTAATACTATCTTTTGTTGTGATTAATTCTGTAAATTACTTGAAAAGATAGAGCTTGCAAATTTACATCTGCTCCATCACAGAACAGACAGTGGTAAAATCAATACAGTAACTGAAAAATACATTCCTATAAGGATTTTATTCTCTAATTCTTCATCATTTTGTTCAGTTCTTAGAATGAAAACACTGGAAGCAATAATTTTTTTCTGACAAGCTGAAAGAACAGAGAACAAGTGGAATAAAACACTTTAATTACCATTTTTATTCTACCTTTACCAAGTATCAACACCTCTTATCTTAATCAAACTTGCTTTTTCCTGTTTTCACTTGAAATACATTTAAATTTTTGAAGAACTCTACATTCAACTTCAAGGACCAAGAACAAATACCTTTATAAAAACAAACAAACAACAACAAAAAAAAACACAGACAAAATAGTTGTAGCAAAAAAATCTTATCAACGTTTCACGTTGCATACTCAAAGACATTGGAGAGCAGAACAAACTTTTACAGAAATTTTAAGCGTTTCTTTCTGCAATAAAGTTGTGTTTACAGGCTAATCCTTCCTAGACTATCTAATACAAAAATTCCACGTAGGCTAAATCCCTACTCAATTAAGAAAACAAAAACAATAACAAAACAAAAACAACAACCAGAAAATACCTTTTAAAAAATATTTTATTTTGTTGCCATATTAAAAGCAGTTTCTCTCTCACATACACTCTCACATACATGAAATATAAATGAGTATACAGTATCTTTAATAGACTTACACCACAAACACTGTTAAGAAAACAAAAAAACAATCAAAAAAAACAAAACCAACCAATCAACCAATCAACAAAAACAAAAACAAACAAAAACACACAAACAAAAACAAACAAACAAAAACAAACACTTTCTCTCTACCTTGAAATAAAGAAATATATTACCTTCTCTATAATGTCTCCAGTGATTAGCTTTGGCATGCTGGCAGCATGCTGCCAGCTGGGATCCCTCTTCTGAGGGTTTAAAAAATTCAATATATTATACAGGAACCACAGGCATGTTACTCTAATGTGTGTATTTCCCTCTGGGAGTGATTCATTGCAAAACTCAGTGTTACAGCACCTAAGTCATTTTGCAGGTCCAGCACTGAGATCATTAAAACTGAACACTCGAGAAATAAATATTTGTAGTCACAGTACATGAGCCTCACACAACATCAGCATTGCTGTTACAGCCTAAATACTGTATGCTTAGTTTTAGCTCAGAGAGAATTTTAATGCCATGTTATTCTAATCCCCTGAATGTAGAGAGGTTTTACAAAGGGAATGTTGATGCCAGCTTTATTGTGACAATGCAGACATACTGCCGCATGGGTTACTGCTGCTGATAAAAGAAGCAGTTTAAAATTTTACATATTGCCTGGCATGTTTCAAATGCACTGTTGTGGTGAGTTGACTTTGGCTGGCTGCCAGATGCCCACCCAACCTCTCTCTCACTACATCCTCATCTACATCCTCAACTAGACTGGGAGAGAAAATAAAATGAAAAGCTCATGTCTAGATAAAAACAGGGAGATCACTTCCCAATTACCATCACTGGCAAAACAAATTTGACTTGGGGATGTTATAAATGAGGTCTCTATTCAATCTGAATTTTGTAATATTTATAAAACAAATATTTCTAAAAGGTATAAAAGGCAAGTAAACAGTGCTGGGTGTGCGGGGAGTCTACGCTCCACCAACATGCACACACAAACATCAAACATTCTAAATATACAGAACATTGCTTTACATACTAAACCCGAGAGTGCCTATACATACATACAATCAGGAAAGGTAACAAACAATCCTTTAAGTTCCATAACTTATTAAAATCGAGTACGCCTATACATATGCACATTCAGAAAACGTAACAAACAATCCTTTAAGTTCCATGACTTAACAGTCTCCATTTTCCATTCCTTTTGAACAATATGTCTCACTTTAAGTTGTCAAGCAACTCGGTCTTCAGGCCTTATGTATCCCGTTCTTCCCGGATTGAAAAAAAGCATATCCATCTCCTTTTCAAGGCCAATAGGCCTGGGTCAAAAGGCACTACCAGGTCAGCAGGGGGCGTAACAGCAAAAGCCTTTGATGGCTGTAGCAGCAGAGGGGCCCATGGCATAGCAGTCAGATCAGTAAAGGAGCCCACAGCTCCCTCACTATCTGGCAAGCCACACGTTTGTGATTGTGGCTCCACATGGCTCCTTAAGGCCTCAGAGACTGCTCAGCAGGTGCCGAGCAATCCCACTGCAACCTTGTCGTTTTTAGTTGCAGAGTCCCACACCTTGACCTCAGTTTGGTCCCGTATTTGAGGCTCATAAACCGTCTGATTGTTAAGAAGGAGAATAAGCTGTAAGGTTACCAGGACAGTCTTTGTTCCTAAGGACGTATGATTCCCCATAATGTGCAGCTGCTTAAAAGCGAGGGGCAGTTGTGTGTGCAGGTCTGCTTCTCTCAGCTTGAGCTTCTTCCCAGCTCCGGTGCTCCCATTTCCAGTGACTTTCTGTACGAGCTTCTCTGAGTGGTTTGCTGAGTCTGGCCGAACCTATCTTCATGAGGCAATCAATATGCCTGTTCCCGTCCTGGTCTACATTCTGCCAGCCTGTTCCTCTTCACTTCTTTTTCCCGCTTCTTTATTGATATAACCTCATCGTGTTGCCTTTTTTATCTTGAGGGCAGGCTTCCCTCTTATACCCTTCTCTCCACAGCAGTTCTTTTCAAAACAACTTTTCATTGGTTAAACAACTTTGAATGTAACAACAACAGCAAACACCCAGAAACATCCATGCCTTAATGGCTGGAGAACAAGAGAACCATCTGGAGAACAAGAAACCGGAGACTGCATGGAGTCTCCTGACTCACCCTTCTTTGTTCCCTCTAAACTCTTTTATATTCCTGGCCTCATCGTTAAGAGTCTAATGTTATCTCAGCCATGGGGCTTTCCAACCCCCATGGCCACATTCCCAAATCTCCCCCTTCTTTATTAATATCAACCATTTTCTCGACACGAATTACCACTCCATATATAACAGGGAGAACTAATTTAATGTACTGTCAATTTAAACAAACAAACAAACAATCAATCAAAAAAAAGTATGGTGGTAAGAAAAAATAAACAAACTAAAACAAATTCCATCCTTCAACTTTCTTTCCAGGCTGAGCTCATGTGGATCCTCTCTATGGGCTGCAGTGTGGATATCATCCTGTATAGTTCTCTTCATGGGCTTGCAAAGGAACTTTTGCTCTGTGGCCTGGAACACTTCCTCACCTCCTTCACTGACCTTAGTGTCTGAAGGATTGCTTCTCATACATTTTTCATCACTCCTCTCTCTGCCTGTGAAGTGTTTTGCCCCTTCTTACACAGCCTTCCTTAAGGCGCCACCATTTTTGCTTCTGAAACCACCTGTGCCCGGCAGCAGGCCCATTGGAGCTGACTGAAACCAGCTGTGTCCAGCAAGGGTCAGCCCTGGATTCTCCACACAAAGGCCACCGCTGCAGCATCCATGATGCCAATAACTGGCCATGGACATGCTATAGAGTTATATTCCTCAATGTTTAAATGTAGCATATTCTGTGCAAGTGCCAGGAAAAGAATTAATCATTTCACATATATTCTACTCAAAATCATAAATTTTCATAAAAATATAGAATCATTAATGTTGGAAAAGTCATCCAAGAGCATCTGGTCTACATCTCCCTACAACAAATATCTCCCTACCACCAATATAGGGTGAAGTAATCTGTTCCTTAAAGACTGTACCATATGGAACTGACCCATGCTGGAACAATTTGTGAAAGATGGTGACCCTTGGGAAGAATCCCACACTGAAGCAGTGGGAAAGTGTGAATAGGAATGAGTGGCAGAGGCAACACATTATGAACTGATTGCAGCTCCCATATCCCAGTGATCTGCATCACTCAGGGGTGGTGGAGGTAGAGGGATCTCAAGTGAAATTCAACCTGGGAAGAAGGAAGATTGGAGCAAAGCTTTTTAGCTCTTGTTTGGTTGGTTGGTTAATTTGTTTTGTATATTTTTCTCATCCTATTCCATATTTCATTGGCAGAAATTAAATTCATCTTCCCCAAGGGGAGTCTGTTTTGCCTGTAACAGCACTTGGTGCGAAATCTCCGTGTCCTTATCTTGACCTGCATACTTTTTCATCATATTTGTTCCTCATCTTGCTGAAGACGGGGGGTGAGGGAGTGGCTTGGTGGGCACCTGACAAACAGCCAATTTTAACATTACATAACCTTATAAACTTCTCTCTCAGCTGAGACCTTTGGAGTCTGGATGTCTGCTTCTATCCAAAACACTACTACCTTTCACATCACTCTTTAGGTATATCACTTAGGTCACAGCTCTCATCAAAAAAGGATGACAGGAGTAATAAATCTAGTGTCGTTCTTCTACGGGGCTCTACGAATATAGGTGTTGGACACACAGGAAAAGAAAAGTGCTATACAAGTAAAATTCATAAAGGCAGGAGAGTACACCACTTACTTTGTTGATGTTTTTTGTTGTTGTTTTTGATACTGTGTTTTGATACTATGTTTTTGTTAACCTAAATGGTAGGGTACACGGACAGGCAGCCCTCACCTGTCTTTATGGGTACTGTGAAGGTAGACAACAGAAAGTTTTCAGGTACGTGAGGATCCAGCTAGTAAGTGGACCTAGTAGAATCATAGAACTAAATAAAATTGGAAAAGTCCTCCAGGAGCATCTGGTCCAACCATCTCCCTACCACTAATACCATCCACTAAACCGTGTCCGTGAGAAACCCATCCAACCTTTCCTTAAACACCCCCAGGAAGGGTGATGCCACCACCTCTCTGGGGAACTTGTTCCTATGCCTAAATGCTCTTTCTGAGAAGAAATTTCTCCTGATTTCCAAACCTGAACCTTTCCTGGTACAACTTGAGGCCATTCCCTCCTGTCCTATTGCTAGTTATCCGCAAGAAGAGGCCCATCCCCAGATAACCACACTTTCCTTTCAGGTAGTTGTAGAGAGTAATAAGGTCTCCTCTGAGCTTCCTCTTCTCCAGGCCAAACAATCCCAGTCCCCTCAGCCGTTCCTCATAGGACTTGTGTTACAGACCCTTCACCAGCTTCATAGCCCTTCTCTGGATGTGCTTCGGGGCCTTGATGTCTTTCTTGTAGTGAGAGGCCCAAAACTAAACATGGTACTCAAGGTGCAGGCTCACCGGAGCAGACTACAGGGAGACGGACGATCAACTCCCCGCTCTTGCTGGCTACACTATTCCTGATACAAGCAAGGATGCCTCTTGCCTTCTTGCCCACCTGGGCACACTGCCAGCTCATCTTCAGGTGAGCATCAACCAACATCCCCAGATCCTTTTTTCTCAGCACTGCTTTCCAGCCACTCTGCCCCAAGCCAGTAGCATTGCATGGGGTTGTTGTGCTCCAAGTGCATGACCTAGCACTTAGCCACGCTGAACCTCATCCCATTGACCTCTGCCCATCGATTCATCCTGTCCAGGTCCCTCTGCAAGGCCTTCTTACCCACCAGCAGTTTGATGCTTCCCCCCAACTTGGTATCATCTGTAGACTAACTGAGGGTGCACTCAATAATAGCTCATAGTCCGGTGCACTCAATAGCTCACAGTCCTGTTCCCTTTTTATTTTTTTTTTATTTTTTATTTTTTATTTTTTAGATATAATCCTATTCCAACTATTTTGTATGGCAATATTTCTCTGTCCCGTCCTGCAGATAAGCCATTCTCCAAACTGCAGTCCCTGGCTCAACCTACTCAAGATAATATTTTTTCACCAGCCTTATCGGTCCAGCAGTGTTTGAAACCTCCCACTGATAGCAACCTTGAAACAGACAAATCTGGTTCATCCCCTTTCTTTCCCCTCAAAGTATGTTTGCACATTAGAAGGACAAGTGTATCAGTGACTGTTAAAAACTGGAAATAGCATATGTTGCATTGACATCCCTGGAAACCAGGTCTGGATTAGAAAACTGTATGCAGGTGAAGAGCTGTAAGAAGCTTTATCCACTAGGATTTGTTACCACCAGGATAACCTCTAATATACGCCTTTGAATCCTAATAAATATTAAGGTTTAGGAGTATTTTTGACATATTATTGTTAGTTTTGGCATATATCTTCATAGCAAATGACACTCTAAAATAGACTGGAGAGCTGCTTTCTGTGTTGGATTCCACTCACTGTATCTTCGCAAAGCTAGTTCTAGGTGGGAACATAAGAGTAGAGATTTGCCTTTTAAAGTCACCTAAATTCTAAGTGCCTTCACTAAATAAAAACTGTAGCTATCTCTAGCTCTGAGTCTACCACTAGAAATGGATACACCTGGAGAGTTATGACACTTATTTCAGGCCAATGAGAATTGTCAGTTGGCTGACTTTAGGGCATCCAGATTACTTAATTCAGAACTTCATTGAAAGGCTGAGATAAGAATCAATATCAGAATTATAGAATATCCTGAGTTAAAAGGAACCCACAAGGATTATCAAATCCAACTCCCGTCTCTGCACAGAACCACCACAAAAAAAAACAAAAAAAAAACAAACTCAGACCATATCTCTGAGAACATTGTCCAAATGCTTCTTGAACTTAACAGGCTTGGTGCAGTGACCACGTCCCTGGAGAGCCTGTTCCAGTGCCCACTGAGATTCCACTTAATGTAAATTCTTAAGATGTTCTGTGGCCTATACTGCTATCTGAGAATCAAGTATGGAGGCTGGCCTGAGGTTTAGGAAAGAATGGTAAGAATTAGTGTAGTGGTGTTTGATCCACATAACCTGTGTGCATATGTATGTATGAGTATCTGTGGTATGTGCTAGTAGAGCCATCTTATGTGTATATTAGGCAACTGAAAAAGGGCTTATCAATCTTCTGCTAATATATTCAATTTCTTTCTGTAACTGCATGTTTGCATACACAAACTAATGTCAATATGATATCAATATAAATATAGAGTAATACCAATTTAAGAAGTAAGAAGTATGTTCTAAACAAGAAATAATAATAATAATAATAACCATTATTATTATCATGGTTATTATTATTATAATATAATATTATAATATAATAATAATAATAATAATAATAAAAATATATTATATATATATTTATATATATAAATATATATAAATATATAAAAATTTATTATTATTATTATTATTATTATTATTATTATTGTTATTGTTATTGTTATTATTATTATTATATCTTCTTACCGAGATAGATGAAGGCTTAAAATTCTGTTTGAACCATTGAACCCAACATTATTTTAATAAGAATCTTAACATTATTTATCCATAGCAATTTGAGAACTATTGCAAGACACAAAGAGTAAAGCTGCAAAAATGCACAAAACAACTGCAAAACCACCAATACAGCTATGCAACATTAGGCTGAGGTAATTGGATCTTACGTATTAATTGGTTATGAGACAAGAAGGGACATAAGAGACAAGAAGGGACATAAAGAGACCAGAGAAAACGGAGTTCATATCTAGTTAATACATTTCTACTTCACAGTTGCATAGAAAATTCTGTTCCAGCATGATTTTGAGGAATGGTCTTCTGGAAAAGTCATAACATGTAAGGTCTGTGAACCTGGCATTACGTAGTTACCAGGGGACTCTTAGGTACACCTAGATTGCAACTTTGACTTTTTCTTCCACATTTACAGGAATATACATAATGCCTATTCCTAAATAAAAATACCTTTCATTTTCATCTGGATTTGAATTTATGTATGTATGTATGTATGTATGTATTTTTGTTAAATCCATCCCTTTATTTTTTTGAAAAACTTACTTGAATCTGGAATTACAGTTTTTGTCCTTTAGAAATTTTAGAATATTTAGCACTTTTTCATTGTGAATCAGAATGAAGAACATAAAAGGTGAACTTATAACAAAAATAATGTTTTGAGAAAAAAATAAATTCTTTCAGACAAGGCAGAATGTTTATTCTCTATAATTTTTAGGCCAGCAGTATGGAGCTGTCCACCTAGCTTGGGGGAGCTGGGACCATGCCCATTTCTGGACAAATATTCAGAAAAATACATAGTCAGCCAAGAAATGCACTGACCAGATAACCATGAAGCTTAAGGTTATCCATGAAGTTGTGGCATTCCTATACCCTACCAATTGTACTATATGTTAGCCAGTGCTCCCAGACACTTGGGCAACACATGGGATTTCAGGTGCTAGGGTAACCATGTGACTGGTATGTGAGTTGAGAGAAAACTAGGCATTCTTGAAGACTTTCCAATATACCCCATCTGCTTTGTTTCTGATAAAAGTTTATGCTATGTTAAGTCACTGAAGTTACAAGGAATACTTGAACTGCATCAAATTAGATATTTTCAGACAAGAATTATTAGTTGCAAAGGTTTTCTCAGTTCTAAGTTTAGACAACTGAGGAAGGTAGGGTAAGAACTTCAGTTTCATTGCAGTGATAGTCCTACAGCACATATGAGATAGTGGAGTATGTTGGTGAGCATCCAGAATATACTGCAGTCCACAAATCCCCATCCAGTGTAAACCAGTGTAATGACTCTTAGGGGTGTTTCCGTACTGGCACACAATATAGCAGTCCTTAAAAAATGTTTAGATCTTTGAAAACCAAACAACAGGATCATAAAGATAGTTGAAAGCCAGACCTACTGTGACTGGTCTCTAAAAAGTACCTAGAACTCAGAAGGTACTTATCCTTAAAATTAATACATGGCAATCATTAAAATATTCTTAAGCAGAACACAAAGTACAAACAGAATTTTCTAAATGCACATTAAATTACCTTTAAAAGTTACAGTGGTTAAAAAGTAATATATATATTGTGGACTTTTTTGTTTTCTTCCATAGTTTACAAGAGTATCAAGGGACAAATAGTTCTTTCACTGTTATTACTTTAGACTGCTGCTTCCTCCTCATTTTGACACATCTAGGGCATGCAATTATTCACAAAGGTCATTTTCCATGGAAGAAAAGGACAGTGACCAGAAGGCAGCATTTAGGCTGTGAATACACCATGACAATTTAATCAATGAGAAAAGCCCAATGTCAAGAACCAGTTTATTTCTGGTTTGACAAAGACTGACGTCTCATCAGTCGTTTGTAAAACGGACTAAAGGCACAAAGAGCTCAGAGTCCTGGTGCAGCACAAAAGGAATACAAACATTCAGATATAAAAGTTGAGATAATATCATATTTAGATACTCATTTTATAATTTTCTGAAAGAGCAATGTATCATTCAAAGAATAACAGTTTATTTACATTTGTTGTTTATGCTTACCAAAATTAGGCTCTGTCCTTAATTTTGATTCCTATAAATGACAATCTTGTCTTTCTCTCTCAATAATTTCTCAAAATCACATCAGCAGAAAGCATTTAATAGATTTAGTGGATGGTGTTCCTACCCATGGCAGAGGGGTTGGAACTAAATGATTTTTAAGGTCCCTTTCAGCCCAAACCATTCTATGATTTGATCTATGAAGTAAATGACACCCTACAAGCACAGAAGTCCCAAACTGAAATAGTCAAAGCCTCAACAATGTTGCTATGTTGTTATGGAAATATTTGCAATGAATGGGAAACTACAGGCCTGTCATTCTGACTTTAGTGCCAGGGAAGCTCATGAAGCATATTATCTTGAGTATCATCACATGGCACTTACAGAACAACCATGTGATTAAGCCCAGTCAGCATGGGTTTACAAAAAGCAGGAGCTTGACTAACCTGATCTCCTCTATGACAAGGTGGCATGAGGAAGTGAAGGAAAGGCTATGGATGTGGGATGCCTGGATTTCATTAAGGTTTTTGTCACTGTTTCCCACATCCTTCTCCTGGATAAATTGGCTGCTCATAACTTGGATGGGTGTATGCTTCATTGGATTAAAAACTGGCTAGGTGGCCAAGCCCAATGAGTCATGGTGAATGGAGTCAAATTCAGCTGGAGGTCGGTCACTAGTGGTGTTCCCCAGGGCTCAGTATTGGGTCCAGTTCTCTTCAATATCTTTATTAATAATCTGGACAAGGAGATAGAATACAGTAAATTCGCAGATGATACCAAGTTAGGTGTGAGTGTTGAACTGCTTGAGAGTAGGAGAGCTCTGTAGTGGGATCTGGATAGATTGGGATTGTTCAACTGTATGAAGTTGAACAAGTGCTGGGTCCTACAAGAAGGACATTGAGATGCTGGAGTGTGGCATAACGACCACATGGACACCAGGGTTCATTTCAGATCAGTAACTGCTACCAATTTATTGAGGTCATAACTTCAACTCCCTGTTAATGACAATAACTTCAACTCCCTTATTGAGAACAGGCTTCCTTCTTATACCATTCGTTCTACAGCAGTACTTTTTCACTAAATATTCATTGGTCAACAGCTTTGCCCAGCAACAGCAAAGACCCAGCAACTTCCATGTCTTCACGGCTGGAGAACAAGCAGTCCAAGAGATCAAGGCATCTCCTGGATCACCCTTCTTTGTTCCTTCTAAACTCCTCATGGCCTTACCATTAGGAGTTGGATGTTATCAACACCCACGGGGCTTGACAATCCCCATGGCCACACTCACACACTGGAGCATGTCTCTTTTTTATTTATGCCATTCCTATTTCAGTGCAAATATCTTCATATTTTTTTAGATTATTTAAATTTAATTCCTGGAAAACTGGTCATAACTTTTATCCCCACCCTGGATATACTTCACTTTTACTGTTTGAATGAGACCTTTCAGTAAGCAGCAATGCTCATGTAGGGTATTAGTATGACTCTTAGAAGCCATACCTTTCCTTTCATGAGGACAGCAGGGTGATGCAGTTCTTAGTTAAACTTATACAATTATTCAAACTAGTCACAGAATCACAGAATCACAGAATGATTGGGGTTGGAAGGGACCTCCAGAGATCACCTAGTCCAACCTCCTTGCTCAAGCAGGAACACCTAGAGAATGTTACACAGGATCGCATCCTGATCTATTACATGGTAGGCAGGCATAATCAGACACATAACAGACACAGGAAAAAAATACATACAGCTCTGTGTTTTCTTTTCTCTAGCAAGACCCCACTGCAAAAAGAATTCTAAAAGGATTTCATCTCCAGGGAAAGGAAGACTAAAACCGCACACAAACTGACTTTTGAACTGTTTCATGTATTGCAGAAAATATGCCCAGAATGAGATCAATTCACATGCTCAGCCATCCTAAAGGCCTGTTCCATGCAGTTTATTGAAAATGCGGTAACATTTTTTAAGTCCATATACTTGGCATAAACCCCTATCTAGTACCTTTACTGTTGCATTAGACGAATCCCTCCGTATTTCCTTAAGAAATTATCTCCCCCTCATTCCCTACACCATCTATACTGCATACAACAATAAAATTATCTTCAGTCTTTTTTACTCTTTCTCCTTTAACCATAAAGCCAGTAGAAAAATTGTTCTGCAAAAAGGTCATTACAGGAATTGAACCATTTCATGAAAGAAATCCATCATGCGTTGAATGACATCTATTTCAGAAAAGGTGCCTAGCTTTATTTTTGGAAGTGTGCTTTCTATCAGATGAGTTTCATTCTCTATATCATATTGGGGTGTAGGAAGGGCATCTTATAGCTGCTTTTCAAGATCAAAACCATGAATAGATAGATTCAGGTAGATACGTAGATATAATGTAGATTCAATATTCAATAGTAGATATTATAGTAGATATTTGGACTACATACTCAGCTGGTGCTAACTTGCAGGTATATGTACTGAAACTAGAAGCTGCCGTCTCACAGATGTGTGAGAGATCTAAAAAAAAAAAAAAAGAAAAAAAAAACACTGATTTTCCATCTAAAAATATAGTTGTGGCATCAAACCATGAAAACCTGATCTCAGTATGATTATTTATGTAATTTTCCTTATGAACTGGAACCCACAAATGATTGCAGTTCTCTTCACTTTGCTAACAAACCTATCAAAATTGTGTACAAGGTTGATAGCCCTTAATCAACAGTATCTTAAACCAATATTCCAACGAAGTATGCAAAAATCAAAATTTGTCTGTCTTCTACTAAAAAGGACATGAAATTTAATCTGATTCATCCTCATGCTGAAAAGATTTGATAAAAAATTATATCTGCACATATTCTAATATTATTGTTGTAGGTGTAGTAAAATAATAATTAAATAAAAATATATAGCTGTAAGTACAAAATTAATATGCAATCCAGTTCATTTTTTTGGCATAATAATGACTTATGTTAGTGAACTTGTTAGATTTCAGATGTACAAATAAATCACGTTTATATTAAAAGAGTTAGAAAAGGGTATCTCTCAGGTATCTGTATGTAAATTGTCAGGACTGAGTAGAAAAGGACTGCATATAAATAGCAAGCCTGAGGAAAGAGATTTTAATTTCAGTTGTTTTACCTAGATATTTAAGCAGTTATAAAACTTCAGAATCACTTCTTGCTTACATTATCATTGACATCTTATGACTTCTGATAGATTTATAAAACCTTACTGTCAAATTAATTAGGACTTGCACTTAATATCCTGATTCCCACAATACACAGAAGGAGTTAGAATAAAGTAAGACTTAGATTTATCATGATAATTTTGACAACTTTTGCTATACCATGTTAATTAATTGTCACTTCTAAAATATAATATTTACTTTTTATTTATATTATCATAGTTTTGTAAATTTAAATTTTCAAAAGCTGGAAGATTACAATCATAGAACACTGAGGAATTAACAAACACAGTAATCAAGTTAAATACTTAAGGCAAACTGGGTCTCACTAAAATCAATTTCATTATGTTTATCTGCCAAGACTTCAGTCTGGGGATTAGACTCAAATTATGGCATTATGTTTCATATTTGTACTGGGTCTGGCTGGGATGAAGTCAACTTTCCCTGCAGCAACCCATACAGTGCTGTGTTCTGCACTTGTAGCTAGAAGAGCATTGGTTTCACACTGGTGTTGTGTCTACTGCTGAGCAATGCTGGCACAGCATCAGGACTGCCCTCTAACCGGACTCCCTCCAACCCCCCCAGAGCCAGCAGGTGGGCAAGAGGGGAGGAAGGAACATCACCAGGGCAACTGTCCTAAACTAACCAAAGGGATATTCTGTACCATATGATGTCACACTCAGCAATAAAAGGTTGAAAAAGGAAGAAGAGGGGAGGGGTGGGCTCTCATTTTGAAAATGTGTATACTCCTGAACAACGGTTATGTATTCATAGGCCCTGCTTCAAGGACGTGGTCAAGCATCGCTTGTTAGTGGGAAGTCGAGAAAAATTTCTTTCCTCTGCAATTGCACATGGTCTTTGCTTGTGTTTTATTTATTCGTTTGATTGTTGTTTTTTTTTTTTTTTCCCCTTTTCCCCTTTCCCTTTTCCCTTTAGTTTAATTAATTATTATTATTATTATTAATTTTATTAAAATTATTGTTTATTTATTTATTTATTTATTTATAATTATTTTTTTCCTTTAATTAAATTATCCTTATCTTAACCTGTGAGTTGTTTCTTTCCTTTTCTTCTTCCCTTCTCCTTCTGAGGAGGGGGAGTGAGAGAGCAGTTGTGGTGGAATTCAGCTGCCTAGCAAAGTAAACCCACCACAATATTGTATGCTTTAACTTACAAGATCCCTGATTCTTGTTTAAATTTACTTGGGAAGAATTAAATTGCTGAGAATGGCATCTACAAAAGACAACATGACCATATAGGTGTGCTTGTTGGTAATGCTGGCAAAAGAATTATTTATTCCTTTCTTCATCTAGTTTATACATCCATTCTTATTTAGGATTCACTGGAATGGACTTGTGCATATAGGCTAGAACCCCCCCACTCCCCCCCAAAACAAACAACACCTACCAAACAACGAAAAGCAAACAAACATTATATCTAAATGAGTTACAATGGTGAGTAATGTGTTTCATCTCAGTCATTAACACATATTGAAAATCCTACCATAGCTGTCAGTTACTTTGGTATGGTTACTTTTTCCATAGGTACTTTACTACTTAAAAGTTTCCAGGCACATAGTTACACATCTGTGTCTTGAAGTGTCAGGTCTCAGCTTTGGTCAGTTAAGTGTCTCAGCACCAAAGCTTGATTTGGATCTAAAAATTTGGTCACCAAAATACTCTAAAATTCTTGATGTTGGTGCAAGGAAAAAGCAGACAGTCAGATAGCTTGTGATGTGCAGGTGGAGAAACTAATCTGCTTTTTCTGAATTAACTTAAATTAGTATGGGCAAGACAGCCTCATACATATTCACAAATGTCCTCTTTTCCAGCTAGGTAGAGCATTTCCAAGGTGACAAAAAAAAAAACAAACAAACTAATTAAGGCCTGGAGTATTTCTCCTTTAAGGAAATACTGAAAGAGCTGGGACTGCTCAGCCTAGAGAAGAAATGACTCAAGACAGATCTCATCAATGTATATAAATAACTGAAGGGAGGGTGCAAAGAAGATGGAGCCATGCTCTTTTCAGTGATGCTCAGTGACAAAACAAAAAACAATGGCCACAAACTGAAACTCAGGAAGATCCATCTGAACATCAGGAAATACTGTTTGTTTGTTTTGCTTTTGTTTGCTTTTGTTTGTTTGTTTGTTTGTTTTGTTTTGTTTTGTTTTGTTTTGTTTTTTAGTTTGAGGGTGACTAAGCTCTGGTTCAGAGAGGTTGCTGGAGATCTCCCTCTATGTAGATCTTCAAAAGTCATGATCAGGGGCAACCTACTTTATATGACTCTGCTTGAGCAAGTTGTTTGGACCACATGACTTCCAGAAGTCCCTTGCAATATCAATCAGTCTTTGAGTCTATGTATTATTATTACTATCATTATTATTGTTATTATTATTAAATACAAAGATGGATACAAAGATGGATTCAGTGGTAGAAGTGTCTGACTTCTTAGTTTTCCTTCTTTTCTACTTTACTGGACAATAATTAATGAACCATAGTCTGTTTACATTATTATTTTTGCTTCATTACCGTAATGATTACTACACACATGCATGAACATACACACGTTCCCTGCAGATACACCACTACAATTCTTCTGTAATATTGTCCTTCACCAATAGCATTTATACAATTTTAGAAACTTCATATGAGCACGAATAAATTATAAATATTTCATGTTTTATTACTAGTCTGTTGCTATTTTTCTGTTGATCTTTTATTATATGGAAAGCCATTAAATCTACTATCACAAATATTACCTGACAGCCTACCTACGCTATAGAAATTAACACATCATCTGGTAACTAAATATATGGAGCATATACCCAGATTCCACACCTTCAGCCTTCCCCAGAAGTATCATTAGACCAATGTGTTTTACCAAATACACAGATCAACAAATAGCAGGTGTTTTCCCTTCTCCTTCTGTTGATTTCCCCAATTCAATTTTTAATACTATGATTAGCATGTAAATAAGACCTTGAGTGGAGACTATATTTTAACTTCAATGTATAGTTTCTATTTAAGTGCAAAAATTGTATTTCTACTAAGTATTGCAAACCTTTGCTTATGAAGTCATGTTTATTTTTGCTGGGGAAAAGGGATGTATAATAATTTTTGAGCTATACTAAGGAAATAATTTATCTTTTCTATAGAGTATTATAGAGAAATATGTGGAAGGTGGAGGCTGAGATGAAAAGTAAAGGATTTTCATAGAGGTTTAGCATTGAGGAGCATCAGAATCAGCTCTAATATGGATTTGCCGATCTAAGAAATTAAACAGTGTTCTGGAAAGAACTGGAGAAAAAAAAAATCACCCACATAAAATAGGAGAAAGTAGAGCAAAATATTTAGGGAAATACAACAAATGGAGAAAAACAGCATAAAAACAATTTATGTATTGTTAAAACTATGCTTAATTATTGTCCAGTGGTCACAGAAAATATCAAAGACTGAAAAGATGAAAACCTAGAGAAGAAGAATAAAGAGTAAAGTGTTTTCATCTTAAATCACTTCAGACACATCCTAGTACCTTAAGTCTGAAAAGTTTGGAAAAGTAATCTTTTTTTTTCATCCCAAAACTTAGTACATTTAACAGACATTGTCTTCAGTGACAGAAGGTCACCAGATAATTTTAACAAATTTTTCAGTTCTTCATTATATTTTTCTTTTTTTCCTTTTCCCAGAAAATATTTTCTAATATCTCTTTTACTAGGGAATGAATATTTTGTTGTTGTTGCAGTTTAAGGTTATTATTTCCTTTCTGATACAGAGGACATATTATTCTTTCTTTAAAATAGTCTTTTATGTTCTTGAAATCTATTATCACATCCTCCCTAAATCTTCCCTTTATCTTTTCTTGCAGGTCATAGTCTCAAGACCTTCAGTAGGTATTTCTGCTCTGGATGGCACTCTTACCAATTGGTACCTAGTCGTTAGTACCAGTCATAAAGCCTAATAATAAAAACAAACAAACAAACAAAGAACACCTGACCCAATGTGCAAGTCTACTCATGAATACCGAATTTAGCAAAAAAGAAACCTGCACGTATCTTGAAAGCCACAAGAAATCTTTTAGCATAATGTTCAATTTTTTTCTCCTCTCCTCTCCTCTCCTCTCCTCTCCTCTCCTCTCCTCTCCTCTCCTCTCCTCTCCTCTCCTCTCCTCTCCTCTCCTCTCCTCTCCTCTCCTCTCCTCTCCTCTCCTCTCCTCTCCTCTCCTCTCCTCTCCTCTCCTCTCCTCTCCTCTCCTCTCCTCTCCTCTCCTCTCCTCTCCTCTCCTCTCCTCTCCTCTCCTCTCCTCTCCTCTCCTCCCTTTTTTTACCATATTATGATATTGCTGACCCATGTTTATTTTGGGATCGTCTTTAACTTAGAGACCTGCAGAACTTTTACCTAGACAGGTGTTCCCTAATTTGGACGTGTACAATTTGTAATTTCTGCCTGTATTTCTTGCAGCTGTCCCTGTTGAGTTGCATCTTATTATTTCAAACCTATCTCCAATTTATCATTATTATTTTTAATTCTATTCCTGTCCGCCAAGAGTCTTTCTTTCCTGAGCTTGTGTATCATATGCAAATTTAATAGGCATTTATTTCAGTATCTGGGCTATACATACTGAAGCTCCAGCATTGTATGTTTAGACTATGAAGCAGTCCTCTCAAGAGTAGTACAAAGAACAGCAAAAGCAAACTAAAGGAATGTGGTACACAAAACAAGAAAATCAGTAGAAAAGAAAATTAGCAGAATAAGAATAAAAGAAACTCTATATATGGTCTGTGCTGCAGGAATAGTAATTGGTTTCAGATAGCTCTATCATTTGGCAATATAATCACTAGAATAAAAACCAGTACCTATTTATTTATTTATTTATTTATTTTCCATAGCTATTGTGTCTGTAAAGTCATCCTCAGGCATTTTTAAGAAAACTTTTTTCTTTTTCCTGATGCTTTTAAATTATCCATGTATGTGTAGATCTGCAAGAAAACATCATGTTCCAAAATTCTGTATAAATAAAAGGATGGGCTTAGTGACTGATAAAGTAATCTCTGTTTCTTTTTACCTAGAGCAATGGATCATCTGACTCTGCTTGTCTTTTCCATTTTAACCTCCACACTGCATAGTCATCAGGATGTTGCCACCTCCAGCTATAACCATAACAAGAGGAAATATGGCACTGTTGCTTACCAGTTTTTATTTTCAGTCCTTTCTCAATTTCAAGTTATTTTTATAGTTGAAGTAGACCATGAATGCAATGTCAGTGAATTAAACGCACAGCAAATGCAAATACATGTATGCTATGCTATGGTACAGTTAAGCAACAGTACTTAAGTTCATTTTGATCTCACAGAATCACAGAATTTCTAGGTTGGAAGAGACCTCAAGATCATCGAGTCCAACCTCTCACCTAACACTAACAGTCCCCACTAAACCATATCCCTAAGCTCTACATCTAAACGTCTTTTAAAGACTTCCAGGGATGGTGACTCCACCACTTCCCTAGGCAGCCTGTTCCAATGTCTAACAACCCTTTCGGTAAAGAAGTTCTTCCAAACATGCAACCTAAAACTCCCCTAGCGCAACTTAAGCCCATTCCCCCTCGTCCTGTCACCAGGCACGTGGGAGAACAGACCAACCCCCACCTCGCTACAGCCTCCTTTGAGGTACCTGTAATAAGGTCACCCCTGAGCCTCCTTTTCTCCAGGCTGCATCTCCACAGCACAGGATGCAGATCCATGAGTCCCAGAGCTGAAGATGAAGTAATCACAAAGTCATCAGATACACTTATTTTTATTCTCCAAACAGCAATCACAGATGACTTGGAACATATTAACATTATATTGTAATAGTATCAAGAACAGTTATGGCCACAATGCCTGTGTAAAAATGTGGACTAATGTACATGTAGATGCTATGTGCTTGATTCAGCCACTTCAAACTGACTACTGCCTCTTATATAGAGAGAGACAGAATACATATATATCTATGTAAACACTATTTATATATATATCAACAGAATAATGCTTAAATAACAACTATTAACTAGAATCATGAGTTTTCTTTCTCTTTGTCTTTAACTGTCATGTAACAGATCTAGTCCAAATCCTACATCTTCAGCTACCTCTGGGCTAATTTACTTTCTGGCCTTAGTAGCATGAAATTTGGGGTTACTTCTAATCATTGTGTTTCTTTCAATGGTGTACCAAGGTTTGTGAATTATAAACATATAGAAAAATGATATAGCAACAACAATAAAAACTTAATGAATACAGAAAAATAGCAGATGATGTTGTTGGGCATGGTGAAGTCATTGCTATGTGCAAAGACAACCATGGCATTGTAGTTGTGAAAATTTACAAAGTATGTTCTTTATGTCAGACTGAAAGGTTTACTTCTTTTAAAACAGTGTTGTATTTATTTATTTATTTTCCCCATTGTATATATTCTGCTTCCTCTACAGTGCATTTAATATATTAAAATCAAATTAATAGTACAATTATTTCACACTGGTAATTACAGTTAATTCACATGGGATAAAAATTCCAATCATACTAATGGTATTAAAGACTATACCGAAGATGGAGAAGATATGATCACTTCAAAGAATCCATCATTTGGACTTGAAAGAGGAGAGTATTTTTGTCCGACATTCCTGTTCAGAGCTTTTTCTCATGCAGGTCTCTGTGTGCAGCTGAGTATGTGCCAACATGCCTGGGTGAAGTGGTAAGTATCTGTATGTACCCATGTCAGCTTGGTTGAATAATATAAATAAAAATACATATATATAAAGTAATATAGATTTTTTCTGCCTTTCCATGAGATATAGATTTGCTATTTGCACTTTTTTTACTTTACTTTACTTTTACTTTAATTTACTTGCTAAGTTAAATCTTTGTATTTAATTGTGTAAAACAGTCTCTCTGTGTAAAAGAGTCACATTCACAAGTAACAACAAAACAAACATATAAACAAACAAACAAGGAGGTTATAGCTTACCTCCTTGTGTATCTGAACCTCAACCTGACAAAAAGAGGTTTACTTTTGAGGAAAGATATTTTTAAAACTGTACGTAGCAAGTCTGTTTTCATCCCCAAACATGAAGATGTGCATAAATAGTAAGATTCTAGGAATGTTATTAAATCAATGAATGGTATATTGAATAGAAGTAATCTGTAAGTGTATTAGACTCAGAGTTAGTTATCTAATTTTATTTAGTCATTCTACTATTGTACTGAGTTACAATGTGACTTTACTGGGAATGCATGTGTAAGATTTAGCACATCCTTGTTTTAAATTTTCTGAAATTTTCTGACTTTAAATTTTTAAATTTTCTGACTTTGAAAACCAATGCACCTTTGGCAATTTGTTGTGTATGTTTGAGTATTTTTTATCAACATCCAGCCAAGGGGTGAAAAGGTAAGATATGTTTACATTTTATCGTTATTTGTTTTGCATATATTATTATTTTTTAACCTGAATTCTCACTAAGACCAACAGGAGTCTTCAACCATGTGAATAACATAAGTAAATTAAACAGTAAGGTTTTAGATTTTTCTTGTCACAGTTTCACAGGAAAAAAAACAAACAAACAAACAAAAAAAAAACTAAAGCTTGAAATAAGGTAGAAATAGAAGACAAGAAATAGGAGAAAGTATGTAACATTTCAAGTAAAGATTCATTCCTGATCAACTAGGATCTTCTTATTCCTAGTTTATGCTTTTACCATCAGTTGTGATTTTTCTTAGAGTTTAGCACAGTAAGTATTTCATATGTCCTAAAATTTTCTTCAGTCATTAAATAAATTTTAGTTTTTAGGATCAATTTTCTAAATAAAATTTTGCTACATGTAGCTATAATTCCACCTTTTTTTTTTTTTTTTCTTAGTAGAAACAACTGCTGTCATGCATCTCTCTCTGTCCTGTCAGTCCTCCTTTGCTATGCAGCCTTTTGTAAGGAAGGCATATTTGTCATTTCTGATATATGTAGTTTCAGAAGACAATTCAGATATGGCAACAAGGTACAATGCTTCTCTTTTGTCTTCTGATGTATTTTACTGTCCTCTATTTTTATCTGATTTCATATTTGATTGTTATTTAAATTATTCTGATTATCTTATTTGTCTCATGATACTTCATTACTCCTGTTTTGATGTCCTATGTATTTTCCTTCATATGTGCATTTATTCTTGAATAATTAATAAAAATAATCATAGGGCTCTAGATAATGATTTTGGCATGTATTCTTGCTAGCCATCAGTTTACAAAATGCAATGATATTATGAGGGTAGTTTCAAAAAGTCACAGAATTCAATTTTTCACTTCCACAGACCAAAAATCACAATGTGTTAATACTTTCCTATGGTGGATTTTATATTTTGGCAATAGATCACAGCAAGGCTGCAGCTTTTCAAATCTGGCAGAGTAAAGGAAAGTCACCAGATGGAGTCCTCAGGTAACATACTGAAATTGATGTAGTTTATTAATACAGAAGTGTTTGGGTAGGCTGTGTTTGGGTAATCTCAGCCTTCAAAAGCAGCTTGACAGTGATTTGCCAGATTTTGCAGTTCACAGAAGAAACCCTTGTAACTCCTGAAGTTATTTCTTATATTTGCCTAGCTTTATTTTAAATAATTTTGGAAGGTTTATCTACCATTTGCCACTCTGTTCTTCTGTCTTCCCAGCCAAATAGATAGAGTTCAGCCTATCCATTTAAAAGGAACCCAAGCTGAATAATTATATACTCCAATTGTTCTCCATCTGCTGCTTGCTTGATCTACAAATGCCTTTTCTTGTACCAGGAAGCAAACAGCAGAAACTCAGCTGTTCCAAATTTCCATCTGGGAAATTGCAAGTTGCTATGCGCCAGTACCTAGAAGAAGATATTCCTGGTTATAGTTAAATATAGATTACAATGTATAGGAAAGGAAATCTAATAACAATAATAATTATAATTATAATTAATAATAATAATAAAAAAAAATTGTTTCCTTTGGAGCAATGCTAAAAGGCAAGAAGAAAAAGCCATGTAGCTGAAAAGCTGACTATGACAGCTTTTTATAATCCAGAGCTCTGTAAGTTAGGAAACATGCTGCATCCTTGGAAACGTGAATGGCAGAATATGCATATGGCACAAGGGAAATCCAGGAAACATTTGTTAGGGTCAGGTGCATATTTCGTCATTCTTCTGGATTCATGGAACTCCAAGCTTATTATAAGAGGGACATTTATTAAAACTAGAATGTAATACCTACATTTCAAGAGCAATGCTAACAAGTATAGAAAAAAATGTTGCGCATAAAGCTTGGAATTAAATTGAAAAAATATGGTTTCTTTAGAATGCATATTTTGCACAAAGCAAATTTTTGCCAGCAGAAATATAGTCATTTATTTCTTATATCTTCAAAATATGCATGACAAAACCTTTCAAATTACAAGATTTACATTTCTTGCTTTTCAAAATCTTTTTTTTTTTTTTTTTTTTTTTTTCTCTAAGGATAGTATTTTTCTAGTTGAACTAAATGTTTTGTTTGAATTAAAAAAAAATAATGGATTGTTCTTTTTTTTAGTAGCAATGTTGATTTGTTCTGGATGGACAGCAACTTTCTAAAATAATATGTTTTTAGAACAATGTTTTTTTCAGAATAGCCAATTTAATTTAAAAGCTAGATTTAAATATCTTACCATGCTAAAATAAATAAATAAATAAATATATAAATATATATGACTGTAGGGTATACCAGAGCACAATCTTTTACTAATGACATGGAGGAAAGCAAAAATATAGATGTATACATAGAAGAAGGGAGAAAATAATCTGATACTAATACAAAACAACAACAAAAACCACAATATAATTCAAATGGGAAAAGCAGATATAGAGTGTTATAATATTAACAACTTCCTCAGTAAGTAAATCAAAATTAAGGTGTTGCCTCATTGACAATTTAGTCCTCTGAGTGGCCACTAAGTTCAAAAAAAATTATTTACTCAATTAAGCATAAATGACAAGTACATATACATGCTCTTTGGTTAGTATGAACTCAAAATTCTACCATGGTGCCAGGTCTCTTATTTTGGCTGAGTAACATGTAGATAAGTTTATGGAGTTTCCATTTGTGTGAAATGGAGGAGTTATCCTGGTGGTAACAAATCCTAGTGGATAGAGCTTCTTACAGCTCTTCACCTACATACAGTTTTCTAATCCAGACCTGGTTTCCAGGGATGTCAATGCAACATATGCTATTTCCAGCTTTTAATAGTCACTGATACACATGTCCTACTAATGTGCAAACATACTTGAATAGGATATCACTGAAATGAAACTGAAGTTCTTACCCTACCTTCCTCAGTTGTCTAAACTTAGAACTGAGAAAACCTTTGCAACTAATAATTCTTGTCTGAAAATATCTAATTTGATGCAGTTCAAGTATTCCTTGTAACTTCAGTGACTTAACATAGCATAAACTTTTATCAGAAACAAAGCAGATGGGGTATATTGGAAAGTCTTCAAGAATGCCTAGTTTTCTCTCAACTCACATACCAGTCACATGGTTACCCTAGCACCTGAAATCCCATGTGTTGCCCAAGTGTCTGGGAGCACTGGCTAACATATAGTACAATTGGTAGGGTATAGGAATGCCACAACTTCATGGATAACCTTAAGCTTCATGGTTATCTGGTCAGTGCATTTCTTGGCTGACTATGTATTTTTCTGAATATTTGTCCAGAAATGGGCATGGTCCCAGCTCCCCCAAGCTAGGTGGACAGCTCCATACTGCTGGCCTAAAAATTATAGAGAATAAACATTCTGCCTTGTCTGAAAGAATTTATTTTTTTCTCAAAACATTATTTTTGTTATAAGTTCACCTTTTATGTTCTTCATTCTGATTCACAATGAAAAAGTGCTAAATATTCTAAAATTTCTAAAGGACAAAAACTGTAATTCCAGATTCAAGTAAGTTTTTCAAAAAAATAAAGGGATGGATTTAACAAAAATACATACATACATACATACATACATAAATTCAAATCCAGATGAAAATGAAAGGTATTTTTATTTAGGAATAGGCATTATGTATATTCCTGTAAATGTGGAAGAAAAAGTCAAAGTTGCAATCTAGGTGTACCTAAGAGTCCCCTGGTAACTACGTAATGCCAGGTTCACAGACCTTACATGTTATGACTTTTCCAGAAGACCATTCCTCAAAATCATGCTGGAACAGAATTTTCTATGCAACTGTGAAGTAGAAATGTATTAACTAGATATGAACTCCGTTTTCTCTGGTCTCTTTATGTCCCTTCTTGTCTCTTATGTCCCTTCTTGTCTCATAACCAATTAATACGTAAGATCCAATTACCTCAGCCTAATGTTGCATAGCTGTATTGGTGGTTTTGCAGTTGTTTTGTGCATTTTTGCAGCTTTACTCTTTGTGTCTTGCAATAGTTCTCAAATTGCTATGGATAAATAATGTTAAGATTCTTATTAAAATAATGTTGGGTTCAATGGTTCAAACAGAATTTTAAGCCTTCATCTATCTCGGTAAGAAGATATAATAATAACAATAACAATAACAATAACAATAACAATAATAATAATAATAATAATAATAATAATAATAATAAATTTTTATATATTTATATATATTTATATATATAAATATATATATAATATATTTTTATTATTATTATTATTATTATTATTATTATTATTATTATTATTATTATTATATTATAATATTATATTATAATAATAATAACCATGATAATAATAATGGTTATTATTATTATTATTATTATTATTTCTTGTTTAGAACATACTTCTTACTTCTTAAATTGGTATTACTCTATATTTATATTGATATCATATTGACATTAGTTTGTGTATGCAAACATGCAGTTACAGAAAGAAATTGAATATATTAGCAGAAGATTGATAAGCCCTTTTTCAGTTGCCTAATATACACATAAGATGGCTCTACTAGCACATACCACAGATACTCATACATACATATGCACACAGGTTATGTGGATCAAACACCACTACACTAATTCTTACCATTCTTTCCTAAACCTCAGGCCAGCCTCCATACTTGATTCTCAGATAGCAGTATAGGCCACAGAACATCTTAAGAATTTACATTAAGTGGAATCTCAGTGGGCACTGGAACAGGCTCTCCAGGGACGTGGTCACTGCACCAAGCCTGTTAAGTTCAAGAAGCATTTGGACAATGTTCTCAGAGATATGGTCTGAGTTTGTTTTTTTTTTTGTTTTTTTTTTGTGGTGGTTCTGTGCAGAGACGGGAGTTGGATTTGATAATCCTTGTGGGTTCCTTTTAACTCAGGATATTCTATAATTCTGATATTGATTCTTATCTCAGCCTTTCAATGAAGTTCTGAATTAAGTAATCTGGATGCCCTAAAGTCAGCCAACTGACAATTCTCATTGGCCTGAAATAAGTGTCATAACTCTCCAGGTGTATCCATTTCTAGTGGTAGACTCAGAGCTAGAGATAGCTACAGTTTTTATTTAGTGAAGGCACTTAGAATTTAGGTGACTTTAAAAGGCAAATCTCTACTCTTATGTTCCCACCTAGAACTAGCTTTGCGAAGATACAGTGAGTGGAATCCAACACAGAAAGCAGCTCTCCAGTCTATTTTAGAGTGTCATTTGCTATGAAGATATATGCCAAAACTAACAATAATATGTCAAAAATACTCCTAAACCTTAATATTTATTAGGATTCAAAGGCGTATATTAGAGGTTATCCTGGTGGTAACAAATCCTAGTGGATAAAGCTTCTTACAGCTCTTCACCTGCATACAGTTTTCTAATCCAGACCTGGTTTCCAGGGATGTCAATGCAACATATGCTATTTCCAGTTTTTAACAGTCACTGATACACTTGTCCTTCTAATGTGCAAACATACTTTGAGGGGAAAGAAAGGGGATGAACCAGATTTGTCTGTTTCAAGGTTGCTATCAGTGGGAGGTTTCAAACACTGCTGGACCGATAAGGCTGGTGAAAAAATATTATCTTGAGTAGGTTGAGCCAGGGACTGCAGTTTGGAGAATGGCTTATCTGCAGGACGGGACAGAGAAATATTGCCATACAAAATAGTTGGAATAGGATTATATCTAAAAAATAAAAAATAAAAAATAAAAAAAAAATAAAAAGGGAACAGGACTGTGAGCTATTGAGTGCACCGGACTATGAGCTATTATTGAGTGCACCCTCAGTTAGTCTACAGATGATACCAAGTTGGGGGGAAGCATCAAACTGCTGGTGGGTAAGAAGGCCTTGCAGAGGGACCTGGACAGGATGAATCGATGGGCAGAGGTCAATGGGATGAGGTTCAGCGTGGCTAAGTGCTAGGTCATGCACTTGGAGCACAACAACCCCATGCAATGCTACTGGCTTGGGGCAGAGTGGCTGGAAAGCAGTGCTGAGAAAAAAGGATCTGGGGATGTTGGTTGATGCTCACCTGAAGATGAGCTGGCAGTGTGCCCAGGTGGGCAAGAAGGCAAGAGGCATCCTTGCTTGTATCAGGAATAGTGTAGCCAGCAAGAGCGGGGAGTTGATCGTCCGTCTCCCTGTAGTCTGCTCCGGTGAGCCTGCACCTTGAGTACCATGTTTAGTTTTGGGCCTCTCACTACAAGAAAGACATCAAGGCCCCGAAGCACATCCAGAGAAGGGCTATGAAGCTGGTGAAGGGTCTGTAACACAAGTCCTATGAGGAACGGCTGAGGGGACTGGGATTGTTTGGCCTGGAGAAGAGGAAGCTCAGAGGAGACCTTATTACTCTCTACAACTACCTGAAAGGAAAGTGTGGTTATCTGGGGATGGGCCTCTTCTTGCGGATAACTAGCAATAGGACAGGAGGGAATGGCCTCAAGTTGTACCAGGAAAGGTTCAGGTTTGGAAATCAGGAGAAATTTCTTCTCAGAAAGAGCATTTAGGCATAGGAACAAGTTCCCCAGAGAGGTGGTGGCATCACCCTTCCTGGGGGTGTTTAAGGAAAGGTTGGATGGGTTTCTCACGGACACGGTTTAGTGGATGGTATTAGTGGTAGGGAGATGGTTGGACCAGATGCTCCTGGAGGACTTTTCCAATTTTATTTAGTTCTATGATTCTACTAGGTCCACTTACTAGCTGGATCCTCACGTACCTGAAAACTTTCTGTTGTCTACCTTCACAGTACCCATAAAGACAGGTGAGGGCTGCCTGTCCGTGTACCCTACCATTTAGGTTAACAAAAACATAGTATCAAAACACAGTATCAAAAACAACAACAAAAAACATCAACAAAGTAAGTGGTGTACTCTCCTGCCTTTATGAATTTTACTTGTATAGCACTTTTCTTTTCCTGTGTGTCCAACACCTATATTCGTAGAGCCCCGTAGAAGAACGACACTAGATTTATTACTCCTGTCATCCTTTTTTGATGAGAGCTGTGACCTAAGTGATATACCTAAAGAGTGATGTGAAAGGTAGTAGTGTTTTGGATAGAAGCAGACATCCAGACTCCAAAGGTCTCAGCTGAGAGAGAAGTTTATAAGGTTATGTAATGTTAAAATTGGCTGTTTGTCAGGTGCCCACCAAGCCACTCCCTCACCCCCCGTCTTCAGCAAGATGAGGAACAAATATGATGAAAAAGTATGCAGGTCAAGATAAGGACACGGAGATTTCGCACCAAGTGCTGTTACAGGCAAAACAGACTCCCCTTGGGGAAGATGAATTTAATTTCTGCCAATGAAATATGGAATAGGATGAGAAAAATATACAAAACAAATTAACCAACCAACCAAACAAGAGCTAAAAAGCTTTGCTCCAATCTTCCTTCTTCCCAGGTTGAATTTCACTTGAGATCCCTCTACCTCCACCACCCCTGAGTGATGCAGATCACTGGGATATGAGAATTAAGTTAAATTAAATTTAATCTTATGTCTAATCTCTCCAGGAGCTGGACTTTATGATCCTTGTGGGTCCCTTCCAACTCAGGATTTTCTATGATTATGATGCTATCTGTAATTAATCATATTCACTTCTGTAACAAATGCACCATTTGTTCAGGTTTTGAATGCTGATCACATATTGTCATTGGCACATTGATAAATGAAATGGCATGTTGATAATAACATAAAAATGATCAGTTAGTATTATTTTATGAGTTGTATGCACTGTGGATATAACAAAAGCTATGTCTAACTTATCAATTGGACATTAAAATATGGAATTCAGCCAATATTTTAATTAATATTTAATAAGTAAATTGTTTAAGATGGCTTCTGTTCTTTAGTTCTATGCTTGTTATTTATCTGATTATAAGAAATAGAAAGTTATTAAGTTCTGTAGTCCAACTCTTAGAAAATTAAAAGGAACTTTAATACCACTCATTTGTTGCTAGAAGTCATTTATGGGAGTCTTAAAAGACTAAAAGCTTTTCTTACTGATGATGTTCATATGCTGCATATGGACTACATATAAAACACTTCTTCAAATTCTTTTGATGATCTGCATTCAGAAAAATGTGTGTATTGGATTTCTGTGACTGGGGAAGACTTAAAAATATTTATGTGCTCATTGTAGTGCTGCAATTTGGCAGTTGCTCTAACAATAATGTTTCAGAAATTATATGTAAGTAATTCATTTCTTCCTCTTTCTGGGCGGCATTACAAAGGCTGTAGTTCATCTTTGTGCCTAGCAATAAATATTTCACTAAATGCAAATGTTGCATTGTATTAGTAGCAATGTGTTTCTACTTCATCCGTACTTCAAGCATAGAAGAGCTGAACAGTTCAGGAGACATTCAGGTATAACCCTCTACAGATTCAGTAGGTTATTATGTTTTCTAGAGGCTAAGATATATTTTTGTTTTGAAATGAGACTTTTTCTCTTCTGTTTCTACCCTAATTTATAGTTATTTTGTCATTGCATCATTCCCTACATACAGCTATATACTTGAATCCTGTGATAAATGAAACAAAACACAGGTTTTACAAATTAGCTTTATAGCAATAACCTCTAGTTCTGGAATATCTAAGGGCAGTAATTCTTCTTTGATTCTTCTTTGTATCATACCTGAAATAAAAATAATATCATCTTTATCAAGATTCAGAGAAAAATATAATATTCAGATTATATAATATATATAATATATTATAATGTTTTGCTTAAGAATGAACATCTTTCTTTTTTAGAAAATCAAAAACCAACTAGAGGTAATTTAATTACATTTCGTAACTACTTAACTACTTCCTATGTGTGTCTTGAACTGATTGTAATATCTGTTGTTGTATAAATATTAAAAAAAAAAATCAAAAAAAGGAAAAGGCAGTTTCCTAATAGAAAATGAATAAGGTGGAATGCACAGGGAAACCTATTCTATTCTATTCTATTCTATTCTATTCTATTCTATTCTATTCTATTCTATTCTATTCTGTTCTGTTCTGCTCTGCTCTGCTCTGCTCTGCTCTGCTCTGCTCTGCTCTGCTCTGCTCTGCCCTGTCCTGTCCTGTCCTATCCTATGCTATCCTATCCTATCCGTTTTATCAAGAAGGTCAAATTTGATTTCTTCATGAAAAAGTGTCTTTTGACATATAGGTCTTCTGCTTTGCACAGACTATTGTTCCTGGAGAAAGTCTAGCATAAAGATTCACATGGATTTTTTTTTGCTCTACAGAGACACTATTCCCTCTGAGCAATGAAAATCTTTCAAATCACCCTAATAGTGAGAAAACTCTGAGAATTGGAGGGATTGTGATTTGATGGTACAATAAACTTTAGATGACAAGTTTAGTCACAACAAATGGCCTAAGTCCCTTCCTTGCACTACCTTTGAGTTTTCTTGCTCATGGGTTTATGATGTATGATTACTTCCACTACACCTTTGTGACATGTCTTCCCTACCCTTATCACCATTCTGACAGTTACCTTTGCTGAAAGTCATGTATGGCAGTACCTGTGGATAAGAAACTAGCTGGTAGTATGGTAAGCGAAGAAAATAAGTTGTTCTCTAATTGCACAGTAAAAGCTGAATTGTTTAGCTGAACCGACAGATACAGTTTACATCCAGCTTTTACTACCTGAAGGGACTCAATAAAGTGCTAGAATGATGTACATCATTTTGCATATCCATTAAAAGTTTCTTTCCATTTTCAATCATGGGGTATTTTTAAAAAAAGCATGTTAACAAGTTCAGACAAATGTGTAAAAATTCTTACGGATAGAGAAAGTAACTGTTCATGAATGTGCATTATGAAGACATTAGGAATAATTAGTTCCAGCTGAAATTTGAAATGGAATATCATGTTATACTAACAGTTTCAAAATCAGAGGAAATTCTATAATGGCTTAATGGCGACCCCTCTGGATTTTAGCTGTGCATTTTTTTTAGAAGAGTCAAGTGCTAGTAGGCATTGGAACAATAAGTACAAATAGCTGATTTAAGGCTGTGTTGGATATTCAACAATGCGCATCATGATTGTGCATATATATTTTGTCCTAGAGGCACGATCTTCAGAACAACTTAGTGCAAATCATAAAACATCAGTGGATGGCAGATCTGGAAGGCATACTCCTGTAAACTGAAGCACAGGAGGATATTTATTGATCCCTAATTTGTTTTAGTCACCATAATTACTTGAGTGTTGTATTACCTTATTTAATCTTTGAAGAAAGTACCATAGCCTGACTTCTAATTTTGCTAAGATCCCTTTACTCTACTGTGTCCATAAAAATGTACCTTCAAGTTGTTGCAGATATAATTCATTGTAAAAGAGCATTAGACCCACAAATACATAACAAGATATAACAAAACAAACGAAATATTCTGTTTCTTACCAGAGAAGAGAGATCATACTGCAATAGACTATTTTCTTTCACAGCTGATGAATGTTTTGGAGTGCTAATATATGATTATATCATATAATATATGATATATATTATATTATAATATATATTATATGTACAATAATTATATTATAATATATTATATATTATAAAATATATAATTACATGTAATTACTATTAATATATCATTATAATAATATTAATAAATAATAAGATTAATATGTAATGAAAATTATCATTAACAATATATTATATAATATATAATATATATATAAATATACATTGAACAAGAATATACATTAATATATGTTGAACCTGATCTTACCCTGTTTGCTTTTTCTTATCTTTTGTAATTTGGTTCATTGAATGCACACATTTTGAATAGCTTCTGAACTAAAAACATTTCTATAAGTACAGGTTGACATTCAGGATATCTATTATGAAATGGTAATATATCCATAAAAGTAAATAGCTCTTTTCTATCATAAAATGCATAAAAACTATGTAATTAATGTTGTCATGGAATGTTTATGGGAATCACACTGTTTAAATGATAGTTCATGAGAAGAAAATACCTATTAGTCTTTCCCTCTGACTCATCAAGGACGAACATTAATGTTTATTTCTATTCTACAAGACTATAAACGAAAAATTAAGCTTGAAAGTCTTTTTAGAAAGGTTTTGCTTGCCATATCTCTTAGAATGAATAATGAGAGAAAAAAACTTTGAACCATTACCAATTTTTAAAAATGGTCAATAAAACACATCGTTTCCTACAGTGTTTTTACTCCTAATTTTAAAACCTGTCTTATCCTTCCATTCAAAATAAAAGTAGTTAAAATTACACCTCCATATTTTGAACCTAAATTGAAAATGCAGTACTATAAAATGTTGATAACATGTTCTTATAAAATCAATATTTTATTTTCCATACTTCTCTACATTGCTCTTTTTCTTTTTCTCATGACCATCTGTGGTGTAATTGCCTGAAGTAACTAGGAAAATAAAGCTAACATTCACATTTTAAAGAAAATGTACCGCATTGAAGAGGCTTTCAGGGTAGGGCATAGCTGCATTACCTGAGCGTTCCCTAGGTTTCCAACCTTAGATGCTATCACGCTGGGGAAGCCTGGTGTGCTAGCTCTAAGGAACAGAATGGAGCGTGGAGTGGAGTGGAGTGGAGACACTGTGGCTAGGCTCTATGACCAGGTGGGGATTCTATTGTTCTGGAGCACACTGAGACCGATAAGCTGCACTTTTTGCTACCCTGAGCCAAGGACCTGTCATGTTTTGACAAATGCTGTACCCTAGTGTACTTTTTGCTCATTATAATATCATTATAATACCAAAACACACCTCCATCCCAAAAGCTACCTGCCTCCAAGATGCGACCACCCCTCACTGAGCATGCGCTCTGAATTTCTCAAAGCCTGTTACTTTAAACGGAGATGGGAGAACTTTTCACCAATCATAACTAAGATATGCTTGACTAGAGTCACTGAACCTCCACCTAAAAGATAGAAAATAATATAAATTGGCCTAAGAGAGAGGGGATGTTAGGGAAGATACCACTGTCAGGGGAGATACCATCCCGAGGAAATACAATATCCTTAGGACCTCCTGACTCCTGGGATCAGTCGACGGGCTGAGCCTCTCTTCCCCCCCCTCCCCCCCCCCCCTTGGGATGCCTTTGGGTGAGATTTGAATACTTGGTTATAAATCTTTCCAGAATCTTTGATCCTTTTAACGCGTTTATTTCTAGGCTGCACACCTGTAACACCTGTAACACCTATAACACCTGTAACACCTGTGTATTTCATGCATGCTAGCTTGCTTTTGCAGACAGTCACTATCGCCGGCAATCCAAAGAACCTGTGTACCTGTTGCTGTAATAAATCACACTTGATTGCATTGTTATAGCTCTCATTAAGTGCAGCTAGGGTAAGGGTGGTTATACGTTATTGGTGAATCCGTGACCGTGATAGTTCAGTGTTCTGAATCCAACCAGACCCCAGACAGTTAACACGGTGAATCCGACTGGACCCCAGACAATTAATGCCTTATTGGTGATTATCTGACTGGATCCCAGATGGTTAATGTGTTATTGGTGAAATCTGTGATTGTGATAGTTCAGTACCCTGAATCTGACCGGGCCCATAAAAGTTAATCAGCTACACCCCTTAATGCGACACCATCTTAAAGTTTGAAAGTTATGAATCATCTGGAAACTTTGGACCCTACCATTCAATATTGTACCTGAACATATTCTCTAAATAAATAAATAAATTAAGCTGTATATTCAAAATCGCATATTTTAAATGATTTAAGCTTTACTATTTGTATCTTTACAGGTTAATTATTATACAAAATCAATATTCTTTTTATGTCAAGTTGTACTACTATTACAAATGTCATAGCACTTTAAAGGACCTGTGGTTATCCAAAACTAAAGTTATAAATAATTGATAAAATATAAAAATACTCAAAATACTATGCTCTAGCCTAATGGTGGATAGTGGATGGAAAGGTAAATCAAAGATAAGACAGAAAAAAATCAAAGATAAGACAGAATGAAATGAATGTAAATTAACTTTATGATGCTGAAAAGCAGCTTGATTGCTAGTATTGAGAGATGCATTTTTGTCCAGGAGCTATGTAATAAAGCTTAAAAAAAGTGGCAGGCATGACTCTTGCTTTTTGAAGTTTGAAACTCGAGGTGACATTTGCAGCTGAATAGAAGGAGGGAGGGAGGGAGGGAGGGAGGGAGAGAGGGAAGGAAGGAAGGAAGGAAGGAAGGAAGGAAGGAAGGAAGGAAGGAAGGAAGGAAGGAAGGAAGGAAGGAAGGAAGGAAGGAGAGAGAGAAAATATTAATTTTGAACAAAAAGAAATGCATTTTAATCTTCCATTTCCTACTCAAGATTTCAAGATATAATCTAAATATAGTCCAACAGTAAATAATTGTTTTACAACTCCCTATTGTTACACCAGTGGGCATCTTTAGTAAGCAAGGCTTCCAGGTACAAAAAATACAATGAAGTCCAATTGTCCCTTTTAAAAATTCCTTTTGAATGTGGGATGATTTTAGCTAATAGAGATCTACAGGAAAAATGGCACTGCTCTGTACATTGATTGGAGCTCCTTTTTTCTTTCTGTGACCTTGGTGTTTTAGATGAAAGAGTCAAGCATCTGTTTAATTTGGATTATTCAAGAAACAGTTAAAATATGCCTGGGCAGACCAAATAACCTGTGACCATCAAGCTGAAAGCCTCTGACGATACATACAGATTTTTTTTGAGTGACAGTATACATTCTGGTAATTTGATTTGGAGGATTTGTTGTCAGTGAGAATGTTTGTAGTTGCCCCTAGATAAGTGTTAAAATGTTCACTCTTGTTATTAAATAGAACGAGCTAGTTTAAAATGTCAAGGCTCTGACAGATTGGCAGGAAAGAAATCTTTATATTGTGATGCCTTTAAAATATCTAGAGGGTAAGACAGAAACTATTCCAAGTGACTTTGATAGAAGCTCAGGAGACTGAATTAGGGAAATTCTTTCTCCCATTTAAACCAATATAATACCAGAACATCAACATAAATCTGGAAAGACTCCAATGAAATAGATGGCTAATCCAAAATATAATCAAAGAAAGTATATGCTTTTTGTTATTAATTTTAGAAAAAAAATAATAATCATAGTCGTAAATTACAATTCTGTTACCTAATAAATAAACATTGCTCAGGGCTTCCTTTTAGAGCAGAATTTACTGATAACCTGAATTTAGCTATTATAAATAGATTATACGAACTTTTATGACTATTTTAACTTTTTTTTTTTTTTTTAATTATGTAGCTACTCTTCATTCAACCCTACAGACCATTCTTTTGTGATTTCAAGTGGGGTTTCATTCTTATAGGGCAAACGACTGATATATCCCTTTTATCCACTCTGGGTTACAAGGCAATCCCTTCAAAGAAGGTTGTCTGTGTGTAAGGGCATGATGCAGTCCCATGTTTTTCTTGTGCAGGTTATACAATGTTCACTATCCAGTTTACACAACATGAAACAGACATGACAGCTGCCCTCAGCAGTCTGCAATCTTGAATTGTGTATGTTACAGTAAATGAAAGAAACAAGACATGATTTTCATTGCAGTATTATGGTTGGTGGGCTCATAAAAGGAAGGAGGGAGAGATGGAGGGAGGGAGGGAGGGAGGGAAGGAAGGAAGGAAGGAAGGAAGGAAGGAAGGAAGGAAGGAAGGAAGGAAGGAAGGAAGGAAGGAAGGAAGGAAGGAAGGAAGGAAGGGAGGGAGGGAGGGAGGGAGGGAGGGAGGGAGGGAGGGAGGGAGGGAGGGAGGGAGGGAGGGAGGGAGGGAGGGAGGGAGGGAGGGAGGGAGGAAGGAAGGAGTTATGGGAAGGAGTTTGAATGCATTTTCAACTTGTACTTGTACTTCGTACTAGGTCTGGCTGGAATGTTAACTTCCCCTGCAGCAGCCCATACAGTGCTGTTCTCTTGCACTTGTAACTGGAACAGCAGTGTTATCACACCAGTATTGTGTCTGCTGCTGAGCAGTGCTGGCACAGCATCAGGACTCTCTCTAATCCTCCTAGGGATGGGCAAAAAAGTGAGAAAAGAAACATGACCAGGGCAGCTGACCTAAACCAACCAAAGGGATATTCCATACCATATGATGTCACAGTCAGCAATAAAAGGTGGAAACAGGAAGAAGAGGGGAGGGGTGGGTTCTTGTGAAAACATTGGTCCACCTCCTGAACACCGGCTACATGCGTTGAGTCCCTGCTTCAAGGACGTGGTCAAGCATTGCTCATTTGTGGGAAACAGAGAGTAATTTTTTTCCTCTGCACTTCCACATAGGCTTTATTTTTTTATTTTTTTTCCCTTCCCCCCTCTTTTTTCCCCTTTCTTTTTTTTTTTTTTCTTTTCCTTTTCGTTAAATTGTTTAATTAATAATAATCTTTCCTTAATAATTATTTGTCCCTTTAATTAAATTATCCTTATCTCAACCCATGAGTTGTTCTTTACTTTACTCCCCTCCTCATCTAAGAAGGGGGAGTGAAAGAGAGGTTGTGGTGTTTACCTGTCTAGTGTGGTAAAAACACTACAACAGTCTTTTTAATTTCTGGTCCAACTGTAGTTAAAAGTATTGTATTGTCTAGTCAAAGAGCTTCCAATAGGTAAAGTAATTTGTCTAGACTAACGATTGTGGACACAAATTAAAGAGGACACTATAACAAGATACCAGTTAGAAATAAAACTTTTCAGTACCATTACATTTTAATTACTGCAGAAGACTGTAGTGGCTTTATGTGGAAAGGTTTTGGTAGCAGGGGGCCATAGGGGTGCCTTTGTGAGAAGAATCCAGATGCTACCCCATGTTAGATAAGGGCCCCACTGTTGGTCAGAGCTGGGCCAATAAGCAATGTTGTTTGTGCCTCTCTGAGAGCATATTTAAGAAAGGGGGAAAAAAAAAAAGTAAACAAACAATAAAAAAAAAAAAAAACTGCTGGGGAACAGCAGTTTGGAGAGAGAAAGGAGTGAGAAACAGCCTTACAGACACCAAGGTCAGTGAAGAAGGAGGGGGAGAGGTGCTCCAGGTGCTGGAGATGAAATTCCCCTGCAGCTTGTGGAGAGAGGACCATGGTGAAGCAGGCTGTCCCCCTGCAGCCCATGATGTATCACGGTAGAGCAGGGTTCCACACTGCAGCCCATGTAGGAGACAATGGTGGAGTAGGTGGATCTGCACTGCCAGAAGTTGTGGCCTGTGGAGGACCCCCACCAGAGCAGATTCCAGGCCAGACCTGTAGCCTGTGGAAAGGAGCCCATGCAGGAGCAGGTGACATGGCAGGAGCTGCTGCTTGTGGGGGACCCAGGTTGGAGCAGTTTGCTCCTGATGGATGGACCCCATGGTACGGACCCATATCTGGAGCAGTTCTTGAAGAGCTGCTGCCTGTGGGAAGCCCACTTAGGATCAGTTCAAGAAGGATGGCATCCCATGGGAGGGACCCCGCATTGGAGCAGGGGCAGAGAGTGTCCTAGAAGGAGCAGCGGAGATGAAGTGCTATAGGCTGACCACAACCTCCATTCTCTCATTCCCCTGCACTGCTCAGGGGCGGGGGAGGTGGAAGAGGGTGGTTGGGGGGAAGACTTTTTTGTTTTCTTTCCTTTGTTTCTCACTTCTCTAGCTTGTTAGTAATAGGAAATAAATCTTACCATCTCCCAACTCTGCCTGTGTTTTGCCCATCACGATAATTATTGAGTGATCTCCCCATCATTATATCAACCCTTGAGTCCTTTGCATTGTGTTTTCTTCCCCTCTTCCTTTGAGGATAGGGAGTGAGAGAGCGGCTGTGGTTGATCTCAGCTGCCCACCCAAGTAAAACAACCACAAAGACATAATATAGTTTTAACTTTCTTGGCTGCATGGCATTAGGTTTATGGCTAGGAGTATAGGGATTATAATAAAATATCTAGAAGGACTTTGCCAAAGAGTACCCTGCAGTAACTGAGATACAATTGAAGCTGGGGTCAGTGGGATTGTTTAATTTGATGCTTCATTAAAAACAAACAAACAAACAAATAATAAAACACCACCAACAACAACAAAAACTGTGTAGCACACTCCAAACTGTCTGTGTTGAGATGTTAAGTGGTTTGCTAGAGACAGAACATATGTTCAGAAGAAGATGGACAAATATCTGTACTTTTAGTATTTACTTTGAAATTAAAACTCAGTAATTCAATTTATGTCAATAATAAAACTTAACTGCCTGGTATTTGAACAATAGTTCAGGGAAATGTAAGGAAGTTGTGTGTTTCTGACTAAGGGAGTATTATTATTATAATGTATTTTTCTCAGGATTCATTCATTTCATTCTTTATATAGAGTTAAAAGAACTCTAAAAGAAAAAATAGAACAATAGCTCTAAGTGATACACTTGGCATATTCATCTTAATTCTGGTTGGACGTGTTTCAACTTTTGTGCATTAAGTCTTCATCCATTTTTCCAAGTTCATGTGTCAACAGCATCTAAACATGTGGAAGGAATGAGGATCAACACAGTATGAGGATAAACTCACAGTGTACTTTTTTCTCCAGTACAGACACTCCAAGAGTCTCTATGGTATCTGTCTCTTTGCTATGTAAGATTCCCTCCCAATGTCCAGTTCAATTCAATTTCAAGTTACTTTGGAACAGTATGAAGCTACACAATGTTCCAGTGACCTGGGACTAGTACTATTAATTTTGTTTATTAAAAGTAATAATATGACTGGCTAAAACAAATAGAAAGTAGGTTATTTTATAAGACTCAATTTTATTTTTTATTAATCCATTTATTGAATTTTCAGGAACCCTTCCATTCTTGTAAAGCTTAAAGCATGAATGGTAATAAAAGGAATTTTATAACATTCTAATTAAACTATGTTCTTCATAAGAAATAGATATCATACTGAAAAGGTGATAACATGTATCTGTCTAGCCATTGGGAATGCTGCAGGAATTCAAAGCACAATGAAGATAGTGGGTGAAGTAGGTAGTGGTGAAAAAGGATTTAAAGGCACAGAGGTATATATTCTGATCTTCTAAAGAAGCTTTATGTTTCCAGTTTTTGAATCAGACATGAAGATCTCTCTGCTTCGTTGTTATTGCTTCTCCGATTAGAGACTGCATGTGTAACTTGCAGCTAAGTCTAATTTGAACTCATAAAAACTTCATATTCTGAAATCTCTGTGATCTTCATTTGAGTTTTAGGTAGTACATAAATAGCCCTAACCAGTCTCTCTTCAGCTATAAAGCTATTTAAATATTCATTATTCTTTCATTTCTGTTGCACTACTTTTTGTAAGATTTTATTTTAAACTACTGCCTAACTAGAACAAACAATTATTTCTAACTGAAAAATTAGATCCTTCAACACTTCATAGAACTGCAGCACATTTAATTGCTGCAAGGAACCACCCAGAATAAATAAATAAATAAATAAATAAATAAATTTGTTCATTCCAGAATAATACATCTGCTAACAAATTTAGAGGAGACTGAATTTATTGTAGATCTGCAAATACACTGTAACTTGGCAGGTGGTATGAGGCAGAAAACAAATAAGAGAAGAAAAAAAAAAAAAAAAAAAAAAAGAAAAGAAAAGAACTTAATTTTCTAGGGTAAGGGACATTGCTGCAGTATATATTGAAAAAAATATAAACATTTGTCCTCGGAAATGTTTTGTTGTTGATAATAAAACAAAACAAAACAAAACAAAATAAAATTTGTATTACTATTTTGGAGCTCATTCCATTTATTGATATACATGGGGTTTTCTGTGCTAAATTCACTATTTCAGTTATTTAAGTAAAATGATTTTGACACTACAGAAAATGTTTAAAGGGTAAATCACAGCAAAGTTTGGGGAATGACAAAAGATCTCATGGAAGGCAGCTGGTCTCTATGAAATTCAGTTTATGTTGCAAAGAACTACACAAGAAACCCTTCCTTGCAAGTGTCATGTGAGCTGACACAATTGTCAGATGATAGGCAGCTGTATATTGTGTATAAATAGCTGAGAGACATAACTGCAAGACACTTGTGATAAGAGATGGTAATTCCTGAAATGGGCCATTTATGAAAATGTGACTTTAGACTCCCAGTTTGCTTCATCTTAAGGCTACAGAGGTTAAGACAAATAGTCTTTGAAGCATTAAATTATTACTCCAAACTTTCACATTCAAAATTATAATAAAAATATTTTTGTAATAGCTGATCTAGTAAAATGTTAAGAAGAATATCACCATGTTTTTGAAAACTGGAGCAGATTTATATTATTATTATTATTATTATATCTATTTATATTATATTATATTATATTATATTATATTATATTATATTATATTATATTATATTATATTATATTATTAATATATCTATTATTATTATTATTATATCATTGTAGGATTATAGCTAGCAGCCATGGAAAGATGTTCTCCATATTGTACGAATATAAATGGTTGCTGGTGTGCAAATGATTATCTGTGCAAATGATTGATACTGAAACATAGATGGTGGGTTTTAAAAATAAGAACAAAAGTCAGTGCTCTATGAAAAAAAAAAAAAAAAAAAAGAAGAAAAAAACTACGTGAAAGGCATCCATTTCTGAATTTGTCTTTTCCTGAATTTGTTGGCATTGCACAGAAAAGTGAAGGAGGATGGATAGAGAGTGGCTGAGAACAGTCCATGCTTCTAGCCCTGTATTTAAGACCTTGAGACCTTAATGAAGTATCATGGTTAGCCAGCTGGCTAAATAAAATTAACTCATTGGCTATTCTGTTACTAGACAAGAGTGATTAAGTTCAATGCAGTAGCTCTTATACAAGGTTGAATTCTTTTAGCTAGTGGTTCTGTTCATTCTCACTCCATTTTCTCCTTATGTGCATGGAACATTTTTCCATTGCACTCTGAGGCCTCTGTCATTTCAAGACAACAGAAACTCCTAACTGATACTCCTTTTATTCCTTTCAAAGTTATATCTCTTCATGCAAAAATAAATAGAGCAGAGTCTACATTTTATCTGTTTAGAAAGAACACCTTCCTAAAGCAATGTTTCTTCATTGTGCATAGGAAAAAACAGGTGAGAGGTTGAGAAATATTTCAGTTTATGTATCAAAGAGTGCTGAAAGAAAGAAGATCTACAGTGTTCAAAGGCAACTTGATCCTGAAGATTTAAATATATAAAATCATAGAATTAGCCTTTAGTGTGGTTAGATTTGTTCAGTGAATCCTTCTTTTGAAGGCATATGTGTAGACAAATTTGTAAAAGTAAGTCGTTTCTGAAAAAACAAACAAACAAAAACAAAACAAAAAAAAAACAAAAAAAAAAACAAAAAAAATAAACAAACAACACAAACAAACAAACAAACAAACAAGTATTCATACTAGTTGGAGCAAAATTTACTGATGCAGATATCTATATTTAAAATTACACTTCTGTGAGTTACCACATTGAGAACCATCGCAATTATGGAATTAGGCTCTGAACTGAGAATAAATAAATAATTAAATAAATAATACTGATATATCTTGGGGGAAACACTGAGCTTTATCCATCTGTAACTAGCAACAGTGAAATTTAATGTAATTAACGTCCCACTAATATTTGAAGAGAAAATCTGTACTTTTCATTGCAAAATATTTAACTTTTAAAATTATAATATAAAGAGTTCTGGTAATAAATATATAAATAAATCAGACATATAGGCATGTAGGCCCACTCTTATCCAGTGTATCTTTATCCAAGTTTCAACTTTCATCACATACAATTTTAGACTAATGCTGATGTTTTTAGTCTTGACCGAAGTCTGATGATATATCATAACATTGCAAAGTTTTGAAACTGATCACACATATAATTCTAGCTGATATCCCTCACCACTGCATGATCTTGAGTTTGTTTTGTTAAAAGGGAAAAAGGCTAGCAATATTAAACATCAGTTTTAACCTGTGCGGCCTCACTGAAGGTACTGAACAAAAATTAAACCTTTCACTGTCAAACATTCATTTATATAGTTATTTAAACATATATCACCTGTACCAAACTGATAATACATCTATAAAACATATCATTTCAGAAATATTTTTGGAATAGCCATACACAAGTATTTAGAAAAACATATAGAACAGCTTCTTTTTTCAAGGACAATGGGCATATAATATGAAAAAGAGGATTTTTGAGGTAATCAAAGTATAGTTTTGGACTACCATATTATACCAGCGTAAGTGGAATCTTCATAAATTAAAATGTTATCCACATTCAGACGCAATTTAAGTGTATATTTTTTGTCCAAATTCTCAAGTATCCTTTCACTTGCATAATGAAACTAAAGTATGCAAAATTATTGTAGATTACAGCATGTAAGACTCTGGTTATGACTCTATGTGGTGGATCTGGCATATATTATAGTATTATGGCCACTATAAAATAAAAGAGCAAATTTATTCATTTTAATCATCATAGTATCATTTGCATGTTGTGTTACTCTGTTGTTTGAAAAGAAATCACAACCTCTTTGTTATTTAGCTGTACTTAGCTAAGTAGATAAAAAAGAAAATTTTGAGTTTTGCATTGTAATACCTTTTGTCTATCAGTTTTATGGCTGGAAAATTTTCTTCTGTGAAACAATAATACAAAAAGCATTTACACATTGACTGAAACATATTTTCACCATGAAAAAATAAATTCTACTCATTGTCTTTTTTGTACATTTTCCCAATATTTTTGCTACAAAAGGTGGAAAAACTTCCATATTACTGTCTGTCTGTTTTTAAATAATCTCCTTAAACTTAAGAAGTGTTCATATTTAAGTTCTGCATTGTACAAGAAGACAGAAAAAAAAAAAATTAGAATGATTTTTAGCTCCTCGTATCATATAATTTTTCATAAATATTTATAGAGAAAATTAGCTTTTCTTAAATAAATAAATAAAAATAAAACATCACTGAAAATTGTTTTCTATAAAATCTAATATTATATATAATGTTAAAACTTGAAAAAAACTTTGAGATAATATATTGCAGACTGTAGTCTTATTAAAGAGGGAGAGGAAGGGAGAGAGAGAGAGAGGGAGGGAGAGAATTTTTCTCATCATCCTTATAGCTGAGAATTAGAATAAAAGCACAAATAACCCCTGACAATATGGAGTGTCATTGCAAATTCCCACTGTATCATAAAGATGTAGGTTTCTTTTTGCATGAGAATTACTTGAGTCCTTTTTCTCATCTGTAAATCAGAAACTAAATATGTTAGTATAGTGGTTGTCCATATGCACTGTCAAGATTTCTGGGATAGATCTTTTTATTATTATTATTTTTTTTCCTCTCAGAATATTTGTCACAGAATACAGAGAGCATAAGTGATTATTTCATCTGGTTAACATTAACAAGATATCCAAATAAGTATATAAAACTTATTGAATCATAGAATCACAGAATGGCTTGGGTTGGAAGAGACCTTAATCATCTAACTCCAACCCCTCTGCCATAGGCACGGGTGCCACCCGCTAGACCAGGTTACTCAGAGACTCATCTAACCAGGTCTTGAACACCTCCAGGAAAGGGGCATCCACAATCTCTACGGGCAACCTGTTCTAGTGTCTCACCACCCTTACAGTGAAAAATTTCACAGAATTACAGAATGGCTGAGGTTGAAAGGGACCTCCAGAGACCACTAATCCAAAACCCCTGCTCAAGCAGGGTCACCTAGAGCATGTTACAGAAGATCACATACAGGTAGGCTTTGAATATCTCCAAAGAAGGATACTCCATCTCTCCAGGCAGCTTGTTCCAGTGTTCTGTCACCTGAACCTTGAAAAAGTTGTTCCTCATATGGTGATGAAATCTCCTGTGGTTCAATTTATTCCCATTACCCCTTGTCCTATCACTGGCCAACACTGAGAAGAGTTTGGCCCCATCCCCTTTACATTGTCTGCTCAGGTATTTATAGAAGTTAGTAAGATCCCCTATCAATCTCCTCTTCTCTACGCTAAACAGGCCCAGCTCACTTAGTCTTTCCTCACAAGATAAATGCTTGAATCCCTTAATCATATTCATGACTCTACGCTGGACCCTCTCTAAAAGTTCTATGTCCCTCTTGCACTGGGAAGCCCAGAACTGCACACAATATTCCAGGTGTGGCCTCACCAAAGCTGAGTAGAGGGGGAAGACCACCTCTCTCATCCTGATGTTCACACTGCTCCCAGGCAATGATCCCATTGATCTTCTTGACCATAAGGGCACAATGCTGGCTCATGGTTAACTTGTTGTGAACCAGGACTCACAGGTCCCTTTCCACAGAGCTGCTCTCTAGCAGGTCTGCACGCAGCCTGTACTGGTGCCTGGGTTTGTTCCTCCCCAGGTGCAGGACGCTGCACTTGCCCTTGTTGAACCTGATAAAGTTTCTCTCTGCCCAACTATCCAGCCTGTCCACATCTCTTTGAATGGTCTCACAGGCCTCTGGTGTGCCAGTGGCTCCATCAAACTATGTATCATCCACATATTTGCTGTGTGCACCCTGTCCCTTCATCCAGGTCATTGATGAATAAGTTAATGAATAATGATAGTTGAGAAACTAATGTCTAGTCTAAAACTTCTTTTAGTTTAAGATCATTCCCCTTGTCCTATCATTATTTACCCAAGTAAAGAGTCCTTCTCCATCCTTTTTATAAGACCCCTTTAAGTATTACAAGGCTGCAATGAGGTCACACGAGAGCCTTTTCTTCTTCAGGCTGAACATCCCCAGCTCTCTCAGCGTTTCTTCATAGGAGAGATGTTCCAGCCCTCTGTTCATCTTTGTAGACCTCATCTGGACTTACTTTAACAGGTCAATATCTTTCTTGTGGTGGGGGCCCCAAACTTGGATGCAGTACCCTAGGTGGGGCTTCACGAGGGCAGAGTAGAGGGGGACAATCATCTCCCTTGACCAGCTGGTCACACCTCTTTTGATGCAGCCCTAGTTGCAGTTGCCTTCTGGGCTGCAAGTGCACACCACTGGCTCATGTCGAGCTTTTGTCTACCAAAACCCCCAAGTCCTTTTCTGCAGGGCTGCTCTCAAAGAGTTCTTCCAGTCTGTGCTCATGCCTGGGATTGTCCTGACCTAGGTACAGCACCTTGCACTTGGACTTGTTAAACCTCATTTGATTCACATGGGCCCACTTCTCCAGCCCGTCCAGGTCCCTTTGAATGGCATCTCTTCCTTCTTTGGTATTAACCGTACCACTCAGCTCGGTGTCATCTGCAAACTTGCTAGGGTGCTCCCACAGCTGTGCTTGCTACTGCCATCCTGTACTAGCATAAGAGTAGGGCACACGTGGCAGCCTGGCACCTGGGTGTTCCCCTGGAGCTCTGTGTAGAAAGCTGCATCATCTGTGGTGGGTGCTGAGCTCTGTGGGGCCGTGGCCTTTTGCTAGGTGGATACCATTGCTCCCTGGTTGAGCTAGCCAAGCTTCAATGCTCAGCCTGTGCACACTGCGGTATAAAACTGCCACACCACTCCTGACTGCTGCCACACACCTTGTTTGCCCTGCTCCTGGATGCTTGTGCTCCCCAGGGGCCATCTTTGTACGAGAGAGGAGGGGCACTCCTGGCTCTGCCCAGGCGTCATCAGCTGCCCTCACAAAAGCTGCTGGGTCCTGAAAGTTCCCCTGGCTGCCTTGAAGGAGCCTTGATGAAGGGAACACATTGCATGCTGAGATCCCCTGTTCCACTACAGAATGTGTCTACCCTGGAACCAATCTCCTCAGTGAGTGATACTAATGGAATTTAAATACTCTTAAAAGCTTTGTTGAATGAGACTTGGTAAAGAGACGTGTCTAGAACACAGTTTAAACATCTAATGAAAACAGTTACGTACCTAATATAACATTCAATAAACTTTGTTTTTCTATTATCATTAGTGGCTAAAGTAATGAAAACAAAAACAAACAAAACAAAACAAAACAACAAAAAAACACCTTTGATAAATCTTCAAAAAGAACGATGGAAAAATATACATGTAAACAAACTTATGCAGAAGAAAGCAGCACGTGACATGCTACTTAATAAATTGCATTTACAATTTAATGCTAAATTAAGGAGATCATTTTCCAATACATTTCATTTCAGGAATACATTTTGATTTTTCAATATACGAAATATAAAATGTTTTAAAAGATATTTCAAATAATTAAAATATTATTACTGTTTGGAGAAGAATAACATATTTATTTTTCTTCCTCTAAAAATAAAGGCTTAAAATAAGATCTAAGGAAAACATATTTTACAGTACTTAAAACAAAACAACAACAACAAACAACAACAACAACCGAAACATTTTGAAAGACATTAGAAGTATGGAATTCTGAGACTTAATATAAAACCTAGGTATCTCAAGGCAACAAAAGCACAGGAGAAAAATGCCATTAAGTATGCTAAAATAAAGCTAATTTGCAGTATATTCTCCCCTGAACTCCAAAATTCCTTTCAAATCATTGTTTTCATTCTATGGTCTCCTCTTCATCTTATTATTACATAATCAAGTTTCTGCTAAGATATTAACTACCTTCTTAGTCATTTTTTAGACAATATCACTTCCTCAAACTAGAACACAAATCTTTTATATCTCATGCCACAAACCCCATCTGGATGTTCTCTGTTTCTCAAGTTCCATCAGTGTAATCCCTTATCTTAAAAAGCAGATACCACTATGGATCTGCTTGTTTCAATCAGCAGAACATGTAAGCTCGTGCCAGAGCAGCAACACGTGGGTTCTCATCAGCTCCAAAGTGAAGGTACTCACACAAATGATAAAGAGAAGTAAGGTTAATTTAGACACCCTTTTACTTTATTCATTCATTCATTCATTCATTCATTCATTCATTCATTCATTCATTCATTCATTCATTTATTTTTATTTTCTTCCTCCCCTGATTACTAGTACGGCAAACAAGCCTGGGAATACTTCTGTATTTTTATTTTTGAAGATTTTTCTTGTTTTCTGTATGTCTCTTATCACTTCAAAGGAGTGTTTATACAGGGAGTTTTAAATACATGCACATTATTGAGACTGGAGGAAGAAAAAAAAAAAAAAAAAGTAAGGCTTCACTAATTTAACCTAGCTGGAAGTTATTTAAAGTAAATAAATAAACATATGCCATATCTGGTACTTTACAAATATCTGTACTGTACACATGAAAATTTAACAGATGAACTCTCTTCATACTCAAAGGGCTTATTAATTCAATGTACTTTATGTAGACCATAGACCATTGTATACAATGTCTACATGTGTTTTGCTGTTCTATTGAAACTAGAAAATAGAATAGGTACATGTAACGTAGATTCTTTCTCTCATGAAACCTGTTCAAAGCCCAGGTTCAAGTATGAAAATTAATCTTCCCTTATTCCAGATGCAGTAAAGCATTGCAAAACTACTTTGGATAAATGCAGTACATTGGAACACAATATTCCAGCAGCAAAGTCAATACAATAGAACAATCTCAGTGCAACAGACCAAATTAAAATATTGTGGCTATCATTTCCAGTGGAATGAATACATCTCAAAGGACAAACTTGTTAAAACAGCAATTCAAACTTGGAATCATTGCAACTGACTGGCACATTTATACACTGCACAGACAATACTCTTTGGTAGTTAAAAATATGTTTTTGTTCTTTTGTTCTTATGTCTTCAGTTTTGTAAGAGTAAAATCTTAAGGTGGCTTAACTTTTGAACAATGTAATGAATTAGTAAAAAGTATAATAAAGGATTTAAACCATAGATATGTGTATAAATACGATTTATTGAGGAAAAACAACTACAGCTTTTCTACAGGGAAATAATACCTTACAATGTTATCAGAACTCTTTGAGTCCATCAATGAACAGGTAAGGATGACTTGGTTTGATATAATCGTTCATACGGACATTAGACATAGTTCCTCACCAAATGTGAGGGAAAAGGAAGGGAAGGGAAGGGAAGGGAAGGGAAGGGAAGGGAAGGGAAGGGAAGGGAAGGGAAGGGAAGGGAAGGGAAGGGAAGGGAAGGGAAGGGAAGGGAAGGGAAGGGAAGGGAAGGGAAGGGAAGGGAAGGGAAGGGAAGGGAAGGGAAGGGAAGGGAAGGGAGAGGTGACTGTGGCAAACCGCACAAGACTGAATGATAAGGGAATGAAATTAGTGTAGGTAAGTGCTATATCAAAAATACAGGAAGCATTCTTATTTCACAATTACAATAATGGATTTTGAGATAACCACAGCTACCCAGGAATGAGATATTGGGGTTATTTTAGATAATTGCATGGAAATAGCTTTTCTGAAATTACTATTGGTCTAACAACAGAAAATTAAATATGAGACATTAATTAAAAAAAAAAAAATGGGTAACTGTAATGAATAACAGCCCTTCTCTCAAACCAGAAAAAGACAAAACCACAAAGCCAAATGCCTGAGAATAATTACATCACTTCAGAAGTCTTTCTTGTGCTTACATCCTGAATAGTGTCTGATTCTGATCCTAATATCTTGAAAAAGATACAGCAGAAAAAAAAAAAATCAGAAATGCAGGAAAGATGACAAAATTTTGAATATCTTCCAGTTTGGGAATGACTAAATAAGCAAACTGAAGATAAAAAAATCATTTTTACGCCTAGCATAAGATTAAACTGTGGGTCTGTGCTGGAGAATATTGAGTATTGTGAAAGGAACTTGATAGATTATTGAAAGAAAAATCCAGAAAGAACTTACCTGCCTCATAATTTTCCTGAGTTGGAAATTGTTGGATTCTGGGAAAGAGTTGTCCTTTACATCTTACATGGGAGTATGTTAGTTATCTTTAGGGACAGTTATGAACATCATAGATCTTTCACCTCCTACAGTTTGTATATTTTGAAATGATTATGAAAATATGCATTAGGAAACTTTATAATTTTATTGTCTTTTTTTTTTTTTTCTGTTCTTTTTCCTGACTTTTTTTTTTTCTCTCTTCCTCTGTGATGCTTAGTTTGCAGTGTCTCCTGGAAAGCCTTTGGGTTACTTGATTTTTAAAAAAGAATGGTTAACATTAGAATGAAATTTCAAAAATAGTTACAATAAGAATGTTAAAATCAGGGAAGACGTGATTGCAAGAATGATACTGTTGAGAAATATGTGCGAAAATATAGAAGAAATGATTAATTTAGTATTGTAACATACCTATCTAAGAATTACAGAACAGCCTGATGTTGAAAAAAGTAAATTGGTTGGAGGTTATATTTAATTATGAGAATCCAGATGGTAGTGTTGAGGTGTTATTTTTGCTCATCACAAACTGTCTAACTAATGACTTAGTTTCACTTGGGCCACAGTAAACTATGTTACCATCAAATCAGTTCTTATTAGCTGCAGGAAGATAAAAAAGACTTATTTACTATATCCGGGGTGCGGGGGCAAGTTGGAGGGAGGGGGGGGGAGCAAAGGGCAAAGGGGGAGCTTGAGAGGATGACACATGAATAAGTGAATACCTGAAGTTTCTGAAAAAAAAATTCACTCTGCAGATTGAATGAGCCAAAAGGATCATAAACTTTATTGTTGAAGTGTAGTAAAAATTAAAAAAAATGCTACCATCCAATCATTCAGGCTTCCTTACTAGAGTAATCTTTGTTAAAAAAATAATCAGGGAATGATTTAAATCATAATTTGTAAGCAATGTTTTCTAAGGCAGTGTTTCCTGTTTGAGGAAAGAATCGGAAATTTCCTTGTCTTCACAATAAAAAATGTGTTGAATTTGAAACAGTATATTTTAATTATTTGATTGAAAAAAAAAAAAAAACAAACAAAAACAAACAAACAAACAAAAACAAAACAAACAAACAAACAAAAAACACAAACAAATAAACAAACAAAAAAACACTACGTAAATTCTAGTAAAAAAAAATACAGATTCTTCAAATTAACTTAACAGGATGTCGTCAGACTATTAAAATAGCAGCTCACCAATATGTACATTTGTTCATTCTCTTCTACTGAACCTCTTTCAATCAACGTTATACTTGATAATACTATACTTGATAGGTATAGTAGTCTTGTACAATTGATGACCACTGCTAGCTTTAGTATTGGTGAAATACATTCATGTTCATGTATATGCTAGTGCTGAAATAATTGTTCTTGTACTTATTTATAAATCCTTGAACTATCTTAGCAGATTCAACGGGGAACGGGCCTGCTTAACAGGCCTGCTTAAACAGCTGAACACTGGCACATTCAGGACTGTGTTGATTTAGAAAACCCTAAATACTCCCGGTTTATTGATTTGAAGAGAAGTATGTAAGCAGCAAATTAAACCACTGAAGTTTATGGTGTTGTTTGAACTGATTTCAATAAAGTTCTGATCAGTCTTTCATGATAGAGTAATTTATATGTGATTGCTTTCAGGTGACAGCACTGAAAGATTGTTCCATTCATTTTTTTCTGAATATTTTAAGAAAAAAAAAAAAAAAAAAGACCATACAAAATCTAAAATTATTTTCATAGAATCTTTTTTTTTTTTTTTTTTTTTTTGTGGAAATATTTATTAGAGCATGAAAATAAGTTTTATACACAATCACTTTCAAAACATCATGGTCTGTCCTTGGTAGAGAGGAAATACTGTAGTTCCAATCTGGCAAAAAGAGATGGATGATTGAGGTTTAGGAAGATCAACTACCTCTATTTAAGGACAGTCAGAGAGAAGATCACATCATATACATTTAAAAATAAAAATATTTTATACATAATTTTTTTAACCTTTTGACTAGAGCACAAAATTCAGTGGCTAGAGTTCAAAGTTAGACATATTTAATAAGGTGGTATGGATGATGTCCATGACTGGAGTGTTGGAATGGAAGCATATTAGCTCTTTAGGAAGGACAGGAAGATGAGATGAGGAGGTGGCTTCACTCTTTGTGACAGTGAGCATCTGGAGTATATGGAGCTCTGCCTGGGGATGGGTGAGGAGTTGACAGAGACCTTATGGGTTAGGATTAAAGGGAGGGCAGGGATCAGGCATTATAGTGGGGGTCTGCCACAGGCCACCTGATCAGGAAGACCAAATAAGTGAGGTCCTCTGTAGACAAATAGGAGCAGCCTCACATTCACAAGCCCTGGTCCACATGGAGGACTTTAACCACCCCAAAATCTGTTGGAGGGACAAAGTTGCATACACAACTCAGGAGGTTTCTGGGGTGCACTGATGATAGGTTCATTTTTCCAAGTGGTAGAGAAGAGGTACTATGCTGGACTTCCTTCTCACCAATAAGGAGGGGTTGGTGAAACCTTGGCTGTGGTGCCCATGGAATGGTGCAGTTTTGGATCCTGAGGGTAGCGATTATGGAGCATAGCAAGCTCACTACCCTGGACTTTGGGAGAGCAGATTTAGCCTTCTTCAGGGAACTTGCTTGGTAGAGCAATATGGAACAAAGCCCTGACGGGAAGAGGGGCTCAAGAAAGCTGGTTAATACCCAAGGATCACCTACTCCAAGCTCAAGCAATGCATCCCAATGAAGAAGAGATCAAGCAAAAGAGCCAGGAAGCCTACATGGATGAACAAAGAGATCTTGGACAAACTCAAATAAAAGGAGACCTACAGAGAGTGAAGGCAAGGACAGGTAGCCTGGGAGTAATGTAGAGATATTTTTTGAGCCTTGAGGGGTTAAGTTAGGAGAGCTAAAGCCCATATATATTTGAATCTGGCCCGAGACACCAAAGGCAACAAGAAGGGATTCTACAGGTACGTCAGAGATATAAGGAAGACTAGGGAAATTACGGGCCCTCTCCAGAAGGAAACAGGAGACCTAGTTACCCAGAATATGAAGAAGGCAGAGGCAGAGGTACTCAATGACTTTTTTGTCTCAGTCTTCACCAGAAATATTTTAGCTACAGAAGGCAAAAGCAAGGAATGGGAGAATGAAGAACTGCCCTCATTAATCCTTTACTCGAATGTTTGCTAGTTTACCTGCAAAACCAGGTAAACTTCTACCAGGATTCATGAGATTCATGAGAACTGCCCACTGTTAGAAAATAGTTCAAGACCAGCTAAGGAACCTAAAGGTGCATAAGTCCATGGGACCTGATGAGATCTATCCAAGGGTCCTGAGGGACATGGCAGATGTAGTTGCTAAGCAACTATCCATCATATTTCAGAAGTTATGGCAGTCTGGTGGAGTTCCAGCTGACTGAAAGGGGGGAAATATAACCTCCATTTTCTAAAAAAGAAGACCTGGAGAACTATAGATCAGTCATTCTTACCTTATGCCTGTTTTTGCAATACCATGGAGAAGATCCTTCTGGAAAATACACTAAGGTGCATGGAAAATAAGGAGCTGATTGGTGATGGCCAACAAAGGCAATTTGTGCCTGAAAAATTTGGTGGCCTTCTATGATGGGGTTACAGCATTGGTGGATAACGGAATAAAATCTCACCTGACATCACCTGGATAAGGGAACTAACATCATCTACCTGGATTTGTGCAAAGCATTTAACACTGTCCTATACAACATACTTGTCTCTAAAGTGGAGAGACATGTTTTTGATGGATGGACCACTTGGCGGGTAAGGAATTGGCTGGATGGTCGCACTCAAAGAGTTACCATCAACAACTTTATGTCCAAGTGGAAAACAGTGATGAGTGGTGTTCTTTAGGGATTTTAGAAGTGTAGCTAGCATGTTGAAGGAGGTGATTCTCCCCCTCTCTTCTGCTCTCATGAGGCTCCACCTGGAGTACTGCATTTAGTTCTGGAGCCTGCAGCATAAGAAAGACAAGAACCTCTTAGAGTGGGTACAGAGGATATTGGCAAATAAGAAGAGGGCTAGAGCACCTCTCATATGAAAATAGGCTGGGGGCGTTAGAGCTATTTAGTCTAGAGAAAAGCTTCAGGAAGACCTCACTAAAGCCTTCCAATATTTAAAGTGGGCCTACAGGAAAAACGGGGAGAAACTCTATGAGAATGTAATGACAGGACAAGGGGTAATTGTTTTAAACTAAATGAGGGTAGACTTAACTTAGATGTTAGGCAAAAAATGTGTACTATGAGGGTGGTAAGGCACTGGACGAGGTTACACAGCAAAGTTTTGGATGCCCCATCCCTGGATGTGTTTTAAGGTCAGGTTGGGTGGGGTTTTGAGCAACCTGATCTAGTGAGAGGTGTCTCTGCCCATGTCGGGGGGGGGGGGGGAGTGGGGGAGTTGGAACTAGGTGACCATTATGTTTCCTTCCAACCCAAACTGTTCTATGGTCCTACATATGAAGTATGTTTATACATGTATAGCACTGGAATGCTTCACTGAAAGAAGTAGGAGAAAAAAAATATATTCTTTACCTTCTTAAGATGATTTGGATATTCTTTTTAAAAACATATTCAATTCTGATTTTGGGGAGAAATTATCTAGTTTGCATGTGTGGAGGGGAGCTCTACAATGTATTTTCTGGCTTTGGAATTTGTGGTACTTGGTCAATATATTCTTCTATATTGATTGCATTACACTTCCAATATTACTCCTAGTGTAAACCATGCCTATCTTTACATATCTAGTAGATTTGACTTATTAAGGGACAATTAGCTTTGAAAATAGACTAGAACTTATATGAGAATTGATGAACTTTTTTTTTTTTCTTCTTCAAGCTTATTTGAAGAATGATTCTAATATAGATGTTATCTTTTTTCTTCACAAACACATCTTTTTTGAGGACTTTGATGGCAGTGACATAAAATAAAATGGCATACTGAGATTACAAAATGTGATATATATTGACAGTTTATCTTTGCATATAAACAGCGCACAAACTGTTTCCCAAACTGGATAAAATTAGGGTTTATTGTCTCTATTGTATAGGTTTATTATTGCTGAACACTATCTGTATTCTTCTGGCTGGCATATGGCTATCTTCCAGTTCTCTTAATTTTCTGTGCTGGTGGGACATAGCCACTGAAGGTGACATGTGGCATGTGTTGCAATTATACGTTAGAGATCCAACAGATGTTCTAATAACTGTCTTTCTTTCTTTCTGTCTTTTCTTTTTTTTTTTTTTTTTGAGCTTTTTACTTAATTTTTCAATTTAATTTTGAAGCAGACATAAACATACTTAGGTGTCTAATACTCACTGCTATCACAGAAGCTGGGTGCCTTAATATTCTCAGAAATCTGGCCTTACTCTGTGGAATACAAATGTAACTCAAATGTCGGCAAATATTTCCCTCCACTCACTTCAAGGATTATGAAAGAGGAGTAATTATATATTAGTTCAAAAGGGGTGCTAATTTATCTACATAATAGTTAGAAGTGGCAAAATGCCAGAACAGAAACCAGGTATTTAAAATAGGTTAGCTTCCATAAAATAAAATAAAAATAAATTAATTAATTAATTAAAAAAAGGAAGAAAGTTCTTTAGCAAATCAAATAATACTCAGGTGTACAGATAAGACCATTCTAAATTTAGCTATTCTTAGTTTTCTCTCAAATACCTAGGACCACTGAATAAGAATGTGCACTCCCTACTCACCATCACCCTGCCCTCCCCCCCAAAAAATGTGTTAGTGAAAAATTGTATGAATTTAGTATCTGGTCTGGTGACAACTATTAACTAAAACATATAACCTCTCAAACCTTCCTTTGCCTTAGTATTTTAGCAGTAATATGAAAAATTGTGAAATCTTTAGAGTAATGATAAACTGGGGCACTAAGGAAAAAACATCTATGAATAAAATGCTCAACTTGTTTACCAGCAAGTGCTGTATAATCACATATTTTAATAAAAATGTACTGAAAAAAGACATGCAGGCATAGCAGCTGAACAGTGAGCACTACTGAAGAAGATTGTGAGGAAGAGAGAGTGGCACATGTGAAATATGAAAATTTTGGGACCTAGAGGCAAGGTCAAATTGTCTATAATGTCTCTAACTATAAGAAGTCTTCAGCTTGCAGCCTCTGAGCAGTGAAAGCTCATGTTTCTTGCTGGATCCCATATTTCCCACTTTGTCTGCAAGATAACCTCTGGTTATTGCAGTATGTTGTTTTTATATGAGCACTGTCAACAGTAGGTGCTGGCTATAAGCATCTGTGCTGTTTGCCTCAATTTAGTATAAACTGCTCTCTTCAGGCTCTTAATTCGAAGTCTGTTGTTGATTCTTTCTTATAGTATGTAGACTATTTTATTGAAAAAAAAAAAAAAAGAAAAAAAAAGAAAAAAAGAAAACAACAACAAAAACGAGAAAAAGAAACACAAAGTATCCAGCTCAGCAAAGCAGATAGTATGTAAACAACTGTCTGTTTCACAGGTATAAAAGCAGGTATGTTTTCCTTCATTTGTTCATAATTATGAAATACACTGGAATTCAGTTCTTGTCACATTTCACACTACTATTTTGACTCTTGATGCATTTAATGATAATGGAAAGCTATTACATATATAAAGCAAACAAAAGCAAAACCCTAGAAAGCTAGAAATATTTTACAAGTGAAATGTGAGAACATACCTTAAAATCTGAGAATACGACCAGTGAAGCCAACTAGTTGACTGTCCCCAGCCAGCCTAATATAATATTTTCAGTTCTCAGTAAGTGTTTCAAGTTGTTCAATATAAATAGCTGCTATCATATAAATATTTTATATTACTTTTTAACAACTGCTAGTTCTGCTCTTGTTCTTTATGGAAACTGAGTTGACATTTTTAGGAAAAATGAACACAGAAATGGATTTGCAGTATAAACAGATAAATAAATACAGTATCACAGAATCACAGAAATATAGAACTATAGAACAATAAAATTGTTAAGGCTGGAAGGGACCTCTGGAGGTAGTCTAGTCCAACATACTGAGAGCAGGTTATCCAGGACCATATTCAGATGTATTATGAAGATCTCCAGGGAGAAAGACTCCACAAAATCTTTGGCAACCTATTCCAGTGCTTCATCACCTACACAGTGGAGAGGTATTTATGGCATTTAGATGGAAAAGTCTACTAGATTTCACTGTGTAAGGGTATGTAGAAAGAGGGTGTCTGCTCCTTTAAGGGTTTCTGGTCAAGGACCTTTTCCAATGCAAATAGGGATAATAAGGCAACGATGGGATCCAATTCTGTTCAGCCACAATAATTGATGAGGACATGTTAGAATGTGGGAATGTTTATTCTAACAGGGTTATCTGATTGGGGTCTATTAAGCTGCGAGAAAATAACCAGAAAAAAAAAAAGAAAAAAAAAAAAAGTCAGTTGTAGTAATTGATACAGAAACGGATGGAATGGATTCAGGAAAGGTCATCTGATTAAGAAGTTCTGGATTGGGATGATGAGAAGTTAGGAGGGGGAACAATAAGCAAAGTGTTGAGACACAGACCTGACAAAGCAAAAATACAATAATGACAAGAAAAAAACCTCAAACTACAGGTGCCACTTCCAGGAAGATTAACCTAGACTTTGCAACTGTTACGACTGTGAACCTGGGTGGGAGTCTGGTCTGGGAAAGTGCAGAACTTGCAGAGCTCTGCAAACCCAATGCGGGGGGCAGGAGGGGATCATAGAATCAATCATGGAATGGCTTCAGTTGGAAGGGGCTCTAAAAATCATGTAACTCCAACCCCTCTGACAGAGGCAGTGATGCCACCTACTAGATCACGTTGGCCAAGGCCACATCCAGCTTGGACTCCAACACCTTCAGGGATGGAGCACCCACAACTTCTCTGGGTTACTTGTGTCACTGCCTCACTACCCTTACAGTGAAGAATTTCCTCCTAATGTCTAGTCTAAATCTATTCTTTTTTAGTTTAAGACCATTCTCCCTTGTCCTATCATTATTTACCCACGTAAAGAGTCTTTCTCCATCCTTTTTATAAGACCCCTTTAAGTATTGCAAGGCTGCAATGAGGACACACCAGAGCCTTCTCTTCTTCAGGCTGAACATCCTCAGCTCTCTCCACCTTTCTTCATAGGAGAGGTGCTCCAGCCCTCTGATCATCTTTGTGAGATGAGAGAGCTCTGCAAACCCATGGAGGGGATGGGTATAAAAGGGCAGGTCACATATAACATGGTACTGGTCAGTACGCTTGTCTGGATGAAGCCTGTGCTTGATCAGTGCAGTCTGTCCTATCTTTTTATATATATATATATTATTATTATTATTAAATGTTTTCTTAATGCTTTCTCTTCATGTTCACAATCACTCACCCATGTGCTATGACTACGTGACAGCTGCTGACAACACCTGTGTGTGTGTTAGTGAAAGTTGGTCTCTGCTGCTTGAGTCAGGTTGGTGGAACAGGCACCCCTGGCTCCTGGAGACTCAGTGACAACCTAGGTGCTAAGGAGATTAATGGTGTGAGTACCTGTGCTGGCTGTTGGTGCAGGCTGAGCTTATGTTTCCCAGCCAGGTGTGCATGGGGTATGCATATTTTCAAACATTAAACTGGACTACTTAGCAAGTAGTGAGCTCCTATGGTCCAGGCCACAGCATCCGGTAGCAGGGGGTCTGTGCTAGTGTACTGGGTCTGGCTGGAATGCTAACTTTCCCGGCAGCAGCCCATACAGTGCCGTACTCTGTACTTGTAGCTGGAACAGCAGTGTTATCACACCAGTGTTGTGTCTACTGCTGAGCAGCAGTGGCACAGCATTAGGCCTTTCTCTAACCTTCCTAGGGGGTGGGCAAAAAGAGGAGAGAAACATCACTAGGGCAGCTGACCTAAACCAATCAAAGGGATATTCCATACCATGTGATGTCACACTCAGCAATAAAAGGTGGAAACAGGAAGAAGAAGGGAGGGGTGGGCTCTCGTTGGGAAAACATTGGTCCTCCTCCCGAACACCGGCTGTGTGCGTTGAGGCCTTGCTTCAAGGACGTGGTCAATCATTGCTCATTTGTGGGAAGTAGAGAGTAATTTCTTTCCTCTGCACTTCCATATAGCCTTCATTTACTTTGTTTGTTTGTTTTCCTCCCTTCTTTTTATTTTTCCTTTTCCCCTCCCTTTTCCCCTTTCCCTTTTTATTTCCCCTTAGTTAAATTGTTTAGTTCATGGTAGTGTTTATTTAATTGTTATTATTATTTCCCTTTAATTAAATTATCCTTATCTCAACCCGTGAGTTGTTCTTTGCTTTACTTCTCCCCCTCTTCATCTAAAGGAGGGGGAGTGAGAGAGCGGTTGTGGGGTTTAGCTGCCCAGCACGGTAAAACCACCGCAGCTAGTGCACCCAGGGTGATCTGTTAATGTCGTGTACTTGAGGGATTAATGTGTGAGTGCTGTGTTTGCAGAGAAATTCAAGCTGGACTAGTTGGTGAGTAGGTGACACATTATGCTGATAAGTGGGCTTGGGATCTGGACAGGGCTTTTGGGGGGACAGAGAGGTCATGCCAGGTACTCAGGGGATCAGCAAATGTTTATGTGCTTGTGAATGTAGAGGCTGCTATGTGTGTGCCATCACTAGTGATCTTGTATCTCTACTAGCAAGAGAGAAGGAAGGGGACTAGGCTGTCTATATCGATGATTTATGTAAGTCTTGCGTGTAAGTGCTGCTGGAAGTAATCCTTTGCTGGGGCAGTCTGTGTGACTGGTCCTGTCAGTGTTCTGTTTCTGTTGGTGAGTCTCTAGGATACTTGCTCAACTTCATTAATGATTAAACCAGCAAAGAGGAAAGTGGTAGCTGTGTTCCCCCAGCCTGGGCAGAGACCCTATGTCTCTGGGCACTGGGCTGGGCTCCAGTGGCTGGACAGTAGTAGTCCTGGTCTGGAGCTAACAGCTGGAGGAGGCAGACACACTCTTCACTTCATTTAACAGACTGGAGAAATTTTTAGGTAGTCTGTAAGAAACAAAAGAAGATTCTCAGGTAGAAGAAGATTCTCAGATAAAGTAAATAGAAGCATCATAGAAATTATTCAACTATATTTATTTATACCAGCTGAGAATTTGCCCTACAAAATAATTCAGGGGAAACAAATCAGGTAGAAAAATGTTAATAAAAATGAGAGCAGTGATGGAGACAAATTCAAAAAGTTCAATTCAGAACAAAAGCCTTCGACATCATACAAAATGAGAATCACACCATCTACCTTTGTTCCTTCACTTTCTAGCTGTGATATCAGTCTCAGTCCAATCATCATTGTCCAACACAGTCCAACACTACTATAAATATGCAAATATAAGAAAAGATGCGTAAAATCTCCATACATTTGGTTGAAAAAAAAAACAGTGGGACACATTAAACACAATTCCAGAAGTTAATTCTCCTAGCAAGAAAGAGGAACAACAGGTCTTATTTATCTAACAATAAAATTAACCAAATTGCAACTTTTCACATCTCAGTAGAGAAGGGTCATGTCAAGCTATTTATCATCCAAGGAGTTTATCCAGCCTAAAACTAATTAGTTTATTTGTTTGTTTGTTTGCTTGTTTTTAAATGTAGGTATTTTTAGCTACATGACTGCAGAAAAAAATTATGTGCTTAAGCAGCTTTATGATAAATGTTACCTGTGGGCTACCTGCGTATGCAAACTGGGTGGTGTAGTGGCCAAGTCACTATCAACCTCAGCTTGGCAAACATCTAAATCTAACACAACAATGACCCCCTGCCAGAAAGTAGACACAATTACTTTGTTAATACATAAATAATCAAAGAAAGAGCTGACACCTTCCTTTGGTACCTTTGTTACAATAAAATCTATGATGCATGACAGGTGTAAAGAGGAATAAGGTGTTTATTTTTTATTCATTCATTCATTCATTCATTCATTTATTTATTTATTTTTCTTGGAGAGAGAGAGCGAGAGCTTTATTGACATAGTAAGATTAGTAAGTGCTGATTGAATTTTGACTTTACAGGGATCCAAGTCCTTCTTCGGATGGAGGCTGACAGATGGTCACAGATGATTCTTCCTAATTAGGGAAACCTGAAGAAATCTATATACAGAAATCATGTCTAGATAGTTGTTGATTATATAACAAAATGTTAATGTTAAGTATAATGTTAATAAATATATACTTACGTATATATATGTAAGCATATATGTAAGTATATATGTAAATATATATGATCTCTCGTTAGCGATCAGTTACTGACAAGCAGTCTAACACATAACACTGGAATAAGGACCATGTAATTAAAATTTCTGATTTTAAAAGGTGTTCAAAAGTGTTTTGGTTGTGTCTTTCGATCACCTGAGTATGGAAATCTTATCATTTGTACAGACAAATAGGTAAATTAAATATTCTAGTCATTACACAAAACAAAGCCTTTCTTTGGAGTCATTAATAGAATATAGAATCAATTCTAAAGTGATATGAATAAATCAGATCTGTTTACATAAATTTGTTATCATTTGTACACAAAAACAAGTTTGTTTTGTGTTGTTTGTTTTGTTTTGATTTCATTCTCCTTGAAGGTGTAAGGTTGCTATAATTGAATTTTGTGTCCTCTTTGTCAAAATACAGTAATTCTGAAGGATGGCTTGCCAATATGGGTGTCTAGCAAGAAAGGTTTATGATAGAAAAATAGATCCTTCTGAAAAATTGATATATATATATTTTATTTTTTAATGTAGTCTTTGTAAATTCATGGGATCACGTATGAACTATACCTTCATCACCTGAAACAGGAAAAAGAAACTGTCAGAATATGGTTTTTGAACACATTGCCAGAGAAAAACACCTTTTTTTTTTTTTTTATCTTTTCTGTCTGCTTGCTTTTATAATGGCAACAACACATCTTACAACAAATAAGGAAAATCATGAGTATACCATTATGCAAGAAAATAAACCAAATGATGTGCCGGTATATATCCAAACAAATTAAGAATTAGTATTTATTTAAGTGTGTGTTGAAAATAAATACACGATTAGAGAAAGCAGCTTAGGTATGGCACATTCTGAGTTCATAATATATATATATATATATATATATATTTTATATATAGCTTAGCAGTTTAGCTAAAAGGAAAAGAATTTTTAAACATTTATTTGAGAAAGAAATCAACAGCTTTAGATTCTGAAGAAATTATACAGTGAAAAGTGAAAAGAGACTAGAACTATTTTCCTTTAGAAGCATAAAGCAGAATAATAGATACCTGTAAGAAGCTAGAGTGAATAAATGCAACCCAAAATGTTTTATTCAGAAATGTAAATGTAAAGCATGTTTATCTTTAAAAACACCTGTGGTAGGACCAATCCACTCAAAGAAAGTTTTCAGTCCTCTCTGATACCATAGTCTAATAAACAAAAGAGCTAAAGTAGAGAAAGGCAGAACATGAAATATACATGTGCATAAATATAGTAAGATGTTTGCCTAAGCTATTAAGACCTTTCCATGTGCAGAAATCTTGGTTTTAAGTTAGACCAAAAAAAAAGCTGCTTCGTTAGTGTTTTCAACATTACTGATGGTGTGAATGCCTATACTAAGTTATTATGCTTTTTGATTTAGAATGTTTTGCTTTTAGTAGGGAAAAATATAAAATGAAACGTCATACTAGAATATTAAGTTTTGAATGCATATTTCATTTTTTGCTCTGAATAAATTCATGTAAAAATAAGTTGCGTGTTACCAAAAGAAAATAAAACTGCCCCCCTCAAACAAACAAACAAACAAACAAACAAAAAAGCCAGTTTCTTTATAAAAGTATACTTAAATTCATAAGACAGAATAGAAGGACTTTCTTGGTAACTGATTGCTGATTTTTTTGTCACATATTTTCTTGTAATATAAATTTGCAAGCTTACTATATTACTTCTTAGATGAAAATCATTTTTCACAGCACCATTACTTATATGGAAACTCATTCTTTTAGAGGTTGAGTGATGTCTAATTTCCTTACAAGTCTGCTCATAGACACTTTATACCCATGTATAAGGGTGCTAATGAATTAATATTATATTTAGATATAAAATTGTTCTCCCTCTGAGCTGTGACTATAGATGATGTAATACTGCTTCAGACTCACAGGACACAATTATAAAACTCATTAGCAGATAATATGATTGCAATTCCTGGAGATATTTTTTAAACTAAAAATGAATAAAATTGTATCTTTGGAATTCACTCCAATACTTAATGAAAAAGGTTATTCTCTGCTGAATCTCTGTGTATTATCCATAAATTCAGCTTCTTTCTGCTATTCTGAGTGCACAAAGTATCCATAAAATCAAGTTGAATGATATTTAATCCTCTTTTAATAAATTTGTATTTACTGAATTGACACAAGACAAACAGAGCATATTGGTATATCTGTTCTTGAAGGCTTTGAAAGAAATATGCTTACAATCCTACAATTCTCCAGAACTATATTGATTTCATACATTTAATGGAATTTTCATTTAAAACTCAGCACACGTAACCATACCCTTATAATTCTGTTCAAAATGATTATTTCAAAATATGTTGAATCCTAGATATTTTTTTGTAAGGGTAAAAAGATATATATATATAATATATATAATATATATTATATACATATATATATATATATATATTATATATATTATAATATCTTATATATATAATATATATAAGATATATATATATCTTTATATATATATATAAAGATATTTATATATATATATAAAGATATCTATCTATCTATATATATACATATATATATAAATTTTAAAAAGCCCTTTATGTTGTTTGTTATCTTAAAATAAGTTTATCACCACTTTGTTTATAGAAATATAGAAGTTTAGAAAGGTATGGTCTTGGAAGTCTGTTTGAATCTACTTTTAGTATTTTGCTATAACAGTATGTTTCATTCTCAAGAGATTCTAACTGAAATTTGCATGTTATATGACAGCTTTACAGAGAAATGAAAAGTTTAAAAGGGAAAAGATCTTTTCCTTTTCATGACAATTAGTTGTTAGATTGACTTCTGCATTTCACTGTCACATATAAACAGAATTTTTCAACTTCTCTTCAACTATTACAATTCATTTATTGACTATAATGCAATAATACAGCTTGTAGGCAAAGTGTGGATGGTAGGTATGGTAGATCTAGTCAGTATACTGGATTTCAGTAACTTCTGTATCTTAGTAAACTGCAAAATAATATATATATATTTTTTTTCTTTCTGTCCAATCTCAAACTTGTTTGACAGAAAATAGTCCCATAATTCACTAATTAAATATATTTAATGGCATAATGATGTACTGTGGCAAGCAGTGTGTATTTTGCCAGTTACTTCAAAAGTAATTTGAAAAGTTTATTTTCTCGTTTAGCCATTAAATGAAAAGCTTTATTTTATTTTCCATAATTATCATCTTCCATCATTTATTCAGATGCCCAAACAAAATAAATAAATGTATATATATACTTATTAATAAATATTAGTAACTCTAAAGATAACCACGAACTTAGTATACAATTATCTGCTCGGAGCCTATCTTTGATCATAAGTGATAGCATGAAAATGGGAATGAAAATACACCCCCCCAAATATAATTATGTATATATATAATATTATATATTATATATTATATATATTATTATATATAATACATATATATGTATATTATATATATACATATATATATAATCTGTTCTCATGGTTCTAAAACGATTCCATGCAAAGTCTCTAGAGCAATAAATCTATTGAGCATTCACTAGTTCCCAAATCCTTCTTATTATGCCGAAACTACATACAAGTTAAAAATAACATGGGTGGCAAGTTGATTGTTAAAACGCTGTTTGCTGAGTTAATTGCTGTACATATATAAAAGAAAATAAAACAAAACAAATACTAATATCCACCTGCAAATCTGTCCGTAATAAATAGTGTTTTTATCTTTTTTGATCCATTCCTGTATTATTTTAAACCTCTTATTTTTCAGAGGATATATTAGTACCTCTTTAATAGTATATTCATTATATTAAAAAAAAAAAAAAAAGGTATTGAGTAAATCCTGCTCAGAACTATGGGTGCTAGAGGACTGAGAATTTTTTGGCTATCTTTTTATTCTGCTCCTTGTTATGTTGTTATGCTCACACTTTCTTGAACACTACAGTGTTAACAAAAAAGATAGGCAGCAACTCACTGATTGACAAAGCTGGGCTAAGCAGAGCAAAATTTGAAGAAGCCTCAGGGAAGTAGGATATTAAATATCAAACCAATATTTGCAGACAGGTTTTGGCACAGCAGAAGAAAGAGAGTTCAATGAAGAAAGAAGAAGAAAAAAAAAAAGAGAATCATGGAATAGAAATGAAATTACTGGAGGACATGTCAGTAAACATGAAATAAAGAATGTATTTTGTTTCTTCCTTGCTCTGCAAAGTAAGTGATTATAAGAACATGTGTTTTTCCTTAAACTCTAAGGTGGTTGTATTGACACAGGTTTAATGCATATATTTGAAGGCTTTCCATTATAAATCACAGGGAGAGTTGGGTAAATATGGCAAACCTGAAAACATGGGTGATGAGAAAAGTTTTGCTTAACTGTGATAAAATCAAACAGCCTTGCCATTTACTTTAAGTGGGAATAACTGTGATTACAACTAAAGGGTATTCAATTGTGAGCAACTACTGCTATGTAAGAGCTACAGATTTACACTTTTAAAATTTATGGCAATATAATTTTACTATTTTCTTGTATTTTGTTAATCGTTATTACAATAGAATTTAAAATGTAATTTTAACAAGTAAAACAATTATTAGCTGTTCCTCCCTCTCATTTCAGAGATATTTTTTTTTTATTCAAATGATGCGTGTATGAATATAGCACAACATTGCATCTTTATCATCCTTCTTCATGCAGATAATAAGGCAACTTATAAAATTAATATCATTGTGCAATGCACATTACCTAATTTGTTGCAACATTCATTTAATCAGGCATATGATTAGAAAAAAAAACAACAACAAAGAAACATATTTGCTTTCACTACCCACTGGTTCTACACAAGGCATTCTGAAGCTTTAAATTAACAATGTATTTAAGTCTCTGCTTAAATCTTACTAAATTCCAGTTATTTGATTAAGCAAATGTTTATTTTTTTTTGCAAATAAGAATGTACTGATGAGTCAAAAATCTATACCAATAGCAGAACAAATTCAAAATACTTAATATCTGGTTATACTCTGTGCTTTACACAGAAATGTAAATTTTTTTGAGTAAGCCTCACGTCATCTCCAATAACTTCATTTGTAATTGTATTTCCACAAGTAGAATAAAAATCAGGTAAATATTAAAAGGCTACAAAGATGATTAGAGGTCTGGACCACTTCTGTGAAGAACGGCAGAGAGAGATGGGGATGTTCAGCCTGAAGAAGAGAAGGCTCTGGTAAGACATTATACAAAAGGAGAATCACACCATCTACCTTTTTTCCTTCCCTTTCTAGCTGTGATATCAGCCTCAGCCTTTCAGTACTTAAAGGAGTCTTATAAAAAGGGCAGAGAAGGACTCTTTACTCTGGTAGATAATGATGGGACAAAGGGGAATAGTCTTAAACTAAGACTAGACTAGACATTAGGAGGAAATTCTTCACTGTAAGGGACATGAAGCAGTGGAACAGAAGTTTGAGAGAAGTTGTGGATGCTTCATCCCTGGAGGTGCTGGAGTCCACGCTGGATGTGGCCTTGAGCAACCTTATCTAGTGGATGGCATCTGTGCCTCTGGCAGGGGAGTTGCAGTTAAATGACCTTTAAGGTCCCTTCCAACCCGAGCCGTTCTATGATTCAATGATCTATGATTAACTAATATATGATGGTGTAAATATATATAATTAATAATTATATAATATATATAATATATAATATATAATGGAGTAAAGAGCATCACAAACAAAGTTTGATTACTGTCTCAATGGTAAAAATCAACTTGATATCACACAGAAAAAAGATGTTACAATAGTTCCCTTTCAAAGGGAAATTATCACTCTATCTACAGATTACATTCCAACAAAGTAGGAATATCTATACATGTATGCCAAGTTGAGGGATAAAAAGTGTGTTTAACTTTACATGAGAAAATGGTCGTCCTATCTCAATGACATATTGCAGTCCAGAAAATGTTGACTTTAACTAGTATATCTCTGGGAAGACTGCAGTGGGGCCATTATCTCTACCATCAACATTTTTTACACTCACATGATGTAGGAAATTATTGTTTCTTTAGTAAATTTTGAAGGAATATTTTATATGTTCCAACTAACTTTTTCCTTCTATAATGCATAAGTAGTCAATACCACAAATTTCAATCTCTTGTTTTCTGGTCAAAAATGCTGTCACACTTAAGTGCAAATCAGTGATTTCAAATGTACGTGTTTATAAGTGCCTTATCGTAAGACATCAGCCTGGAAAAGGAAAACTTGAAAAGTAAATCTTTATGTCCTTTTTTCAAGGTAAATCTGTGCATTCCAGCTGAATTTCATCATATGTCAGGAGGGATATATAACGTTATGTATTAATGAAAATAATTTCTGAAATGCCGTGCCTTCACATACAAACCATATAGCAAAAACTTCTAAATATTGTCATATCATTTGTAGATTTAAAGATGACAAATGCATGCAGTGATTCAAAGACTTAATCATCTTAAGCTGTGAAACCTTAAAAGCTGTGGAATGATCCATTATTGTTATTTGTTCTCATGACTTTCCTCTTTAAAAACAAAAATGCAGAGTATATTCTGTGCAAAGAAAATTTCCCAAGGGAATTGAATCCGATTTCCAAGGTTTGCATACTGAAGGACAACATTTAGTTGAGCAGTTGTGATATTTACATTAAAGCCTAAAGGAAGCCTTTGCTTCTTGATTATAAATACTTGAATAGATATGTTTATGTACACTTAGAAAGAGTATATCTACTTTGTCAAAAGACCTTAATGAAAGTGACTTTGTAAATTGAAATATTCACATACATATATAGGCACAAAACCTCCTGTAGTGATGAATTTAAGTCTTTAGCTATTAGCCTCTAGTCAGTGTTCCAAGAGGAAAACAAATATTGGAACAGGGACCAATTTTAAAATATTTACTCTTCCATCTGCATTTGAATTTTATTAATATGCTTCTCATATCTCATATTTTCAGCCTGGGTGAAGCCTTCTCTTCTGCAGGCCCAATTCTGTGTTCACTCCATCATAGCTTTTTCATGAATTCCTGGTTCCAAACCCTCAGGATTAAGTTTACATTACTTTTTACCCATCCAGAATTCCTTTCCATCAGCTCACACATTCTCTTCTTACTCTTAAGTTCTACTGTTCTGATATACAGCAAGAGAGAGAAAGGATGCATACACAAAGAAAACAGTAAGTCAATATAGAGAAAATGGGAAAACAACCTGCTTTATGTGGATACCAATAAAAATACGAAGTTTCTTTCTATTAAATGTATCAGGCCTTTTGAGATTCTAAGGAAACAAAGAAAGTGATCAAGAATATAAAGGCTGGTATTCACAGACTGTATTGAATTTGTTGAGTACTCTAGATTACAGAATGAAAAATCAGGTACATGTTCATATAAGTATTTCTGAAAAACATATTTTAATGAAAAAAAGGACATCTAGAATTAGAATCTCTTCTCCTTTCAAATAAAATAATGAAGGTCATTTATTTTCCAGCACGGAGCCACCACATGCCTTGAGGGAGTTGAGGTGGGGTAGTCACAAGATTAGAACAGTGACATTCAGTGACATATAGCTGAAGACTTGGTGCAACACACGCACACACACACACACTGTATGCACCTGTACTGTGTCTGCCTGGGATGTTAACTTTCCCTGAAGCACTCATACAATGCTGTGCTGTACACTTGTAGCTAGAAGAGCATTGGTGTCACAGCAGTGTTTTGTCTATTGCTGAGCCGTGCTGGCACAATATCAAGACGCCCTCTAAAACCCTCAAGAGCCAGCAGGCTAAGGGTGGGCAAGAGGCAGGTAGAGGACATCACCAGGGCAGCTGACCTAAACCAACCAAAGGGATATTCCATACCATATGATGTTACACTCAGCAATAAAAAAATGGGGAAGGAGAGAGAGGGCAATCGTTATGGAGACTTCTGTCCTCCCAAACAACTGCTATGCATATTGAGGCCCTGCTTTCCAGTACATGGTTGAACATCACTCAATCACTCATTGATGGGAAGTAGAAAGTAACTTTTTTTTTTTTCCCCTCTGTGCTTCCATGCTGCCTTTGCTTGTTCTTTTCCCTCTTCTGTTTCCCTTTAATTAAATTATCCTTATCTCAACCTGTGAGTTTTGTTTGTTTGTTTGTTTGTTTGTTCTTTCCAGCATACTTTCTTCTCCCCCTCTTCTTCTAAGAAAGGGGGGTGAAAGAGCAGTTGTTGTAGAGTTCAGCTGCACAGCAAGGTAAAACTGCCACAGCACCATACATCAATCAAGGTCCCTGCCCTTCCAGTCTTCTCTAAACCAGCACCATAGACTGAGCCTTGTAGGAGTGTCTCATCCATTCACATCCACTCACTCTACTCAGTGGATGTGTCCTTGTCCCAACTAGAAGCCTGTCTTACACATGTAGCAGTTTTACCTCTTCTCTGTCTGACATCTACATAAACATTTCACTGAGAAAGGAGCTATTATTATTATTATTATTTTATTTTATTTTATTATTATTATGGTGTTAACCTTGAAGACCTTACTAAGCATGAAGGTGTCTGTCTCTGGTCAATCACTGACTGTTAAAGAGTTTTCTAACATGCTCTGGCCTCCTGCACCAAATATGTTATGTCAGTAACATATTCTTTAGACAGAATTATACAACAAATTTCATATATTGTTTCATTTTCATCCTGAAATTTTCCTTGTAGTTTCAGTAGGTCCAGATAGGCACTGACTTCAAGGATATCATATTTGAATGCCTCCCCAGAAACAATAAGTGAAATGCAAAGTGACAGTCAATAGCACTAAGATGCATATAGACTTTTCTTGACTTGACTTCAGACACTGAATATAAAAGCCTGACTAATGATAGTTATAGGAAAGATTTTGACTTTTACTTTCTTACTAAAGGTAGATAATGGTCTATATGCTCTGGAATTCTGAGTTCTACCATTTAAATCAGAATATATGTCGAATGTGTTCAGATTTATCATCTGTGGAAACAATAATAGGAAGAAAGCCGAGAAGGGAATTTTAAATTTTACAATTCCTTGATTGCATGGATGACATTCCTAGGTACCATATACAGACATTGCTAGAAAATATAAAAGAAACCATCAAAGAAAATGTGTAAGAGACTTTTAAGAATAACACACACAGGAAAGCAGGCTTTCTAAGAAAATATGCTTCCTGTTGATGTCAGCACAGTCAAGTAGGACTTTATACTCACTTTTATTAAATAAAACCTGACCCAAAGAAATAAAGAAAAAATAAAATCTTAAATATTTGGTCCTATTTATCCTCCGGAATAAATAACCAAATTTTATGCTAACATTGATGCACATTATTTCTGAATATAACAAGCAAAAATCAACCAAAAAATTATTCTGAGATCTTTGAAAAATATTTGAATTTGTGTCGAGTTCTGGAATTTAAATAAGTGGATTCATGTTATTCAACAGGAGATTGTTTCATATAAGATTTTAAACAACAGAATTTGTATAAATTATTTAGGAAATATCACACCAGACCTGAACTTAAACAATTATTTAATTATTTGTTTAATTACTTCTTGATGTACCTCATTTGTGATAGCATCAGGATACAACATTACAAATTTTCAACGTCTTTTCACATTTTACTGGCCTTCAAAATGTACAACATAAGATTATAATTCTCATGATAAATGACAGAATTAGAAGCTATATGAAGCAGTGGTGTAGTAGTTTCCATGCACATGCACATTTAGTTTTGTAATTAGAATTACTATGCACATTCTTAGGAATGAAAATTGTGATAAGCCTTCTCAGAATAGTTACATGTGAAATCTGACAATGATGGTGAATTTCTAGAATAAAAAAGACACAATAATCTGCTGTGGAATTTACACTAATTCAGGTAGTGTATTTCTGTCATAGAGATGTGCTGTTGTTTTCTATTCACTCATTGACAATATATTCACAAGACTAACAAGAAATATAGGTCAAGTTGTTTCCCTTTCACTATTGTTCTGTAGTCAGGATTCAACTTTTGTTATCATGTTTCTCATGCGGCAAATGATCTTCCCTCATAGGAATGATTTTTTAACATGCCTTCCCTCATAGGAATGATTTTTTAACATGCCTTTGATATCTCAATTGTTATTCTTCAATGTCTTCATTAGGACCATCATATTGATATCATCTTCATGTCTTTATAAATCATGGTCTAAGATCTACATTATAGTCAGATAGACTAAAACCAAGTAAATAAATAAAAATGCATAATTTGTCTCTTCATTCTGGATCAGTCAAACAGCATATTTATTTTTCATGTTTCTGTGAGCCCATAGCTTAAAATAACTTCTTCATGTTTCATTTTATAGATGAAATATAGTACACTTATATTATATTCTTCAATAGTTAGCCTCCGTCTGTCTTAAAAGAAATATAAACTCTTATTGCAGAAATAAGGCTTTACGTTTTATCACTGAAAAGTTAAAACTCATCCAATTTACTTCCATGCTTCATAGCTGCACCTTTGGTAAAGCTTCTTAGTATTTTTGTGTACTTTGATAATTTTACTTCTGTTTTTATTTGCCCCTGGTTCCATAAGTTATTCTAATTTTTCCTCAGAAACAACTAATAAATATAATTCCAATAATAAATATAATTCCATTAAATATTAATTTAATAATCAGTCTAAGTACTTAGGAGAACACAAAGTGCTGTATCCCCTCCTACCTTCCCGTTTCTATAGATATGCCACATAAAAAATGGATCTTATTATTCAGTTAGTAACATTCCTCTGATGGGTTTCTTCCATTCTACTACTTTGCTCTGTAAGTTAGTCTCATTTGATATTACTAGCCACCAAGAAAAGTAAAATGTTGTGCAAGTTATTTTCCCTTATAACTCATGTCTAAACTATTTGGATTGTTTGGTTACTATTTTGTGCAGTATATATTCATGGTGGGTTACATTCTGTATAAGAATGGAGAACAGTAAACTCCCAGGACATTGAGAAGCAGAATAGGATCCAAACTGCAGAGGTCAAAGAAGCAAGGATATTTTCATAAAGACCCAGAATAAATTTCACAGTGTTTATTTCAATCAAGGAAAATATTGCAAGTGTTTGGAAAATTAAAAAATATTAGAGTACAACCCTTAAAGGACCCTGAAAGAAGAAAATATATATTTTAAAATATTTTACTGCATGTTATAGAATCTGTGTTAGTAGATCCAAGTCTTCTCTGTTTTAAAAGAGCCTTATTTTATTTTTTGTTCTAAAGGAGACAAAAAAGGTTTTACTTTGTCTACTTGAAAGAAGAGGGGTAAGCTAATCAAGAAAAAAACTGTGACTAAGGTCACAGTTTTTAAACTAAGTTTTTTTAAACAGTTTTTAAACTTAGCTACTAAAACTGTAGCTAAGGCTTCTGCTGTAATCTTAAATAGATCGGTAAAGAGATTTTCAAACTTTACAGAAATCCACAACTCTAGAAGCTTTAGGAATTAATTCAAAAAGTGTCATTGTTACAAGTTGACATTGAGTTATAAGATTCCTGTGATCCTGAAGGTTCCTTGCTACTTAACATTTTAACAACCTAAGAAAATAGAAAATTTAATTGGTAATTTTGTGTTGTTATGTGTTAAGCTACATGGTTAAGCTAACTTGGGTTTCTGTCAGCCAAATGATCACTGTATTCCTTATTCCAGTGTAAACTGGATGTATTTTCAGTGACTGGACAGTTGAGTAAGGAAAACTTAACCTTACTTATGAGCTTAAAAAACAGTTATTTCAGGTGCAGGGAGGTATAAAAATAAAAATAAAAATAAATAAAATCTGTATTTCTTAATCACTTGTTTTCAGAATGAACCAGCAGAAAATGTCACCATATTTTTTTATTTATTTACTAACAAGTAAATCTGTTTCACCACTTGAAAAATCTGGAGATGTAGCTGGTGATTCTATTATTTCCTCCCAGCACAATAAATGAAGTTAAACAATAAGCTTAACTGTCATCCACCCTTCAGCAGAGATCTGTACACAAATACACAAATGATTACAGAGGGTGTCACTGTCATTTTTCAGTTTATATTGCACTGAATTATACACTGTGAAAAGGAAAAGATATGATTTTTCTTCTTGGTCCCCATAGTCAGCAGATATTGTGTTGGTCTGGTACCAGTGAGACAAAAACAAAGAAAAAAAGAAGAAAAAAAAAAAAGTGTTTAATTTTATATGGGAATTAATCTGTGATAGACATTAACAATAATGACATTTGCACTGACCTGTTAGGGTCCGTTAACTCTTTCTGGACGAAGTTTTGACATATCCTTCCTTCCAATTAAATCTGCTGATCACCTGTTTGAATGAAGAATCTCAGGAAAAAAAGGAAGCAAATGTTCTCCATTTTCTTTTAAATTTCAGATCAATAAGATGACCACATGGAACTTAATTAGTAAAATAGTGCATGGAATGTATTTTGCAATTTATCTTCTGACTGAGCTTTTTATTACAGGAGCAGTGACACGTAGGTTAGTATGGGACTACATTTATCAGGACAGCTAGAAAGAAACTAAATGTTACATTTTGGACTTGTAATATTTTACCAAAAAAAAAAAATAAATAAATAAATAAATCACAGGAAAAATAAAAAATCGTTCGTTTAACAAAGACATTTAACTTTTTTTTTTTTCTTTCTTTCTTTCTGTAGTTATACAAAGGTAGAAGATATTCTGCATATCTAGGATATATTTAGGATGTTTATATTGACTGGAAATTTATAGAATAGGAAAAACGGGAATTTTTACTATATGTTAAATGTCCAAAATTCTCTAAAACTAGAGGAAGAAATATTTGTATATTTTTCTTTATATATGCTTTGGGGTTTCCAGAAAGAAAAACTCAGGCTTATTCCATCTCTTTGTAGGTTTATGTGAAAATCTCTCTGCATTGTAAGCAGACTATGGATGCAATGACTTCTTTTGACCACTATCCTCATCAGCCTCACACACCAGGCAGACAAAGCTTTTGAAAGATTCATTGTTAGTTATTATGGAGACAGATGGGATTTCCAGGCAGCCTGCACTCCAGATAACCTTATAACAATAACATTTAAACTCATGAAGTTACTGATTTTATTATAATTGTTGAACTGTACATGCAACTATCATCTGGCATCATTCTGAGCCAAGCTATACAGAAATTTAACCTATTTTTATTCACAAGGCTAGTGTCCTAGTTTTAGCTGATATATTTTTCTTCCTAATAGCTGTGTTTTGGACTTAATATAAGAACAATGTTGAAAAATGCTGATGTCTTTGTTATTGCAGTGCAATGCTTACACAGAACCAAGGACTTTTCAGCTTCTCATTCTGCCCTGCCAATGAGGAGGCTGGCAGTGCACAAGGAACTGTGAGAGGGGATGGAACCAGGAAAGCTGACCTAAAAGAGTCAAATATGACATCATGCTGTAAAATACAAATGGGGGAAGATGGCCAGGAAAGAGAGGCCTGATGCTTAGGGTCTGTCTAGACATTGGTCAGTGAGTGGTGAGCAATTGCATTGTGCATCACTTATTTTGTATATGATGTATATGATTTTGTTGTTGTTGTTGTTGTTCTTCTTCTTCTTCTTCTTCATCTTCTTCATCCTAGTTCCACAGGATGAGGACCAGATATTAGACATTAGTGACTGATAAAACTACATGGAGAAGATAACAACATTTACTAAGAAACATAGTGAATGCATAAAAGTTTTTTTTTTAAACATAAGAAAACAGAGAATTGATTTTAGATGTTACTGGATGAGGTACTGGAGTTCTATATCATGCTGTATGCTCAGGAGAGAGGGAAGATCATGGCTCAGGGATGTATCAACTTTTGTCCAGTCATTTCTTGACGCCCCTTAGAATTTTTTTCTTCTTTAATGGGACTTCTTTTCTTCATCATGGCTTTGCACAATTGTGGGTGTCTACAAGATGCAATGCAGTAGAAGGTGATACTCAATAGTGCAGGCATTTTTATCTGTTTTGCTTTCTCCAGTTAATGGTGATTTAGGAAAAGTTGTGATTAAACTCTGTGCTCACTAGTTCCTCAGTAAGGACTGTATCATGGCATTCCATCTCAAATTAACCATCTGCTTCATGTTGAGTACTACTAAAGCTGTCAGTTTTTAAATTTGAAAATAAATTCTGTCATGGTGCAATTACCGCCATTCTTGATGCTACTGATCCCCTGCTAGCCTTAGGCATCTGACACATCAGGTTCACAGGCAACAAGCAATTTGAAAAACAAACACAAACAAAAACAACAAAAAAAACAACCAACCAAACAACAACTACAACAAAATATGCAGAACAAAACACATACATGCACAGATAGATTACTCTGCAGGAGCTCCTGAACATTTTCTTGACATGAAAATGCTGCTATGTTCTGTTAATCTTAATCTGTATAACACATTGGAAAAGTAATGTTCCATATCCTTCAGTAACAGACATAAAATTTTAATCTTTTATTCAACCCATTGTATTCAATCCATTGGGCTGATAGGAATCATCACCATAGGAATGACGATGAGGAATAAAAGGGGTCTGCATGAGGTTCTAGATAACCACTTAAGTTGGAAAAGAGCAGCCTGACAGCTATCCTTTACAAAATTACCTGAAGATTGTTCTAGATTTTTTGCATTAGTTAGCAAACTGTTGTCCAAATTGGAGAACACTCAAACTTAATCAGTATGCAGAAATGACATGCTGCATCAGTGTGTCTGCCCAAGGAGTAACTCTTAGCTACCATTGCATTATAAGTCATTAATACACACTAAGTTCATAAAGACCCTTACATTAAACTCACTGAATAGATTATAGTACATGTAATGCCCCATGCCCACTTTTTATTTATTTATTTTTTAGATTAATGATGTTTATATTTAGAGACTTGTTATTTCCACAGTTTTCTCTGTAAGTGGATTGTGTTGCTTTTCACCTTGTTCTATCTTCATGGCTTCGGATGGTAGCTTTTTTGTAATTGTATTCCTTTTGAATGGATAAAAGCTCACCCTCCCCATTATTTCCACCCTCCACCCCATTATTTTCACCCTCCCCATTATATATCCCTCTTTTGATCTCTTTTGAAAAAAAAAAAAAAAATGCTTTCAAACACTCTCCTGTCCTCTGAACATAAAAATAAAACAAAGAACAAGATGAAAATATGGCAACTCCCTTACGCCAATATTAGCCTTGCTTTCCTTGGGTAAATCTTAGTGGTTTGAACTATCATTAAAAGAAATTTGTTTTTCTTTCTCTTTAAGCCTTCCCTTTTAAGTGAGAATGCTGCAGATCATATAGCTACAAGTCAGCTGCAGAATATATGCTGCAGTAAGTAAAACTGTTGACCTTCATTTCTCCTTTGCTGTGATGTGAACAAATATTTCCCTAACCATGAATCGGTATTGGAAGACAAGCAAAGAATGGTGTTTTAACATCCGTTCTCACTGAAAATTTAGCTTTCCAAT